>NC_137800.1:12754707-13387992 GCF_963383645.1 Muscardinus avellanarius | reverse complement strand
AATCACTTTAGTTAGACTTCAGATTTACCTGTATATCCCAGAGACTGTGTGTGTGTGTGTGTGTGTGTGTGTGTGTGTGTGTGTGTGTGTTACTGAGGATGGAACCCAGGGGCATTCTACCTCTGAGCTACACCCCTAGCCCTATTTTTTTTTATTATTTATTTTGAAACAGGGTCTCCCTGAGTTGCGGAGGGCCTCACTAAGTAGCTGAGGCTATCCCCAAACCACGATCCTCCGGTCTCAGCCTCCTGAATGCTGGAATTACAAGCGTGCGCCACCACGCCTGGCTCCCAGAGATTCATTTAATGGTGGCGGGGCAGAGCTTGGCTGTGGATTTTGATGCTCAGGCTTTTGGCCCAGTTGTGTAGGTGGCGTACTTGAGTTAGAGAAGCAAGAAGGTGCTCTAGATAGATTAGAAGTCCCCGCAGTGTTGTTTGCCGAAGGTAATGGGGTAGGAGATAGAAGCCAGCCACAGCCCACTGGGCCTCCCCTTTGCTATCCTGCGCTGGTAGGAGAAGCCAGCGAGGCAGCCAAAGGACTGAGCCTGGACCCTCTTGCTCCCTTCCAGCCTTGCACCAGGGAACGTCTAAGTCATCCTCTCTCCCCTCCTACGGCAGGACCACCCTGAGCCGGGTAAGGTCTAAGGACCAAGGGCTGTGTGGGAGAGGTGTGCACACAGGGGACATCGGGGATGCCCCTTCTGAATGGCATTGGGGAGCAGGAGGCCCTCGGAGCGAAGGGGACCAATGTGAAATGCCCTGGGCCTTCTCTGATCCCGTCCTGTCCTCTCCTAGCTACAGTCCACAGACTTCAGCCCATCAGGGAGTGAGGCCGAAAGCCCAGGTGAGAAGTGGGCTCCCTGGCCGCCTGTGTCTGCTGTGGGTAGGGATGTTTGCGATATGGTGGCTGGGTGGATGTGGAGGCTTGCCTGACCTTCCAGCTGCCTCTGAACAATTTTTTTTTTCCCTCCCACAGGCCTGCAGGTAAGCGCCTCCTGGAGGAAAACAGGTGGAATGCCAGAAGCCAGGGCCAGGCAACTGGCCGGGCCACGGGAAGGGGGGGTTCGGGGCCATGGAATTGCCAGGCAGAGACTCAAGGATCCCAGAGTAAGGCTGGGAAGGTCTCCCTGCCCCACTCTGGCTCACTACGGCTTTGGTCTCCCCAGAACGGAGAGGGCCAGAGGGGGAGGATGGACCGGGGAAACTCCCTGCCCTGTGTGCTGGAGCAGAAGGTGAGGGCAAGGGACCTGACATGGCAGCGGGGCGGGCAGGGGTGGGGGAGCCAGGCAAGCTGGATGCGCTTGGGGTCCTCCTGGAGATGATATTGGGGGCAGCAGGGACGCGGGGGCGATGGATGGCAACATGGCATGAACCCCAATGGCCTCTGCAGGTTGACGGGGGGCCTAGGGAGTAGAGGGGGTTACGTATACAGGAGACTCTGTGAGTCTAAGATGGCCCTCCCTGCCCCCACCAGATCTACCCCTATGAAATGCTGGTGGTGACCAACAAGGGGCGAACCAAGTTGCCTCCGGGTGTAGACCGGATGAGGCTCGAGGTATGCAGGGAAGATACGCTGGCTGGGTGTGGGGATGCCTCCCTACCTGCACTGCATGGCTCTAAGGGATTCCAATAGGGCTCCCCGTGCCTGCACTATGTGGCTGTAGGGGTTAACAGTGGGGCTCCTCCCTGCCTGCTCTGAATGGGTGCAGGCTCTCAGCAGAGCTCCTGCCTGGTGAGGGAAGTCCTGGGGCTTCTGTGCTCACTAAGCCACTCAGCACAGCCCCCACCCCGAGGCTCCTTTCCCTCAGCTGCCTGTGTGTCTCCCCACAGAGGCATCTGTCTGCGGAGGACTTCTCAAGGGTCTTTGCCATGTCTCCCGAAGCATTCAGCAAGCTAGCCCTGTGGAAGCGGAATGAGCTCAAGAAGAAGGCATCCCTCTTCTGACCACCCGCCCACCCTCTCTGTGACCAGCCCCTCTCCTATGCTGCTTCAGGGCTCTGGAGCTGGGGCCACCAGAACCCAAAGCATCCTCTTCCCCTGGCGGGCTAGGAACAGTGAGAGGTGGGGCAGAAACATGGTGGGCTCCATTCCTCAGGGAGAGAGGGAGCCAAGACCTCTGCAGTGGACTTTTCTCCACAATGGGCCAGGAGCCTCCATTTCTTGTCCCTGTTTCCACTGCCCAGCCAAACCCAGCCTGGACTGCAGCACATACAGAGATAATGTTTGCACCCTCTCCCTCCTATCACTCTCACATGAAGAGTCCCAGAATAGGGTGAAGAGAAAGGAAGGGGGGACAGGAATGGTCATACCTATTGGCCGTGCTACACAGTGGGTGGGACTCGGCCAGGCAGGAATGGGTCTGGGTCCCTCTGTCTACCTACCCAAGCGTTCCATTCCACACCCTTCTGACAGCTCCCCGTCCCTGGGCCTCCTGCTTCTCTGACTCTGTCGGGAGCAGGCTCCAGCGTGGCCTCCAGCCTGGAGGTCTCCCTGCCCTCCAGCTTGCTGTGTTCTACTTGCGAGCTTCGAAGCCTCTGCTCCAGCCCCGTGGCTTCCCCAGAAGCCTTGGCTTAGAGTGGAGATGCTGCATATACAGTACCTAGCCCACCACCAGCCTCCAGGCAAAGCCAGCTAGGATGCCTCCTTCTAGCACCTGCCCAGGGACTGGCAGAGCCCAGGCCTTCAGCCTCCCTTGCATGGGATCAACAGGCCAGACTTGGGACATCTCTGAGCATCCTGGCTCCCCGGTACCACCTGTTCCCATGCACCCCCCACTACGCTCTCTACAGAATGTAATTTATTGGGGCACCCCCTCCCTGCTTTTCTCACCTAACTTCCTGCCCTATCTAGTCACACTCTCAGCTTTCTGTCTCTCCAGATACGTACGTGTATATAATTATATATGTATTTTTTTGCCTGGGTCTGGGTTTTGTTCCTGCCCAGACCTTGGCAATCCCTTTCCATGAGTGTGTGATCATGCTGGGAGGGGGACTCTGCTTGGAATTAAAAGGTTGCATTGGGTCCCTAAATCTGTCTGTCCTTTATGACCCACCAGCTCCGGGTGAGAGGGACAGGTGATGTCAGGTTAAGGGAAGATGTGGCGTGAGGGTTACAGGGGACACAGTGTTGGAAGGGGTAGAGAGGTGGTACCCGTGCTGCCTTTTCCCCAACCTCAAAACCCAGAAGCGGGGGCTAGCTAGGCAGGGCCCCGTCCGCCACCTCTCCTTCAGGCTCTGTATTGGTGGCAGGGTGGTGAGGGACAGAAGCTTGTGTTGGGGGCTGAAGGGAGCTTGAGAGGGATCCTGAGATGACCGGCTCCATCCTCCACCAAGGCCCTGAGTGCTCACCTTGGTGGTCAAGCTTATGTGACCTGATTGCACCTGCCCAGGGTGACCACTGTTCAGTGCAGAAGCCAAACATACAGACAAGTTTAGTGGAATCTGAGGGGGTGGTGAGCTGATTACCAAGGATCAGGCAGGGGAAACAGGAATGGAGACATTGCATCCATCTGCAGGAGCAAGGCTCAGGGAGGTGGGTGGTGATGGGTCTTGGCTGAGTCCGCAAGGCCTGTCAAGGGAATCAGATGTGGGACTGCATGTCTAAGAGCGACTGAAGGGAGCGGTTTTGATCAGAGGACCAAATAAAGACTGTGGCTGTGGGTGTTTGTGGGGGGAGGGACCAGCCTTCCCTGGCTGAAAATGACTGCACCGGGCACATGAAGAGGCAGGCGTGCAGTAGAGGGGCCAGGGAGCCGGAGGGATGTCCAGCCAGGAGCCTAAAACGGGAGCTAAGCTCCGACCCAAGGCCCCAAGGTGAGTGTCCAGCCTCTTTGGCCGAAACAAAAAACAAAATAGGTAAGAATCACTCAATATTTTTTTAAGGGCATTCTACCTCCAAGCTATACTCCCAGCTCTATTCTGTTTTTTTGTTTTGTTTTGAAACAGGGTCTTGCTAGGTTGCTGAGAGTCGTGCTATTTACTGAGGCTATCCCTGAACTTGGGATCCTTTTGACCTAGCCTCCCAAGTACTAGGATTACAGGTGTGAGACATCATGCCTGGCTAAATCATGCAAATTTGAACAATTATTTTAAATTGCAGGAGTTATTTTAAATTGTAGGAGTTTTAAATTGTCGTTTTATCCTTTCAACAAATCTGTGAGACCAACAGGACAGACAGATCTCTCCCCGCCACACACGCCCCCAGGTTCTCTGAGTTCAACCACTGAACTACACCCCCAGCCTTTTTATTTTTATGTTTTTAAATTTTTGAGGTAAGGTCTTACTAAGTTGCCCAGGCTGGCCTCAAACTTAAAATCCTTCTGCCTCAACCTCCTTAATCTCTAGGATTATAAGCATGAACCATCATCTTTGGCTTGGGACAGATTTTTTTTTTTTTTTTTTTTTTGGTGGTACTGGGGTTCCTGGAAGCCCTTCTACCTCCGGGCTACACTCCCAGACCTATTTTAACATTTTTATTTGGAAACAGGGTCTCCTAAGCCAGCGCACGTGGCTGGCTTCGAACCTGCACGATCCTCCTGTCTCCGCCTCCCAAGCGCGGGGATGACAAGCGTGCGCCACCACGCCCGGCGGGACAGATCATTTTAAATCTTCCAGCACGTGAGAAAATTGTGGAACAGAGACATTTCACCCGAAGCCCAAAGCCACATGTGATAATGAGTGGAGAATGGGGACAAACCTCTGATACCCCCGCACCCTGTGATTCTGGGGATTGAAGCCCGGGTCCCACACGTGCTGCAGGGCAAGCACTCTGTGCTGCACGGCTTCCCCAGCACCAGCGTGTTGACTTCTGACCCAGGCTTTTCCCGATATATGGAGCTGTCTCCCAAAGGGGGCAGGTCAGGGTGGGCAAGGAGGTGCAGAGAGAGCTGCACAGGCTCCACACAGACACCCCCAGTATCAGGTGTTCAGCGAATGCAGGAGGCGTACCCTGTGCTGAGCCCCAGGGACAGGCCAGAGTGAGTAAGGCCAGGGTGGGCCCTAAAAGCTGCTGGGGAAATGTCAAGGTCATTGAGCAGATGGGCTGCTGGAGGCAGTGTGCAATCAGAGTTAACTGGGAGATGTTGGCAGAGATGCCAGGTTTGATGCTAAGTCCTAAAGGATTTTAGGTGCCTAGAAATTTAGAGCTCCTCACTGGGCGTGGTGGCGCACGCTTGTAATCCCCGCGCTTGGGAGGCGGAGACAGGAGGATCGCGCAGGTTCGAAGCCAGCCGTGCTGGCGTAAGAGACCCTGTTTCAAAAATATAAAATAGGTCTGGGAGTGTAGCCCGGAGGAAGGAGGGCTTCCAGGAACCCCAGTACCACCAAAAAAAAAAAAAAAAAAAAAAAAAAAAAAGAAAGAAATTTAGAGCTCCTCAAACAAGAGCTCTGAGTCCTTAGAGAAAAGCCTTAGGGAGAGTCCTGCCTCCTCCGCACAGCACAGCACACAGACGTGAGAAGTTAATTGATCCCCTGGTTCCCAAACTTTCCTAGTAGCAAAACTTTTATATATTTTGGTACTGGGGACTGAATCCAGGGCTACCCTACCACAGAACTACATCCCTAGACCTTTTTACTTTTTTTTTTTTCTTTTTTTACTTTTTGGTACTAGGGATTGAACCCCGAGGTGTTTTACCACTGAGCAAAACTCCTAGTCCTTTTATTATTATTATTTTTATTTTGAAGGGAGGGAGAGGGAATGAAGTGGAAATTGGGTAAGGGCTAGTTGAGTGATGTGTGCGTATATGCCTCCACCATTTGTACTCCATTAAAATGTATGACTACGGTGGCCCACGCTTGTAATCCCCGTGCTTGGGAGGCGGAGACAGGAGGATCGCGCTGGTTCAGAGCCAGCCTCGCTGGCTTAAGAGACCCTGTTTCCACGTAAAAAAGTTAAAAAATAGGTCTGGGAGTGTAGCCCGTAGGAGTGTATCCCGGAGGTAGAAGGGCTTCCAGGAACCCCAGTACCACAAAAAAAAAAAAAAGTATGACTACAATACACCAATAAGAAATTAATAAAAATATTTTTGAAACAGGGTCTTGCTAGGTTGCTGAGGCTGGCCTTGAACCTTCAATTCTCCTGTCTCAGCCTCTGGGATTATAGGCATGTGCCATCATGTCTGGCTTCTTTCTAATATACTTATATACATACAGACACATATATAATATATATCTTATATATTTTAATATATAATATTTATATATAACTTATATAACATAAATTTTATATATATTGCTGTACTGAGTATTGAACCTGGAGCATTCTACCTCCAAGCTACATCTTCAACGCTATTTTTTTTTGAAACAGAGTCTCACTAAGTTGCAGACGAGGCTGGCCACAAACCTGAGATCCTCCTACCTTAGCCTCCCAAGTACTGGGATTACAAGAGTGCACCACCACACCCACCTCCTTCCTAAATTTTTTTTTTTTTTTTTTGGTGGTGGTACTGGAGGTAAAACCCAGGGGCTTTTCTACCTCCGGGCTATACTCCCATACCTATTTTATACTTTATTTGGAAACAGGGTCTCACTAAGTTGCTGAGAGCCTCACTAAGTAGCTGAGGCTGGCTTCGAACCTGTGCGAGCCTCCTGTCTCAGCCTCCCAAGCGCGGGGATTACAAGCGTGCACCACCATGCCCAGCCCTTCCTAATTTTTGAGACAGGGTCTTGCTAAATTGCCCAGGTTGGCCTTGAGCTTGCAATCTTCCTGCCTCAGCCTCTCAAATGGCTGAGATTCCAGGCCTGTGCCACCACACCCAGCACATAAAGCCTTTTTTTTTTTTTAGATCTTAGTATTAGTAATTAGAAAACATACATTGAATTTTATAGCTAATTATGAAATCAACTGAGAACAAAGAAGCTGTCTGATGAAGAAAAAATGTTTAGTCAGGGTTTCTACAGGACAGTCGCACTTTTATTAAGTGTGGCATCTAATTTATTATTGCATTTGGTTGCACAGTATTGAGGAAATCCTGATTCACACAGATAAGCAGTTACAAAATTATGGTGACTTAAAACCACATGAGCAAATTCCTTTCTATTCTGCCCTTGGTTTGGTGCCTTCTCTATAAAGCAGCTTACCCTGCAGTAACTTTTTTTTCCCCTGTGATACTAGGGATTTAACCCAGAGGCATTCTCCCTCTGAGATACACCCCCAGCCTTATTTTATTTTATTTTATTTTATTTTGCAGTTCTGAGGATGGAACCCAGGGGCATTCAACCTCCAAGCTATACTCCCTGCCCTATTTTTTATTTTTTATTCTTTATTTTGAAACAGAGTCTCATTAAGTTGTGGAGGGCCTCACTAAGTAGCTGAGGCTGTCCGTGAACCGGGATCTTCCAGTCTCAGCCTCCTGAATGCTGGGATTATAAGGGTACGCCACCACATCGGGCTCCTTATTTTATTTTTAAAAAGCGTATCAGGCTGGGCGTGGTGGCGCACGCTTGTAATCCCTTGGGAGGCTGAGACAGGAGGATCTCACAGGTTGTAAGCCAGCCTCAGCTTCTTAGTTAGGCTCTCGGCAACTTAGTAAGACCCTGTTTCCAATAAAGTATAAAATAGGTCTGGGAGTAAAGCGTGGAGGTAGAAAAGCCCCTGGGTTCCACTCCCAGTAACACACACACACACACACACACACACACACACACACACACACACACACACACAGAGGTCTCACTAAATTGCTCAAGGCCTTGCAAGTTGCTGAGGCTGGCTGAGAACCTACAATCCTCCTATCTCAACCTCCCAAATATTAGGATTACAGGTGTGCACCACCATACCCAGCTCCCTGCAGTAACTTTGACTCTCCACTTAAACTGATAGAGGTTTTATGCTAAGGTTGTTACTCAAATCAGCTAACCTGGCAGCAGAAGTTAATACCTCAGTGGTGCCTAACACTTTTGGTATATAACATATACAATGTACACATTGCCTTTTTTTTTTTCCCTGGAGCTAGAAATTGAACCCAGGGGTATTCTACCTCCAAGCTACATTACACACTACCAGTCTTTTTTTTTATTTTTCTTTCCTACTGGGGATAGAACCTAGGGGTACTCTACCTCCATGCTACACCCCCAGACCTATTTTTTATTCTTTATTTTAAAGCAAGGTTTCACTAAATTGCAGAAGGCCTAAGTAGCTGAGGCTGGCCATGAGTGAACCTAAGATCACACAAGGCCCCTAGTCCTTTCTATTTTTTTTTTTTTTTTAAACAGGGTCTCAAGCCGGGCATGGTGGCGCACGCCTGTAATCCCACCACTTGGGAGGCTGAGACAGGAGGATCGCACAGGTTCAAAGCCAGCCTCAGCTACTTAGTGAAGCTCTCAGCAACTTAGTGAGACCCTGTTTCCAAATAAAGTATAAAAAATAGGTCTAGGAATATAGCCCGGAAGTAGAAAAGCCCCTGGGTTCCACCCCCAGTGCCACCAAAACAAAAACAAAAACAAACCCAAAAAACAAAAACTAAAAAACCCAGGGTCTAAGTTGCTGAGGTTGGTCTTGATCTGAGATCCTCCAGTGTCAGCCTCCCAAGTACTGAGATTACAGGCATATGCTACCATGCCTAGTTTACACATTGACTTTTGTAAGTTTTCTAAAATAACATTTAAAAAGTCAAAAGGTAGCTGGGCGTGGTGGTTTACATTTGCAATCCCAGTACTTGGGAGGCTGACACTGGAGGATCTCAGGTTTGCCACCAGCCCTGGCAATTTAGCGAGACCCTCTACAACTTAGTGAGACCCTGTTTGCAAATAAATAAAAATCGAGCTGGGGGTATAACTTGGAGGTAGAATGCCTCTGGGTTCAATCCTCAGCACAAAATAAATAAATACCAAGCCCATAGCTATCATCTCAACTCTTTGGGAGGTTGAGGCATAAGGATCTCGGGTAAGGCTCTCAGGTTGGAAGCAACAGTGAAATTAATGTTAACAATAAACTTTATTAAACCCAATATTCCTAATACATTACTGCCCGAACATGTAGTTAATATAAAACATGATTAGGGAGATTTTTTCCCCTGTCATTTCTGGGGGTTTGGGGGACTGAACCCCGGGACATTCTACCTCTGAGCTACACCCCTAGCTCTGGGTCTCGCAAGGTTACCATTACCTACCGACCTGCATCCCCCGGTCTCAGCCTCCCCAGCACTGGAATTACAGTCAAGCACCACCAAGCGCCGTGCTCGACTGCCCACCGCGGGTCCAGGGCCCGGGCTGTCCTGTCCCGGGCACCGCGCATCAGTTGGGGACCAGCGGGCTCGCTGGGCAGGAGCGCCCGACCCGACCGCCCGGAGCGGAGCGGAGCCCGAGCCCAGGAGCCCGAGCCCAGGAGCCCGAGCCCAGGAGCCCGAGCCCAGGAGCCCGAGCCCAGGAGCCCGAGCCCAGGAGCCCGAGCCCAGGAGCTGGGCGGGCGCACGGCGGCCCCGCCTCCGCCGCCCGGCGCCTCCTCCGCGGCGCAGCCGCCGCCGCCGCCGCCGCCTGGAGCCCGGAGCCGGAGCCGAGCCGGAGCCGGAGCCCGCAGCCGCCGGGCGCCATCATGCTGAGCCGCCTCGGGGCGCTGCTGCAGGAGGCCGTGGGCGCGGTGAGCCGCGGGCGGGCGGGCGGGCGGGGACCCTCGGGCGGGACCCTCCCTGGGCCGGGGCGCTCCCGGGCCTCCCGTCCCCACCGCGCCCCGCTCCTTCCCCAGGCGCGCCTCATTCCCGGATCCTCTCCCGACCGCCCCGCTCCCAGATCCTGCGCCCACACTGCTTCCTGCGCCCCGCCGCTCTCCCAGCGCCCCAGCTCTCCTCCCCCGAGCGCCTCCTCCCGTCCCCGGGCCCAGCAGCAGCCCTGGCCAGACTTCCTGCCTTCTTCCGCCTTAACTTCCTGCCTTCTTCCGCCTTAACTTCCTGCCTCCAGAGCAGGGTCTGAAAACCAGCGGCCCCTTCCCCTTTTCTGAGCCCCAAACAACTCCAAGACCCAGTTGGCGCTCAGAGCGGGGAACCTGCGGGCCGAGTGGCCACGTCGCCAGGGAGGGGACCGGGACTGTGTGC
The DNA here is from genome assembly GCF_963383645.1 of Muscardinus avellanarius. NCBI lineage: Eukaryota > Metazoa > Chordata > Mammalia > Rodentia > Gliridae > Muscardinus > Muscardinus avellanarius. Next base: position 13,377,969 of record NC_137800.1, on the reverse strand, counting down.
CGAAGCAACCCTCTGCGGGAGGAACGCGGTTTCCAGCCCGCATCTCATACCAGGTCGACCTTGACTAGGGAGAGGCCGAGAGCCGGGGCCCTGGGTGGAAGCGTAGCAGAGACCGATTTTCCACTTTCAGCCTATTGGCTTTCGCAGCCCAAGGTGGCTGGCTTCACTCAGCAAGATAAACTGCAGTTTAGACAGGGTGGGTGGCGGGGGCAAGCTCTCTCTTTAACGCTTGCTAAGAAGTTGTCTGTGAAATTAATTCTTTTGACCCCCTAATTGATTTTATTGCATCAAATTGTCTCAGGAGAACCAACCTTGGGTTCTACCTCCTTCTCCCCTGCACCCCCCAGCAGTCTGAGCTCTTTAGGAAAGTGCACAGGCTTGGCCCTGGGAGGCCTGGTGATAAAATGTGAGAAATTTCTGTATCCTCTCCACCACCTCCCCAGTTTCTGAGGTCCAGGGCCTGGGCTGGCCACGAGAAGAGGTTCCAAAATGATCTTTTCCTTCCCTCCTCCCTGTCCCCAGACTGAATAAGCTGTTATCTTAGAAAGTAATCTGATAAACTAATCCAAACCGCTGGAAAGGTACATTTATGAGGATGGTGGGTGGAGGGATGGGCCCATGATACCTTAATCCTAAGGGGTAAATTCCTAATGGTGACTGAAGGAGGTGTTCAGGGTGGAACACCTGATGGTCTCAGGCCCGCAGTGTGTCCTGGAAGTGGGGCCCCTTGTGATCCATTGAGACGGGCATCTCCTTTACACTCTAGCCCTATGTCTAGGGTCTGGATCTTTCCCTAGGTAGGGTCGCCTACCAAGTCACAGGGAGCCCAGAGAGTGTGCCTTCTGCCTTTTCCTGACCAAACAGAATAAAATCTTTTGGGCTTTTCCCAAAAATATCTCTAAAAAGAAATTGTTTGAGCCAGGCGCTCTGGTACACTCCTGTAATCCCAGTGCTTGGGAGGCTGAGACAGGAGGATAGCTGTTTTAAGTTCATCCTCGGCAATTTAGCGAGACCCCCTCAGCAACTTGGTGAGACGCTGTTTCAGTGTAAAAAATAAGCCGGATATGGTGGCACATGCTTGTAATCCCAGTACTTGGGAGGCTGAGACAGGAGGATTGGGGTTCATGGTCAGCCTCAGCTACTTAGTGAGGCCCTCTGCAACTTAAAGAGACCCTGTTTCAAAGATAAAAGAATTAAAAACCCGGCTGTGCGGGCATGGTGGTGCACACTTGTAATCACTGCACTTGGGAGGGTGAGGCAGGAGGATCACGCAGCTTCGAAGCCAGCCTCAGCTACTTAGGCTTTCAACAACTCAGTGAGAGCCTGTTTCCAAATAAAATATAAAATAGATCTGGGAGTGTAGCCTGGAGGTAGAAGGCCCCTGGGTTTCACCCCCAGCCCCCCCCCAAAAAAAAAAACTGGGCTGTGGGGTGTAGCTCGTAGGTGGAATGCCCTGGGTTCAATCTCCGGCACCACACACAAAATAAATAATAAAAAAGGTTTGGGCGGGTATACCCCAGAGATAGAATGCCCTTGTGTTCGATCCCCAGTACAAAAAAAAAAAAAAAAAAAGTCATCGGTCTGGTGTTAAAGCAGCTAGCAATATTTTTAGGTAGATTGCAGCACTGCCTTTTCTCAGCATCCTGGGCTGGCTGGCTGTCCTTCATCTGAGTCTCCTGCTCTTACCTGAGTATCCTTTTTGTTGTTGCTGAATCCCAGGTCCAGGGTTTTGGGGACTGGATGAAATTTGAGGCTAGATGAGACCCCCCATCATGGAAACATTTAATCGTGGTGTTCATCCAGGGTTCCAGAGTTTTCCAACAAAAAGAATATCTTCAGGAGTTTTCTAAGGTCCTTGGTAAATGTTTTGAGTATTCACTGTGCTCAGAGCCCATCTGGGACAGGCAGGTAGGTATAAAGCATAGAGCCCTAGCCAGGTGTGTTGGCGCACGCTTGTAATCCCGGCTCTTGGGAGGCTGAGACAGGAGGATCGCGCAGGTTTGAAGCCAGCCTCAGCTACTTAGTGAGGCTCTCAGCAACTTAGTGAGACCCTGTTTCCAAATACAATATAAAATAGGTCTGGGAGTGTAGCCCAGAGATAGAAGGTCCCTGGGTTCCATCCCCAGTACCACATACACACACACACACACACACACACACACACACACAAAACAACAACAACAACAACAAAAAAAAAACATAGAGCCCTTGTCCTGAGGAAGCTGGCAGTCGGCCCTGCAGTAACAGGGTCACACAGAAGGTCATGAAATGCAGTCCGTCTTCATGGATGGAACACTTGGAAGACTGTGGGAGGTGCCACTTCAGGAAGGGCCATGACCCCTACATGTTAACTGTGAAAGAAGACAAGATTGCCTGCAGCCAGAGCGGGCGAGCTTCAAGCCCTCCAGCTCCCAGGTGGTAGCATTCTCTGCCTCCGAAGCATCCGTCCACCTATGGCTCTTCTCCTGCATGAGACTGCCAGGTGAATCGTCCTGAAACACTGCTCCTTGCTGCCTGCAACATAACATCCGGGCTTCTGGGGTTGGCCTTGGAGGCCCCGCAGGCTCATCAAGCTGCCCTTCCCCAGATGCACCTTCCAAAGCTCCTCCTGCAGGAACACCTTCCTTCTCACTGCTGAACTCTGACCCGGTTCCAGCTGGAGTTCGGGGGTGACCTCAGAAAAGCCTTCGCTGTTGCAGCCTGTTAGATGTGAGCCCTCATTTCTGAGAGGTCCCTTTCCATCCCTCTGGGGCCTCACACTACTCCTTGTAGTTATTCAGTGCCACTTTATACACTTTGCTCTGTGGCTCCTTTCTTTCTTTTTCTTTTCTTTTCTTTTTTTTTTTTTTTTTTTTTTTTACATTACTGGGGATGGAACCCAGGGGCATTCTACCTCTGAGCTACACCCCCTGCCCTATTTTTTATTCTTTATTTTGAAACAGGGTCTCACTGAGTTGCAAAGGGCCTCGGTAAGTAGCTGAGGCTGTTGGAGAACAGTGATCCTCCTGTCTCAGCCTCCCAAATGCTGGGATTACGAGCGTGCACCACCACGCCTGGCTTGTGGCCCATTTCTTGAAGACTGAGACTTAAGCTCCTATCCTTTGTAGCCTCTGGCGTGGCATCCTGCACCTAGGAGGCGCTCTCGGATGGTACTGAGTGAATGAGTACATGCCAGCTCTGGTGCTGTGATGTGGGGAGCTAGAGAGGGATGCGTGCACGCAGGAGCCCAGGACAGGGCTCGATGCAGCTGCCAGCCCTTTGCTAGACCTCACTGGGGATCCTCAGGACATAGACGAGTGGAGAGGGATGCAGGGTCCCCAGGACACTGAGTGCTCTGAGCAAAGACCTAAGGGTAGAAATGAGCGCCTATGGGCAAGGACTGTCTCATGATGTCATTTTTTTCTGCAAACATTTAATTTCAGGAAAAGAGGAGGAATGGCCTTTTGGGGAGTTTCCAGGTAAAGCGGTCATTTTCAGTTCCTAGGCCAGTTCCAACCAGGGTCTGGAGATAGAGGGAGCATTCACAGAAAAGGGGGAGGCAAAGGGCTTTCTCAGAGCAGTGTCAGAACCCCTGGGGCCAGAGGAAGGGCAGGAGCAGAGCTTGAGGTAAGGGTGTTGCTTGAGGCCCTAAATGAGAGAAAAAAGCACTTTTTTTTTTTTTTTTGCAGTATTGGGGATGGAATCCGGGGGCATTCTACCTCTGAGCTATACCCCCAGCTCTATTTTTTATTCTTTATTTTGAAATAGGGCCTCACCAAGTTGCAAAGGGCCTCACTAAGTAGAAGCTGAGGCTGTCTTCAGTCCTCCTGTCTCAGCCTCCCAAATGCTGGATTATAAGTAGGCGCCACCACACCCGGCAAGAGGAAAGCCCTTTATAAGTAAGGCACCTCCTCTGTATTAAACTAACATTACCCGTCTGGCTGCATGGTGCCTGCCATGGCCTTGAACATAGATTTTTGTAAACATCTCACTGAAGGGACTGGCAGACCTAGTCTTGGCGACGGGTTCTGTCTTTAGCATTCTGGTGGTTTCTCTTTCGGGGGCTTTCCCCTGCGCTCCTGCCTATCCTGCTCTTGTAGCACGACTGGGTTGTGTGTTGAAATGCCCAGTATCTATTTCCCTGCCAAGGTCCCCTGGGGCAGGCCTGTGGAATAGGGACATGTGTGGTGGGGTGACTGGGGAGCCGGGCCAGAACGTCCTTGGTAAGATGAGGAAACCATGCTTCTGTGTTCTAGAAAAATGTGTCAGTATTCCCTCTGCAAACCTGGCAGCTCTGCGTGCCCTCCGGGGCGTAGTGACCACCTGAGTGGACACCCCACAGGCCTGTGGGGTCTGTTCCCATGAGCACCAGTGGCCATGGGCCTGTGGTCATTAAGATCCCCCACTGAAGCCACGGCTCTGCTCTCTCTGCAGCGGGAGCCCAGCATTGACCTGCTGCAGGCCTTCGTGGAGCACTGGAAGGGTATCACCCACTACTACATCGAGAGCACAGGTGGGCCTGCCCCTCCGCAGCCAGGGACCCCTGGAGGGAGCCGGGAGGAAGGCATGGGCAGAAGTCACAGCGCAGGTGTCTTTGGAAGGTGACATCGGCTGCCCAGAGTTGGGGCCAAGCCAAAGGAGATGGGGAAACAGAAGGATGGTAGGAAGACCTAGAGCCTGGCCACCTCTGGTCCTCATGGCTTAATTGCTGGCCGCACCCTGACCTTTTGGGAGAGGACCTGTGTAAGGGACCTGCAGGGTCATGGAGGTTGGGGATCTTACGCTCACGGTTGCAAGGCAGAGGTGGCAGCACTTGGCCTGGCTCCCAGTTGGGTAGAGTCTCCAGGCCTTTAGGCCCCCAGTGCTTGAACCTGAGGTTACTGATGAAGAAATGGCACAGATTCCCCTTTGCCCTGAGCCAATTTAAGGACATTTTCCTGTGCAGACCTGTGGTAGGAGGACAGAAACAAAGGTCTAGAGTAAGACTGGGTCCTTGTCTCCAAGCTGATTCCTCAGAGGTCCAAAGCCTGGGTCATCTGGAGATCACTCACTGAGGGGCAACATCTGATTGGCTGCTCTGTAGTCCATGCCCTTATTGGTGGAGACAAGTGGTTGCCAGGCAACCAGATCCTACATTCCTAGCTTTCCACTTCCCAGGGTCCAGTGTACACCTTTACAAAAGGCTTTTTTTTTCCCCAGCCAGAACCAGTGTAAGAAATTACAAAGTGGGCTTGGGGCACTCTGAGGGACCCTCTAAGAGTTCCCTTAGACCAAATTTTACCTTGGCACTGTGGATATCTGGACTTATTGTTTCTTGTTGAGAGAATGTCCTGTGCTTTGTCATCTGCTGTCTGTCTACCAGGTGCTAATAGCCCCCTGCACTGTGATACCCCTAAATGTCTCCAGATGTTGCCCCACCCACCCAGGTCAGAACCGACTATTTAGACTAAAAGCTGTATTGACCGAGAGCCCAGACCACAAGAGATTAAGGTGAGATCCATTACTGGCTCAAATCCTTTAATTTCCAGAATAGTCCCTAGACCTGAGGCATACAGAGAGGGCGAGGCAGGCAGCCTTGCTCCAAAGCCTCGCCTGCCAGGCATAGTGGTGCTGGCCTGTAATCCTAGTACTTGAGAGGCTAAGACGGGAGGTTCACAGGTTTGAGGCCAGCCTCAGCAACTTAGTGAGTTCCTCAATAACATAATGAAACCCTGTTTCAAAATTTAAAAGAATGAAAGCAAAAAGGGCTGGGGATGTAGCTCGAAGGTAGAAAGACCCCTGGGTTCAATCCCCAGTACAAAAACAAAACAAAACAAAAAAACCTATTCCTTAAAGAAAAGCTAGGGGGTGCTCCAAGGCTGGTCCCAAAGCTTTCTCAAAAAAAAAAAAAAAAAAAAAAAAAAATCCCCACACCTTCTGAGGCTGGCTCCCAAAGCCCCACCAACCAGTTCTTCCATCAGGGCCTCTGCATGGTGGTAGAGCAGGTGTGGGTGGTGGGAAGGTTGTTTTCTTAAAAACAGTCCTGCCTTCTGTGAGTGGAGAAGGGACATAAACAGGCTCCAGGAGGTTGTCACTTAGGAAGCTGCTGGAATCAATGGCTTCTGTAGCATGTGCCGGACCCCGCGCCCGCAGCTGCGCACTCAGGCCCAGAGCCGACAGCTAGCTCTCTCTCACATGATGTTCTCCGGTGAGCCCAACACTGTCCTGTCCCAGGGTTTGGAGAAAAATAACCGTTTATGTTTCTGTTTTTTGGGGTTTTTTTGTTTTGTTTTGGTGGTGGTGCAGGGGATAGAACCCAGGGGCCTTCCACCTCCGGGCTATACTCCCAGACCTATTTTATATTTTATTTGGAAACAGGGTCTCTTAAGCCAGCTGAGGCTGGCTTCAAACCCGTGCGATCCTCCTGTCTCCGCCTCCCAAGCGCGGGATTACAAGCGTGCGCCACCACGCCCGGCGGAAAATGGCCCTTTGATGAGGCACTGTCAGCCGGAGGACCGCTTTCTGGTTGGCATCCAAAGGGACTTTTGTCATTTTTAACTACACAAGTATAAACCGTACACTTCTGTTTCCTGGTTGTCTTCAGCTTCCCCCCCCCCACACATTTCCCAGACCTGACTCTGTGACTTCTCCCTTCTGGGCTGGGCAGGAGAGGGTCCAGCCTCACCCCACTTACCCTTGTTTTCTGACTCTCAACTAGATGAGAACACCCCAGTCAAGAAGACAGATATCCCGTGGCGGCTGAGACAGATGCTGGACATCTTGGTATACGAGGAGCGGCAGCAGGATGTGGCTGGCGAGGCGGGGCCCTGTCTGGAATACCTGCTACAGCACAAGATCCTGGAGACCCTGTGCACCTTGGGCAAGGCTGAGGTGGGCCCCCCCGAAGCCTCTAGAACCTTCTGCCCCCGCCACCTCCTGGGTACCAGGCTTTTCTACCAGTGCCACCCCAGTCCTGGCACTGGGCACGTGAGGGGTGGCATGGGGGATGGGTACTGTGACCGTCTCATTCCACCTGCTCCAGGGGAATCCTGTTCTCTTTCGATCACTCACTAAAGATGTATTGAACACTCGGTGCATGCTGAGCTATGTTCTAGATGTTGAAAACGCAGCAGCTATAAAAATAGACAAGAATCCTTGTGGGGGAGGGACAGGATTGTCACGTAAGTCACCTCTTGTTATCTGGGGGGGCCTGGTTTCAGAGCACCACTCTCCCTCTCCTTGGATATCAAAAATCCATGATGTTGTCTGGTGTGGTTGCGGACACTTGTAATTTCAGGACTTGGGAGGCTGAAACAGGAGGATCGCAGGTTCACAGCCAGCCTCAGCAATTTATTTTATTTATTTATTTATTTATTTATTTATTTATTTATTTATTTTGTGGTACTGGGGGTGGAACCCAGAGGCATTCTACCTCCGGGCTATACTCCCAGACCTATTTTATATTTTTATTTGGAGACAGGGTCTCACTAAGTTGCTGAGAGCCTCACTAAGTAGCTGAGGCTGGCCTCGAACCTGTGCGATCCTCCTGTCTCAGCCTCCCAAGCGCGGGGATTACAAGCATGCACCACCACACCCGGCTCAAGCCTCAGCAATTTAGTGAGGACATCTATAACTTAGTAGTGAAACCCTGTTTCAAAAACTAAAAAAATTAAAAAAAATAGAGCCAGGTGTAGTGGCGCATGGTTGTAATCCCAGTACTTGGGAATCTAAGACAGGAAGATCGCAGGTTTGCAGCCAGCCTCAACTATGTAGAGAGGCCCTTTGCAAATTAGTGAAACCCTGTCTTAAAGTAAAGAATAAAAATAGGGCTAGCCAGTACTCCCAGAACTTGGGAGGCTGAGACAGGAAGACTGCAGGTTCCCAGCTAGGCAGCCTCAACTACTTAGTGAGGTCTTCCACGAATTAGTGAGACCCTGTTTCAAAATAAAGTATAAAAAATAGGGCTGGGGATATAGCTTGGAGGTAGAATGTCCCTGAGTTCAATCCCCAGTACTACAATAAATAAATAAATAAATAAATAAATAAATAAATGGGCTAGGGATAGAATACCCCTGGGTTTAATGTCCAGTAACAAACACCACACACACACACACACACACACACACACACACACACACACACACACACAATGTTGAAGTCCCTTATATAAAAAAGTTCCCAGAACTAATTCCCCCTGGATACTGAGGGTTGACCATATTTGTATATAACCTTACACATCCTCCTGTGTCTCTAAATTGTCTTCAATTACTTATAATACCTAGTACGCCCACCATGAGTGCTATAAAAATAGTTGTTATTCTGCATTGATGAGGAAATGATGACAAGAAAAGTCTATGCATGTTCAATGTAGATGCAGTTTCATTGTTTATTTATTTTGATACTGGGGATTGAGCCCAGGGGCATTCTACCTCTGAGCTGCACTCCCAGCTCTTTTTCAAATTTTTAAACAGGGTCTGGCTAAATTGCTGAGGCTGGTGTGGAACCTGCCATCCTCTTGTCTCAGTCTCCCAAGTACTGGGATTACAGGCAAGTGCCGCTGTGCCCGGTTTCAGTTTCGTTTTGTTTTGGTTTTGCTCTATTTTTTTTTTTTTCTTTTTTGGTGGTACTGGGGTTCCTGGAAGCCCTTCTACCTCCGGGCTACACTCCCAGACCTATTTTTACATTTTTATTTGGAAACGGTCTCCTAAGCCAGCGCGCGCGGCTGGCTTTGAACCTGCGCGATCCTCCTGTCTCCGCCTCCCAAGCGCGGGGATTACAAGCATGTGTCACCATGCCCGGCCTCTATTTTTTTTTTTTTTTATTCTTTATTTTGAAACAGGATCTCACTGAGTTGCAGAGGGCCTCGCTAAGTAGCTGAGGCTGTCCTTGAACTGTGATCCTCTAGTCTCAGCCTCCCAAATGCTGGGATTACAAGCATGCACCACCACACCTGGCTTAGTTTAGTTTTGTTTTGTTTTTTAAATAGTTTTGATCTGAGGTTGAGTGAGTCCACAGAACAGATGCAGAGAAGTCACAGCTATAGAAGGCCAGCTGTACTGTATTCAGTAGTGACCGGGAGAAGGGGTTGAGAACACAAGGAAGGCCAATTTCAGACATCATGGGACGGGAAGGAGGTCTCGTGGAGAAGGTGGCCTCTGAGCCATGACTGAGGAGGAGATGTGCCCTGTGGCTCTCTGGGGAAGGATGTTCTGGGCAGGTGGACGTGACCAGCCTCTGACAGGCCACTCTGTTCCTGACCCCAGTACCCCCCAGGCATGCGGCAGCAGGTGTTCCAGTTCTTCAGCAAAGTCCTGGCCCAGGTGCAGCACCCCCTGCTACATTACCTCAGCGTCCACAGGCCTGTGCAGGTGAGGGGCCAGGAAGCCAAGGGGTGTCTGGGCCTGAGCCCCCGCTTCCCTACCTCTCTGATTCTGTCCTGCTGCCCTTCCAGAAACTTCTCCGGCTTGGTGGGTCTGTCGCTGGATCTCTCACAGAGAAGGAGGAGGTCCAGTTCACCAGCGTCCTCTGCTCCAAGATCCAGCAGGACCCACAGCTGCTCACCTACATCTTGGAAGTAAGCACTTGTGTGGGGAACAGGAACCGGCTGATCCGGAGCCCTGGGACACGCGTGCGGGTCTTTCTGAGGGAGGGGAAGGAGAGAGCGTCACTTGAAAGGCACCTGGGCAGCTTCCCTGTGGCTCAGACAGAGGGCCACCCTGTCCTCTTAATGGAAGACCCAGTGGAATGGCCTCCGCCATGACCTGCCACCCACTTCCTTTGCAGGGTAAAAAGATGATAGGTAGGAAGAAGCTATCCAGAGAGTCTGCCGTCCTGCCTGACGACACGGCCTGTCACAGAGACGAGGATCATTCCCACAAGAGCGCTCCTGACAAGGGTCCCCAAACGGACAGGGAGCGCTGTGAGGCTCGGGCCTTGAACAGCCCGCTGCCGGCTGAGACCGAGGCGCCAGATGGTGGGACTGGGGACAGCAGCCTCATTACCTCTCTGCTGGGATTGTGCAAGAGCAAGGTGCTGACCGCAGAGGTGGCGGGCATGGGGGCCCGCGAGGGTGGGATGAATTTTCAGGAGATGATCTGGGGGGAGCAGAAGCATGTCCCTGAGGTCGTCTCCCCATCCCCTAGAAGAGTCGGGTGGCCCTGAAGGCGCAGGAGAGCCTGCTGCTGCTGGTAAGCGTGGCCTCCCCGGCAGCCGCCACCTACCTGGCACAGAGCAGCCCGTGTTGCGCAGTGATCACCGAGCACCTCTGCGAACTGTACCGGGCCATGCCTGCCTTCCTCGACCCCGCAGACATCGCTGCTTCCGAGGGCATCAGCTGGAGGTAGGTTCTTGGTCACGGTGGAGTGGGCAATATCTTGAGGGGCTGGTAGCCCCTTCCGCTGGTGTCCATGTGGCCACCCTCTCCCTGAGAGCTCCTGGAGCCTTCTCTCCAGAAGCTTCATTTTTGTGGTCTCTGATCACACCTACACTGGAAACTCAGCCACAGAGGTTTCAGAGGAGAGGGAGAAGGCGGCTCCCAGACCTCCTTGAGGCAGATCTTGAAGCGTCTCTCTTGTTCCCCCAGACTCCCCGCCTCCCTCTCGCCTAGGTTACCCAGTGCCCCATCCGATGAGGCATCCTTCCCTGGCAAGGAGGCCCTGGCTGCCTTCCTGGGCTGGTTTGATTACTGCGACCACCTTATCACAGAGGCACATGCGGTGAGCACGGCAGGCACAGGCAGAGCTCTGTCTTGGCTCCCCTCGCTATCCAGTTTGGAGGACAGATACTTGGTGATGGAGCAGGGGCGGGGGCAGGAGCCAGCAGGGCCCCGGTTAGCCAGGCCCTTTTGTCGGGCACATTGGGCACCGTGAGAACAGCGATTCCCGGGGAGGTAGTGATGGGTGTGAACACAGCAGCCTGTGCTCTTTGGCACGCAGGTGGTCGCGGAGACCTTGGCCAAGGTCGTGGCTCAGAAGCTGTTTGTGGAGACGCTGCAGCCCCAGCTCTGGCACGTGTGAGTGTCTGTTTCCCTGCACCTTGGCCCGGCCACATCATGCCCCCCACTGAGCCCCTTGATGTTTCTTTAATGCCTGTGACCTCGCTGGCTAGAGTCATGTTTGTGGACTCAGCTGCTTAATGATTGCCAGCCTGTCCTCCTGACACACACATGGCTCAGCCATTTGGGTCAAATGATGGCCTCCCGCCCCTAGCCACAGGACAGCAGTAGGGCCGAGGACCTGACCAGACACAGATTAGCCAAAGATGTCAGGAAGGCAGGAGAGGGTCTACACCCCGCACCCAGTCACTCCCTGCATGCCACCGGCGTGGAGGATCCCCGGCCTGGCTCAGGTGCCCTCCACCTATAGGTCCGAGCAGAGCATCCTGACCTCCACCGCCCTCCTGACGGCCATGCTGCGCCAGCTTCGCTCCCGTGTGCTGCTGCAGGAGGCCGTGGCCTTCCTTCTGGGCACTGGCCAGCAGCCTGCACCTGCCGAGGACAATCCCCGCACCCTGTGCGCCCACCTCATCGGGCACTGCGACCACCTCTCCGATGAGGTAATATAAGAGAGGTGCCCCTGTCTGTCTACCCCACCCCTGCCCACGGGATTGCCTACATGCCTCTTCCCCTTTTCACTTGTTCTGCCCAGTGATGTTACCTCTGAGGCCTTGAGCCCCTCAAAGCAGCGGCCACAAGGTAATCTGCGGCCAAATTGTTTTTATCACACAGAAATTTTCTGTGATCACACACTTTTTTGTGTGGTGCTGGGGATGGATCCCAGGAGCATTCTACCTCTAAGCTACACCCCAGCCCTATTTTTTATTCTTTATTTTGAAACAGGGTCTTACTAAGTTGTGGAGGGCTTCATTATGTAGCTGAAGCTGGCCGCGAACCTGCAATCCTCCTGTCTCAGCCTCCCAAATGCTGGGATTACAAGCGTGTGCCACCACGCCCGGCACCCCCAACCCTTTTTAATCTTTGTTTGGAAACAGGGTCTCACAGAGCTCCTGAGGCTGGCTGCAAACCTGTGATCCTCCTGTCTCAGCCTGGCAAGTACTGGGATCACAGGCATATGCCACCATACCCGGCTCACATGCTTTTTTTTTTTGGTGGTACTGGGGTTCCTGGAAGCCCTTCTACCTTAGAGCTACACTCCCAGACCTATTTTTATATTTTTATTTGGAAACAGGGTCTCTTAAAGCCAGCGTGGCTGGCTTCGAACCTGCGGCGATCCTCCTGTCTCCGCCTCCCAAGCGCCACCATGCCAGGCTTTTTTTTTTTTTTTTTTTTTTTTTTGACACAGTGTCTTTTGTCAACTGCTTTCTCATTTGTTTGGCTTGTTGAAGGCTCAGACACTCTTTAAGATAGGGGAAGAGGTGATAGTCCCATTTTTCAGACATAGAAACCAAGGCACAGAGAATCCAACAGGCATGCCTGAGATTGGCACTTCAAATAAGTAACAGAACAGGGACTGTTCAGACTTCCCAACCCATTCAGACCTGCCACTGTAGCCCCAGACTATGGGAGGTGACCCCCACCTGGAGGACGTTCTTATCTAGGCCAGCAGTTCCCAGGCACTGAGGAGGTGGGGGAGAGTAACAAGGGCTCCCTGCTGGCCCCTCTTGGTCTAGATCAGCATTGCCACGCTGCGCCTGTTCGAGGAGCTCCTCCAGAAGCCCCACGAGTGGATCATCCGCAGCCTCGTCCTGTGCAACCTCGAGGGCCGCCTGTATGTGGCCCGGGGCTCACCCGAGCCCGAGAACTATGAGGACACTCTGTAAGTAAAACCGGGGAGGCCTGGGGCTGCCCAGGCCCCGCTCAGCCCTCTGCACACCCATGTGTGTCCGTCCATCCCTCCACTCATCGGTGCACGCTGGTCTGCCTCGGCCACAGGGATCTGGAGGAAGACCCCTACTTCACCGACGGCTTCCTGGATTCTGGCCTTCAGCCCCCGGCGAAGCCTCACCCGGCTCCTGCCATCGGTTCCAGCGACGGCAGAACAGCAGTGACCGAGATTGTCAACAGGTGGGGAGCGGCTCCAGCTGGGTTCTGTCTTTGGATCCAGCGAACCCAGGAGAGCAGGGGGTACCCGGGGAGGTACCCTCACACCCAGGCTCCTGTCTCTTAGTTTCCTCTGCCTGGTTCCTGAGGAAGCCAAGACCTCCGTTTTCCTGGACGAGACCGGCTATGACACTTACGTCCACGATGCCTACGGACTGGTGAGTGGCCGCTGCAAGCTCCTCCTCTCAGCCCTCCAAGCCCTTGGGTTGAAAGCCCATTCCCATGTCCTGCTCAAGGCGCCCCCAGCCCATCCTTCCTGCATGGGGTCCCTGTGCTGGACCTTCCCTTCTGGGCCCTCTTCCTCGACTCTCCCCAACTCTCTGCCATTCTGCTTCAGTTTCAGGAGTGTAGCTCTCGTGTGGCCCACTGGGGCTGGCCCCTGGGTCCTGCCCCCTTGGACCCCCATGAGCCTGAACGGCCTTTCTTTGAGGGTCACTTCCTCCAAGTGCTATTTGACCGTATGGCCCGGATTTTGGATCAGGTAGCCAACAGCACCGGGGCCCCCAGGAGAACTCCAGGCTGGGGCCTTTGGAGTCTTTCACATCAGGGGCCAGTCCCTGGCCATGGGGCTTGACCCCTCTCCGGTTCTCTGGTTCTGCAGCCCCCCAGCCTTTTCCCCAGGCGGGAAGCCCCATCTCGCTTCTGCCCCACACGCCCTAACATGCTTTGGCCCTCCGCCCCAGGGAATCCATGACACACACACATCACGTGAGTCTCCCACCCCCGCACACGTTCACACCAGCCAGGCGCCTTGCTGGGGGAGTGCAAAAAAATGCTCGCCACCCCCTGCCAAGCCTCAGCATTGTCCATCTCCGCCCTGCAGCCGTACAGCCTGAACCTGCAAGTGACCTCAGTCCTGTCCCGGCTCGCCCTCTTCCCCCACCCCCACATCCACGAGTACCTCCTGGATCCCTACATCAACCTGGCCCCTGGCTGCAGGAGCCTGTTCTCTGTGCTTGTCAGGGTAAGGATGCCAGGAAACGGGAAAGACGGGAGCAACGCAGGGGGTGGGGGCCGGAGGAGTGGGCACCAGGACCCCCACCCCACTCCTCACGGTACAGCAGAGCCAGGGGAGCCCGCCGGAATGTGGTTGGTCCCCATTTCGGTCCTCTCTGACTCCCGCTCTAGGTGATCGGGGACTTGATGCAAAGAATTCAGAGGGTGCCCCAGTTCCCGGGCAAACTGCTCCTGGTACGAAAGCAACTGATGGGTCAGGTCCCCGGGGAGCAGTAAGTAACCAAGGGAAGTGGGTGCCTCCAGGTGGGAAGTGCCTCGGGTCGGGAGGTGGACAGTGGGCTCTCATGCTGGGCAAGCACCCGCCACTCCCAGCCGGGCACCCCACCTCGCGCTGTCTCCTCACAGGCTGGACCATCAGACCCTCCTTCAGGGCGTGGTAGTACTTGAAGAATTCTGCAAGGAGCTGGCTGCCATAGCGTTCGTCAAGTTCCCTCCCCATGGTCCCCACCTGAACCTCTCCCCATCCCAGGAAGGACAAGTCTGAGCCGGGAGTATGATGGGCGGGGAGATTTCTGTCCCTGCCTCTGCCTGAGTAGCCACTGCTCCCCTCTGGGATGGGGACCTCAGCTCCCAGGTGACTCCAGGAGGCCTCAGCCTATGGACTTTGGGCCCGGGTTTCAGGGATTGGGTTTCTGAGGTGCCGAACAGCAAAAGAGAGGGCCTCCCAGGCAGCACGGTGTCCCTGGGCCTTCCTGGGGATGTGAGAGGTGGCCGGTGAGCACCAGACCCTACCCCTGTGTGTCATGTGACTAGCCATTCTGGATTGGCTGTGTGTGGCCAGGGCCATGACCTGTGATTTAACTCTAGAGGCAACAGGGGTTGTGAGCTGCTGGCTCTGAGGCCGGCCAGGAACCCAGGCCAGAAACATGGGGGCCAGAAGCCCTGTGTCATATCAGTACCAGCAAAGCTGCTGAAACTTGACAGTTTTTTTCCCTGCCTTCTTGGCTTGGGCCACAGACAAGGGGCAGTGAAGGGAACTGTGGGGGAAGCCCCCTCTTCCTGCCCTGCCCTGCTGGCGACTGTTGCAAAATTTCCAACCGCCTCATGGCAAATGCCCAAAGCATGCTCCGCGCCCAGGCGGGGGCAGCTGCTAATGAGAACCCTGGTGCAGCTGCAGCCAGGGCGGGCGAGGGCCTTGGAGCCGGGGAGCTGGGTGCCAGGCCCCAGCTCCAGCTGGTTCCTCTCTGGCGCCTTCCGAACCCGTCCCAGCAGGTCCACAACACCTGGACAGCGAGGTCGGCAACCAAGGAGGCTCGGCCTTGCCCTCCAAATTTCGCCCCGTGCGCAGCGCTCCCAACGCAAGACACGATCAGGACACACAGGCGATCAGGACACACAGGCGGGGCAGGATGCCGGACCTCAGACCCCGCGGGCCTGGCGGGGAGGGGCTGAGGCCCAGGCAGCCAGCCAGTCCTGGTGTTGTTCTCCCTGTGTGCCCTCCTCTGCTGGGGCTGCCACCCCACCCGGGCCGAATCTGTCTCGACCTGCAGGAACACACGGGCGGCGCCAGGCATTACCTCACAGCAGGGCTGCAGTTGCTGGCTTTGCTCCTGGGCAAGGAGGAGCAGGCCAGAGCCCCTTTCGCTTCCTTTTCCTGCCCAAGCCGCTTCTAGAGCCTGGCCCAGGTTGCCAAGAGGTGACATGAAAGAGGAGGAAACTCGATGACCTCTACCTCTCCCGCATTCCTCAGCGGGGGAGGACCTAGCTGCTGCTCCCAAGAACACAGCGTGCGCGTGTATGTGTGTGTGTGTGTGTGTGCACGCGTGCACGTGCATACACAGGGGTGCTGGTGTGGGATGGAGGAGCCCGTCTCTGGATGAATCGGGACTGGACTCTTAAAACGTTCAGGGTCTGGGAGTCGCAGGCTCTCACCTCTCATCAGTGCACTTTGGCGTTTGCACGGTGTCTTCCCCGGACAGCACAGCAATAAAGTGATTGTGTGGACACGGTTTTCCTCCAGCCTCTGTACCTGCCCAGAGCGTCTCTGCTAAGTTGGGGCCATCTGCCTCCCCTAGGCTGGCAAGTTCAATTCCCTTTCCAGCACTGGAGCAGAGGTGGGTGGTAAACAGACAGGCTCTGGCAATGCAAATCTGATATTCCTCCACACCTGCCAGCAACCAGATTCTCCTGGCTGAGCAACATTGGTGCTCAGCTCACCTCCAGCAGCTTGCCAGCCTTCGAGCCACCGGGAGGGGACCGGCCCCTATGGGAGTCTTGTTTTCCTGTGTTTTTACATGTATGACTTTGGGGGGGGGGGTGCTGTACTGGAAATTGAACTCAGGACTATCCCATCAGCCATATATCTATTTTTTTATTTTGGAACAGAGTCTCACTAAGTTGCTAAGGGCCTCACTAAATTGCTGAGGCTGGCTGTAAACCTACAAACCTCCTGTCCCAGCCTCCCAAGTACTGGAATTGCAGGCATGCGTCAGTATGCCCGGTTAGCATGTTGTATGACTTTCATTTGTGAATGATAGGGCCTGATTTTTTTTTTTTTTTAACAGTACTGGAGTTTGAACCCAGGGGCATTCTACCTCCAAGCTATACTCCCAGCCCTATTTTTTTTTCCCCCAGTACTGGGGATGGAATCCAGGGGGCATTCTACCTCCAAGCTACACCCCCAGCCCTATTTTTCTTAATTTTGAAACAGGATCTCAGTAAGTTAGAGGGCCTCACTAAGTAGCTGAGGCTGGCCATTAACCCACAATCTTTCTGTCTCCGCCTCCCAAGGACTGGGATAAGTGTGTACTACCATGCCTGGCTTGAGCCTGATATTTAACAAACTTGTCCTTAGATAAGTTTGGGGAGGGGAAAGGGGGTCCTCTGAGGTGTCACCAAGAGCACTCCATTGTTAGGCAGGCCAAGAACTTGGAGCAGGGCCCTCCCTTGGTTCTTGGTCGGATGCATGTTAGAATCACCTGGGCTGCTTTTTCTTGTTTAGTTATTTATTTAGGTACTGGGGGTTGAACCCAGAGCATTCTACCTCCAAGTTGCTAAGAGCCTTGCTAAATTGCCAAGGCTGGTTTTGAACCTACAACCTTCCTGTCTCAGCCCCCCCCCCACCAAGTAGTGGGCTTAGAAGTGTGTACCACCATACTAGGCTGGGCTGCCTTTTAAAATGCCAGTGCCCCTCCACCCCTAACAGTTCGGTTGTTATGGGGGGGACAGAACGTTCTGGAAGTCCTCTAGGTAAGTCTAGTGCTGAAACCTACCAGTCTTAAATAGTGGTGAATATCACTGCCCTTTTTTTTTTTTCTTTTTTCCCCCAGTACTGGGATGGAACCCAGGGGCATTCTACCTCCGAGCTACACCCC
Source organism: Muscardinus avellanarius (assembly GCF_963383645.1). Classification (NCBI taxonomy): domain Eukaryota; kingdom Metazoa; phylum Chordata; class Mammalia; order Rodentia; family Gliridae; genus Muscardinus; species Muscardinus avellanarius. The sequence goes on along the minus strand of NC_137800.1, from coordinate 13,360,623 downwards.
CAGCCCTATTTTTTAGTTCTTTCTTTCTTTCCTTTTTTTTAATTTTAGGTTTTTTTTGCTGTTGTTGGTACTGGGGTTCCTGGAAGCCCTTCTACCTCCGGGCTACACACCCAGACTTATTTTATACTTTGTATTTGGAAACAGGGTCCCTTAAGTCAGCGCGATCCTTTGGTCTCCGGTCCCGATCCTCCTGTCTCCGCCTCCCAAGCGCGGGGATTACAAGCGTGCACCACCATACCCGGCTAGTCTTTCATTTTTGAAACAGGGTCTCACTGAGTTGCAAAAGGCCTCACTAAGTAGCTGAGGCTGCTGTGAACCATAATCCTCCTGTCTCAGCCTCCCAAATGCTAGGATGACAAGCACGCGCCACCATGCCTGGCTATTACTGCACTTCTAACCAGGCATTAGCTGGACGTAAGGGGGTACCAGAGGATGTGTCATCAGAGAAGCTAAGGCTTCCTGCTACCCTCCAGAGGTCAGAGAGAGGAGATGGCAGCTGGGAAGGGCTGGGGAAGGGGCCTTTGGGTTTTTCAGGCCCTTTATGCTAGACAGTAGTCACCCAAGGTAGAAAGTCCATTCAAGTGTTTCCCAGCTCAGAGTCAGAATCTCTTTCTTGGCATATGATATATTTTCTATGTTCATCACCTTTGGTAAAGTTCTTTTATTTAAAAAAAAAAAAAACGCAAAACTGCCCTGATTCTATTGGGCCAAGGGGAATTGCAGAAAGGGTTCATTGCAGCTTGGGCCGAGAGTATAAAAAGGCAGAGGTGAGCGGGGAGTGGGCAGGATTAAAGCCAGGCAGCTCAAGGAGAAAGAAACTCAAGCAGGGCAGCATTTCTGATTCCTGTCTCCACTGGCTGCTTCCTGAGTCCCCGCTGCTCAATCCGGGAGGGTCTGGCCCTTGCAGTCACCTCCCACCTCAGCAGGACAGAAAAGATGGGGAGAGCCCTGATGAGAGGCTGCAGATGGGACAGGGAGGAGCAGCCCTCCTGAACAACAGCCTCGCCCCACTCCTTCCCCACAGAGACATGTATGCAGGCAAGGTGGGCAGCACCTATCGACTCAGCAAGGGGTTCCCCTGAGGATCTTCCCCCTGCCCCTCAAGATATAAATGCCTTAAAAGATCGGGATGCAGGCCTTTACCAAGGTGGGCACAGAAAAAAAATAATGAGATGCCATCTGGGCTTCAGAGAACTCCCCAACCATTTAGGGAGAAGCCTCTGTGTGCCCACAGGACAATCACTCTGGACTCTTTGCTTGGTTAAAAGGCACTGTCTCTTTTAGTGCAATGTAGAGACCTGCTCCACAAAGCCCTCCTGAGAACCAGGCAGCCGGCCCTGTGCTCCCTGGGTGCAGCCACAGCCCTGCCCGGGGGCCTCCCTGGGCGGAGCTCAGCTGCCCAGCTCCTGCTGGCTCCGCACCTCCCTATCTGTTCAGTGGGACGACAGAAGATTCCTGGAGCCTCTGTCGAAGCTGGCTTTGCAGGTCTCCCTCCATCACCTTCCACCAAAAGTAGTTCTCACCCCGAACTTTCGGGGGCTCATCATGGAATCCTGGGTTCCGAAAAGCCACCGTCACCAGCACATTCAGGCACACGCCATCTGCGTGTTCTTTGCCCAGGTGCTGTAGTCCGAGCAACCCCTTGGTCTCCACCGCCAAACTGTGCAGGCTCAGACACTCCTGGAGCAGCCGCAGGACAGCCACCTTGATGCCACCCCTCTGTTCCATGGGGGTGAAGCCACAGGCAGTGATGGGCAAATGTGGCACCCCCACCGTGCACACCAACACCCACACCTCCTGGACGCTAGTAAAGGTGGCCACGAGGCGCTGGCAGACCAGGCTGCAGGGAAGTTCTTGGGGCAGAACGAGAGGGTGCCCGGCTTGCTGGCGGTACTGGGCAGCTAGCTCTACCAGGTGCAAAATGTCATGGGCTCGCAGTGGAGTGGGCAAAGAGATCCGTGGATACCAGCCAGCCTGCAGGGACTCTGCATCTGCTTCCTTGGAAGTCTTGAGAATTCCGCCTAGGGGAGATTAAGGGAATGGACCAGGAGAGGGAGGAAGTATGTTAAATATTGGGTCTGGCAGAGAACATGGACACTCAGGCACTCCAGTCCTGACCCAGCGGGAAGCCCGAGCTCTCAGACTGCAAGCAGCTAAATGCCAGTCATGTACCACGCCAGAAGAGGGCTGGCTATGGAGGAGCTCATCTTACCAGAGGACAAGCTGGGGGAGAGGTGGCCTTGGTTTATGTGCCACCAGGCAGGCTGTACCTGTGGGGTGAGCGAGAAACACGAAGCGGATCCAAGAGGAGCCCCGTTCCTCCACGGACAACAGCGTCACAGGCTCGCAGTGCAGCCCAGCCTCCTCCTTCACCTCCCGCTGCAGGGCCTCCACGATTGTCTCCCCGGGCTCCATCCTGCCCGCAGGTAAGTACCACGACCCACGGCACTCCTTCTTGGCCTCCTGGATCAGTAGCACCTCATCCTGAGGGGGCAGAGAGAACCTTCATCCCTGGTCTGAGAGCTCCTGGGAACCGCCCACCCAGCAGCCTTCCGCACCCAGGTCTAGGTGGGGGTCAAAAGTACTAGCCCAAGGCTGCCTTCCTGGTGGACACCTTTGAAATGAAGAGCTCTCTGGCAGACTGGCTCTTGGTCATATCATCTCTGTGCTAATTCAGCCCTCTGATTTCCATTTCAGGAAGGGGCTGAAAATGAGGACCCAGGGTGAGGGTGGCCACACGTCCTGTGCTGATCAGAGTCTCTGTATGTCACAGTGAGGTTCGTGATTCCCGTGGGGTTTGTAAACTGCTTGTGGCTGGTCCCCTCTCTGGGGTCTGTGCTTGTTCTGAAACTCCCTACCTCCCTGGCCTTCGTGTCGCTGTCATCCATCAACTTGCACAGGGATCAGACCCGAGACCTGAGTGCCTCTCTCTGATCTATCTGTGGGTCTGGGGAAGTTCTTGGAAGCCTGGCCAGCTGTTCCAGAGGGACCACTCCGAGTCAGACGCCGTGCTAGGCTCCTAAGAAGGGAGGCGGAATACCACAGCCCTCTCCTCAAGGAGCTGAGGCCTAGTGAATGAGGCAAACCACCTCTGGCCCTCAGTTCCCCCTGGGCTTAAGGGGACAATCGCAGGATTCCAAGTGTGAGAGTGCTTTGCAAAACTGGGACGCGCCATGCACAAGGAGCGGTGGCTTTCCGGTCCCCACCAGGGCTGGCTGCGCGCTCCCGAGACCCGGCAGAGGGTCGGCGGGCGGACGCTCACCTGCTCGTTGAGGAACACGGCCAGCACCACGTAGCAGACGTTCTTCCGCAGCCGCACGGGCACCGGGGGCTCGCCGGCCGGCTCCGAGTCACAGCTCTGCACGCCCAGGCCGCGGCCCCCCAGCACTGCAGCCAGCGCCCCCGCCACGCCTTCCGAGGCCATCGGGTCCCCCGGGAGGCGGCCGTCGGGACCCCGCAGACCCCAGAGCTGGGCGGGCCGAGACCTGGGCGAGCGTGCGATCCTGCGCCCACGTCCCCTCCCCTGCAGCCTCCCGCAGGAGCGAACGCGGAAGCGCCCGGCCAGCCCCGCCCGTTGATAGGCTGCTCAACACTGCGGCCTGCCGGGATTGGCCAGCCCTCGTCGGTCACCGCTGGGGCGGGCCAGTCTGTCAAGGGGCGGGGCGCTGGGCAGCAGAGACCCCAGCCCAGATTCCGCCCCATTATCACTCCTTTTTTTATTCCCCCCCTCTCTCTCTTTCGCTCTCGGAATGCCTTCTACTGCCAACCCTGCTAATTCCCCCAGTGCGCACTTGGCGCGGGTTCCGACGGTGACGTCATCCTGCCCGCAGGGTACAGAGCGCCTGGGCGGCCAGTGGCGGTGGCGTCATAAGCCCGATGACGTCACGGAGGCTCGGGCTCAGCGCTTGGACCCCCTGTCCAGCTTTTATCACAAACAAAGTAGGGCATTGCCGGGGATGATCACTTCCCAAATAACTTTCTCCTTACTTGATCAGAATGTGCTGAATGTCCCCTGGCTGAGTGAACAGTCTCCTGCCTGGGAGATTCTAATCTAGTTGGAGAGATGGACGTGAACATCATAGAAAGTCAACTGAGGGTTATAGGCTGAGTGCTAAATCATAGGTTTGGGCAGGAGATGTGACAGGGGCCCAGAGGAGGGAGAGGCGGGGCTTGGGTGGTCAGGGTGGGGCAGGGCTGGGGATGGCAGGAGGGAACTCAGGGCCCCAGAGGGCCTGGAATCCGCCGCCCAGCCCTCCCCAGAGCGCCCCTGTCCACCACACGTCCCGAGCAGTGTCACGGCCTCTTGCGGCAGACTGAGCCCTGGGAGGGCAGGGGCGGTGCCCTCCCACCCCGCATGCAGGGCCTGGCCATTGGGGAGCAGGGTGTGGGTTGTTTTGGCCAGCTCCTGCTGCTCTCCCAGCCTGACCTTTCCTCCACGGAGCTCCTTTAACCTCCTCCCAGGACAGGAAGGCAGGGCCAGCTGGAAGGAATCTGCAAGCGAGCCCAGTCTGGGCTTCTCACCCCAGCAAGGCTGGTTTTGTACACCTCCCTTCTCAGGGAACAGTGGCTTGGTGGTGCTGACAAAGCTCTGGACTTCAAGCCAGATGTCCAGCTACTGCTGGCTGGCTGGCTCTGTGCCTCTGGGTAAGTTGGGCCTCAGTTTCCTCATCTTAAGAGTAGGGTCAAAACAACTCTCCTTTTACAGAGTGGTTGGGAAGCCAAGATGTCCGCAGAGCAGCTGGGTAGACTGAACAGCACCGGGCATGAGCACTGGCAGCTCATGGACCCTCCAGGCTGGCCCTCTGCGGCCACAGTGCTTGTTGGCGTCATGAAATGGGCCTCTAGGGCTGGATTTGAACTTCACTGTCGGGAACCCCAGCCACACACTGGTATCTGTGCCCTTCTTACATGCTCATGCTGACTACAGGCTCCCTGGAGGCAGGCCCTGTGTGGGCCAGCAGGGTGTGCCTCATGGGTACAGGATGTTTTGTGTGTATCTGTGCCTGTGTCTCTATCTGTGTGTTTGTTTGTTTGTTTTGGTATTGGAGATTGAACCCAGGGGCATTTTACCCCTGAGCTAAACCTACAGCACTATTTTATTTTGTATTTTGAAACAGGGTCTCTCTAAGTTGCTGAGGGCCTTGAACCTGCCTCAGCCTCCCAAGTACTGGGATTACAGATATGTACCACTATGCCAGGCCCACAATGTTTTTGTTTTTGTTTTTGTTTTGTTTGCAGTACTGGGGATGGAACCCAGGGGTAACCTGGGTTCTACCTCCGAGCTACACCGCCAACCCTATTTTGTATTCTGTATTTTGAAACAGGGTCTCACTGAGTTGCAAGGGGCCTCACTAAGTAGCTGAGGCTGTTCACGAACCGTGATCCTCCTGTCTGACCCTCCTGAAAGCTGGGATTACAAGCGTGCACCACCACGCCTGGCTAATGTTTGAGGCACTTGCTGAACACTGTTGGGTCCACCCAAAAAAAACCCCAACTAAACTCAAAGTCAGGACCTCAGGGCGGCAGAGCAGCTGTCAACATAGTTAGCTGGTGTGTGTTTATGCCCCTCAGTTTTCCCATCTGTGAAGTGGGGGCGGTGTTGGTCACCGGCTCCTTTCTGCCTCCCAGGGATGATTTGAGAGAGAGTGAGGTCATGTCTGGGCAGGGCTGGGGAGCTTCAGAGGCGTCCTAAGATAAACACCAGACGGCCTAACTGCCTAGAAGAGCAAAGACTGCCACAAACCGCAGCTGCACTCCCCCATTAGTGCTGGGGAAAGCGCTCCGCTCCTAGCCACTGGGCCCAGTCAGCCCCGTCATGAGCCACGCTAAGCTAACAGGACTCGCAAAGGCCCCTCATAAACTTCGAGGGCACGGAGGGAGGGCCCTTGACAGTGTGCCTAGCCCATCCCAGTACACCAAAACAGCAAAGAGGCCTTGGGAGGAAGAGAACGGCCGGCCGCCAGACCCAGGCACTAACAGGCCCTCAGACAAAAAGGAAAGCAAGGGAGGGAAGAAGGCTGAGGCAGAGCCTCGAGGCCTCCGAGTCCACTGTGTGTCCTCTGTTCCCAGAGCGGAGAACACCACTGCGAGGCAGACGGAAGTGGTATAGCCGGAATAACGCTCCTGGCACCCGTGGAGCACCCTGGGGACAGGGACATGTGCCTGTGTTTGAGCACAGGCGCAGGGAGGCCTGGGGTGGGCACCTCTGGATGCAGGGGCAGAGATGGGCAGACGGGGTGGGGCGAGGGTGTCCATGAGGCTAGTTTACAGGGCAGCAACCCTGTCTCTTGACAAAGCAGGGAGGGCGAGGAGGGCAATGGCCCCAACTAAGGAGGAGGGCTGATGTGGGCGGGGGCTTGTCAACGGGTTTCCAGCGTGACTTTGGGGGAGTCATAGCCACACCTAGGTAGACATTGTTGGATCCTAGGCTAGAGAAAGGACATCAGGCTGGGTGCAATGGTGCGTGCCTGGAATCCCAGTACTTGAGAGGCTGAGACAGGAGGATCACAGGTTCAAGACCAGCCCCAGCAACTTAGCAAGACCGTGCTTCAAAATAAAAAGGAAGCCAGGCGTGGTGGCACACACTTGTAATCCCCATACTTGGGAGGCTGAGACAGAAAGATCGCAGGTTCAGGGACAGCCTCAGCAAGCAGTGAGACTCTCAGCAACCTAGCAAGACCTTGTTTCAAAATAAAAATAAAATAGGGCTGAGGTGTAACTCGGGGGACAGAATGCCCCTGGGTTCAATCCCCGGTGCCACCAAAAATAAAAAATAAAAATAGGGCTAGGGGTGTAGCTCGGAGATAGAATTCCCCTGGGTTCCATCCCTAGTACCACCACCACAACAGAAATAAATTAATTAATTGAATAACTTCACAATAAAACAACTGAGAGTTTTATAAGGAAAGGGGGGAGCAAGCACACCCTGAGCTCACTCTGGCTCTGCTGCTTATGAGCCGGTGGTGCCTGGGCCAGAGGGCTTCTGCAGGAAACAATGCCACAGTGCTCCAGGCTGAGCCTCAGGGTTGCCCCACCTGCACGGGCTCCATTCCCAGGACCAGTCTTGGAATAAATGGACATTGGTTCACCTGCTGTATCCAAAGAGCTGGACCAAGTGTGACCCACCATGGAAGGGGAGTGAAGTAGAGAGATGAGGACTTGTAAGGGAGAAGCCCAGGGTCTGGGCTTCTTCCACCCTCATGGACAAAATTCCAAGCAATGTCTTTCTCAGGAAGGATCCTTCCTGTGTCTTTGGTTCCGGGGTCACATCAGGACAGGGCTATGGAGGGTGAAGTGTAGGTAGGACTGTATCCTTCAGTGCTACTTGGAACATGATCAGCTATAAAGTGCATATATTAAGAGGAAGACAGAGAAGAGGGCAAGCCTGTCGTTAAATTCCATGAAGGGCTAAGACTATAATATAAACGAGGTGGCCTGAGTCAGAAAACTTGGTTCAAATCCCATTTTGGCCACTAATATGCCATGTGACTTTGGGTGACTTATTTAACCCCCAGCTTCCTGTCTCTTCTTCTGTAAGGTGGAAATCAATCCTCTCTCCCCTCAAATAGTGACACGGGATCAAATGAGGTCATTTAAACCAAAGAGATTAAATACAGTAAATGAAAACAGGAGCAGGTAAAATAGAGCCGTTCTCTAATCTTTTCTCTCTCTTTTTTTTAATCCCAAGAAAAAGTGAAAATAACCAAACTCTCTGAACAATGAAGAAAACGAATATTTTTTTTTCTTTTAAGCATGTAAATCATGGCGCAGCCACTTAGTGGACTATAAACAGCCATTTAAAAGGAAGTGTTAGGTAGCAACATAGAAAATGACTACAACACAGTGTTAAGAGAAAGAAACCACCACACCGGTTCAAGCACTGCACCACGAACCCTGGAGACTCTACCGGAAGGCACCCCACCAAAACGCTAATAGTGGTTGGGTTGGGGTAAGTAGATGGACTTGCAGGTGACTTTCTTATTTTCTAAATGTTCTGAAAAGATGTTACATGTATCATAAAAAAACTTTATTTAATAAAAAAAAATCCCCAAACCACAGCAGAAACAACTTGGTCAGACAAGAGCTGGCACATTTGTGGGGCTGAGATACATGGAGGGCAGAGGAAGGGCCACACCAGAAGGGCCGGGGATGGGGTGGGAGGGGAGGGGCAGCTGTCTGAAGCAGCAAAGCTTAGTCTCAAGGGCCGTAGCCACTGAGAGCAGTCGGCTGGGCAGAGCTTTCCTGACTCTCCCTCCAGGTCCAGGCAGACAGGAGAGGTGGGACAGCCCGGGGCTTGCTAGGAACAGAGGTACTCTGGAATCCACAGGCCAGTGCCGCCCAGGGAGGCCACCTCAGTGCTATGCTCGGGACTGTGTGCCTCAGCTGCTGCCACAGCCAGGAGCATCTTCAGGGTGCAGCCCCCTGGAAAGCTCCAGGAAGCCAGGCTCAGGAAGAAGAGCGGACAGTGGTATTTGAAGTCCCTATTATCAGGTGCACCCGTGTGCCTCTGCTCCGGAGCAGATCTCCTCGCCCCTCCCTCCCCAGAACAGGTGGCCTGCAGGAGCACGGCCAAAGGCTCTGGCAACATCACAAAACAAGAGACTAATGGAAATCACGAAGGCGGGAGGAGGGAGCAGGGGCAGGTGGCATCACCCACGTCATTCCTCCAACCAAGGCTGGGCGGCCCCCAAGGCCGCCTCTTCTCTGTGTTTCAGTTCTTCCGGTGACAGGGCAGAGTCTCCGTGGCCCCTGATCCAGCATGTCCGCAGTGCGAAGGGCTGCCCAGGAGCCCAGTGGGGATGTAGATGGTATAAGCAGAGCTGGGGGCATGGGTGGACAGCAGGGATGAGGCAGGAGAAGAAAGTGTTGCTTAGGCCAAAATGATTCCCGATGTCCCCCAGGGAAGGACTGTTGGTCTCCTGTGTTGGGACTCAGGAGGTGGAAGGAGTTGACCCCCCTTAATATGGGCCGGGTACTATGAAGAGGGATGTAGGGCTAGAGTAGGTGCCAGCCCACAAAGGGCACAGAGCGTCCATGGCACTGTGGTTGTTGGTATTGGGGCCAGGGCCAGGGAAGGAGCGGGGGACCCTGCTTGTGCCAGGGTGGTATTTGTGGGACTGACCAGAAGTCCCCGAGTCCCCCAGCACCATTCCCTGCTAAAGCGGCACCTGGACTGAGCACCTGGTCTACCTTTCCCCAGGATCCCCCTACCCTGGGACACCTATTTAGCCTCCTGTAACGTTCCCACGGCCACCTTTACTGCTTGGAACACAGCCCAGTCCATCTAGGAAAAAGAGACAGGACAAAGAATTTTCAATCACATTTGGGACCCCCTGGCACCCCACCCCCATCAAGGACACCCTTTCTCTGCACAGGCCGGTGAGCTGCCTGCTCAGCCCAGGGCTAGATCTTTCCTGCCCCCCACAGCTGTACCCCAGGGGGACTTGGGCAGCACACCCCATCAGGGCCACACTCACTTGGGCAGAGAGCAGGCGGCGGTCGGGGGACAGGCTGGATCCCTGGTGACACAGCTGAGCAGAGAGGGCCGAGGTCTCGGGGGACAGGAAGTGCTGGGTGACGCTGACCGTGTTCACCAGGCCCTGAACCTGTGCCGGGGAGGGAGGGTGTGGGCAGGAGGGTCAGTGGAGGCTCAGGGCCATGTGCATCCTCTCTAGTCCCTGCTGTCTACTTACTCTGAGGACTCCCACCCAACTCCGGAGAGCAGAGGCCCTGGATACAGTGCATCCCAAAGGGAAAGGGCATGTTCAAACCAAGCCAAAGGGGGCCGAAGGAGACACGAGACCCCTCCATGGCCACGCTGAGGAGGCTGGGTTAGCCTGGCTCTCTGGGCAAGTCTTGTTTGGACTTAATGACTTCAAGACCCCACGGCTCCTCTGTCTCCTCTTCCCTACCTGGCTCCCTGCCCTGCCTAGCTCTGGGGCATGGAGATAAAGCCATAGGACCCCAGTGGTCTGCTAGTCCCTGGCTTCTCATGCCCTGATCTCCCATGAAGCCCTGCCCTTGGGGAAGAAGCACCTGGTGGGGCGCCCCTGCCGGTACCAGCACAGCCTCTCCAGGGGCCTGCAGCAGGGTCCAGCAGCTTACACCCCACTCCTCCCTCAGGCGCCGCCGCAGCCCGGCATCCAGGTAGCAGCAGCCCGGGGCCCCGGGCTCCAGAGTCCCTGCCCCAGCAGGGCACACCTCAAAGAAGAGAAGGGGAGATGAACAGGGTGGGAAGGAAGGGCAGGGCGGTGGGAGCACAGGGATGGCGGCTTTGTGGAGGACGGGGCACAGGAGAGAGTGGAAGCAGGCAAGTCTTGAAGGGCAGCAGGGGAGGGCATGGGTGGGAGGGAGGGGTGGTACTGAGGGTCAGGGTGGCAGAGCAAACACTGGGCTGGAGGGAGCTGAGAGGAGGGATTAAGGGCGCTCAAGCTGGAGGTCTAAAGCCCTACTTTTCCTGGGGCTGGATGCCTTTCATGACTTCTTTGGTCCCCTTGCTCCTTCTCCTAATGGTAACCCTTTCTCCAAAACCCAGGAAGATGTCCTACATGATCGCCATTCATAAACCGTCTACACCAGGAATTCTTAACAGAGCTCTATGTTCCTGAGGAGGCAATTCAAAGCACTCCTCAGATTCCTCTAAGATCCTGGATCCCAGAAAGGCCACACAGAATGTCTGATTCCCAGTGGGTAGACGGGGACAGGCCGGCCTGTCCAGGCCGAGGCCTCTGCAACAGGCTTTGCTACGGGGGCTGTCACTAGCCCAGCCAGAGTGGGAGCTCCTTGGGCAGGCCGGGACTCGTGGAGGCCAGAGGAGGAGGTGCCAGGGAACACCTGCAGAGGCAAACGCCAGCATCATGCTCCAACTGGTCACCAGCTAAATCCACCCCCTTCTGCCAGGACCTCAACCCTGGTCCTGTCAAGGTTGGGAGGGGAAGGCTGGTGAACCACACTGGACCCTAGAGGAGTCTCAGCCAGGTGCCAAGATTCCTTTGCCACAGAGACTCAAGTCCATCCTGGGGCTAGAGCAGAGTTTCCCAGGCTACTCAGTGAGAATGTGCCCCTTGGACCTCCCCCATGAATCACCGCGTTGGGCCACACGGGACTGCCCACGGCCAGCCACACCCAGACCAGAGGAAGCCATGTTTATGCCGGCGTGCCTGCCCGCTGCCTTCTGCACACCCCAGTGCTTGTGTGGTATGCACGGGTGCTGGGGGATGCCACTTTGTGGAAGTCTTTCTCCCAGAACAAGTGGGGCTCTGGAACCATGGATCCCCTTCACTCTAACCCTGGTTTCCCACTCTTCTGCCCCTGGGGAGCTCCCTGCCTCCTGCCCAGCTCCAGCCTCTTCTCCTTCCCCTGCCCAATCCTGGTGGGGTCTCTCTCCTGGCACCTCCTTGGGAAGTCTCTCCTCATCAGACAGAGAAAGGGCAGCAGCAGGGCCCCCTTGGCCTTCTTCCAGGCACCCCTCCCCCAGAGCTCAGGAAGGGGAGGCTGCCTGCCCCCAGGAGGAGCACCACGCAGTGACAGACATGAGCTTGGATCTCAGCTCTACCGCTGAGCCTCACTTTTCTCGTCCACCGAACGGAAAAGCAACCATCCCCACGTGGCTGGGTGAAGAGGCTGTTGACTGAGCTCACTCACCCAAAGCCCCGAGCACAGCGCCCAGCCTGCGGCCACGGCTGCCTCTTCCCATCATGAGGACCCTCCTGCTACCCTCTCTGAGCTCCACCACAGAATCCCAGGCTGCCTTCTCTGCACCTGTCTGGGTCCAGTCTGACCAGCACTGGGGTGGGGAGCAAGCGCAGGGTGGGCACACAGACGGGGCAGACAGGATGAGCTTTGGGTTTGGGGGCTGAGGGCGGGGTGGTGGGCAAGAGCTCCAGGCTCCCTTCTCACCATCTGGAGGAAGCGGCGGATGCGTTGGGCATCCTGTGCCCGGAACACATGCCACACGGTGCTGACCTGGCTGCCGGGAGACCAGAGCCCCTCTCCGTCCAGACCTGAAAGGAAGTCTGTGGGAAAAAGGGGGGCTCAGGTGGGCCCAGGGTGGGCAGAGACAGATACCCACCTCTGACACTCCACCACCCAGCTGTGTCCCCAGCCTTTACATTTTATTTTTTTGTTTTTGGTTTTTTTTTTTTAAAGAGGAATAGGATTCAGTCTTTTTTTTTTTTTTTTTTTTTTTTTTTTTTTTTTTTTTTTTTGGTGGTACTGAGGGTGGAACCCAGAGGCTTTCTACCTCCAGGCTATACTCCCAGACCATTTTTATATTTTATTTGGAAACAGGGTCTCACTAAGTTGCTGAAAGCCTCACTAAGTAGCTGAGGCTGGCTTCGAACCCGTGCGATCCTCCTGTCTCAGCCTCCCAAGCGCAGGGATTACAAGCGTGCGCCACCACGCCCAGCGTTTACATTTTATTTGGAGACTGGGTCTTTACTAAGTTGCCCAGGCTGGCTTCGACCTTGCAATCCTCCTGCCTCAGCCTCCCAAGAAGCTGGCACTACAGGTGCGCATCACCGCATCCCAGTGAGGACCCACCTTTCTGTGCCCGGTGCCAGGCAGGCAGAGGTGCCTCAGCATGCACCAGGATGCTGACCAGATCAGCCACCTCCACACATAAGTTCTTGGTCCCCAGGTGTCCACGGTGTGGGCTCACGCCTGCATAGAGGCAGAGAAAGGACGGTTGGGAACAGAATAGGAGAAGCACCGCTGTCTCCAGAACCTGGGCACAGGTCCGAGGTGGGGGGTGGGCAGAGGCATGGAGGGCACTCACCATAGGCTGCCCAGAGCCGGGGCTCGAGCAGATGCAGGGCGAGGCCCGGTGGGAGGTAGGAAGCCAGGTTGAGTTTCCCGTGGTGGGCACAGTACTCTGGGAGGGGCAGGCTGGAGGCTAGGTTCTCCACCCTGTGTGTGGCAGGGGTCATGCCCAGCAGATCCAACCCAGTCGCCCCCTTAGAGCCCCTCCCCCACAGCGTAGCAAGCTTGGGAGAACTGGGTCACCGTGGGGTGGGGTGGGAGGAGGGAGGGAGGGAGGGATGATCAGGGGTAACATGGTGGCCTCGGAGGCAGGGCTGGTCCTTGGTACTGTGCATACCTGCTGCTGTCCTCATCCCCCAGAGCTCGGTGCAGCAGGAGGACGGAGGAGGCCTCGTCTGACTTTAGGCGCACTAGGGAACAGACAGAATGCCACTTGTGCCGGGGAAGCCTCCTTGGCCAGAGGCCCCGGCCCCAGCCATGCAACACCCGAGGCTTGTTTCTCTGCTGGGCCCTGCTTTGAGACACCCCCAGGCTGACTCTTGTGCTCCAATGCCACCAGGTCCCTTGGGCTGAGGCTCCCAGCTCCTTCTACCCCACAGGAGGGCTACTTACCCTCAGGCCGAGAAAAGCCCTCCCAGAATGCTGCGCTGCCCAGGCTTGAGGGCTGGGGTGGCCCGAGGGGGCTTAGTGCCTGCACCTGGCCTTTGAGCCCCCTCAGAGCATCCATCCCCCACAGGCCGCCTTGCAATGTCCTCTGGATCCCAGACACCAACACGGGCTGTAGGGGGCAAGAAGGAGGACACGGAGGAATGGAGGGGGCCCCATCATGGCCAGGCTGGGCCATGTTGTAGCAGCTCAGGAACTGCTTAGGAGAGCCCCTTGGAGCGTCCACGGCAGTTCGGACCTAGCGACCAAGCCCCCGCCCCTTGGTGAGAAGTAGTCCAGCTCACCTGCCCCTGCCTCCAGTGCTCCTGGAAGAGGCGTAAGCCACGCTGAAGCCGGGGCTCCTGCAGCCACAGCAAGGCCCCGGGAGGCGACAGGCGGGACCTCACTGGTGACAGCGGTAGGCTGAGGCCCTTGCGCAGGCCCGGCCCGGCTCGAAGGCCCGGCCCCAGGGCTTTCTCTTGGATCTTGCGCTCCACCACCTGCGCGATGATGCTGTCCAGGATGTTGGTGATACGGTCGTCCTGTGGGAGAGAGAGATGGAGGGGCAGGAAGGCTCAGAACTGCCCGGCTCCACAGGGAGGGCTGCCCGGCCTCTGGCCCCCAGTCCCCAGACCCGCTCTGTGCCCTGGCTCACACTGGGCAGGGCAGGAGTGACCGGAGCGAAGGCCATGTGGATCCGCCCGTGGCCCAGGCAGAGTTTGACAGCAGTGGAGGCCAGCAGTTCACACAGGGAAGGGCAAGGCAGGGGCCCTCGGCTAGCGCGCTCCTCTGCGGGCGTCTCTGTAGAATCTGGGGTCTCTGTTGGGAAGAAAAAGGGTGAGGGGCATCCCTCTGTGCCCTTTACTTTTTCCCCAGAAGATGGGTCCCCTCATCTCTTGGCCAGGAGCCTGCTGTCCCCTCACCAACATCCCTCAACTCTGCTTGCTCCCCCACTTCCCCAGAGGGGGCTCTGGAATCTCTAAAAATGGACCCTGGAGTCAGTCCAAGAGGGGCTGGGAGGCCTGTCTCCAGGAAGAGTGGTAGAGGTTACTGGGCCTGCAGGTTGTCTGATCAAGCAACCCTGGAGACTTCTACTGTTGGCTGCCCACCCACATCACTCATTCCCGGGGGCGTGGGTGCCACTCACCCTCTTTGATGTCCTTGGTCCTGTTAGAATCCCCATTGCAGGAAGGCTGTAGAGTTGAGGTTGTTTTCTCTGTCGGCTCCTTCTGTGAAACCCCCCAATCCAACCAGAGATTTTTAGAAATGGCAGACACAGTCAACTCACTTGTGAATTAATGAGGGACTCTTATAAGTCCTAAAGTTGTATTTATGGGGAGAAAAGTGCTACAGGAAGAAAAACACTATTCTTGGATGGGCTTTATACAGCATGGTTTAAAGTATACTAAAATAGATGTGAGCCAGGCGAAGAGGTGCACGCCTTTAATCCCAGTACTTGGAGGCTGAGACAGGAAAATCACAAATTCGAGGCTACCCTAAGCTACTTAGCGAGGCCCTAAGCAACCTAGTGAGACCCTGTTTCAAAAAAAAGGGGGGCTAAGGGGATGGGCACGATGACATACACTTATAATCTCAGTACTTGGAAGGCTGAGGCAGGAAGATAGCAACAGGTCCAAGGCCAGCCTCAGCAACTTAGTGAGGCCCTTAACCAACTTAGTGAGAGCCTGTTTCATAAGAAATGGTAAAATAGGGCTGGGTGTAGCTTGTAGATAAAATGCCCGTGGGTTCAATCTCCAGTACCCCCCCACACACACAGACCACAAGGGAGGCTGGGGTGTAGCTTAAAGGTAAAATGCTCTTGGGCTCAATCCCCAGTACCATAAACAAACAAACAAACAAACAAACTGAATACATATATCTACAATTGTCTTAAAAGAAATATGTCAGAATGCTAATGGCAGCAAGAAAGGTCATAACTGTGTTCCTCTCATATCTGTCTTTTTTTGCGTGTGTGTGGTACTGGGGATGGAGCTCAGGGGCATTCTACCTCCGAGCTACACCCCCAGCCCTATTTTTATCCTTTATTTTGAAACAGGGTCTCACTGAGTTGCAGAGGACCTCACTGAGTAGCTAAGTCTGTCCGTGAACCATCATCCTCCCGTCTCAGCCTCCCGAATGCTGGGATTACGAGTGTGCGCCACCACGCCGGCATATTTGTCCATATTTTCCAAGATTTCCACCACACGTATATGGCACCGTATCTGATATGCGAAATCCATTTAGCGAACTACTTCTTGAGTGAATAACTTGCGTTACAAAAACATCAATTTCATAAACACTTTGCACAATGCATGAGGAGCTCCTGCTGGGGTAGGCAGGCGCCAGGAATACTGAGAATATTCAGTGGCTGAGACTACGCAGAAGCAGCCCATGGCTAGGGTGGTAGCCATGGCCACAGGCAGCTCTAGGGTGGCTTGGCAACCTGTGAGCTAGAAGATGCACAAGGCAGACAGGACTCCAGGTGGGCAGGGAGTGAGGACTTATAGTGAGTGCTAAAAGGAAGGAACCAGATGCTAGAGCTCACGGTAAGGATCCTAATCCCCAGAGAAGGGGCCGGATTCCTCCGTGACCTGATTCCACCAGCTTCCATCCCCATTAAAAGAAAAGGGCCAGCCAGGTATGGTGGTGCACGCTTATAATCCCAGTACTTGGAAGGCTGAGACAGGAGGATCACAGGTTCCAGGACAGCCTCAGCAAATAGTGAGACTCATTAACCTAGTGAGACCCTGTTTCAAAATAAGAATGAGCCGGGCATGGTGGTGCACACTTGTAATCCCTGTACTTGAGAGGTTGAGACAGGAGGATTGCACAGGTTCGAAGCCAGCCTCAGCTACTTAGTGAGGCTCTCAGTAACTTAGTGAGACCCTGTTTCCAATATAAATTAAGTCTGGGAGTACATCCTGGAGGTAGAAAGCCTCTGGGTTCCACCCCCAGTACCACCAAATAAAATAAATAAATAAATAAATAAATAAAATAATAATGAAACATGGCTGGGGAACGTAGCATGCAGTTAGAATGCCCTGAGTTCAAGCCATAATACCATGAAAATAATAAAAATTTTTTAAAAAGAGGAGAAAGGCCAGGCCGGGCGTGGTGGCGCATGCTTGTAATCCCTGCGCTTGGGAGGTGGAGACAGGAGGATCGCGCAGGTTCGAAGCCAGCCACGCTGGCGTAAGAGACCCTGTTTCAAAAATATAAAATAGGTCTGGGAGTGTACACCGGAGGTAGAAGAGCTTCCAGGAACCCCAGTACCACCAAAAAAAAAAAAAAAAAAAAAGAGTAGAAAGGCCAAACCCCTTGCAAAGGTCTGTCATTTGCAGGCACACTGCTCAATCCTGGAACCCACCAATTAGTCCTTGTCACCTGGGTTATATCCTGTTTCTTACCTGCTGGCCCCCATCGATGGGGGCCCACACCCGGGCATCGGCTTGGCAGGGGCAGTGCCCCCGGATGTCAAACTTGGCCCAGACCTGGTGCATTGCTGTGCTCAATTCTGTCAAAGCTGAGGGTGGAGAGCAAAGATGGAGACGGTGCTGAGTACAGACCAGCAGGTTGGCCTTAGCAACCACGGCATGGCCCCAGGGTGGGAGACAACCAGAAGGGAAGCTGGTCTCCCTCAGGACCCACCCGCTGCATGCCCCGCCCCTCCGCGATGGCGCACCCTGGCTGGAGATGAACTGGGTCAGCGTCAGGGAACAGGCAGCGTGCCCAGCCTCCTGGGCACACTCCTCCATGGACTGCTCGGGAGAGCCTGCGGGGTAGGAAGGGAGAAGCTGCTGGTCCAGAGAGCCACATAGCCACAGGTGAAGGTCAGGGAAGAAGGCCAAGAACGTGGTATTTACATCAGAGGCGCCACAATTCATAGAACTTGTGCTGTTTAGAAAACTTGGTCACATAGTGACACTGGTTCATCTCTTGTGGAAAACAGAGGGTTTCATACCCTAGATGCTTTACAAAATCCCAAAGCAAGTCATTGGAGAGACTGTTCCAGAATTTAACTGTTTCTGGGACTGCCCACTTTTGGTAATGGGGATTTCCCCCTTTGGGGAATGGGGATTCAACCCAGGGGCATTCTACTCCCAACTATGCCCCAGCCTTTTTTCATTGTTTTATTTTGAAACAGGGTCTTGCTAGGTTGCTAGGGGTCTCGCTAAGATTCCAGGCTGACCTCGAATCTGGGATCTTCCTGTCTCAACCTCTCAAGTACTAGAATTACAGGTATACACCACCACACCTGGCTGGACCTCTTTTCAGCCATATCTATTGGAACACTGGGAAACGTCAAGACCTCCGGTGCTCAGCTTGAGCCAAGGGGGAGAAAGCTGAGACCCATAAAGAGAAGAGGATGGAACCGAAAGATCTGAGTCTAAACCCTTACTATCTCTGTGACCATGGACAAATCACGTAAGCACTCTGCATTTTCCTTATCTGAAAATGAAGGCAATAGCACCCAGTTCACAGTGTTACAACAAGTTTAAGTTCTTTCTTTCTTTCTTTCTTTCTTTCTTTCTTTCTCTTTCTTTCTTTCTTTCTTTCTTTCTTTCTTTCTTTCTTTCTTTCTTTCTGCAGTACTTGGGATTGAACCCAGGAGTATTTTTTTTTTTTTTTTTTGGTGGTACTGGGGTTCCTGGAAACCCTTCTACCTCCGGGCTACACTTCCAGACCTACTTTATATATTTTTTTGGAAACAGGGTCTCTTAAGCCAGCAAGTCTGGCTTCAAACCAGCGTGATCCTCCTGTCTCCACCTCCCAAGCGCAGGGATTACAAGCGTGCACCACCACACCCGGCCCCCAGCTCTATTTTTTGTTCTTTTATTTAGAAACAGGGTCTCACTAAGTTGCGGAGGGCCTCACTCAGTAGCTGAGACTGACTGCGAACCTGCGATCCTCCTATCTCAGCCTCCCAAGTTCTGGGATGATAGGTGTATGCTACCATACTCAGCTACAACAGGTTTAAAATGGTGCTAGCTGGGCAAAATGGGACTTCTTTTAAGGGTGGGCAGGACACACCTGTGGTCCCCTGATCTGGGGAGAGGGAGAGGCCTGGAGGGCCAGCTGAGGCTGAGGCAGGGTGGGGGCCAGAGGCTCTTCTGGAAGAGCTAGCAAAGAAATGGCCCTACACTTTCAAGCAGTCCTACCGTGGCCTCCCTCCTGCCCACTGCCCTCAGCCCCTCGGCCCCTTTCATACCTGCTTTCTCCCTGGCCCTCCCAGCGCCAGACACACGGCCACAGGCCCCACACAGCCGGTAGCTGCAGCGGGGGCATCTCCAGTGTGTGTTGAAGAGCCCGTGGTGGCAGCGACTGCAGCAACGTGGACTGCCCGGGCTGTCCTCTGCCACTGCTGGCCCCCGGCCTGCTGACCATAGGAGAAAACAGAGTCAGAGGGCTGAAGGTGACTTCAGCCCCTTGTAAGGACTTCATGGGGAGGCCTCCAGGCAGTTGCCACTGAGCGCCACCTGGGGAGGGGAGCGGACCCTTTGACTCCCCCACTAAGTCAACAGTCTGTCATGACCTCTCCGCAGGTGCCACCCTCTCCAGCCCTCCCAGCCCAGCTCAGCCTAGTAGCTGAGGTGGCCTCTGCTTCCCTGTCTGCCCCGCCCTCTGCCTTGCCCCAGGGATTTCCCTGCTGAGCCTGAATTAGTAATCCACATCTCTTCCAGCACATTCTTTCATCTACCTCTCTCCTCCTTCCAAGCCCTACTAGTGGCCAGATGTGGAAAGGCACCAGGGCTATCAGGGAGGTAGCCTTCCCTGCAGGGGACTCTGTTGTAGAAGAGGAAAGCTTCAGTGACCATACCTGCTTACCCAAAGGAGTGGGGTTTTAATTACTTACTTACTTATTTCTTGTGGCACTTGGTATTGAACCCAGGGGAGCTCCGACTCTGAACTATACCCCCTGCCCTTTTCA
The DNA here is from genome assembly GCF_963383645.1 of Muscardinus avellanarius. Classification (NCBI taxonomy): domain Eukaryota; kingdom Metazoa; phylum Chordata; class Mammalia; order Rodentia; family Gliridae; genus Muscardinus; species Muscardinus avellanarius. Next base: position 13,341,290 of record NC_137800.1, on the reverse strand, counting down.
TTTTATATTTTTGAAACTGGGTCCAAGTTACTGCACTCTATCCTTCAACCTCTGATCCTCCAGTCTCAACTTCCCAAGTACTGAGATTACAGGCATGTGCCACCACACCTGGCAGGAGAAGGGTTTTGTTTTTGTGTTTTGGTTTTTTAAAACAAAGCTTCAGACCGAGCAGACACTGGTGGGTAGAGAGGGTGTCAGTGAACACACAATCAGCGAACACCTGGTTACGTCCCCAGTGGGGCTCTGGGGCTCCCGAACTGCTCAGGACTAGGCCCCTGCCCTGCCAGCTCACACTCCCGTCAGGGACAAGTGGACCCACAAATACAGAGATGACTGTGTCATCGTGAGAGGGGGCGGGCCTGGTGGCCAAGCTTTGCATGGGGCCCCCAAAAGATGAGTAAGTCCTCCAGGTAGACAGGGAGGAGCGGGCATTCCAGACTGAGGGGCCCGCCAGGGCCAAGGCCCCAGGGGACAGACGAGCTCAGGCGATCCGGGAAGGGAGGGATGGGTGGTGTGTGTGCCGGGAATCCAGGCTGGGAGCAGCAGGAGCCAACAGGAGTGGCTGAAGGAATCTCAGGATACTGGCTCTCTGGGGCAAGAGGAGCCACAGTGATCTCCGCCCAGGGAGTGACAGGCAGACCCTGGGCTGTTTGTTTATAAAGACCACTCTTTGGTGCTAGGAAAGACCTGCTGGAGGGAGAACCTGGAGCCCAAGACCCAGCTGCATATCCTTGAAGCTCTAGCATCAGCCCCAATTCTACCAGCCTCCTGGGCCAGTCTCCCCACCCCAGCAAGCCTTCGCTGGCACTAAACCCTCCTGAGTACCACAGCCCCCCAGGGCCCTTGCAGATGCTTGTAGTTCACCCTGTTTCCCCCACAAGCCCTCAAGCTCTCAGAAAATTGGGCTGGTTTTACAGTTCCCAACATCCGCCACCCAGGCTAGAAACCTCAGCGTTGACTAAAAGCCCATGTCAGGAATAAAGACAGAGGAGGCCAGGAGCCCGGTAGGCCCAGGAACCCGCAGTGTTAGAGGGACAGCTCACCTTCACGCTGGGCCCAGGCCAGGGCCTCCCGCTCCCGCCGCAGCAGGCGGCAGAGTCGGTCCCCCAAACCGCTCAGCAGTTGCTTGGCGAGGCCCAGGCTGAGCTGGGCCTCAGGGCCAGACCCTCCTCCATCCTCTGAGCTGCCCGGAGAGTCTTCTTCCTGCTGTGGCTCCCCTCGCAAAAGCAATCTGCAGACAGAGTCAGGAGCGTAAGGGTGGAGCATAGGCAGTGTGTGAGGAGCAGCCAGGGGCGCCAGGGGCAACACTCACCTCCGTGCTTGCCGGGGCTGGGAGGCCGGTCCTCCCACCTCTCCGGCTGCCTGGGTGCAGCCTTGGCATTGAACGATGTCTGCTGAGAGAGCTGGGCAAGGCACATCCTGAAGCCCGGGATCTTGGAGGCTGGCCCTACCATCTCGGGGTCCTGGGGAGATGATGCGGCTAGTCAAGAAATCTGGGTGTCTAGGGCAATGCCAACCCCAGCCCCTGTCTCAGCACCCACCCTGCCCACACAACAGCCAGCCCCGCCCTTCACCCCAGGCCTGTGGGGCCTAATTCAGATCGGCAGCTAGACGGTTCATAGGCGGTGCCGAGCGGCGGCCCGGGACTGCCCCGGCTTGGACTGACGCCCAGGGAAGGGTGTCTGGTGTGTCGAGCCCGAGGCTTTGAGCAGCTGGAGTGATGGTCCTCGCACAAGTGCAGGATCCAGTCGGCGTAGACTTTGGATAACTCCGCTGAGGGCTTACAGGCACGGCTGGCTGCGTGACAACATGAGGAGACAGTCCCAGTGTGGACAGACAGACGGAGGGCGCCGGAAAGTGAGAAGTCTGGGGAGTTTCAACACAGGCCACAGGTGCAGTAACCCAAGAAGGCAAAGGGGCCAGCAACGTGCCAGCCCAGCCTGACGCCCGGGAGGGCGCAGAAAGAGCCGTGCCAGGTGCAGAGGTTTGTGGGCAGGGCCGTGAAGAGAGTCCTGATCCAGGCCCACAGTCCAGGAGGCTGAGAAATGAGGCGATTCTGAGACCCAAGGCCAGGAGCCAGCAGCGCCGGAACCCTCCATGAAGGACACAGCATGGCACAGGAATCCGAGATGTACCCAAGGCCCTAACAGCAGACAGTCCAAACTAAACTTCCATGATCCAGCTGGCCAAGAGAGGCGGGGCCAGGGTCCTTCAGGAGAAGTAATGCCCAAGCTGAGATTTGTGGCACAAATAATCCTAGCAGTGAACATTTATTGAGCATTTTCTTTGAGTCACGAATTTTTCAGTGCCCTTGATGTGAATTATTCTAGTATTTAATCCGTGCGGCCATCTTCATGAGATAGATACATCTTTATCTCCATTTTATAGGTGAAGAAACTTGAGGCCCAGAGAGGCGAAGTAACTCAGCCAAGGTCACACAGGTCAGGAAGTGGGCACTCTAACTCCTGAGCCCATGCTCTGAATCACGTCATTGTGCTGCCGCCAACGCACCAAGGGTCCGGCTCGTCCCAGGTGTCGGGGGAGATAAAACCACTGGCTGGGAGGCTCTGACCATAGATACTGAGCCGTAGAGATCCAGGCAGGAAACAGCGGTGCATAATCTGCCTACGGGCTACCACCCCCCAAGGCCCCAGCCCTGGCCCCTGCGGTGCCCTGCTGCCCCCTTACCCGTCTGCTCACTGTGCTGTTCTGACTCCGCCTTGCTCCCCATCGACGTGTCTGGCACCTCCTGCCCCGTGGTGGTGCCTGGGAAAGGGTTGGGTGCACGCTTGGGGGCCAGGCCACCCACTGCTCCCTGGACCTCTGGGCTGCCTGGCCTCTTGAGGGCCCGGGGCCGGGCAGCTGAGCGCTCCTCATCACCAGTGCAGCCGCCTGGGCACCCAAACTGCTCGGAGTGCCGCGTGAGCCACGTCTTCTTCAGCTTGGTGTGGTGGCTCGGGGGGCAGGCTCTGGGACCAGCAGCCTTGTTCGCATCTTCGCTGGCTTCACCAGACCCACTGGTACCCCCCTCTAGGCCCTCCTGACACTTCCCACAAGGGCCAAGATCCCCCTCTTTAGCAGGTGGGAGGGATGAGCAACAGCCCCCCTGGGTGGCCGGAGGCCCAGGAGAGGGGCATCTTGGTGTAGCTGGTGGCCCCAGCTGGTAACCAAGGCTGCCACTGCCTGGCACAGCCCAAACATTGCCGAGAGTGTGAACCAGGCCCGGGGGACAAGGGGACCAGGGGGCCCGGGAAACAGCATCTGGATGCCCCAGGAACAGCGGGCAAAGGTTCTGCTGCCTGCCAGCTCCTGTCTCCCCATTCCTCTGATGAAGTGAAGGGCCTTCTGCCTCTCGGGCTCTCTGGAGATGCCCACTAGGGGCTGATCCCAATAACCCAGGTTCCAAGGCCACCAAGGGTTCCTTTGCCAGTCGGAGGGAGCTGGGATCCTTATGGTAAAGGCCCTAAGAGAGGAGAAAGGGGAAAGCTGGTGAGGACTTTGGTTCCCAGCTCCTAAAAGGACAGGCAGGACAGGCCCTGCCATTGTTATAAAGACTGAGCCAGGTGTGGTGGCACACACTTGTAATCCCAGCATTTGGGAGGCTGAGACAGGAGGATCGCAGGTTCGTGGCCAGCCTCAGCTACTTAGTGAGGCCCTTTGCAACTTAGTGAGACCCTGTTTCAAAATAAAGAATAAAAACTAGGGCTGGGAGCCGGGTGTGGTGGTGCATGCTTGTAATCCCAGCATTTGGGAGGCTGAGACAGGAGGATCACAGTTTGTGGCCAGCTTCAGCTACTTAGTGAGGCCCTTTGTAAATCAGTGAGACCCTGTTTAAAAAAAAATAAATAAATAATAGGGCTGGGGGTGTAGCTCAGAAGGTAGAATCCTCTGGGTTCCATCCCCAGTATCGCAAAATAATAATAATAATAATAATAATAATAATAATAATAATAATAATAATATAGGGCTGAGTGTAAGTCAGAGGTAGGATGCCCCTGGGTTAAATCCCCAGTACCGCAAAAAAAAAAAAAAATCCTAAAAAAAGACTGTTGACATGAAACCACTGATCAGGTAATAAATAGCACTTCCCTGGGTCCTCTGAGTGGCTCCCAACTGCCCGGGAATCCCCAGATCTCTCCCAGGATTTCTTGGATCTCCCCATTCTCCAGCAGCTGAAAGGTTCATGGTAGGCACAGCCACAGCACATCTGGGACTTCTGTGGCTTATTGGGCGACCTCATTCATACTGCTTATTTTTATCTTTTTTTAACTGTGGTACTGAGGATTGAACCCAGGGGCACTGTATCTCCAGGCTACATCCCCAAGCCCACCACCCCCTTTATTAAAATTTTTTGTTTTGAAACAAGATCTCACTAGGCTTCTGAGGTCATTCTCAAATCCTCGATCCTCCTGTCTCAACCTCCCAAGGACTGGGATTATAAGCCTGTGCCATCACACCTGGCCCATACTGGTTTTTAAATATTTTAAAATCTCCATCTGGGTATGCAGGGGAGGAGCCCTAGACATAGGTCATGAGGTCACCTGCACATCCCACTCCCAGAGAGGCCTGGCCTGGCCCACCCTTGTCCTCCACCTCAGGACAGGGCCACACGTTGGAAGGCCTGGGCCTGGGTGGAAAATGGGGAGTCACTGGCTGCAAAGGCCAGAGGGCAGGGGAAGCCCAGAGGAGAGTGGCTGCTCAGGGCAGGATGCTTGGCTGACTGCAGCTCTGGGCAGCTGTCTGGGGCAGCTCTGAGCAGCGGGCTCCTCCACCCAGGGGCTATCTTGTCATCAGAATGGAAAGGCAGAGTGTAACTGCCCTGGTGGGGCTCCACCCAACTCCTTAGGGTGGCCCAAGCCCCAGGTGCCCTTTCTGCTTCAGGACTCACCTTGCTGCCCAAGCCGAAGGCAGGCGGCACTTTGGGCTGGCTCCCGGAGTACACCCAGGGGTGCGGGGCCAGGGGCCAGTCACATGGACGCTCTGGGGGCAGGCTGGACACTAGGTAGGGTGGCAAGTAGCTGGGCACCCAGAAGGGAGCTCGCTCCAAGATCTTGGTTTCCAGCAGGAAAGGGCAGTGGAAGGGCCGACAGGCCACAGGGTCACTCTTGAGATGGCCACCACTCTGCTCGGGATTCAGAGGGCCATAGCGAGGTGGGCACGCTGGCCCGCAGAAGGCCAGCGGGTGGGCTAGCATCGCCTCTTTCCAACGCAGTCCTTCCTTGCCGCCCAGCCAGCCGGCCTTCCTCCCCCCATTCCGGGGGCCCTCACCCTCCACCAATGGGAGTGTGTCCTTGGGGCCGTGGGAGAAGCCGGGGGGAAACCAGGAGTCTGGGGTGCTTAGGACGCCATTCCAGAAGGGACCAGGCTCTCCCAGGCACAGTGCCCCACGTCGCAGGCCATCCCGTGGCGGGGTGCCCGGCTCCTGTCCCACGATGCCATTCTCAGGGGCTGTCTTCTCCCAGGCCGGGGTGTCCTTCAGGAAGCTGGGCGTGCTGTCCATCACTCTCCTGCCCTCATGGGGCTCTCCCAGGGGAGTCCCTGAGGCATAATCACCACAGCATGAGTTCCTTGGGCACATGCCCCAAGCACCTTACCCCGGCACCGCCCTGGCAGCACCAAAGTGGCTCAAACCAGTAAGGCAAGCGCCAGCCCAGTGGGACGCGGTTCACACTACCACATGGGCCAGAGGGTCCTGCCTGGCTGCGATTCCCCAACACTTGGAGCTCACCTCTTCACCCAAATTCTGCCCTTCGCTCCCCCCACAAATTTGGAAGGTCAAATTCAGCAGAGGCTGCCATTTTTAGGGTGACACATTCTGGCCTTAGCAAGCCAGGAACCTGGTCAGGAGCCCTAGAGAAGGACAGGCAGCAAGAACCCTAAAGGTTCGCTGGGTGGAGGTGGGAGACAGGAAGGCTGGACCCTGGCCTTGACCCAGTCACCTGCTGTGTGACCTTGGGCAAGTCATGTCAGCTCGTAAGCTTCCATTTGCCCTTGTGTAAAACGGGGCTTGGGTCTCGGACAACTCTTCCCTAAACTGCAGTCTGTGGTTTTTGGGGTGCTGCTTGCCAATCCCCAGCTCCTGCCAGCCTTGCAGGGCTAGACATGCAAACCAGGCAGGCTGGAGCCACTGGGAAGGGCTCTAGCTGGGGCTGCTAGCTGGTGTCTCTCCATACACCTGGGCAGCCTGACCCTCTAGACGCGTGGCTTCACCAGCAGAGCCCCCAGGACAACTGCTGGGGGGTGGGATCTCTGCGGTCCCCAAAGCCAGGAGTGAGCCAGCACTCGAGAGGGGATTAACAGGCTTCGGCCGGATGGGTCAAGCTGCCCCAGCCCAGCCCGCAGTGCCAGGGTGCTGCGGGTAACTCTAGCCTGGCAGGGGGGTGGGGGAGGAAAGGAGGCGGAGAAAGCGGGCTGGGCCCCAGAGAGAGACAAGGGAGGGAAAATTGAACGCGTGCGTGCGTGCGTGCGTGCCTGCGAGGGACCAGGATGACAGGCGGCACCAGGGCCAGCACTTTTGGCATCACCCCCGCGGGCGGCCCCAGGAGGGAGGTGCGGGACCGGTGGCAGGGGGCGCCTGGGTTTTCTGGCGTCGCCGCCCCCAGCGACCCAGCCCCTAGTCGGGGACATCCTAACTTCCAGATGTTAAGATGCGTGGTCCAGTCCAGAGGGGCCCGGGGAATACACTCCGTGCGAGCGCCGCAGGCTCGGCTCAGAAATCCCCTGCGGTGCCTCGGGGCGCCCCCTCTCGGCGCTTACCTGGGCTTCACGGGCCGGGCGCGGCTCGGGCGGCGGCTGTCGTCCTGGCCGGCGCCGGGCACCCGCTCCCCATGGGCCGGCTCCGGGGCCTCCCGGCCGGCGGGCGAGGACGCGTCCTCCCGCTCTCCGTCAGCGCGCTCGCGCTCTCTTTTCCCCCGGGCCGCGGGGGCGCTCTAGGGCCGCAGGTTGGAGGGGTCGGACTCCGGGATCTGCAGGATGCGGCAGACGGCGCGGATCGGCCGCACCAGCTTCTGGGCCGAGGCCGTGGGTTGCGCCATGGGACGCCGAGACTCCGTGCTGCGCCTTGGGGAGGGCCGGACCGGGGCTAGGGAGCGGGTGCCCCCGGAGGGAGAGAGGGAGCCGGGCCGGGGGGAACGCGCGCCCCGGGTCGGAGATGGCCGAGTGGGGGGAAAAGGCCGAGGGGCCGGGGGAGGGGGTCGTGCCTGGAAGCGGGGCCGATCCCGTGACCCAGGAGCGAGGCACCAGCGAGGGCGCAGCACCGCGCAGCGCGGCTAATGGAGCGAGAGCGCAGCGGAGAGCGCAGCAGGACCTCTGATCGCCATCGCCAGACGCGCAACTAAGAGTGGGGAAGCTGCCCCGCCGGTTTCCTCCTCCAGCACCCTGCGGGAAACAGGAGCCCGTGATTCGCGGCCCCGCCTGGGCCTGCCCCCTCCCGAGCCCCGGGGGCTTCCGCCAACGCCCCTGCGATGCCACCGGCTGCGCGCGGGGAGAATGAGCCCTTTGTTCCCCCCTCCCCCCGCGGCACCCGGGCGCCTGCCGAGAGAGGCTCCCCTGGGGCAGCGTGCCAGCTTCCCAGCCGCCCCACCCTCCCGTGGGCCCGGCCCCGGAGCCTGGCAGGCGGGCAGCACCCCCACTATAGGTGCCAAGCCCGGGAACTGGAGCAAAGGGCGGGAGGGGCCGGACCAGGCCATGGTGGGGCGTGGTGCCCCCCGGGGTACTCGGGCGGGGTGGCTGGGAGGGGGCAGTGTCAGAGCCAGCGGGGGCAGTCGGGTTCTCACGGGTCAGTGATGGGCGCCCGCACCCACGCAGGCCGAGCCTCTGCCTGCTGGACCACTCTCTCCAGGTCCTCCCCGGCTCTGGCACGTGGGCACACCCCTCTGGCTGGTGTCTGCTCTGCCTCATCCTCATGGGGCCAAGCTGCTCTTCACGATCCTCCACCCAAGCCCCTTCCCAGAGCCCAGTGGGCACAAAGAGCTACACTTCGAAGTCTGCGAGGGCCTTGTCTGCGAGGGCCTTGGATTCTCCAAGTTTCCAGAGATGTGAGGAGACCAGAGGACCCACAGGGCGGCCTCCGGACCCCTGGTTCCCAGCGTCGGCCCCATGCCCAGGGTTCCCAGTGCGCCCAGGCCGGGCACTGGAGAGGAGCCCATGGGAGTGGCTCCTGGGAGGGAGCAGCGAGTAGGAGAGGAAATGGGCGAACAGGGCACCCTCCACCCGAGGAAGCATCCCGGCTCTGCTGCGGGGGTGGTTCCAGAGCACAGACACAAACAGACAGATTCAAACACACACAGACAGATTCAGACACACACAGAAACCCACACGCCCAACGGGCGCTTCCCTTCCCCGCAGGCACCCACCTCCTGCCCCTAGACTCCCCTGCCTACCTGCCGAAGCCAAAGCCATCCCCGGCTTGGCCTGCCTGTGCCCAGCCTGAGACTGAAGTGACACCCCCACTCCCCTGGAAGGGCGAGTGCTAGAGGGCTCCAGCCCGTCCCAGGTCTACCACCAAGCCTGGGAGGAGGGACTTCCTCCCGAGGGACTGAGGCAAAGGCAGGGAACCTTTTACCAGTAGCAGGAAAGAGCAGGGGTCCCTTTGGATTTGGTGTGGGTCTGGCCCCACACCAGGCAGGGCTTGGGCTATGTTGGCATTGATTTCCCCCTTGCCACCCCTGAGGCCGGTTCATGGCGGGCAGGCTGGTAGGGTTGTTTACATGATGACTGCGTGCTGTTCACACTCCCTTGCTTTCCCTGGCTCCCCTGAGGGTGGCCTGACCAGGGGAGATGAGTCTGACAGGGACTAGAATCCTAAGGCCCAGAGCGGGCCAGAGCCAGATGGGGGGCCGGGTGTGCCAGTGGTCCCCTGTCTGGGTCTCTGGCCTGCCTCCTCAGCAGCCTGGGCTTGTGGGAGCAGCATCTGTGGCTTGGAGCCCGGACGAGGCCCTAGTGGGAGCCTGGGCTGCCTGGAGCCCCCAGGGCCATTGCTGTCATTCCCAGAGGGGATGGGACTGTCCTGGAGGATGGGCACAGGCACCCCCAACACCCCCGGCACCCAGTTGCAATGTCTGCCTTAGCAGGTCCCAATCCTTGGACTGGACCAGGGCTCTCGGAACAGGCTCCTGGAATGCCCAGGGGCTGCTGGGAACAGCAACAGGAGAAGGACCCTTTTCCCACACCCACCCAGTTGCCATCCTGCCTCAGAGCCCAGGCCACAGGCCGAGTCCCTGTAGCTGGCTGTTCTGTGCCAGAGGATGGAGCAGAGCTGAGGAGACACACACAAAATACAAACGCAGAAAAAAGCCACCCAGTGCGCCGACACAAAGCCAGATCCACAGACCGTGGCAAGCTGGCCGGCACCCCCAAACGCGCGTGGGCCTGGCCCCAGGCCGCACCGACCCCTTGCGCACTGCCCCACACACGCTGCCCCACACACTCCTCGGACCGGCACGGCTGCCCTCCAGCCGCCCCAGAGCCCCTTACCTGGGCAAGCACAGTGCCCCTCGGGTGGAGCAGCCCCCTGCCTGGGGGTGGGCAACAGGCAGGGCGGGGGAAGGAGCCCCGGAGAGTCAGGCCAAGCTGCCACTAATCCGAGCGGGGAGAGGGGGGGCACCCACGTCAGAGCGGGGACTGCCGGGTGGAGGGCATCTGAGGACGTCCCCTCCCACACACGCGGCCGTCTGGGCACCTAGCCCTGCTTCCCCAGCCCCTCCATCCTTCAGACAGCTGAGGCTGGCCTCCCCCCACCCCACCCCCACCCCGGTGACACCGCCTGGGGCGGGGGGCATGGGGGAGGGGGAATACCGGGAGAATTCTCTCAGGACTTGGGGGGAGGGGCAGGGAAAGGGAAGTGTGGAGGAGCATTTGGAGCCAGGGGGAAGCTCCTCTGAAGATGCCACCTCCCCTCTCGCCCACCCACCCACATCCTTGACCTAATTCCTCTTCTGGAACCCTCCTTCTTCCCCCAGCCGCCCCCCCTTGCCATCTGTATTCTGCCCCAGGTTCAGGATCTTCACACCCAGCAACATTATCTCTGGCCCCCAGGACCCCCCAGTGGCAGGCATCCTCCTTCTGCTCTGGCCTTGGCCCCCTCCCCAGCTCTTGTGGGTGAGGGATGAGGCCAGAGGCTTAGCACTCATCCCCTGAAGCAAAGGACAGCACTCACCAAGACTCCCCAACTTGGCCTGGACCACCCAGAGCTAAGTTGGATGGAGACTCAGCGCACTGCTGAGAACCGCACTGAGAACCGCGGGGAGTGGGCCAGAGTGTGCGGCAACATGGACACCAGAGGTGGGAAGGGGACCAGGATGCTGAAGCGCCCCAGGGCAGAGGAATAGGAACTGATTGAAGGAGGCAGGGTGAGAAGGAGCGGGCACTAGAAACTGGGAGGAAATGGAGGAGCCCCCCCCCCAGCAGGCCAGGTGGGGTGGGGCAGGGACCGGGCCCCAGGGAGGTGTGTGGTGCTAAAGGGGCTGGCTGTGGCGGCTTAGGGTTCCCTCCCAGCCCCATCCTGCCTGGGGAGGCTCAGCACACTGGTGGCAATAGATGGTTGGGGGCTGTGGGCATGCAGGAGCACAGTCTAGCCTTCTTCTGGAGCCCAGGCTGGAAGGTGGGCCAGGAGGGCAGTAGCAATAGGCAGAGGACATGTCTGGGTGGTTCTCCCTCCCAGGGCATCTGGGCTTTATGGGAAGCCCAGCCGACACCCAGCGCCACAAGCCTCAGAATCACGTGCACGCTTGGCCAGAAGTGCCCTAGAACTTGGACTTCTCCTCGCTCCTTCCCCTCTGGCCCCAGGATGTCTTGGAACCCACACAACTGCAGTCAGACACTCATCAGCTCGTGTAATGTAGACACTGCTCTGAAGACTTCACAGTGAGCTCGAGGTGATACAGGACACAAAGACCAAGCCCAAGGCCATCCTAACCATGAAGGAGCTTCTGGTCATTTGTTCTAGCAGCAAGCACTCCTTCTGGCCCATTCGGTGTCTGGCCCTGTGCCGGGGCTGTGAGGTGACTTCCAGGTAGAGGGATATATTAGCAAATGATTACAAGATGCTTCTACTTCCTCCCTGCAGAAGTTGGGAGGGGGCTTCATGGAGGAGGGGATGCTTGAGCTCAGGAGTCAGACAATAAGCAGGAGTTTGCCACCGAATCACACAGTGGCGGGGAAAAAAAATTTTGCTTTGCTTAAACCACTTGTTCTGGGCTGGATACAACAGTAAGATGTCTGTTCTTTATGAAGTCACAATGCAGAGGTGAGAAAATAGGATGTGCTTGAGGAGAAAACAAAAGTCCCTGCAAGAACAGAGCTCAGGATGAGCAGGCGAGCCTTGGATGTCTGCTTCCTCCTGCCCCCTTATCATGCACGCTTCCATTCCATTCCTCCAGTTCATTTCTAGCAGGGCCCCTCCCGGGCTGACCTGCAGAAGCAGGCAGGGCCCCAGCTCGCAGGCAGCGCCGCTGTGGGTCGGCTGCTGTGGCTCTCTGAGCCCTGGCTTTTCCTCTGTAAAATGGGTTTAGCCGCTGCCCGACGGGCTGCTTGGGAGGATCACAAGGAATCATGTCTACAAAATGCCCAGCACAAGGTCAGGCATGAAACAAACGTTCCAGACTTGTTAGTCTCCTTCTCCTGGCCTGCCAGGCCAGGAACAGCTCATCACTAGAGTACCGCAGAGTGATTAAGCTCCAGAGCCCACTTCTGCCACTTCTAGCTGTGTGACCTTGGGCAAATCACTTGTTCTCTCTGTGCCTTTTTTCCTGTTTGTGGAAATTATAATAACAGTACCTACTTCTGAGATTGCTGGGAAAATTAATAAATTTCAGGGGTTCAGAGCAGCAGCTATATACGGCAGCCACACCCCAAGCACCCCCAGCCACTAGGCTTTGCACCCGTACAGCATCTAGTGGCATGTCTGATTACCTAGTAGAGGCTTAATACACATATATTTTTCTGAATGAATAAGGAAGTTAGACAACACCGTGATGCAAAGTAACATCATAGAGGAAGCCACGGAGCACCAACACGCAAGGAACTAAGTCACGCCAGAAGATTAAGTGCCTTCTCTCAAATAAAACCCAGATAATCCCCGCATGAAGAGTTAATCCTGGCTCTCTCAGGCCACTCCAAGTTATCAGCCCTTTTCCTTTCCTGCCACCCGGCACCCTCACCCACCTCTTGATTACTCAAAAGCCGGAGGCAAGAGCAGCCTCGGGGCTCAGTGTTGAGACGGGCATCCAGAGTAGGAGGGGGGCTGCCCCAGGGATCAGAGGTGGGGATGGAGCGAAGCCGGCACAAAAGCAGAGGAAGCTCCGCCGAAGGGGCCAGCCACCGGCCAGTGACCACAAGCAGCAGGGAGGGCCATCCAAGGCCGGCTGGGCGAGGCTCTGGCCAGTCTCCCAGTCCCGCCCTCTTTGACCTGGAAGCTGGGGGCAGCCCAGATCCCGGCAGTTGCTGCCCTCTATCGGCCAGTCCTCAGAGTGCAAGCTACCCGGTGGTACCTGTGTTTACAGAACTCCATGCAGGGAGGGGGAGCTACTGCCAACCCGGGAAGCTCTAAGCAGGGAGTTCGCATGCGGGGGCTTCTGTACCTGCAGTCCCTCCCCAAGCCTACTGTGTGCACAGCCCTCACATCTCCCATGTGCTGCCTGAGCCCCTCCACACCATCCTCCCACCTGCTCATCTACAACTGAACCTTCCTGGCAAAGCCTGATCCCGGGCCCCTCTTCAGGGCTGGTCCCCGCTCTCCCATCTACATCCAAAGAGCTCCCCCAGACCTCATCCTTGACAACACCTGCTGTTTAGCAGCTGTGTGCCAGCGGCTGTCTTCTTCTGGTAGTCTGTCTGCCCTTTTGCCCTAGCCTAACGACCTGTATAATTCAGTGTGTGGTGTGAGGAGTAGGGAGATTAATCAGGAGAAGCAGAGCATCTTTATGTATTTATTTATCAAAATGTTCACAAGCCTGACCTCATTCACCAACATGAAACATACAACCAGGACACACACACAAACACTGGGCCTTGGGAAAGGCTGTCAAGTACTTTGAAGGACAGGAAGGAATGAACACAGCTAAGTGGACTTTTGGTTTCATCTGCAGGAATCTTGGAGGGGGGATGCTCTGGTCCCATACCTGAGAAGGCAGAGCGCCGAGAAAGGCAATAAATAGAAATAGCAACCTGGGCCAGCCTGCTTTGGTCAATTGTGGGTGCACCCCATCACAGGGCCCCAGAGCATCTGCCCCTGGCCTTCAAGCAAATGCAGGAGCCAGGAGGGGCAGAACCCAGGCAGCTGGTGCAGGCAGGTCAGATGTGCAGCCAAAGGTCAGCAGATAGCCTGGCCCCTGCAAGCTCTGCCCGACTCTTCAGTCCCTAGCTGTCCATGTCGGAGGGAACAGTCTTTTTCCGTGTCCGAACCTTTAGGGAGCGTGAGGTGCCCTGTGGGAGAAGGGGTTCACTGTTAGAGGCGTGGGCTGATGTACCTCCACAGCCACCTCCCTGGCGTCATCCTGGCCACCGACCTCCCTGGACAGCGGCTTCCTCTTGACCACACGCAGGCTCTGGCTTCGGTTCAGAGGTTTCTCCCGGGGCCGCGCAGGTGGCTGGGGGGCTGCCTCCGTATCTGACCAGCATCCATCCTCTGTGTCACTGTCCTGCAGGCCACCTGCCCGGTACCCTGCAGAGAGGCCGGGTGAGACAAAGCTGGACATTTTACATAGTCTCAGGGCCCAGGACCACGCCAGGTTTCTCTAGAACTGGGGGAGTCCATCCCTCTCAGGATGGCTCGCTCACCGATGGGGGGCCTGCGGCGGGGAACCTGGTCTTCCAGGTAGAGGGGGTCCTGGTAGGTGGGGGCAGAGGTGTCGGGGATGGAGCGTAGGTCCTGCATGGAGAAGCTCCGCAGCCTGCCAGCCAGTGCACCTTGACTCTGTGAAAGACGGAGGAGATGCTACATCACCTGGGGGGTCAGGACTCCTGGGAGAATGGGCTCTGCAGAGAAGCTGCCCAGGGAAATCCACTGGGGCTCAGGACTCAGAATGGAAAGCAACTCAGCAACCTCCTAGTCCCAGGGACAGGAATGGCCACTCAGGCTGTCAGCCAGGGAGGGCTGGCTTCGGCTTCACACTCCCGCCACAACCCCCAGAGCCTCTCACCTGTTCCAGGCACCCTGATCCCAATCCCTGTCTTTCAGCTCCCTAGCAGGGGGCTAGATGCCCCCAAAGGCACTGGGCGTGGGCAGGGGCTGCTGGAGAGCCAGAGCCAGAGCACCTTGGTGGCGGCCTGCACCGCCGCTGAGGCTGCGATGTTGAGGCCTCGCTTCCCGAAGCTGAGCACCGTCTCATAGCTGCGCTCCTTGGCCTGCACGATGTACGTGTCGATCTCCTGCGGACCAGGGAGGAGAGCTCAGGAGGACAGCCCGAGGACCTCCCCGGTGCTGACTCCCAGCTGCCTCCCCGTGCCTGGCAGTCACATATATAGTCCCAAGACAAATACCAAGAGCAGCAGCACTCCCCACCCACTCGCCGCCGGCCCACACCTCAGTGAAGGCCACATTCCACTCCGCCACCCCCAGCTGGTATTTCAGAGCGAAAGGTCAAGCACATGGCCCTTTGCTTGTCCCTGCAGGGACCTAGAGCTAAGGAGCAGCAGCGCTGATATTGGAACCTGGACTCCAAGGCTTTCTCCCTCACACCACCTCTAGGTCTCCCTCTCTGCCTCCCCGGCATACCTTCTCATGGCGGGACAAGGACGGGTGGACAAACTTTCGGTAAAGCAGGCTGGCCCCCTTGGTGTAGGGCGAAAGCAGCCACAGCACAAAGGCCATCTTGATCTCGTAGTAGAAAGGGAACCTGTCAGGGACACGGGGCCAAGGTGAGGCAAGGAACCAGGCCGAGGGTGGGCTGCCCCTGTCCCACAGCCCACCAACCCCTGTGGGACAGACCAGGAGATGAAGACGTCTGTGAAGGTCTCTGCTGCCATAAATATCGCAAAGACGATCCAGTACATCATCCACCGGACCTGTGGGGCAGAGAGTGCAGAGGTCAGCTTCAGAGCCCGCCTGCAATGCCAACGCCCGCACCTGGCTAGCCGGCCCGGAGATTCCCGAGAGCCTGTCCTGCAGCATTGATGCATCCCCCAGGTCTGGCTAGACAGGAGCCGCGGAAAGACACAGGGCTCGCTCCTGTGCCCGCCCCATCCTGCTTCATCCACAGGATCCCCGACAGGCACACATTGCCCTGCTCCCCCTGCCGCCTTCACCAGGTCACGTAAGATAAGCCGTAGCAGATGCCCCTGGAGCAGCGGCTGGCCAGCTCTGACCTCCCCACCTCACCAAGCCCCTTAAGCCCCTCAAGGCTGTCATGCCTCCCATCCCACCAGCTCACATATTCACGAATGTTCTTGGTCTTCACAGCCTTGTAGGAAGCGTACGCTGGATACAGCATTCCAAACACCAGCCTGAAAGAGCAGCCATAGGGGGCATGAGGGGCGCCATCCTCCACCCGCACCTGCCAGGTGACTACCTCCCCCTACTGGGGCGGAAAGTGGCAGTGCCTGTCCTGTTTTTCTCGCTTGGCTTGCACAACCCAGCGGTGCCTGAGTCAGTGCCCTGAAGGCCACCTCCCCACCCTGCTGTTTACAAACATCCCGAGCCTGCCCAGGCCTGCACCTGTGGCCCATAGATACAAGAAGGAGCCAGAACACAGACCTTCAAGAGGGTGGGAGACTGCACCAGGCTTGTCCCCTCCCATGTCACGAAATCAGCCCAGAGCCACCAGACCTGACACTACCGGGTTGCAGACAGGGATATTTGATCCAGGTGCTGGAGTACTCAAAGGTGAGGGGCAGGACTGGGGGAGGAGGCTGAGGTCCGGGTGGTGAGTCACGTGACTGCTCGGATGGCAAGCAGGCACCGGGATTCTCCGCCCACAACGTGCCCATCGGCCTGTGTTTGCTCGGGCTGTGCGCTGCTGTGGCCCTCAGCCCCACGCACCTGTCTGCAGAGTCTGTGCGCCAGCATGTGGGTAGTAGGGTCGCCACTAGCCAAGGAGGCTGGGGAGGGGAGGGGCACGCACGCGCTGCCCACGTCCCCGGTGCAGGCCCGTTAACCCCTGCGGTGTTGGAGGAGGCGGTGGTGAAACTCAGAAAGTTTCCTTTCCTACTAGACGGTCCAAGCTTCCACCCCCGAGCAGGCTGGCACCCGGGAGGCAGTAGGGGTCTGAGAGTGACCATACTCACACCACCAGGCGACAGATCATCCAGGACACCATCCTGACAGCCTTGGGGATGAGGGGAGAGCCCTAAGAAGACGCCCAGAAGGGCGCTCGCGCGGGGTCTAGGGCCCAGACTGAGCGGCGGCGCCGGATCCCGAGGGGCGGTCCGGCTGGCCCCTGCCAAAGCCGGGCCCGCCGCCCACGGACTCCGGAGGCCCGCGGGCTGGGGGAGGCGGCCGCGCCGGGAGGAAGCCGGCAGGGAACCGGCGGCGAAGGGCGCGCTCCTGCGCTCGCCTCCCGCGCGGCGCGGCAGTTGCGGCTCCGACCCACTCGTCCTGCCCCGGAGAAGCCGGAGCTCGGCCCTCGCCCGGCACGGCCGCCGATCCCGGGCTGGGGTGGCCGGCAGTGGCCTTCGCTTTCGCGCCCGGCCACCGACAGCGGCCCCCGGGGCGGAGTTTGCAACTCACTTGAAAGTTGCACGGAACTGGGTCCTGCCCAACCCCAGGGCTCGGCGCGCGGCGCATGCGCAGTGGGCCGGGGCGGGGCGGGGCGAGGCCAGGAGGCTGGAGGCCCGCCCCTTAAAGGGCGCCGCGCCCCGCACGCACGGGGTACGACTGCAGGTTGAGCAGCCTTCCTCGTCCGAAAAATTAGCGGGTACAAATCAGCCACAGCAGGGGCGCGAGGGACGAAGAAATTCTGGACTCTACAGTTCTCGCGGCTCTTCGCTGGTTTCTCCAGGATCCTCGTTTTACCCCCTCTGTAAAATGGGGTAGGGTATGGAATGGGCGGGTCCAACGGGCAGGCTCTGGCGCAAGCCGGAAGCAAGCTTGGTTGAGCTCAAATCAAGTACAGTCCAGTCTTACACCACTGGGTCAGGGAGGTCAGTGATCACCTCACAGACGCCCAGTTGGCCAAGAGGCAAAGGAGGGAGGAGTGGGGAGACCGGGAGCCTGATGATGTCATCTCCCCAACTGTGGGTGCCCAGGACCCACTTCTCTCTGGGACCCCTTTGCAGGGCTGACCAGCATGACTTGAGAGACTTGAGAGACCCTGCCTTCATCGCCAGAAGTTTGAAATTCCACCTGTTCCTCTGACTCAAGAACGCAAATATCTCAGCATCCACTATTACCATCTTCCATTTTGTACTGTGTGTGTTAGTTAGTTACTAGGGATTGAACTCAAGGGCATTCTACCTCCAAGCCACACCCAGCCTATTTATTTATTTATTTATTTATTTATTTATTTATTTATTTATTTATCTTGGGTACTAGGGATTGAACCCAGGAGCATTTTACCTCCAAGCTATACCCCAGCCCTATTTTTTTTTTTTACTTTATTTTTATTTTGAAAACAGGGTCTCACTAAATTGAGAAGGGCCTCACTTAAGTAACTGAGGCTGGACGTGAACTGTCTGGATTCTCCTGTCTCAGCTCCCCTCCCAAGTACTGGGATTACAAGCATGCACCACCACACCCAGCTATTTTTTTGTTTTGAGACAGTCTTGCCAGGTTACTGAGAGTCTTGCTATATTGCTGAGACTATCCTTGAACCTGTGATCCTCCTGTCTCAGCCTCCCAGGTACTGGAATTCCAGACATGTGCCACTACACCTGGCTAGTGCTGTCTTTTAATGGCAGAGTATTAATTTTTTTTGTGTGTGGTACTGGGGTTCCTGGAAGGCCTTCTACCTCCGGGCTACACTCCCAGACCTATTTTTACATTTTTATTTGGAAACAGGGTCTCCTAAGCCAGCGCGCACGGCTGGCTTCGAACCTGCGTGATCCTCCTGTCTCTGCCTCCCAAGCGCAGGGAATTCCAAGCGTGCGCCACCACGCCCGGCTTATGCAGAGTATTAATTTTTGCAAAAGTTATTTGTGTGTGTGTGTGTGTGTGTGTGTGTGTGTGTGTGGTACTGGGGATAGAACACAGGGGCTTTCTACTTCCAGGCTACACTCCCAGACCTATTTTTATATTTTATTTGGAAACAGGGTTTTACTAAACTGCTGAGAGCCTCACTAAGTAGTTGAGGCTGGCTTTGAACCTGCACGATCCTCCTGTCTTGGCCTCCCAAGTACTGAGATTACAAGCATGTGCCACCACGCCCGACAACAAAGATTATTTTTTTTCTTACCATCTAAGAAATATGTTCAGCGAAGTAGTTTTCCCATGGTCACCCAGTGGTATTTATTGCTAGCTGGTGGCTAAAGGTATGGCATGCACCACCCGCCTTCTGAGGGATCAGCCGCTCTGCTGTGATGGTCCTGGCCGCTGGGGGAGGGGCAGCCAGGAGCTGGAGAAATTCCTCTAAGAGGGAGAGAGGTACAGGTACACTGGTGGAAGGGAGTAGATGCTAAAAATAAGGCCTACTTTGCTGCTTCTACAGCTTTCAGTTTGGAGTTTCATACTCTGTGACATTATCTGCTTCCTGCCTCAGTTGCTCCCTCTGAAAATGGGGTGAACGGTGCCCCCCCAGCGCTGTGCTGGGGAGGGTGAGAACATAGCTGTCCTGGGGCCATGGGGGAGGAAACACAGGCAGTTACTGCTTTTTATTAGAGCCTAGTTAACGTCCACCACCCATGGAAAGGAGGGAGTAGGTTAATGATGGGAGCCAGGGAAAGGAGGCTTCTTGGGATAAATAAACACATGGTGATTATATGGTCTTAATTATTATCATCAATTTTATTGGTATTGCTGGGTGTGGGAGCCAGCAGTGAAACCAACCCACAGGAGAAACTCTCCCTAGGCCCCATGTCTCCCTTGCCTGTACTGCCCCCCTCCCCAGCCCCATCCTGTGTTGGAGGAATCAGAAACAAGGGCCCAAGAGCCTGGCCACTGTCCATCTTGAAGCACAGACATGGTGTGTGTGTGCACGCGTGTGCGCGCGCACACGCGTGTGACTAAGGATTGAACCCAAGGGCATTTTATCTCTGAGCTGTACCCCAATCCTATTTCGTGTGTGTGTGTGTGTGTGTGTGTGTGTGTGTGTGTGGTGATGGGATTGAACCCAGGGACATTCTACCTCCAAACTACACCCAGGCCCGTTTCTCTCTCTCTCTCTCTCTCTCTCTCTCTCTCTCTCTCCCCCCCCCCGTGTGTGTGTGTGTGTGTGTGTGTGTGTGTGTGTGTGTGTGTGTTTACTGGCTTGGAACGCAGGGACATTCTACTTCTGAGCTATACCCCCAGCCCTAATTTATTTTGAAATAGTCTCATTAAATCTCTGAGGGCCTCGCTAAGTTGCTGAGGCTGGCTTCAAACCTGTGATCCTTCTGTCTCAACCTCGTAAGTACTAGGATCTCATCATACCCGCCCCTAGACACCGCTCTTTAGACAAAGCGTCCTGGGTTTTCCTCCTTGAAGGGAGGAGGTTGTGACTGATAGACCAGGGTATGTAGAGAAGAGAAGAGAGAAGGGATGTCCATGACTTGGGGTCTCATGCAAACCCGAGTTCTTTGGTAGATCCTTCTCATGGTACCTTTTTTTTTTTTTTTTCAAGTTTGGAGATGGAACCCAGGAACCCAGGGGCATTCTACTTCTGAGCTACACCACCAACCCTATTTTTTTATTCCTTATTTTGAAATAGGGTCTCACTGAGTTACAGAGGGCCTCAATAAGTAGTAGTTGGGGCTGTCTGAGAACCTCGATCCTCCTGTCTCAGCCTCCCAAATGCTGGGATTACAAGCATTCAAGCCTCGTGGTGACTCTGCAACCCTGTACCTGACTTCAAGAACAGAAGCCTGTCTGTCCCCATTTGCTGGGAAGAGGTCTCCCGTGCCCAGTCTATGTCCCTCTTGCTGGGATAGTCGGTTAATGGAGGCTTCTGGTCTCAATGCCTGCACTTGGGAGAGCTAAAGGACAGGAAGTCAGAAGTCTGCTGCTGAGAGCAGGGCTCTTTGGGGAGGGAGAGTGTGAGGCTAGCCGCTGAGAGTGTCACCCTCCTTGGTGTTGGCAGTGGATGGACTCTGGCTCTTGTGGCCTTTGGTCCTGAGCTGTTGACACAGTCACCCAGTTAAACTGGGTTGCTAAGCAGCTCTCTGGACACATGGATGAGCCCCAGGGCAGGCAACCAGGCAGCCATGCAACAGAAAGCTGGGCATTCAGGGACAGAGGGAGAGAAAAGTCTTCCATCCTTGGGGAGCTCCCCCCTGCAGGGAGCAGCTGTCAGAGTGATGTTTATCTTTCAGCTGAGCAACAGAATGCCAATGTGTCTGGGAGACTCGGTGCACTTTCCCTGGCAACCTCTCCCAGGAAGGATGAGGGCCAGTTTCCCATTTGAAAAAGCAGGACAGGCACTCTAGGGATGATGAGGGTGGGGACTCAGGGATGTCTGCTCAGCCAGGAACACTTGAACGTGTTCTGAGGAGGCCAAAACCCAGACCCCTTGCCCATTGTAAGACACGGCCAGGGAGGAGGTGGCTGGGCACCTGAGGCTGCAGGTTGGATTAGGGCCCAAAGGTTCTGAGACTGCGGATGGCTAAGGAGCTCTTACCCACCAACAGCATTTCTCCCCAAAGATCGATGGCCTTGCTCCTCTCCCACAAAGCACCCTTCCCTGAGCTACCTCTGCAGTCCATACACTCCTACAGACCAGAACCCAAGGGCCTTACACATCTAGTATATATTTAATGCATTTAAATCTCACGATTGATAACCCTACTGGTTGGGAATCATGACTACACTCACTTTATAAATGGCGAGGCTGAGACAAGCAGGCAGACCATGACCAGCTGCGTTTTCCTACCTAGTAAGCTGGCCAGACCAGGATTCCAAGAAACGGGTAGTTTTTATCTGCTCTGCAGAAGAAGTTGAGACTCAGGAAAATTAGTTGACTGGCTTGAAATCTCACACCAAGCACAGGGACTGAGCCCAAATTCACACGTGTGGTACAGTCTGCAGAGCCCAGAGGGTGACCTGCCACACGCTGTCTGTGGTTGAACCTCCCCAGCAGCCAGAGCGCCCAGATATTCCCGGAGCCCACAGGTACCCCTGAGGGACAGACTGGTGAAGGGGGTGACTGGGGACACACACGGGATCGTGTGTAACATGTGAGAGCTGAAAGGAGCCCCGGAAAGCAAATGAGGATCCAGAGAAGGTAAGAGCCCGTCCAGGGTCACATGGCCCAGCACCCCCGGCCCCGGGAGCTGTCATTTTCCCTGTCTCTACCTCCTGTCTGTTAATCTGCCCCTAACACACACGACAACACAGGGCTTTCATTTACTCGGGTCCACAGGTGAAGAGGGGGTGACAAGGGATCATTTTGCCATACAGTACATGTAGGCTGCCCCCAAGATCCCAGGCTCCCTAATGACCCTCAGCATTACTTCAGGGCCCAGTCCCCATCTGCTTTTCCCTCACCCCCCTTTTCTCATGGGCTTTCTTACCTCCATTCTCAGACATGGGAAGGGACTCTGACTGCCCACAGGGCCCTAGACGTGCCAGGCAGGATCAGGTCCCAGATGACCTTAATGCCAGACAGGAGGGCCTAGACTTTGCCAGAAGAACAGGAAGCCAATGCTGATTCCTGAGCAGGGCAGATATGACGGAAGGATGTTTTAGAAAGGCTATCCTGGGCCGGACATGGGGGTGCATGCAAGTAATCCCAATACTGAGGAGGCTGAGACAAGAGGATGGCAGATAAGCCAGCCTTGGCACTTTAGGCCTTCAGCAAGTTAGCAAGATACTGTTTCCAAATTAAAAAGTAAAATGGTGCTGGGGCTGTAGTTCCACCCAGGGTGTAGGCCCTGGATTCAAGTTTGAGACACACACACACACACACACACACACACACACACACACACAGGGAGGATGTGAGAAGTGGATTTGCGAGGGGGGTGTAAGGAATCTGGGATAGTAGCAAGGAGGGCTGGTTTGGACAAAGATCATAGCAGAAAAAGAGAGAAATAAACAAAAAGGGCCCATCTGGAAAACCTGGGGGACAAAAAATAGAGAAGAGACTTGGCTGTTAGCTACAGAGAGGACGGAGCAAGATGTTGTCTAGACTCAAGGTGCCTTGCCCAGGGCCCAGGGTCAGCGAGATGTGCCCAGTAGAGGATGGGGGGGTAGTAAGACGTGGGGACTGCTGAGCCTGTCTTTGCCACGTTGTTTGGAGTGGGCCTGATAGAGGGGCAGACTCTAGACTCGAGTCTGAGTCCCAGGCCCATAATCTCCAGGAAGGAACACTAGGTTGTGAGTCAGCCCAGGTGGAGGAGGCGCGTCACACTGGCCCAGCATGTGAGTGTCATCACCGTGCACTCTTGACCCCAGCACCTGCTGACCTGAGGGTCCACCCACCCCTCTGGGGGAAGGGAGCCAGCAGGAAGAGGGTCTAGCTGCTGAGGCTGGCCCCCATGCACTTCGGGGACAGACAGTACCACCCTGGCTCTGTTCCCAACAAAACACCTTGATGATACCTGGGACTGGGGTGGAACTTTTTATTTGAAGCAAATGAATCACTGCATTACCCCCAAGAGCCCCTGGGACCCGGGCACAAGGAGTCCTCGAAATCTGGCCACTTCTCTCCACCGGCCTGGCCACTGGAAGCTCTGATCCCAGTGCACAGCAGAGGGCAGCAGACTCCTGGCTCCCGAGCGCCCATCCTGCAGCTCCCTCCTCTGCCTGCCCACTGCACAGCCTCCTCTGAAAGGCAGTGCTCTCAGGGTGTGCCTCTGTGGAGCTGAGGGGTACCAGAACCCCCAAAGCCTAGAAGCCAAGCCCCATAAGCAGGTGCACTCGCAAAGGCACCTCAGGTACCCGCAGCTTCTTTGGCTTGGCCAGCTCACAAAGCAGAGAGAAAGGCTTTCTTCTGGGTGGTCTCCTGTCCCCAGATGTGCTGGTGTTCAGGGTCACAGAAGGAAACTCCAATGAGAAGAGAGACATTTGGTGCCCGAGATAAGTCAGGGGCAGCTGCTGCTGCTGCTGCTATTGCTTCTGAGCAGGGGGCTTTGTCCCCAGGAGCCCACCCTGGAGATCACCACCATTCTAGTCCTTACCAGCTGCGGGCTGGGCGCATGGGGGAGCCGAGGAGGCACGAGAAGAGCCGCAGTGTAATAACAGAGGGAGCCCTTCCGGGCAGCGCCCAAGCTGCGTGTATGTGCAAGCTCCTGGATATGTTTACATACGGAAATGGGCGCGTGGACAGGTGTGCAGGAGTGTGCAACCGTGTCCAGCCACGTCTGCGTGTGCATGCAGAAGGGGTGTAGCATGGGTGGATGCACCTGGGAAGAGTGCTGTGACTGGAGTGTGAGTGGGTAAATAAACACCTGGAGCACTCACGGGAAAGGCCTGAGGCCCGGGAGGCTTGGAAGGAGAACAGGAGGGCGAGGTTCCTCCCGCACCACAGCCTGGCCGCAGGGAGCAGAGCAAGAGGGTGTGGCCCGTGGATGGAGGGTAGTAACAGGTGCACACACAGAATGGCCTGGGCGCTGGGGTGCCTAGCGTATGTATAGATACTCCTGCAGATTACAGTGACCGGGACTGGCTCTCCTGGCTAGTCCTTCTCAAGTGTCTGGGCTTACCGGCTGCGTGTGTAATACACATATGCAGGTTGGCCGTGTGTGACTTCACATGGGCACATGCTGCTCATGGAGGCCCCTGCCCAGCCTCCAGGGCCACCCTAAGGTGCCTAGAGGCCTCGGCACCCCGTTAGGCACTGAGATCCACCACTACGTGACGGTACACTAGTGTCTGTCCCTTGAAGCTCGGGGCCAGGAGCAGCTGGGCATCCCCAGCCGGCATGTAGCAAAAAGCCCGAGGGGCCTGCACAGCCAGCTCCTGGAACCGCACAAACTTCTGTCGCCCCTCATCCCACTGGTAGATCTGGGTGAAGGAGAAGTCGCTGCCCAGGGCCAGGTAGCGGCGGCCACCCACCAGGAAGGGTTGCAGGGCCAGCGAGCCCCGGGAGGGCAGGGCTTGCACCTCGGAGAAACGGGTCCCCTCCCAGCGCAGGATCTTGGAGTCACCAATGTAGCGGCTGAGGCACAGGTAGCTGTCACGGCCGGCACGGAAGTGTTTCACAGCCTGGGCATCAGGCACCTGGGTCACCTCCCCCTGCGGCACAAACTGCTTCTGGGTACGACTCCATTGGTAGATGACAGGTGCCTGGGAGCTGCTGGACACGATCAGCCGCGGCTTCCCCTCACCATCCACAAACTCAAGGTCAGTGTCTCGGTGCCAGGCGTGCAGAGCCTGGTGAGAGTAGAAGCCATTCTGGTTCCAACGGTAGAGGCTGGTGGCACCCGCCTTGGAGCTGTCCGCCACGGCAAAGTACCAGTCACCGTCGATGCGGAAGGCCTCCAGGTCATTGGGCTTGCGCACGCGCTGGGGGTCGATGTCCTGCAGCTTGGTGAAGCGGGTGGTGTTGGGATCCCAGTGGTAAATGTAAGAGCCACCAAACAGCTGGGCCACAACCACGTATAGCTGGCTGTCCACCACCATCGGCTTGCAGTGCACTGCTGAGGGCGCTGCCGGGACACAGGCAGTCAGCGTCAGGCGGTGCCAGGTGGGCCCTGCAGTTCCCACCCCATCTCACGCATCAGAGGAGGAGATCAGTGCCCCCAAATCTGGCTCAGATGGAGGCTATGCTGCAGAATTCCACCCCACTGACGGCCATCCACCCATCACTGCCATCCACCCATCACTGCGTGTTAATTTCTATTTCACAGCTAACCATCAGTGTTACATCATCCTGGCTCCACCCTTGCCTCCAGGGTTCGACAAGCTGACAATGAGCACAGTAGAGGTATCCCTAGACATGGACCACTTATTTAAACCATATGTCAATTACTGGATTTTTATTGCAGGTAGTCACCGAGCTAAGCGTAAACATCTATTACCTCCATTAATCACGCGGAAAAGGGTCCCATCACTGTGCCTATTCCACATAGAAAGAAGCTGAGATTCCGAGAGAAAAAGGGGACGTGACCTGAGCTACCCCACTGGTAAGTGGCCAGCCACAGAGGGCGAGAAGTCCTAGACATACCAAAGGATACCTTCATGGGGGGAGAGCGGTGCAGGATAACACATCCTCCTGAGGACTCCTACTTCTTTTCTTTCTTTTTCTTTTTTTGTTGTGATACGGGGGATTGAACTCAGAGGCATTCTACTTCCAAGGTATACCCACACCCTGATTTTATTTTCTTATTTGGAAACAAGGTCTCACCAGGTTGCTGAGAGGCTCTCAATCCTGAAATCCTCCTGTCTCAGCCTCCCAAGTACTGGGATTACAGGCCTGCACCACCACACCCAACTCCTTCCCTTTTTTTTTTAAAAAAAGTTTTAAACCAGGCATGGTGGTGAACGCCTGTAACCCCAGTACTTGGGAGGCTGAGACAGGTTCTAGATAACAGGTTCGCAGCTGAACTCAGCTTAGTGAGGCCCTCTGCAACTTAGTGAGACCCATTTCAAAAATAAAGAATAATAAATAGGTCTGGGGATGGCCTCGGAGGTAGAATGCTCCTGGGTTTAATCCCCAGTACCACATTAAAAAGACATCTCTTCCACCTGAACGCCTTCCTTCCTTGGTTGTCTAGAGCCTGGTGTTCATGTCTTCCTCCTAGCACCTACCTTTTTTTTTTTTTTTTTTTTTTTTTAGTACTGGGGATGGAACCCAGGGGCATTCTACTTCCAAGCTATACCCAGCCCTATTTTTTATTCTTTATCTTGAAACAGGGTCTCACTGAATTGCAAAGGGCCTTACTTACGAAGTAGTAGCTGAGGCCGTCCGTGAACCGAGATCCTCCTGTCTCAGCCTCCCAAATGCTGGGATTACAAATGTGCACCACCAGACCCAGTTTACCTACCTTCTAAAAAGATGTTACCTTGAGCCAGGCGTGGTGGTGCAGGCTTGTAATCTCAGCATTTGGGAGACTGAGACAGGAGGATCTGGTATCCCGGAGTGAGGCTCTTTGCAACTGTTTTAAAATAAAGAATTAAGATAAAAGTAGGGCTGGGGGCGTAGCTTGGAGGTAGAATGCCCCTGGGTTCCATCCCCAGTAGCGCAAAATAAATAAATAAGTAAATAAATAAATAATAAAAGGATGTTATCTTGTATGTATTGACCTCCCCACACACAGGGAAGTCTGGGGAAGCCTTCAAGGGCAGAGACCATGACTCAGCTGTCTCTCCACCTACAGGAATTCGACAGTGTCCAACACAGGCGCCTCTGGCCACATCCCCCCAGCCAGGGCAGCACAGGCGGGTCAGCCACTGGTACCTGGGATTTTGTCATAATCTCGGAGCTGTCTTTCTACATAGTCCCACTTCAGGATGGTGCAGGCACTGGCGCCGGGCTGGGCCAGAGCCAAGTAGAGGTCGCTGGAGTAGAGGAAGGGCTCAGCAGACACTGCTGGGAAGGACAGGCTCTGGTAGAGCACGAAATCTACAGGGACAGAGGTGTGGGCGGGGCTCAGTACCGGAGAGCACGCGGTGGGGCGGGGTGGGGTGGGCGGGGCGGCCGCAGGGCGCCTCCTACCGGTGGTGATGCAGTCAAACTCCCGCAGCGGCAGGTCCTGCACCTTGTGCTCCTGGAAGCGGGGCGGGCTGGCGCAGTAGATGGGCGCCACCGTGGTGTTGGTGTGCGCCAGCCACTCCACCAGCCACTTCACCTTGCAGTCACAGTTGAGTGCGTTGCCCCGGAGGTCCCTGGATCGTGAGGGCGGGGTGGGGGACAACGGGGAGGCCTCAGCTGCTCCGCCCACCCCACCCTCCAGGCTTTCAGGACTAGACCTTGACCAGGCGGCTGGGAGCTGCTTCGCGTTGGGTGGGCGCAGCCCCAGGAGCACAGGCGGGGCCGGAGGCGTGTGGGCCGAGCACAGGCCACGCTGGCCCCTTGGCTAGGTGGCTTTTGCAGTGGGCCGTGTGCACAGGTACACATCACATTCCCGGTCCTCCAACTGGCCCACAATCCAGGGTTTTTATTTTCTTTCTTTTCTCTTCTTGTCTTTTGCAGTACTGGGGATGGAACTCAGGGGCATTCTACCTTCAATCTACACCCCCTGCCCTGTTTTTTATTCTTTATTTTGAAACAGGGTCTCACTAAGTTGCAAAGGGCCTCACTAAATAGCTGAGGCTGGCTGGAAACCGTGATCCTCCAGTCTCAGCCTCCCAAATGCTGGGATTACAAGCGTGCGCCACCATGCCTGGCTTTTTATTCTTTATTTTGAAACAGGGTCTCACTGAATTGTGAAGGGTCTCACTAAGTAGCAGTTGAGGCTGTCCTCAGCAATCCTCCTGTCTCAGCCTCCCAAGTGCTGGGATTACAGGCGTGCGCCACCATGCCCGGCTAGCTTTTATTTTCTTGTGTAAATAATGATAAATAGGGCCTGGTGTGGTGGCGCATGCTTGTAATCCCAGCATTTGGGAGCTTGAGACAGGAGGATCACAGTTCACAGCCTCAGCTACTTAGTGAGGCCTTCCCAACTTAGTGAGAACTTGTTTCAAAATAAAGAATAAACTGAGTGCGGTGGCGCACACTTGTAATTCCAGACTTGGGAGGCTGAGACAGGAAGATCGCGCAGGTCCAAAGCCAGCCTCAGCTACCTCGTGAGGCTCTCAGCAATTTAATGAGAGACCCTGTTTCCAAATAAAATATAAAATAGGTCTGGGAGTGTAGCCCGGAGGTAGAAAAGCCCCTGGGTTCCACCCCCAGTACCGCACACACACAAATAAATAAATAAATAATAAAAAATAGGGCTGGGAGTATAGCTTGGAGGTTGAACGCCCCTGAGTTCCATCCTCAGTACCGCAAGAAAAAAAATAAATAAATAATTGCAACTGTGCAGTGGGACTTTTCATGCAGGTTCAAATCAAATGTCTGGTTTACAAGCACAGGGGTTTTGTTTTTGTTGTTGTTTGTTTGTTTGTTTGGGGGTTTTCTGTAGTACTGGGGATTGAACCCATGGGCATTCTACCTCTAAGCTACACCCCCCAGCTCTATTTTATTTTTATTTGGAAACAGTCTCTCTAGGTTAATAAAAGTCTCACTACTTGCTGAGGCTGTCCTTGAGCCTGCGATCCTCCTGCCTCAGCCTCCCCGGTTACTGGGATGACAAGTGTGTGCTACCACGCCAGGCTAAGCAAATAGTTTTGAAACATAAGCACCGAATATCTCACATGCACTTTGAGAAGGTCCCCGGGTGCCGTGAGAAGCCCCGACTTGGAAGGCTGCCGTCTCTATCTAACTCGACCTCACCTTCTCAGTGTCCCCCAACCCCAAGCCCTCCCAGCCTCTCAAGACCTTCTGATTGCCCCAACTCCAACTCCTACACCACCACCCCCAGAGGTGTACCCTCTGTGGCATGCTGGGAAGTGGCGGGACTCGGGCCTTACAAGTCACTCAGGATGTCCAGGGGCCGGAAGATGTCTCTGGGCAGTGTCTGCAGGTTATTGTTGGCCAGTGATCTGCAAGAGAGAGCCCGGCATCACCTGAAGATGCTGACTGGGGCTAAAGGCCTCGTTCTGGAGATGATGCGGGGCTTTGGTCCGGTGAGTGTCTGTGTGTGGTTACTCACAGGTGTGTCAAGGACTTGAGTCCCCGGAAGGTAAACTTGGAGAGTGCCCAGATGTCATTGTTCTCAATGAAGCTGGAGAAAACAGGAAAACACCTCAGCTGCTCCTCAGGATCCCAGACCCCCAAGCGGCCATTTCCTACACCCTAGCCAGCTGGAGACAGGCTTACTCTGGGTGCAGCAACAGCAAGCCCTGGTTACATGGGGCCTGGATGAAATGGCCCTCTGCTTAGGGTATCCATGGGCTCCCACCTCCCCCACCCCCTTCTCAGCCGGGGCCTGGGCTCCCCCTTCCTTCTCTTTTCCCATTGCCTCCTCCCTCCCACACACAGGTACTGCAGGTGCGACAGTCCTGTGAAGGCGTTGTCTCCGATCAGCGTGAACTTGTTGGAGTTGAGTAACCTGGGAAGACAGAGATGGAATTAGAGTTCCCAAGGGTGTGCCTGCTGCCCAGCCCTCAGTCTCACCCCAGACTCCCCCAATTCGGGCTCTCTTCCCCCTTCACCTTGGGACCCTAGCAGAGAGCCCCCAAGCCACCAGAAGCTCCCAGGCTCCCTCTTGCTTCTAAAAATGACAGGACAGAGTTCCCCGGCCAAGCTGGCTCCTGGCCCTCCTCTGTGGCATCTCCTCTCTCTTCTCTCCACCCTTATCCCAGCCCACTCTGTCTTTCATTCCCCCTTTCAACTTCGAGCTCTCTCTTCAAACCCAGATCCCTGGGGTCACTTGTTTCTAAGGTGACCCCCTCCCACAGTGTCCATCCTCTGACACTGGCCCAAGCTATTGCTCCCAGCTCTCTTTGGTCTCCAGAGGAGTCAAGTCCATGCCCAAATCTTGCTGTCTGGATTCTGCATGCAGTCCCTAGCTCTCCTCTCCACCTGCTGCCCAACTCCCAGCTCCAGGCTGCTCCTCCTTTAATGGCTTATCCTACTGGAGCAAAAAGGACCCTGCATCTTCATCTCCGAAGGCTGCGCCACCCATCGCAGTTACCCCAGTCCAGCATCAGCCCCCTTCTCCCATGCCCTGACGCCCGCTCACCACCCCCCGGGCCCCATCCATACAAGAACTGCAGCAGTGGAAGGTGGGCAAAGGCGCCATCCTGGATCTCTGAGAAGGCAGCATTCACCAGGGTCCTGTAGGGGACACTTAACGTCAGTACTGTGGGGAGTCTATGCTGGCCAGAGAGGTGGACAGGGCAGTGGCTTCTGTACTCATCAGCCCTGCCCCCCTTCTAGTCCCAAACTCACCGCCCTCTGTCACCATCTTCCTCCCCCACTGCCCTGGCCCAAAGGTTCCATTACCTGAGCCATCCTCACCACCTGAACGCCTACAGAGAGCTGGCTACTGAGGGCCCGGCCCTGGGTGGGGGAGGGGCCAGCACGCTGCTCCCAAGGACCTGGCAGGCTCTCCAGCCCCGCAGGCGGTGGGGGCGCTGGGGGCCAGTTGCTACAAGTGAGGCTCCCCAGCTGGGTGTAGAGCGGCTGGCCCAGTGGCGGGCATGTGCCCCGTGCCAGGGTATCCCGAGGGCACCCTCTCTGGCCTCCCCTCCCCCTCCTGCTAGGCCTCCTCCCCCCCTCGGCCCTTGGTGGAACATCACAGCAGGGGCCCACACGCTCAGGTAAATACCCCCCTCCACCAAGTCTGGAGCCCTGCACTTAGTAGGCTTGTTGCTGCTGCCGCTGCGGCTGTGGCTGGTGATATTCTTGGCTATAAACTCCTGCTTTCCACAGCCATGGCCGCTGAGCCCGCAGGACTGCAGAGCTCTGTGCAGCTGGGGCCCCACCTCTGAGGACCCCCAGAGTCTTCCTGGCCCCCACAGTCTGGAGAGGGGAATCAGGGGCCCTCCCTCCACTTCCAGAGTGCTCCTTGCCCTCCTGCCCCTCCCACCCCCAAGGCCAGGTGGACACTCACAGG
Organism: Muscardinus avellanarius; assembly: GCF_963383645.1. NCBI lineage: Eukaryota > Metazoa > Chordata > Mammalia > Rodentia > Gliridae > Muscardinus > Muscardinus avellanarius. The sequence goes on along the minus strand of NC_137800.1, from coordinate 13,310,684 downwards.
GAGATGACCTCAGAGGGCAGGTTCCTGGGCACTGCCTTAGAGTCCACGCAGAAGGCGGTGTCCCTGGTGCAGGAGCAGCTGGGCGGGCAGGGGGGCGTCTTGGGGGGTCTCTTGGCACTGACTTGCAGCATTAGGCAGAAACCCAGTGTGGACAATGCCAGCAGCCCCGGCCCTGGGCCCCACCTGGCCCGCAGCCCCGCCATGCCTGCAGGCTCTGCCTCCGCCCGGCCGGCCCGCGCCCCACCGCTCCCCGCAGACTGTGCCACCCGCCACCGCTCGCAGCTCGGCCCTCTAGACCAGCGACTCCTCCTGCCCTCGGGCGCGGGCTGCGGTCCCCTCCCTTGCTCGCTCCCGAGCCGGCTCCGGAGCCGCAACCGAGGGCTGCCCCGACTGTGTGGACGCGGACTGCGGCGCGGGCGGCGGGGGCGCGCGCGGGGGAGGAGGGGAGGCCCGCACCCGCCCGGAGCAGCGCGGCCGAAGGAAGGAGCGGTGGCCGGGGCCGGCCTTGGTGTGCCCTCCCCGGCCCTCTGCAGCCCGCGGGGCTCTGTGCGAGCGCACGTGTGTGAGCGAATGTATACATGTGCGTCCCTGCGTTGGGATGACAGTGTGCACACCTGTCTCTGCGCGGGGTGCACGGATCCCTGAGCCTCTGCGTGCCGTGGCGTATCTAGGTTGGCCTGCTAGATCAGAAGCTCAAGGGTGCTTCTAAAAGCACTTGGGTGTTCCCACCGGCCCCTGAACACAATGTGCCTTTGTGTCCCCGACCTGCAAAGAGAATCGGGCCCCCGGAGCTGGAGTGGGAAGTGTGGAATTCTGGAACAGTTCTCACTGCGCAACCACAGCCTGTTGGAGCTGGGAAGTGCCCTGGGTGCGTTCCAGTGCCGCCTTGGTGTTACAAACGAGGAAACTGAGGCCCAGAAGAAGAGGAAAGAATCCAAGCTTGCTATGCCTGTCTTGCACTGGGCATTGGGCATAGTTAATCCCCTGTCCCTTTGAAGAAATACGTATAAACTTTCTTTTACAAATAAGAAGAGTACCGCCGGGCATGGTGGCGCACGCTTGTAATCCCAGCATTCGAGAGGCTGACACCGGAGGATCAGGGTTCGCGGACAGCCTCAGCTACTTAGGCCCTCTGCAACTCAGTGAGACCCAGTTTCAAAATAAAGAAAAAAAAAATAGAGCAGGGGGTGTAGCTCGTAGGTCAAATGCCCCTGGGTTCCATCCCTAGACTCACAAACAAGAAAAGAAAAGTACCGGGCATGGCGGTTCCCAATACTTGCTGAGACGGGAGAATCACAGGTTCAAGGCCAGCCTCGGCAATTTAGCAAGATTCTCAGCAACTTAGCAAGACCTCTTGGTCTGGGGGTGTAACTTGGAGGTAGAATGTCCCTGGGATTAATCCCCAGTTTAAAAAAAGGAAAAGGAAAAAGAAATTTAAAAAAGAAAGAAAAGTGTAGCCCTAGGACCAGAAGTCCCACCTCAAAGTCCACAGTGGCCTTTTTTTTTTTTTACCAGAGGTCTTCAGGGGTGGCTCTGGGAGCCCACTGGCCCTTGAGAAACTTCCACTGGGGTTAATTCGTTAATTCCTTTCCTTGTAAGAAGACAGTGTGTGTCCTTTTCACATTCAGGTTCTCACAGAATTACCCTGGAATTTTTCAGAGCTTACATGATGTATCTTCTATTAATCCTGAAATTAAAAAAGATTTGCAAGCCGGGTGTGATGGCGCACGCTTGTATTCCCAGTACTTGGGAGGCTGAGACAGGAGGATCACACAGGTTTGAATTCAGCCTCATCTACTTAGTGAGGCTCTCAGCAATTTAGTGAGACCCTGTTTCCAAATAAAACATAAAATAGGTCTAGGAGTGTAGCCCAGAGGTAGAAGGGGTTCCATCCCTAGTACCAAAAAAATTTTTGCAAAAAATGAAAAACAGTAAGTCGGGCATGGTGGCGCGTGCTTGTAATCCCAGCATTTGGGAGGCTGAGACCAGAGGATCGCGGTCCGCGGATAGCCTCAGCTACTTAGTGAGGTCCTCCGCAACTTAGTGAGACCCTGTTTCAAATTTTAAAAAGAATACAAAATAGGGCATGGAGTGTAGCTCTAAGGTAGAATGCCCCTGGGTTCCATAAAAAAAAAAAAGAAAAAGAAAGAAAAAGAAAGAAAGAAAGAAAAACAGTAGCATTCTTCTTACTAGTTTTTTTGACATAGTTCATTTAAAATGTATGTGATGTATGTCATACAATAGATTTGTTGTTACGTGTGTGTGTGTGTGTGTGTGTGTGTGTGTGTCGTTGGGATTAAACCCAGGGACATTCTACCTTTGAGTTACACCCCTAGGCATTGTTTTATCTGGAAACAGGTTCTCCCTAAATTGAGAAGGGCCTCACTAAATGCTGAGGCTGGCCTCGAACCTGTGATCCTCCCGTCTCATCTCCCCAAGTACTGGAATTACTGGTGTGTGCTACCATGTATGACTTGTTATTACTTTTTTTTGTGTGTGTGTGTGTGTGGGTTTTTTTTTGGTACTAGGGATTGAACCCAGAGGCATTTTACCTCCAAGCTACACCCTCAGCTCTATTTTATTTCTTATTTAGAAACAGGGTCACAACTAGGTTTGCTGAGAGCCTCTAAATTTCCAGGGCAGGCTTTGAACCTGTGATCCTCCTGTCTCAGCCTCCCAAGTGCTGGAATTACAAGTGTGTGCCATCATGCCCAGCTTGTTATTACTATTTTATTTTATTTACTTTTTGCAGTACCGGGAATGGAACCCAGGCATTCTACCTTAGAGTTACAACCGCAGCCCTATTTTTTTTTTAAATTCTCTTTATTTTGAAATAGGGTCTCACTGAATTGAAAAGAGCCTCACTAAGTAGTAGCTGAGGCTGTCCTCGAACAGCAATCCTCTGGTCTCAGCCTCCCAAATGCTGGGATTATAAGTGTACCACCACGCCCCACTTACTATTTTATTTATTTATTTATTTATTTATTTATTTATTTATTTATTGCAGATCTGGGGATGGAACTTAGGGGCTATTCTACCTCCAAGCTACACCCCTTGCCCTGTTTTTTATTCTTTATTTTGAAACAGGATCTCACTAAGTTATGGAGGGTCTCACTAAGTAGCTGAGACTGTCTGAGAACCGTGATCCTCCTGTCTCAGCCTCCCGAATGCTGGGATTACAAGCGTGCGACACCACACCTGGCCTGGCTTACTATTTTAAATAAATATTTTAAATAAAAATTCCTTGGTGAGGGAAATTCCCTAATGTACACGATGTACATTCACAATAATATCCAAGTCACTCACTAAGGCAAACATGAGAAGGAGGGAGAGGGGATGGATTGGGGTGGAACTAAATGAGTGATGTGTGCCTGTATGCCTCTACCATCCTGTGCCCTATTAAGATGTCTGACTAGCCGGGCGTGGTGGCACACGCTTGTAATCCCCGCTCTTGGGAGGTGGAGACAGGAGGAGCGCACTGGTTCGAAGCCAGCTGCGCTGGCTTAAGAGATCCTGCTTCCAAATTTAAAAAGTATAAAAATAAGTCAGGGAGTGTAGCCCAGAGGTAGAAGGGTTTCCAGAAACCCCAGTACCACAAAAAAAAAAAAAAAGCTCTGACTATAATGTACCAATAAAAAAAAAATTCCTTGGTAAATGTCAGGATGGTGGGTACTAGTAGATTTAACACTCATAAATGAAGCTTTTTAGGGTCCTCAATACTTTTTGAGAATATTAAGGGATCCTGGAACCAAAAGTTTGCAGATGGCTGCTCTATACCATGTCCTGTCCCAGGGGAGGGGCTTGGGGCACTGTCCCAGGAGCCCACAGGTCTGGAAGTCAGCACCAGGCTCCTAGTTGAGTACTCTGTCCACATCAGTCTAGGGAAACGAGACCACTGCTTCCAGATGCTTCCCCAGCGGCCCCTGCCTCTGCCAGCAGTGGTGTCCCGTTGTTGCAGCCAGGGATACCCCTGCCCCTTGACACTGACTTGCTGCTACATGTCCAGCTGCCCATGCTGCCCTCCTCATGCCAGCTTGAGGAAAGGGAGGCCAGGGGGCGGGGATGGTGGCTGGGGCAGCTGGGCAATGATCCCCACCCGTCCCTGGCACAGCTCTGCCCAGCACACAAAGGGCAGAGTGAATCTTGTCCCAACCCGTGCAGCTGAGGAGCTGGGGTGGGGAGGAGGCGAGGCACACACAGAAGGGGTGGCCACCATGGGGCTCTCCATCACCCATAGTCCTCGTAGAGGACACCCAGAGCCAGACGTGGAGGCGGAGTTTGGGTCCTGTGCTCAGCTACTGAGATGCACACTGGGTAACGATTACACTTTCACATATATGATTCTTTGGAGCTTTCCAACGGCTTGGTCAGGTGGACAAGACAGGCAACAGTTGTCCCATTTTACAGATGAGCATACTAAAGTCGAGAAAAGCAGAAAGATTCACACTGGATCCCAGAGCAGCCGATGGGAGCCCTCCACAAACGGAAGGAAAAAGCTATTGACAGCCATTCCAGCAGGAGGTGCTCCTGTTTGGTTGACTCTTATCATGTGCGGGCGGGCCCTGCGCATACTCCTTGCCCTGTGGCAGGTTTACGGAAGCACAATGCAAGGAGAGCACAGTCCTTCTTTCACCAGGATGGCATCCTGGGGGGTGGGGAGAGACAGAGCAAACCCCCCCCCCCAGCTTATTGTCTACACTCTCAATGGCAGGTGAAAGTGTGGCAGGGAGGTGAGAGGATTCCAGAGAAGGGACAGCACTCTGGGCTGGGGCAGTGGGGTCACAGAGCAGGTGCTGTTGTCTCTTGGCTTTTCTGGTGGATGGTCTTCAAGAGAGAAGCCAGAGGGCTGCAGCAAAGGGCCGGTGTGTGTGTGTGTGTGTGTGTGTGTGTGTGTGTGTGTGTGTGTGGTTGAGGTTGTGCGTGCCCAGCTAAAAGCCTCTTCACTTTCTGAGCCCAAGACCTGTGTCTGAACTTCATTTATGAAACTTGATGGTACTCTTCTCTAGCCCCCAGACAGACAAAAAAAAAAAAAAAAAAAAAAAAAAAGCCACCAAGCGGTAAGCATGCCAGGCTACAGGCAGTCTGCAAGGGAGACTGAGGACCTGGAGAGTAGAGTGGTCTTCCCAGCACTACTCACAGCACCTGCGCAGAGCAAGTCCCCCAGCTGGACACCGCGGCCCCCTGAGATGCCCACAGGGACCCCGAGATGCCTGCAGTTCTCCTTGGCTCTCCTGCTGGCCGGCTGCCCACCTGGCTCAGGCCCAGAGTGTGTGAGTCAGCCATCAATCCCTGGGTTGTCAGGACAACCGGGGGTGGGAGAGGGAGCCTGGGGGGGGCAGGAGTGGGCACTGCAGGCGAGCTGTCTCCTACATCTGGCACCAGGCCAAGCAGCGAGGGTGAGGAGGGCTCTCGCTTCCCCTCCCTCCCCTTCCTCCGCTCATCCCAGGACATTCTCTTGGCTGCTGAAAGCTTAAGCAAATATTTAAAGGGGCAGTTGAGGGGTGCCGAAGGGTGGTGGAAGCAAACATTTCCTCCCTTCTTCCCCCCCCCAGCTCCTTGAGGGCTCTCAGCTCAGATGCCAGCTGTCGTATAAGCTCCAAGCCCAGGCCCTCCATCTGGAGAGGGGATCCTTGTGGGGACAGGGGAGCTGCCGAGGCTGAAGAGTGTGGGGCCAGCCCCTGATCATGATCCAAGGGTAGGGACAAGGTATGGGGAGGCCTGGGGTAAGGGGCAGAAATTAGGGTGACATTTTAGAGTTAAAGTACAGCTGGCTTTCTGTATCCTTGGTTTTCACATCTGCCAATTCAACCCAAAGTAGATGGAAAGTATTTGGGGGAAAAACTGCGTCTGTTCTGAACATGTACAGACTTTTTCCCTTGCCATTATTTCTTAAACAATACAGTGTAATGACTATTTACATATCACTTACATGGTGTCAGGTGTTATAAGTCATCTAAAGATGATTTAAAGTATACAGGAGGATGTGTCTATGTTACATTCAAGTACTATATGCTGTTTTATACGGGGGCCTTGAGCTGCTGTGGATTGGTATGGGGGTGGGCTGCTGGAGCCCATCCACAGGATATTAAGGGATGGAGTCGAGACAAGAGAGGGAGGTTTGGGGCTCCGGCTTACACTTTGAACTAAAGCTTAGAAGTGAGGGGGATTTAGCAACCACCTGGCCCAGCAAATGAAGGGAAGCCCGAGAGAAAGGATGTAACCAACTCCAAGTCATGGATAGATTTGACTCAGGCCACTAAGCACCAGAGATGGCTTTGAGGAAAGATGTGGGGCAGGGGAGAGGGGAGGAGGGGCTGGAAATGGATGGGATTCAGGTGCATAGAACCTTTAGGACTCAGCATTTTCTTGTGTGTGTGTGTTTATTTATTTATTTCAGTAATGAGGATGGAACCCAGGGGCATTCTACCTCTGAGCAGCACCCCCCAGTCCTATTTTTTATTCTTTATTTTGAAACAGGGTCTCACTGAGTTGCAAAGAGCCTCACTAACTAGCTGACGCTGTCTGCGAACCCAGATCCTCCTGTCTCACCCTCCCAAATGCTAGGATTACAAACGTGAGCCACCACGCCTGGCTCTGTGTGTGTGTATATGTGTGTGTGTGTGTGTGTGTGTGTGTGTGTGTGTGTGTGTGTGTGTTTTGGTGCTACTGGGGGTGGAACCCAGGGGTCTTTTCTACCTCAGGGCTATATACTCCCAGACCTATTTTTATACTCTAAGTTGCTGAGAGCCTCACTAAGTCGCTGAGGCTGGCTTTCAAACCTGAGCGATCCTCCTGTCTCAGCCTCCCAAGCGCTGGGATTACAAGTGTGCGCCACCACGCCAGGCTCCTGTGTGTGTGTTTTTTGAGATAGGGTCTTGCTATGTTGACCAGCTGGTCTTGAACTCCTGGACACAAATGATCCTCCTGCCGCAACCTCCTGAGCAGCTGGGACTGCAGGTGTGAGCCACTGTGTGGGGCAGATGGGGATCTGAGGCTACAGAAGGAATCCAGAGGGGTGGGGTGATAGGAGGGGAGAGAGCAAACGGGTTGATTCAAGGAGGGGAAGATCAAGATCACACCCAATCTATGTAAGGCTGTCCCAGCCTAAAAATGCAGTGTCAGGCATGGGATCTGTCATCAGAAGCCTTCAGCTTATAGACAAGCCCAGAGCAAAGAATGAAACATCACTCCTGACTAAGAGTTTCCCACCAGCAGGGACAGAGTTTCCAGAATTAAGAAAAGAATGACTAGGGGTAAGTCTGAGGATGAGTACGGGATGTGTGGGAGGAGGCAACTCAAGGTAAAAAGGAACCTGACCTCTGAGAAATCCTTATGTATGGACGCTACACTGTCAAAGCCCCTCCTGCCTTCAGCAGAGCCCCCTCTGAGTCTAGGGCACTGCATTCTCCACCTGCTTCCTGGAGCTCCTCACATGCTTGGGAAACGTTGTTGAGAAATGGCATGGTCAGCCTCTTGGCTGCCTGAGAAGTTCACCCTGGCAGGAGAAGGAAGCACAGGCTTCAGGGCAGGTGCCAGCAAGAGAGCCAGGCACGCCAGGAAGACACCCACGGTGAGAGGCGCAGGTGGCCTAAGGGCAAGTTTGCTCAGCTCACCCAGGTTTGCTCTTGCTGGGGCCAAGGAGACTCATGTGCCAGGGCTGAGAGCCCTTATGGGCTCTTGCAGCTGGCTTATCAGGATCGTGGCTCTGAAGGGCCAGGAACAAACAGGCTTCAAAGCCTAGGGCATGGCTGGCAGACAGAGGCCCCGGTCCTTCACCTCTGTCCCCTCGCCCTGCTGACATATATAAGACCTGGTCACTCCTGGGAGATGAGGAGAAGAGTGAGACTGTGTCAAGATGGACGTGGGCAGCAAAGAGGTCTTGATGGAGAGCCCACCGGTGAGCGTGGTTGTTGTTGGTGGTGATGGTGATGGTGGTGGTGATGGTGATGGTGGTGGTGTGTGTGTGCGCGCACGTGCGTGCATACTGGGCCTATTCATTCACTCAACTACCTAGGACCATGCTACAGCAGGATGGGAATTCCAGGATGCTAGGACAGAGTTCTTGGGAGGGAGAGATGTGGCAGCCAATAGTTCCACTATAAAAAGGCCGAGCTCCACCGTGGGGGTCAGTGGAAAGGGCTCTGGAGAGCACTGAGATTGGATAAAAGCACAGAGGTACAAGAGCCTGCATCACTGCAGATACTGGCTGCGGCTGGGGTGCTGGGGTCTAGAAGAAACAGTAGGACATAAGACTGGAGAGACAGACCCTCCTGGGCACCTCCTAACCACACCTTGCCTCTAAGCTTCTAAGCACCTGTGGGCTTGTTGGAATCCACGCCACCTCATCCAGGAATCCTCTGCTCTCCTCAGCCCTCCTCTGCAGACGCATAGCATGCACTATCCAGCCCTCACGGGTACAGAAGGGTGTCCAGGCTGTGCCGGGAGAGGAGGGGGTGTCCTCACAACCTCCTTTCCCCGCCCACCCCTCCTTGTCAGGACTACTCAGCGGCCCCCCAGGGCCGGTTCAGAATCCCCTGCTGCCCATTGCACCTCAAACGCCTTCTCATTGTTGTCGTCGTCGTGGTCCTCGTCGTCGTGGTGATTGTGGGGGCTCTGCTCATGGGTCTTCACATGAGCCAGAAACACACCGAGACGGTGAGCAGCAGGCGCGGGGCACGCAGGGCAGGTGCGCTGGGCAGAGGGGGACCATTCCAGGAGCATGGTGGGGGGGGCGGCAAGGGATGCTTGGGACGGCAACCACCAGGCTCCTTCCCCACAGTGTGACAACCCACTCCCTCCAGCACCCAGTTCTGCTCAGCCACCCTGACTTCTGGGTAAAGGAGAGACTGAGGGTGGGCAATGGGCTCTAGAGGGCTGAGAGCAGAAGGAGGGTGCTATGCAGCACTGTGCCCCCTCCCAGGTCCTCGAGATGAGCATCGGGGCACCAGAGGCCCAGCAACGCCTGGCCCTGACTGAGCATGCGGGGCCCACTGCCACCTTCCCCATCGGCTCCACTGGCATCGTCGTATATGACTACCAGCGGGTGGGTACTCCTGGACCTCTTGACCAATGGCAAGACTTTGGTAGCATCACCCAGCTGCGCCATGCCATCACACCCACTGCTCCCCATCCGTTAGCCCATTTGCCCCTGCTGGGGTGCCTGAATCTAACGGGACTCCCTGTGTCCAACCCAGAGCCAGGGGTAGGGAGCTGGGAAGGCAGGGACCTTTCTGAATGACCTCAGTGTTTCATGCCCAGCTCCTGACTGCCTATAAGCCAGCCCCAGGAACCTGCTGCTACATCATGAAGATGGCTGCAGAGAGTATCCCCAGTCTTGAGGCTCTCACCAGGAAATTCCAGAATGTACAGGTGGGTGTGTGGGTGAAAGAAGCCAGCTGTCTCCCTCCTGGGGTTGCAGGGAGGGGTGTTTAAGATGATGGGCTCCCTGACACCTGTAAATCACTGCTTCTTGTGGGGTGCCAGTTGATGGTCTTAGCCCACACCACCCATGGGCTTCCAACTCCAGCACGGTATTGGTGGGGAAACTGAGGCTCTGAAGTTACCTGACAGTGCCTGAGGTCCCTCAATAAAGGCTGCAGGTGAGGCCGAAACTCAGTTCCCAGATTCCAAAGTAGGTGCCCTTTCCAGCCCAAACCTGAAGCGCCCACCTCTAAGCTGGGCCAGGAGGAGGGGCGTGACAGAGGCTCCTCCGAAGCATCCTCTGGCGATCTGGACTTCCTGGGCCTCGCTGTAAGCACCCTGTGCGGAGAGGTGCCCCTCTACTACATCTAGGACTCCTCAGGTGAGCAGTTGGGCTGCCAGGGCACCTGAGCAGCAGGGGGAGGTCTTGGCACACTGGCTTTGTCAGCTAACTAGACACTGGGAACCCCCTGAAGAGGTGGAGGAGCCCAGAAGAGGGGAGGCTCATCAGATACCCCGGTGGCACCCCAGGCATGTGGGTGGCTCCCCAGGATTTCTTCCTCCCCCATCAACAGCTCTCTCTTGCTTCACAGGGTCTGCAGAAGCCCCTCCAGGGCAGGAGCGATCTGAGAGCAAAGGGCCTTTGGCAGGCTTGCGGGAAGCTGTTCTTGGGAACATCCCAGGGATGGAGAAATGGGAACTGTGGGGTGAGGTGGGAGGTGGCAGAGCAGAGGTGGCTTCTAGGGGCCAGGACAATCCTACCACAAAAGAATAAAGCAGCCTCATCAAAAACAAAGGGTCGAACTTGTATCTGTCAATACCCGCGAAGTCCAGGCTCGGTGGGGGCCGGCGGGCAAAAGGGGAGGGCCTTGGGGGAGCGTAGACGGGTTCGGGGTGTCCCCTGTGTCTCAGAGTGCTGGGGATTCGGGCCAGCCCGGGAGCCATCCACGGGTGTTAGGCGCCCTCCAGTGGTGCGTCCTAAGGGAGGGGCAGAGACACCAGGCCAGGGACAGAGACAGCAAGAGGGAAGAGGGCCAGGGTCCGAGAAAGGGCCAGACCGGCCAGACCAGATCGCAGACCCAGGGAGGAGAGGCAGAGGCGATCGCCAGCCGCCGGACAGGGGGTCCCCGGCGGGCGGCGGGCGGCGGGCATCCCCGGAGCCCGCACCCCCTCCCCGGCCCCGCGCCCCTCCCGCCCCGGCTGGCGCGCTTCCCGGCGGGGCCCAGCACGGTCCCGGCCCCGAGGGGGGCCGAGCTGGGCGAAAACCCGCCCTCCAGCGAGCTCATTTCCCTAAAGGGGGGGCGGGCGAGAGAAAGGGAGGAAAGCAGGCGAGGCCGGCGCGCGGAGCGCAGGGCGAGCGGCGCGCGGGGGGCGGGAGACAGGAAGCGGGGAGGGAAGAGGTAGGAGCGCGGCCACCAGCGCCGCCCTCGCCGGCCGCCAGCGCCGATCCCGCCGCCCGCCCGCGTCCCGGCGCGACCGCCGCCGCCAGCATGCCCGGCGTGGCCCGCCCGCCGCTCTGGCTGCTGCTGCTGCTGCTGCTGCCGCGCCCCGGCCGGCCGCTCGACCTGGCCGATTACACCTACGACCTGGGGGAGGAGGACGCCCCGGAGCCCCTCAACTACAAAGACCCCTGCAAGGCGGGTAAGCGCCCCCCGCAGCCCCCGGGCGGCCGGGGCGCGCGGGCCCGGCGCGGGCCGGTAGGGTTTGGGGTTGGGGGAGGACAGTCCAGCGTGGGAAGCCGGGAGCTGCCTGGTTGGCAATGCAGTGGGGGAACAAAAGAACGAGGGAGAGAGGGAGGGGGAAGTTTGGGGGACTTTTAGGACTGAAGTTTTGCTGCTGTTGGTGGCAGCCGCTGCCTCTTGCCTTCCCGGAGGGATCCTGGGGGAATCTCCTTGGGTTCGAAAGAATCCTGCGGGCAAGAAGGATTTTCCTTCTGCAGGAAACTTTTCCAGCCAAACTCTGTGTGTGTGTGTGTGTGTGTGTGTGTGTGTGTGTGTGTGTGTGTGTGTGTGTTTTCCCTTCTCCCCCATCCCTCCCACTCTGTGGAACACTGGTGTTTGCCAGCCTCTCTGTCCTGGGGCTGCGCATCTGTCTAGGTTGGTGCCTGAGGCCTGTAGCCCCAAGGAGTAGGTCTCCACCCCACTTCCCAGCCCAAGGGGAAGAAGAAAGTTTTCCCAAGGGCTCCCCGGAGAGTCTGCTTCTGGGCATTCTTTGGTTCTAGCCAGCAGCAGCATCTTTCTGGGACTCAGGAGACAGCTGTCAAAGTCAGAAAGCCAGCTAGGAAGGGGGACTTACCTGTGCCCTGTGTGCCAGGAGGACCCTACCAAGGCCAAGATAGGGTGGGAGAGAGGTCACACAAAGAAAACTCACATATTGTGCATCGGCCCTTTCACCCCACAGACACGGGAGGCTAATTAGCTGAGGTCAGGGCCCTGCAGTGTGCGCGTTTGTGCTCTTTGTCCACGAGGACCCGCTGTAACCCCTTAACTGCTGCTAGGACCAGGAGGGTCTTGCCCCTGGAGTGACCAGATGGCCAGGCACCAGGGCCGTTGGCCTCATCCGATGACCCTGAACGGGCTGCTTGGGACACTCAAGGGACAAGATAACAGGACTTTTCCCAGACTTCCTGCCTCTGATCCCAGCCTGTCTCCAAATAGCCAGAGGCAAGGTCATGGTTCCTAGAACTGGACACCAGGGGACAGGCCACTGGAGTCCTGGCCCCAGGGACCCTGGGCAGGCATCCCCCACCCCACACTTGGGCGGCTGTATCACAAGCAGGAATAGGGGATTCTTCCTCCTCCTGTGACAAACCAGGATGCGAGATGTGCGGGCAGTGCGCAGGGTGCAGAGTGGACAGGCTCTGGAGGTGGACAGAGCTGGCCTCCCGTCCTCTGCTCAGTAGCTTCCTCCTCAGGAAAGTTAACCATCACCTCTGAACTTCAGTTTTCTCACCTGTAAAGTGGGATGGCTAATACACCTCTCCGTGTTGGAACGGGTGGTAAGGACGGAATCTGAGAACAGATGCTAAACACTTATTAGCACTTAGCACGGAATAAATGTTCGTTGTCTACGCTCTGGTTCTGAGCCTCTGACTCTAGCTTTGATTTTTGGAGGGGGTATGAACTTGGTTTTGAGGAACAGGTCTCCTTGAACGCACCCTTGTGTCAGTTCCATTCAATAATCTACACTTACTGATGCCTAATACGGCCCAGGCTGATATTGTAAGAGGTGCCAGACAGACCCCTGCCCTCAGGGGGCTGATAGTCCAGTAGGGGCCCAAGAACACACAGCCAGCCAGCAGCACACACCTTGCCCCGTCTTCGGGGACAGCAGAGCAGAGATCGTGGGGGCCTGGGAAGGTCTGCGGGAGTCTTCCTGGAGAAGGTGGGGCAGGAGCAAGGCCTCTAAGAATGGGTAGAAGCCACACTCACGATGGAAACGAAATGGGAGTGATTGGGAAGGCTGAGGGCTCCATCGGCTCGGATTTCATGCTAGGGTGGGGCTGGTTGAGTTGGAACTTCAAACAAGGGCTCTGGAGAAAGTTCTCCACCAGGGTGAATTGAGGCTGGTGGGGAGCTGGGCCAGGCCTGGGGGTGGCCTCGAGGGCCCGAGAGCCTGACAGGGCCAAGCTTCAAGGTCAGATCAGGCCTCCTTGTTGGGTGTGACTGAGTCTTGTGGCCCACTCCTGGAAGAAAATTGAATCCTGGTTCCCATACACACAGGCTGTCATCTCTGGGTCGTCTCTCCTTGGCTTTATTCCTGGCCCCTCTGCAGCCTGATCTCCATGCTGGAGGCGATGGTGGCAGCTGCCTGCCTCTATTTCCTTGGGATGTGGCCACTGTGCCTGTTTACTCTGCTTTCTTGGCCTTCTCCAGCTCTATCCCCCCCCCCTCCTTCTCCTCCTTCCTCTCCCACTGAGAGCCAGCTACAAAAGCTCCTCAGCCCCCACCCCCATTACCTGCGATATCTCAGGTTGCTGTGAGAATAGCCAGACCCTGCCATTCCAAGTCTCCTCTGACCCTTAGAGTCTGAGTTATGGTTACTCAGGCAGGCGGGATGGAATCCCCTGGCACCCCGGAGAAGTTCCTGGACCTTCTGGGCAAGACCAGAAGAGTGAGCGGGAAGCCCGGCTGGTGTGTTGGTGTGCACAGAGCTGATTCCCTCAAGCCTGCTCCTTAGCCCGTGGCCAGAGAGACTTCAAGGCAGCCCTGATCTCTTGTATGTTGAGATGCCATTCTATGAAGGGGCCTGTCCCTGAGAGTCCAGAGCTGCTTGGCTGTGCCAGGTGACCTGCCAGCAACTCATGGGGTACAGTTGATTCTACAAGCAGAGAAGTCTGTGGGACCTCAACCCGAGCCAGGGAGGCCCTTGTTTCCACCACACCCTTAGCAGGCAGCTGGGGGATCTGCAGGAGGTGAGGTGGCCTTATCACCATCTTCCCCTTGGGGGCCTCAAGGCCCAGTGTGGACTTCAGGGGGCTCCGAGCGGGGGGAGGGGAGGATGCAGCCTCCAGAGGTTGAATACACTCTCTTCTCTCAGCCGACCACAACCCCCTTCCAGACACTCTGAGTCACCCACCCACCTAAGCCCCTAAGCTCCCTGAGTCACCCAGTCTTTTAGGGGCCCTGAGGGAGGAGGAACATATAGTCTCCCTGGGCTCCGGATGGAGGGGACCAGTGAGATTCCTTAGGAAGAAGGCACTCCTCAGAATCTCACCTCCAGCTGGATGTGGTGGCACACGCCTGTAATTCTAGGAGATAAGAGGGTGAGATGGGAGAACTGCAGCGTTGAGGCCAGCCTCAGCAACTTAGCAAGACCCTGTTTCAGAATAAAAAGGGCTGAGAGTGTAACTCAGAGGTAGAATGCTCCTGGGTTCAATCCCCTGTACCAGTCTCCTACCCAACAGAATTCTGTCTCCAGAGATTTGAGGAGAAACTACTGGGTGGGGGGAGAGGAGAATAGAACAGGCTATTTCTAAAGCTGCTGAGGACCTCCTAAGGAAGGACAGCCAGGAAAGGGGCACTAGTTTTATTTATTTATGTATTTATTTTTGTATGTGTGCACACATCCCTATCTATTTCTAGGGCCGCCTTCTTAGTGGAGTGTGGTCTGTGAATTGCATTGTATACCTGCGGTCATCTAAGTGTTTGAAAGAACTTGCACATGGTGGCTGATGTATGTTTGTGCACACTTGTGGATGTGCCCTTGCTTGATGGCCAGAGAGTTTGCGTGTGAGTGTTTGACCCCAGAGCAAAGGCGAGTGCCAGGTTACTCCTGTGCATATGTGGACAGGTGGTTAAGTCCAGTCCCAGGGACTTAATACATGAGAGCCCCTGAGTGTATCCTCCCCCAGCAGGGAGGGGGGATGCGTCTGCCCTGTGCACATGGTTTAGGAGCTCCAGGGCCCCAGCCAGACTCCTCTCCCTGCCCCCTTTGAGGGGCCTTGCCATGCCAGGAGACTGACCTGCGGGACAAAGGTCCTCCCAGGTCCCGGCACACAGATGTGGCTCTCTGCTCTTCCCCATCCTGCTCAGGCTAAGGGGCAGTCATGAGTGCTCCTGGCTGGTTTACAGCTAGAAAACAAAACAAAAACTTTTGATCCCGTGTTGAAAACAACTAATATGCTGACCCTGACCTCTGTGCTTCCTGTGGGTCAGGAGGGGCATCCTGGACTCTCCGGCCTTCAAGTTTCCTGGCTTCCTCAGGTTGGGATCCCATGCGGGTAGGCCCTTAGACCCCATTGGTAGCCACAGGCTCTCCTGCCATCCCACCCTACCCCCACTCTGTTCCTGTGCATTCTTCGGCCATGACATCCCCACCACAGGGCTCCCGTCCCCAGCTGAGCTCTGCAGCTGGGCGGGCCGTCTGTACTTCCGCTTGCCCTGCCCTGGTTCCACAGTGCCCTGATCCTTCAGGCCAGCTTCCATCCTTGGGTTTCCCCCAACTAGGGCGCAAGTGTGAGGTCACCAGTATTCCCGGGAAGGTGCAGAGTTGACCTGGAGTTTCTGGGATGGGTGTTGGGATCATCTGAAGTGAGCCGGTGCATCCTGTGCTGGGTGTTCATTTACATGCCTTATTTCATGCAAAAACCCTAGAAGACAGATTCTATCATTAGCCCCCTTTTACATGGGAGAATACCAAGGCGTAGAAGAGTTTACCTGACTTATTGGCCACTAGTAGCCACACTGGGATTCAGAGACAGGTCTGGCTCAAAAGACCTTGCTCTTTACTGACAGTCCAAAGACAGTCTGAAAGTCCAGCAACCTGTGTACAGCTGCCCTCTGTATCCATGGATTCAACAAACCATGGATCCAGCCGGGCGTGGTGATGCACGCGTGTAATCCCAGCATATGAGAGGCAGGAGGATCGCGGTTCGCAGCCAGCCTCAGCTACTTAGTGAGGTCCTTTGCAACCCACTGAGACTGTTTCAAAATAAAGAATAAAAAATAAGTCTGGGGGGTGTAGCCCAGAGGTAGAATGCTGCTGGGTTCTGCAAAAAAAAAAAAAAAAAAAAAAAACTTAAAAAAAATATTTAGAGCCGGGCGTGGTGGCACACGCTTGTAATCCCTGTGCTTGGGAGGCGGAGACAGGAGAATCACAGTGGTTCGGAGCCAGCCTCACTGGCTTAAGAGACCCTGTTTCCAAATAAAAAAATATAAAAATGGGTCTGGGAGTGTAGCCCTAAGGTAGAAGGGCTTCCAGGAACCCCAGTACCACAAAAAAATTTTTTATTGGTGCATTATATTAAAAAAAAGTAACTTTTAACAAACCATGGATCCAACCTAATAGGAAAAAAAAAAAAAACTGTGCCTGTACTGAACCGGTACAGTACTTTTTCCATTAAGCAATATAGTATAAGTACTTATGTAACGTTTACATTTATTAGGTATTCTAAGTCACCTAGAGATGATTTAATACACTTAGGAGGATATGGGAAGGCTCTTACACAAATACTACACCGTTTTACAGAAAGGACTTGGGCATCCTGGATTTTGGTATCTGCAGGGGTCCTGGAGCCAGCCCCCTGAGGAGATTGAGGGATGACTGTGTGTGATCCCTGGAGGGTACAGTGTGGAAGCCTGGAGGTGTGCAGTGTGGGTACAAGGGTTTAAAGTGTGCAAAAGTATGGGGGTGTCATGGGGCGTGTGCATGCCTGTGTACATTGGTGTTAATAAATCCCTGCCATATCCCTGCAGCAGACCTCCCATCCTACAGCCTAAGGCCACCCTCACATCCAGCCGAGCATCATCTCCTGCTGCTGCCCCAGAGGTGCTCAGCCAAGCCACAGATGGTGGCCTCTTCAGTGAGAGAAACTTTCCCTGGGGTGAGCAGAGATTCTGGACCAGTTATGTGCTGGTGACCCTGGGCACGTTATGTCCCTCTTGGACCAAGCCTCGTGCTGTCTGAGGTCAGGAAGGTGGGCTGGCATGTAGCCACAAGTTTATCTCGCTGAGCGTTGTCATGGGACACTCCCAGGCAGAAGTACGGATGGAGTGCGGCTTGCTGGGCATGTCATGGGTGGGCCAGGATTAAATGAGCTCATTAATGTGAATGCACTTTGTCAACTGGAAGGCACCACGTCATGCCAACAGACATTTACATAGGGTGTCATTATCGCTACTATTATTGGCTTAGTGAGTTCAGAGCTTGCCGCTGGTTGTGTGTGTTGGAGCTTGTGCCTGTGTGTTCAGGACTGTGTATGACTCTGTGTGCGTGTGTGTGTGTGCGCGTGTGTGTGTTTCTGAGCGAGTGTTTCTTTTTGTGCATATATATTTACAGTAACAGTTCTACAGAAGTAATGAACTGGAAGGAAGGAAGTGTTCACTGGGCTGCATCCGCAGGGGGCCCGACTTGTCAATTCAGCCTTTCCAGTGACCGGCAGTGTGGTCTCAGTTAAACCAGTTTCCTTCTGGGCCTCAGTTTCCTCAACTCTAAAATGGAAGAGTGGGCTAGATCACCGCTGAAGGCATGCTATGCTGTTGGTCCCTCTCTCAGTGAGCGTGTGTCTCTGGGCACGCATTTGTAGGCCAGAAGAATACTGGCATGGTACTTTATTCAAGCCAACATCACTGAGTGCCCCCATCTGAAAGCCCAGCACCGGGCACCTCTCATATGTGCCGGATGTACGTCCCTGATCTTGACACCTCTGCATTTGGTGGCTTGAGTGTGGATGTCACCATATGTCTGCAGGAACATTAACCACCTGTGTTTGATTCTGTATGCGATGAAGTAAGTGTGTATGTGTCCACCCCGTGGGGCCAAATGGGGAGGAGAAACCTGTGTGTAAGGCCCCGAGGTTAAAACAATTTGTGTTATGCCAGCCGCTCTCTGCCTGGATGAGAAGCAGATGTCCCCATGGGCGGGGCTGCAGAGAAGCTGTTTGGTCCCACCTCTTGCTCAGCCTCCCGCCTGCCCCAGCCAGCCCAGCCCAGCCCAGCATGAAGCTCACATCTGGGCTCCTTCCAAAGCAGCCGGCTCTGTGGCTTCCTCCCTCTTGCTCCAGACTTCTCAGAAAGGAGAGAGGCTGCTCCGCGCATCTCTCCAAAAACATCTCTCTCCCCAGCTCCAGAAATTGAAATGGTTTGTTGGGAAGCCTCTCTTCCCCAGGGTCTTTCTTTTCCAGAGAAGGGACTCAGAATAAAAATCACTGGAGAACTGTTCTACCTTTTTCTTCTAGCTGGGAAGCTTTCAGTACTTGTCTTTGTTTCCCACATGTGCCTGACTTGCTCCAGGAAGACTCCAAGAAGACAAGGATATGAAGCATTTCACACTTCATATCCTGCCTCCATTTGACCGAAAGGGCATCTGCTAAATGAACACCACATGCTTAGCATAGTGCTAAAGGAATGGGTCTACAAACAGACCGTTCTGATACTATAACAAACTACTCCAGATAATTGACTTAGAAAGAGAAAAGGTTTACTCGGCTCACCATTCTGAAGTTTCCAGGATAAGATGGGGGCATTGTTTGGGGCCTCTGCCAAGGTAGTACACCATAGCAAAGCAAAACTGCTCAGCTCATCAGCCAGGAGGCAAAGGGAGGAGGAGGAAGGGCCCAGGTGTCACAGTCCCCTTGGAGGGCACACCGCAGTGACCTAAGGACTTCCCCTACGGCCCACCTAAAGGCCCACAGCACCTGTCAACAGCACACCCTGGGGACAGAGCCTTTAACACATGGAACTTTGGGGACACATCTAAATCATAGCAGAGGTACTCTGTCTTACCCCTGTTACTGTCCTCAGAGTACTCGTCGCCATCGGGGATTCTCTAGGTCAGTATCTGTTCACTCTTGGATGGTTGAAGGTGAGCTCCGCAGGAGAGGAGTTGTTTGGGGCTTGCTAATCATTGGTTGGGACTTGGCCCATAGTAGGTGCCATGTATTTGCTGAAGAATGAGGGAATAAATGATACAACTGTGACTTCATGGAGCTCACAGCCCTGGAAGGGGTGGGAGTCTGCTTTGGTTCTACACTGAGTTCCATCCCTAACCCTATTTAGTTATTATTATTATTATTATTATTATTATTATTATTATTATTACTATTATATTTTTTGCGGGTCTGAGGATGGAACTCAGGTATTCAACCTCCAAGCTATACCCCCTGCCCTGTTTTTTATTCTTTATTTTGAAATTTTGAAACAGGGTCTCACTGAGGCTGGCCACGAACTGCGATCCTCCAATCTCAGCCTCCCGAATGCTGGGATTACAAACGTGCGCCACCATGCCCAGCTAGTTTTTTGTTTTTAAAGCTGGTCTCCAACAACCCTGGGCTCAAGTGATCCTCCTGCCTCATCTACCCAAGTGGCTAGTCTACGTATAGACCAACATGGTCTGCTTTGGCTGAGGTTTTAACTAAAAAATCTAGCATGAAGGCATGCACAGTAGCACATGCCTGGAATCCTAGTACTTGGGAGGCTGAGTTAGGAGATTCTCAAGTTGAGGCCAGCCTGAACCTAAAAGGGGTGGAGCTCAGGTAGAGTGCCCCTGAGTTCCGTCCCCTACCCCCCCCCCCCACACACACACACATTGAGCGGAATCTTGCAGGAGATTGCAGGAGCCAGTCCCCGGCTGCCTTTCTTTCTCCGATGGCATTTAAGGATCAGAATCTCTGTGGGGACTGAGTTGCGTGCCCACAGGATCACAGCTGTTAACATGCTGCACCCAGTCCCAGGTAAAGAGGATTAACTCAGCCCCTGTCTGCTGCTTTCTTCTCCAGCTGCCTTCCTGGGGGACATCGCCCTGGACGAGGAGGATTTGCGGGCCTTCCAGGTGCGGCAGGCTGCAGTTCTCCGGCAGGGCACAGCTCGCAGGTCGTCCGTCACAGCAGCAGGTATACTGGGCCAGCACTCTGGGTCCCAGAAATGGGTTTCTGACGTGGGGAAACAAGAAACCCACTGTTCTCATCCAGGCCCTCCCAGGACAGAGGCCAGAAGCTTGAATCCAATGCATGGGCTTGGCTTGCCTTGGGATGTCTTTATGCCTTCCCCAGAGGACTAGCAAGTAATAGGCATCCAGGGAGCTAAGCGCCGATATCATTTCTGCTTACAGCTTATAAAGTACTTTTTACTTTTTTTGGTACTGGGCATGGGACCCAGGAGCATTCTACCTCTGAGCTACACTCCCAGCTCTATTTTTTTGTTCTTTTTTTTTTTTTTTTTTTTTTTTTTGGTGGTACTGGGGTTCCTGGAAGCCCTTTTACCTCTGGGCTATACTCCCAGACCTACTTTTTAAATTTGGAAATGGAAACAGGGTCTCTTAAGCCAGCACGGCTGGCTCCGAACCAGTGTGATACTCCTGTCTCCGCCTCCCAAGCGCGGAGATTACAAGCGTGCGCCACCATGCCCGGCTTGTTTTTTATTTTGAAATAGGGTCTCAGTGAGTTGTAAAGGGCCTCACTATGTAGTAGCTGAGGCTGGCCACGAACCAGGATCCTCCTGTCTCAGCCTCTCAAATGCTGGGATTACAAGCATGCACCACCATGCCCGACTTTATAAAGTACTTTCAAAAGTATTGTCTAACTTGCTGGGTGTGGTGGCGCACACCTGTAATCCCAGTACTTGGGAGGCTGGAACATGAGGATCATAGATTTGCGGCCAGCCTCAGCTACCTAGTGAGGCCCTCCACAAATTAGTTGAGACTTTTTTTCAAAATTAAGAATAAAAAGCTGGGCGTGGTGGCGCACACTTGTAATCCCCGCGCTTGGGAGGCTGAGACAGGAGGATCACATGGGTTCGAAGCCAGCCTCAGCTACTTAGTGAGGCTCTCAGCAACTTAGTGAGACCCTGTTTCCAAATAAAGTATAAAATAGGTCTGGGAATGTAGCCTGGAGGTAGAAAGCCTCTGGGTTCCACCCCCAGTACCACCAAAAAAAAAAAAAAAAAAAAAAATTAAGAATAAAAATTAGGGCTGGGGGGTATGGCTCAGAGGTTAAATGCCTCTGGGTTCAATCCCTGGTACTGAATAATAATAATAATAATAATAATAATAATAATAACAACAACAACAACAACAAAATGGCTGGGGTGTAGCTTGGAGGTAGAGTGCCCTGGGTTCAATCCCCAGTACCAAAAAAAAGTATTGTCTAACTTGACCATCCCAACTACCTTTGAGGTATGTTTCCAGATAACTCCTGTTAAGCCTCGCAGAGGTAAAGTGAGGTGCCCAGGATCACACAGCTTGTGGTGGCAGGGCTGGGACTCAAACCCATCGTTCTCTCTCCAGATCTGAGATGCTGTGCCCAAAACCCAGTCCCTCCTGGGTCTACGGGTGCCACTTTGCAAGTTTCTAAGCATCCTCAGGGCACATCTCAGCAGCCCCATTCATGACTCTTCTAGACATGACGGTCCGTCTCCATTTCCCACGCTCTCCCTACTCAGGGCCTCCACTGTTAGTGTCTCCCTGGGTCACCTGGGAATGATTTGTTTCATGTCCCATCTCCCTAGCTGGACACAAAGCTGTTCAAGGCCAGGGATGGTTCTTCCACCCCTAAGTGTTTGGGTGGCCCAAACACTTAAACTCAGCTGGCACTTGCTCAGGTAAAGGATGGAGGAACAAGGACCTGGCCGGGTCGGTTCTCAGTGCTCTGTGGAGGAGCAAAGGCTTATCACCGCTGTGGGGTGACGCTGGGGACATGAACCTGAAAACCCCACCATTGTCCTGGGTTGGTCTGGGCACACTCTGGTGTGCCCGAAAGACATACCATCAGGAGGGACATTCCGAGGAGTAGAGGTGGACCACTCTAGAGGGCATTTGGCACTAGAGGGTGATATGGTGGCCTCGTGAGAGCTGAGGCTTACATGGTCTTAGTGGGGACTAGTAAGAATGGTACAAGGAGGACGCGCGTGGTGACACACGCTTGTAATCCCAGCATTCGGGAGACCGAGACTGGAGGATCACAGTTTGAGGACAGCCTCAGTACTGATTAGTGAGGCCCTTTGCAACTCAGTGAGACCTTGTTTCAAAATAAAGAATAACAAATAGGGCTGGGGGTGTAGCTCAGAGGTAGAATACCCCTGGGTTCCATCCCCAGTACTACCAAAAAAAAAAAAAAAAAAGAATGTTGCAGGGGAAAGTCCACCGGAGGCCTGCTGTTAATTCACCAGGTAACTTTGGGCAAAGCTTTGGCCTTAGCTTCCTCATCTGTTAGATGAAGGTAATGGCACCTGCCCACGTACCACAGAACCACTCTGTCACACGAAGCTGTAGCTCAGGGGAATTTGCAGAAAACCCAGAGTTCCATATGCTCCTTAGATATCAAGGCTTATTAGCTGAGAAGGGACGTTTTCCCAATCCCAGATTCCCCAGGTCCCTACAGTTCCTGAAAAATGAATACATCATTGTTCTGTCTTGTAATTATAGCCAATTCTCGCTATTCAGGGTAGTTATGAATAGTTTTAGCATAATTTCATAGTTATAGGATTTTGTGGTTATTCTGTGTAGTCACCACGAACATTGAATTAGCAAGTACAGAATCATTGCTCCTAGGGGAGATGCAGGCTACGCCAACCTCTGGTCATATTTTTGCTAACTGATCACGACATGACCTTGTCTCATGTGTGTTTTATTCAAAGATGCTTTATTTAATACGTAGTTGATTCATTAGCATTGAACTCACAGCCAACAGCAGTGACTCAGGCCTGAACAAATTTACCTAAAACACGCATTTTCTCCATAAGACACATCCCACCCTGCCTTCTTGCCCTTGAGAACAAGAGACTACACTTCAGCTCTACGTTTGAGCCATTTTAAACAGCAAACTCATTGGCAAGAAGCACAAAAATATAAAAAGCATGGCAGTCAGTCAATACACCTCAAAAAAGACCCAGGTTCACAGCAAGACACTTAAAAAAGACGGTGGCGAGCCACCTTGTTCTGCTGGGCACATGTTGGGTCCATGTTGGGTGACTCAACTTTTTCACAGCCCTGCGCATGTTTGTGAATGACCATGAAAGCGCCCAGAGTTGATTTGGGGGTTACAAAGGAATTAGAGCAAGTGGGCAAAGTCATGGATACAGAATCCACAGATAAAGGGGCTCCGCTATATGTTTTTCCCTCCTTCCCTCCACTCGCTTGCCGTCTATGCCTTCTTCTTTCCATTCCAGGAAACTCCTCCGCCCCTGACTGCCAGAGCACCAGTGGGCAGCCTCAGAGGGAACCCCGGGGGAGATGGCGAGGCCGGCCCCGGAGCCGGCGGGCAGCAACGTCCAGACCGGAGCGTGTGTGGCCTGACGGGGTCATCCCCTTTGTCATTGGGGGGAACTTCACTGGTGAGTGTCTGCTGTGCGGTCTGTGTGCAGGCTCCCGTCCAGAAAGCGCGCTCTCAGAATGACTGTGATGCTTTGGGGAAGTGGACCACCTGGGCGCCATGACAACCGGCTTCCTTCCTCCTGGCAGGCAGCCAGCGGGCAGTCTTCCGGCAGGCCATGAGGCACTGGGAGAAGCACACCTGCGTTACCTTCTTGGAACGCACCGACGAAGACAGCTATATTGTATTCACCTACCGACCCTGCGGGTGAGCAGGGACCCCGGGCATGACATCCCCGGCCGTGACCCTCGCCCAGGCTTTGCTCCGGGCATTGCTGTCACACCCAGCTGGGTGCCACCCCGGGTCCGCCCATCCCCTCTCGCCATGGGGCATCTCCCATTGGTGCAGCTCTGCCCTGGGTACTCAGAGCCCTCCCCACCCCTCCGCTCCCCTGCCGCCCGCCCCGCCCCGGCAGCCTGGCCCGGCCCCTGAGTGGATGCACTCCCCCAGCTCGGGACCGCCCCCCTGAGCTGGGCCCGCCCTCCAGGTGCTGCTCCTACGTGGGTCGCCGCGGTGGGGGCCCCCAGGCCATCTCCATCGGCAAGAACTGTGACAAGTTTGGCATCGTGGTCCATGAGCTGGGTCACGTCATCGGCTTCTGGCACGAGCATACGCGGCCCGACCGGGACCGCCACGTCTCCATCGTGCGTGAGAACATCCAGCCAGGTATGAGGCACCTCCTGCCCCGGTCCTCTCTCCAGGGCCTCTGGTGGGATGGGAGCTCTATCTTCTGCCCAGGGCCTGGGGGACAGGACCCCACGCAGGCATCCGCTGAGCATCAGTAGCAGCTTGGTGGGTTGGCACAGGCCGTCTTGGAGGGTGGAGCCGGGTGCAGCCAGCCCACACCTGCAGGCTCTCCTCTTCGCTTTTCCACAGTCTCCTGCCCTCTGCAGTTCTGTCCCTCATTGCCCTCAGTCTCCCTGTCCCCTCCCTTGCTGCTTGACCCCCCTCTGTCCATCAGAAATCCTCTGCTCCTCAGTATATTATCTCCAGCAAGTCCCTCTGCTGGACAGGACTCTTCTACAGAGCCTCCCCAAACTCCCCTGGCTCTCTCAACTGTTCCCAAACCTTCCAAGGGCCCTCGCAGGTGCAGGGAGGACACAGGCCCACCCCTGCCTCCCCCACACCCTTTTCCTGGTCTTCGCAGGACAGGAGTATAACTTCCTGAAGATGGAGGTCCAGGAGGTGGAGTCCCTAGGGGAGACCTATGATTTTGACAGCATCATGCATTATGCCCGGAACACATTCTCCAGGTGAGAGATGATGGCCAGGCCTCTTCCCGGGCTGCCCGAGCCTGCCCTCCGGAAGTCACTCCCTTTCCGTCTCCCAGTTCCCGCAATTCACACTACCCTGCCGTGTCAACAAGAGTGCCCTTCGGGTGGCTGCCGAGGGCTTGTGGGTGCTGCCTGCCCTATAGTCCTTTCTACAGGTTTAGGAGGTGGTGGCAGGGCCCAGCTTCTTTGCCTGTTGCTGTGCATTCCAAGCGCAGCTGGCCCAGGAGACCGGACTCCAGCGCTCCCCACACTATCAGCCAGCCCCAAGGAAGCTGGGCTTTCCTTGTCACCAGACGGGGACATTTTTCTCAGTGTTACCCGATTCTAGCCACCTTTCTTTTCATCGTTGGCTCTTTTGCACAAAGCCCAGCTCCTGTCCTGCACTAGCCCCCGTCTCCAGCTCACGAGACGCCCTCCTTACCCTGGGCCTTGGGTGGCCCAGCCTCCCCTGGCCAGCTGCTGCTCCTGGAGTGTGGGAACCGGCCCTCCCCTCCTCCTCCTGCGCCTTCCTGGACCGGCCTTTCCCAAGCCTGGCCTTTTCCCCATCCACTGACCGTGTCTGGGACAGCAGCCCTCCCCCCTCTTCTCAGAGATCCTTCTAGACCTACTCTTCCTGCCCTCAGACCTGAGGGAACGGAGATCGGGGAAGGGCGGTGAGGTCATTCTGCCCTCCACACCCACGGGCCCTCCTAACGTTCCCACCGCAGCCCACCCACCCCCTGCTGTGTTCTGCCCAGCAGGGCCTGAGTCAGGGGCCCTGGGGAGGTGGAGGGCTGCCTGTTTCCCATTCCTTCTGCTCCTCCAGATGCGAACACCGGGGCTTAGCAGGGAGGATCTGGGAGACAGGCATACTGGTGGATGGAGAGCTGGCGGGGCTGTCCCCACAGTCTGGCCTGGCCACGGTGGAACCTGCCCTTGCCCTTTGGCCTGGCTCCAGGCGCTGTGTCAGCAGGGTGAAGAGCTGTCCGGGTAGTCCTGGGAGAAGTCCATCCTCATGAGGGGCAGTAGGATGGGGCTGCTGAGAGGATGGACTGGGGCTGGGAATCGGGGTCAGGCTGAGCCTGGCACCTGAGGGTACCCAGGGCATGGTTGGCATGGCTCCCTGGCCTCCCAGAGTGTTCCCGGGGCTCCCTAGCTCCTGCGGTATGGCTGCCACGGGGCAGGGTGGCTCTGGTCAGTGGGCAGCATAATGACAGGGTGAGACATCTCCACCCATCCTCGACCCCGCCGAGGAATGTCTGGGCTCCAGCAGGGTCACGACCTGTGGGCGCAGGCAGGCAGGCCACCCTCCTTCCCAGCCCACCTTCTGCACTCATTTCCTCCTCAGGGGCATCTTCCTGGACACCATTGTTCCCAAGTACGAGGTCAACGGGGTGAAACCTCCTATTGGCCAAAGGACGCGGCTCAGCAAGGGCGACATCGCCCAGGCCCGCAAGCTCTACAAGTGCCCAGGTTGGAGCAGGGAAGGGTAGGCCAGGAGGGGCAGAGGGCAGGGCCTGAGGGAGGCAGAGCCAGGACCTGGGGCCACCACCAAGGCTCCAGCTGTAAGTCTTAGAGGAGGTATTGGGGAGAGAGACATGGAGGGCATTCCACTTAAGTGTGTCAGTTGAAGAAGGAAGCTGGGGCTAGGATTGGATGGTGTGAGAAGCTGAGCCACCACCGTCAGAGGTCCTGGAGTGAGGGTGTGGGCAATAGCAGCAGAAAAGGGGAGAACAGTCATTCTAGGAGACCAAGGAGGAGGTTATGCCCACCAAAGGAGCTTGACCTTACCTCTGGAACCCATGTTGCCTTGACAACGGGGCATCTGGTTACCCTGGCAGCAGAAGGCCCAGGGAGGTAGGATGTATGCTCCTGTGCAAGGAGGAGGGGGTGGATCTTAAAGGGGCAGGACCAGCCCCTCTCTGCAGCCATTGCTCTCTCTCCCCCAAAGGATGCTAGGGCCCAGGGCTGGGCAAGCCTGAAGGCAAGGGAGGTTGGCACCTGCAGCCAGCTGCTCAGTCATTTTTCTCTCTTGACAGCCTGCGGAGAGACTCTGCAAGACAGCACAGGCAACTTCTCTTCCCCGGAGTACCCCAATGGCTACTCCGCCCACATGCACTGTGTGTGGCGCATCTCTGTGACACCCGGGGAGAAGGTAGGTGCCATCATGGGCCCCTGAGCCTCCCCTTCCCTGCCGGGATCCCGGGAGCCCCAGCTCAAAGACTTCTCCCACATGGGGATCGATGTTGATGTGGGGGATCCAGCTGGTGTCGTAAGTGCAAGTCTACATGTCTGGCAGAGCACTGTAGTGAAGAGGGCCCCCCAGCTCCCAAACACTGCAGTGAAGAGGGGCTCCCCTCAACCCCCAGCCCTCCGTGGCTCTCAGGGATTGGACATCAGGACGCACTTTCAGATAGCGTTGCAGTGGGCCTTGCCACGAAGCTCAGGGCTTGAGCCAGGGGCTCCTGAAGGGCCCTCCCCAGTTCTGATAAGCTCTGGCCCTGGCAATGATTAAGCCACAAGGCAGCTACCTCCAGTAGGGTGCTTTTTGAGGGGTCTCTCCTTCCCATCCTTTCTCCTACACGTAGTGGGGCCCTAGTGGGGCCCCTAGTCTGGGCCCCATGGGCCTGAACTGTGGCCCCAGCTGGGTCTCTCACGGGCCCCCCATTTCCCCCTCTCTCTGTCACCTGCATGTCAGTCCCTACCCCGAGAGTAACCTGGCCTCTGCTTCCTCCCAGTCCTACCCTTCCTCCCGGGTCTCAGCTTGCGGCCTCTGTAAAGTTGCCTCTGGGCAAGCCACACAGGGGACTCAAAGCCACTCCATCTTCCTGGTCTGGTTCAAACAGGACCTCCTCCAGGAAGCCTCCCTGCCTGTGACTCATGCAGCTAGCAGGTTGGACACCGAGTGCCCAGAGCCGGCCACACAGCCTTTCTGGTGCCAGGCCGACTAGCCTTGTTGGGGTACCAGAGAACAGAGATGCTCACTCCTCAGAACGTGACTTCTGTTCTCTAGCAGGCTCTTAATGTTACAAAATTTCTTCTTTTTGATAAAGAGGAGAAAACATTGTCCCTGAAACCTTCCCCGGAGAGCAGTTCATTGTAATTTCCTGTGGACCATTGTTTCCTGTGGACTCTCCTAACCTGGGGAGGTGCCTTCCTAGATCCACAGGGACTTGTGACATGGAGTCTGGACCTCACAGCCAGCCTGGGGCCTCCGTGTCCTTAATGTTGGTATTTCTCCTGACAGGGTGCTAGGAGACTTAATTCCCCTTGATTGAATACAGTGCTTAGGGTACTAGTGCAGCCTCAGGCTGGATTCGACTATTTTTCTTTTTGTGGTACTGGGGTGTTGTACCTCTGAGCTACACCATCAATGTGTGTGTGTGTGTGTGTGTGTGTGTGTGTGTGTGTGTCACTGGGGATTGAACCCAGCGGCATTCTTTCTTATTTATTTATTTTGCACTGTACTGGGGGTGAAACCCCGGGGCATTCTACCTCCAAGCAACACCTCCAGCCCTATTTTTTATTCTTTATTTTGAAACAGAGTCTCACTAAGTTGCAAAGGGCCTCACTAAGTGGCTGAGGCTGGCTTCAAACCTGTGCAATCCTCCCGTATCAGCCTCCCAAATGCTGGGATTACAAGTGTGTGCCACCATGCCCGGCGGGCATTCTATCTTTGAGCTACACTCCCAGCCCCATTGTTTATTTTTATTTTGAAACTCTAGATGGATGAGAATCTCAATATTTGCTGAGGCTGTCCTTGAACTGGCAATCCGCCTTTCTCAGCCTCACGAGCACTAGGATTACAAGCATGCGCCATCACACTCGCTTTTATTTTATTTTATTGTTTTGTTTGAGACAGGGTCTTGCTAGCTTGCTTTAAGTCTCGTTAGGTTTCTGAGGCTGGTCTTGAACCTGTGAGTCTCCCGCCTCCGCCTTCAAGTACTGGGATTACAGGTGTGCGCCACCACGCCTGGCTGATAGGACTTTATTATTGGTAGCGCTGTTCACTCCAGGCTCTTTCTCAGGATCCTTTTGAATCAGAGGTCCATCATCCAGCAGGTGGCCAGGTACTTCTTACCTCTGTCATGGCTTATTTGATAAGCAAGTCTTCTGTGTCTCTTTCGTGATCACAATGTTAGACAGAACACAAAGCACAGCATTTACAGGCTCTTCCTTCAAACTGGCATCCATCCATCACCTGCTCTGATACCATGTCATGCCATTACCCACTGGCCCCAAGTCGCCACCTGTGGATGGAGACGAGAGCTCCTTCTGAGACCTCGACCCCCCCACCCCACCCCACGGGGAAATGGGGATCAATCGAACCCAGGGGCATTCGACCTCCAAGCTATACTCTCAGCCCTATTTTTTTTTTTAATTTTGAAACAAGGTCTTATTAAGGGTTTAAGTTGTTAAGGGTTTTACTAAATTGCCAAGGCTGGCCTCAGCCAAACCTTCAAGCCTCCTGTCTCAGCCTCCCAAGTACTGGGATTATAAGCGTGCACTGTTGTGCCCATGAGAAGTCACCTTTGACATCTTTCTTTCCCCAGCACAA
The DNA here is from genome assembly GCF_963383645.1 of Muscardinus avellanarius. NCBI lineage: Eukaryota > Metazoa > Chordata > Mammalia > Rodentia > Gliridae > Muscardinus > Muscardinus avellanarius. The sequence goes on along the minus strand of NC_137800.1, from coordinate 13,281,649 downwards.
GGTGTGGATAATAAATACAGAATATATAAGCTGGCATGCCTGACCAGATCACATCTCCTGTTCCAGCAGCGAATAAAACCCCTTTTAAAAGGGAAGAGAAAGGCAGGCGTGGTGGTGCATGCCTGTAATCCCAGTATTTGGGAGGCTGAGACAGGAAAATTGCAAGCCAGCCTCAGCATTTAGTGAGACGATATATATATGTAAAATTTTATATGTAATATATATATATATATGTAAAATATATATGTAAAATATATATATGTAAAAAATTTTACATATATATGTAAATTTTTTTTTGCTGGTTCCTGGTAAACCTTCTATCTCCGGGATACACTCCCAGACCTATTTTATATTTTTTTATTTGGATACAGGGTCTCTTAAGCCAGCATGGCTGGCTTTGAACCAGCGCGATCCTCCTGTCTCCGCCTCCCAGGCATGGGAATTACAAGCGTGCGCCACCACACCCGGCGTGAGACCCTATTTTAAAATAAAAAAATAAAATAGGACTTGTATGTGTAGCTCAGAGGCAGAATGCCCTTGGGTTCAATCCCCAGTATCAAAAAAAAAAAAAAAAAGGAAGAGATGTGTTTGACGGGCCTTGGTTCAAATGAATCCAAACGGGTTCCCACTCGTCCAGGGCTGCTTTTCTAAAAAGTGGCAGACCATCTGTTTAATTGGAAATTGACATTCAGCTCCGTGGTTTACAGTTCCCAGAATCTACTTCTAACCTCCCTCCCTGCCCCACACACGCGCACATACCCCACTTGAAGATTGAGAAAGCCTCTGCTCCGGGTTCACAGGATTATACACACTGATCACATCTGCAAGTTATTCGACTGTCCTCTGATGTCATTTGTGAGCTAGAGACAAAAGCCAACTCCGAGAGGTGCTTACTGAGTGTTCTCTTTGTGCATTAGTGAGCAGCTTCTATTTCCTTCCCAAACTATGCTGATTTTCAAAGTGTGTGTGTGTGTGTGTGTGTGTGTGTGTGTGTGTTACTGGGGATAGACCCCAGGAGATTTCTACCTCCGGGCTATACTCCCAGACCTATTTTATATATAATATTTGGAAACAGGGTCTCACTAAGTTGCTGAGAGCCTCACTAAGTAGCTGAGGCTGGCTTCGAACCTGTGCAATCCTCCTGTCTCAGCCTCCCAAGTACTGGGATTACAAGTGTACGCCACCACACCCAGCGGATTTTAATGATTTTACTTTTATTTTTTTGCTGTATTAGAAATTGGACCCAGAGACATTCTACCTCTGAGCCACACCCCCAGCCCTATTTTTTAAATTTTTGAAACAGGATCTCACTAGGTTACTGAAAGTCATGATAAGATGCTGAGGCTGGCTTCAAACCTGTGATCCTCCTGTCTCGGCCTCCCAAGTACTGGGATTACGGTATGCACCACCACGCCTGGCTTTGATTTTCAATTTTTTTTTGTTGCAATTTGAACATCATTCTCACATATGACAGACTTTCATTAAGATTTGAGTAATTCCGTCATCTCTCTTGGTTGGCCGTCTACAATCTTCCCTCAAAAGCCAGCCCATCCCTTCTTGTTCTTCTCACTTAAAATCTCATTTACAAAATGCAGTTCTTTTTGATGTTTTGAACTAGCTGAGCCCTGGATTCCCTCATCCCTCTCCCATGGGTCCTCACTACCCCGGCCTTTGGAAATCTCAGCCTCAAATACTACTCATGATGACTAACAGTGATCACACATAAGATCAACCAGGCATGTGTTCAGTTCTTCATGTGTATTATGTCTTGTAGTTAGCATAAGACCTTAGAGTCCCAATACTGACGTCATCTCTATCTTGTGCGTGAGAAAATAAATGTGAGAAATCCAGTAACCGGCCCAAGAACATGGGCCTGGATCATGGCACGTAAGTCATCAATCCACTGTGACGTGCACTCTGAACCCCTGTGGCATTCCAACAATTACTGCCGTCTTCTTCAGCAAACCTGAGCGCCTACTATGTGCCTGGTGCCAGATAGTAAAATGCACCAGATAGTAAAAATGCAGATGTCAAAGGCGGCTCCGGCCCTGAGAGCAGAGTCAGGGAGAGCTTCGTTTTCTTTCCCGTCAGGAGTTTGGCGCAGTTAGCAGGAGTAAGGCGGCGAGGTTGGGTTCAGCTCCCTTCTCTGTTGCTCCTGGCTGCATGTGTTGGCCCCCGTTTCTCTAGTGGACACGGCCCTGCCCCAGGAGCCTCTCTCTGCTGCAGACTACTCCCTCCATAGTGTCCAGGAGACTCCTATCAGTTTGCAAAAGCCTGCCGGGAACTCCAGGGTGGAGAAGTGGACTAGGGTTATAAATCCCTAGTCGTGGAAAGGCATTAAGCGAAAAATGGTTGAGTTGTAAGTGAACCCAGGCTGGCACCATGGGGACATGAACACTGAAAAGGCCCGTGGAGGGGGAGACCCAAGAGTCTGGTGTTAGAGAACGGTAACAGCCGCTTTGTGATGGTATTCTTCTCCCTTCTGCATCTCACTTAAAAATTGCAATCTTTTTGGGTGCAGTGGTGCAGACCTCTAATCCCCAAGACTCGGGAGGTTAAGACAGGAGGACTGCAGGTTTGAGGTCAGCCTCAGCAATTTAGCAAGGCCTTCAGTGACTTACACCCTATTTCAAAATTAAAATAATAATAATAATAATAATAAAGGGACTGGGACTAGGGGGTATTGCTCACATGGTAGAATATTCCTGGGTTCAATCCCCGATACCAAAAATTTTTTTAATTTGCAATCTTTTTTACTGTTTTGAACTGGCTTTGTTCTTATAACAATTATGTGCCTGGCAAGGTATTGGGCCTCTTATACATATACAACCTCATTATTCTCCAGAACAATTTTCTGAGGTAGATTCCTGCTGTGTAGGCAAGAGAATCGAGGCTCAAAGGACAGGTGTGAGTCTACCCAGGTAGCAGAGGTGAAGCTCTCTCAGTCCTAGACTATATGACTCCAAAGTCTATGATCTTTCACCAGTAAACCTTAAATAAAGCCACCTGCTTTAGTGGACGGACTTTGACACCGATTTTGGCCGCCCAGAGGTTGTTTTTCACTTGCTTTCCGGGGCTGATCGCCAGACGTGGGGATGACAGGCTCACCCCAAGCACTTACGCATGCCATGGGTATGTCAGACACCAGGAAGGGCCGTCCGGAAAGCCTGCCTTTAGGGCTCACACGGTTAGCAGCTGACCCAAGGACTTGCCGTGGCTCCCAGGCCACGAGGCACAGCCTTCGTGGGAAGGAGAATGTTTTAAGAAGGAGCTCATGGTCAGCAGGCGAACATTGCCGAGGAGCCAAGAAGATAAGAACCCTGTGTGTTTTGGAACTGTCTGCACTTGTTCCCATCCCTGCCTTCTGATATTCAGCCTGTTCTTCAAGGTCCATCCCAAACTGCTCCTCCTCCTTCTCCTCCTCCTCCTCCTCCTCCTCCTCCTCCTCCTCCTCCTCCTCCTCCTCCTCCTCCTCTGGTCCCTCCTCCTCGGCGAGCGTGTGCTGTGCCTTCCCCCAAGCTGCCGCTGCTGCAGAAGGGCGTGGGGCTCTGAGGACCGAGGGGAGTAGACACTGCCTTTCAGCACAGAGCGGACCAGCAGGCCAAGAGGCCACGTGGTGAAGTCTAGGGCCGGAGGTCTGTGTTTGGCGTCCAGCTGGGCTGGCTACCGGCTGTGCAGTCTTGGGGAAGTTGCTTAACATTGCTGTGCCTTTGTTTGTGCACCTGGAAAAAGGCCCTGGTGGTGGTATCTTCTTCATGGGGTTTATATGAGGTTTAAGCAAGTTACTAATACCTGAAGTGCTTAGCATAGTACTAGAACAGTGAACTAGCTGGAGGTGTAGCTAGCTGCGGGGATCTTTTCTCTGTTCCTTTATTTTTATGATTATGATTGGCAGTAGGGATTGAGCCCAAGGGCGTTCTGTCTCCAAGCTACACCCCAGAGCTATTTTTTAATTTTTATTTATTTATTTCTTTGGGTGTGGTACTGAATACCAGGGGCATTCTACCTCCAAGCTACACCCCTAGTCCTTTTCATTTTTTGTTTTCAAACAGGGTCTCACTAGGTTGCTGAAGCTGATCTCAAACCTGAGATCCTCCTCCCTCAGCCTCCCAAAGACTAGGATTACAGGCGTGCACCAACATGCCCGGCTATTTTTATTTTGAAACAGGGCTTTGCTAAGTGGCTAAGGCTGGCTTTGAATCTGTGATCCTCCTGTCTCAGCCTCCCAAATTCTTGGATTACAGGCGTGCACCACTACACCTAGCTTTTTAAATTGTTCTTATTTTTTCAGTACTGGGGATCGAACCCAAGGGCATTCTACTTTTGAGCTACAACCCCAGCCCTACTTTACTTTTTATTTTGAAACAGGATCTCACTAAGTTGCAGAAGCTCTCACTAAATTGCAGAGGCTGGCCACAAACCTGTGCAATCCTCCTGTCTCAGCCTCCCAAGTACTGGGATGACAAGGAGCCTGCATGATATGCCTTGCTTTCTTTTCCTTTCCTTTTCTTTTCTTTTTTCTTTTTTTGTGGTACTGGGGATGCAACCCAGGGGCATTCTACCCCTGAGCTATACCCCCAGTCCTATGTTTTATTCTTTATTTTATTTTTATTTTTATTCATTTATTTATTTATTTATTTATTTATTTATTTATTTATTTATTTATTGTTGGTACCCCTGGGCTACACTCCCAGACCTATTTTATACTTTTTTAAATTTTGGAAACAGGGTCTCTTACGCCAGCGCGGCTGGCTTCGAACCTGCGCGATCCTCCTGTCTCCGCCTCCCAAGCGCGGGGATTACAAGCGTGCGCCACCACTCCCGGCTATTCTTTATTTTTTAAACAGGGTCTCACTGAGTTGCAAAGGGCCTCCCTATGTATATATAGTAGCCGAGGCTGTCTGCGAACTGCGATTCTCCTGTCTCAGACTCCCACGTACTGGAATTACAAATGTGCGCCACCATGTCCGGCTTCTTCGTATTCTTTATTCTAAAACAGGGTCTCACTGAGTTGCAGAGGGCTTCACTAAGTAGCCGAGGCTGGCCGTGAACCTGAAATCCTCCTGTCTCAGCCTCCCAAGTACTGGGATTCCGAGCTTGCGCCACCACACTCAGCATACTTCCATTTTTTTTAGACAAAGATGCTGGGGCTCAAGAGAGCTGAGCCACAGGCCCAAAGTCACCAGCCAGGAAGTAGTGGAGATGGTCAGGTTTTCTTTGGCACAGGACGGTGCCCCTGCCACCCAGGCACAGCTGTTTCCACAAGACAGAAGTCAATGCAACTCTTAATTAGACTCCTCTGGTCTCAATATAGCCATCGCTGTGCCTCCCAGAGGATGCTCTGACCACGAGTGCGGGTCTGCTGCTCCCAGCAAGCAAGCGAGGTGACCTGAGGCTCCTCCTGCACAAAGGAGGTCCTGGGTGGGCCTTTTGCGGTTCTGCCCACTGGGTGTGGTTTCTGCAGAATCCATCCTCCCTGGACAGAGCCAGGACTGCTTTTGAAGATGAAGGAAACGCAGATGTTTATTCTTAGCATAGGGACCGTGCTGCGCTATAGTAAAAATCAGCCGGCGCTAGCTGCTGTCATCTTTCCTCTCTTCACCCTGGTCTACTTCCCCCCGGCTCCTACCTGCTTCTCTCTAGGTCTAGGATGCTTTCTGGGCCATTTTCAATAGCAAAATAGTTTATGTGATCTCAACTCTAATAGCGAAGCGCACATTTATCGACAGTATGCCATGTGCCAGCCCCTGCCATGAGCTTTACGGTGTTACTTTAATCCCCCTAAGCCCTAGGAGATGGGTCCTAAAGGGGCCCCAGGGAAGAGTGGAGAAGAGGTGGGCTTGGCAGCCGGAGTTCCTCGCTTGGCCCCCTGCATTCTTTCTTCCTCCCAGCTTCTCTTTCAAAGATATTCTTGTCATTTGCAGGAAACAAAAATAACATGTGCATGTTATAAATTTTTGAGCAGTCTAGAAATACATAAGTTAAAAAAGTGGATATTCTCTCTGTTGGTCGTCTCCAGGTCCCGCTCCTCAGAGGTGGTTATGCATGGGGACACGCTGGTGTGCTCTTACTGACCCTTCTGGGTGTTTTGTTTTTCGTGGTGCTGGAGATTGAACTGAGGAGCAGTCTACCTCGGAGCTAAACACAAAGTCCTATTTTATTTTTTATTTGAAAACAAGGTCTAGCAGGGCGTGGTGGCACACACTTGTAATCTCAGCATTTGGGAGGCTTAGACAGGAGGATCACGGCTCAAGGACAGCCTCAGCTACTTAAAGAGACCCTTCTCAACTCAGTGAGACCCTGTTTCAAAAAGACTAAAGAATAGGGCTGGGGGTGTAGCTTGAAGGTAGAATGCCCCTGAGTTCTATCCTAGTACCCAACAAACAAACAAACAAACAACAACAACAAAAAAACAAGGTCTCTAAGTTGTGAAGGGCCTCACTGAGTAAATGAGACTGGCTGTGAACCTGTGATCCTCCTGTCTCAGCCTCCCAAGTGGTTGGATTACAAGGGTATGCCACCACGCCCAGCTTAATATATATAAATTGCATATATAAATTAAGACACACACACACACACACACACACACACACACACACACACACACACACAGGATTGAACCCAGGACACTCAACCACTGACCTATGTCCCCAGTCCTTCTGATTTTTTAATTTTTTTTTTTTAGGTACTGGGAATGGAACCCAGGGGCATTCTACCTCCGAGCTACACCCCCAGCCCTACTTTTTATTCTTTATTTTGAAACAGGATCTCACTGAGTTGCAGAGGACCTCACTAAGTAGCTGAAGCTGTCTGTGAAACACCATCCTCCTGTCTCAGCCTCCCGAATGCTGGGATTACAAGTGTGTGCCACCATGCCTGGCTTGATTTTTTAATTTTGAGAATCTCACTGAGTTGCCCAGGCTGGCTTCATGTATACCTTCGTCCTGCCTCAGCCTCCCAATTTTTTTTCAAGGTATTATTATTATTATTATTATTATTATTATTATTATTATTATTATTGTGGTACTGGGGTTCCTGGAAGCCCTTCTACCTCCGGGCTGCACTCCCAGACCTATTTTATATTTCTTTTATTTGGAAACAGGGTCTCTTAAGGCAGCGAGGCTGGCTCCGCATCCCAAGCGCAGGGATTACAAGTGTGCGCCACCACACCCGGCTCAAGGTCTCATTATTACCAAGAATGTTTCAATAAATATGTTTGTACTGCCGGGCGTGGTGGCGCACGTGTGTAATCCCAGCATTTGGGAGGCTGAGACTGGAGGATCGCGGTTCGCTGACAGCCTCAGCTACTTAGTGAGGCCTCTGCAACTCAGTGAGACCCTGTTTCAAATTAAAGAATAAAAAAACTAGGGCAGGGGGTATAGCTCGGAGGTCAAATGCTCCCGGGTTCCATCCCCAGACCCACACACACACAAAAAAAATATATATATATGTTTATACTTCCATCTTTTCCACTTAGCCATAACTGTCTGTAGAGTAGCTTCTTAAAAGCAAAAGTCTATTTAAAAAGTTTTTCAAGCTGGGCGTGGTGATGCACACTTGTAATCCCAGTGCTTGGGAGGCTGAGGCAGAAGGATCACACAGGTTCAAAGCCAGCCTCAGCTACCTAGTGAGGCTCTCAGCAACTAAGTGAGACCCTATTTCCAAATAAAATATAAATTAGGTCTGGGAGTGTAGCCCGGAGGTAGAAAAGCCCTATGGGTTCTACCCCAGTACCACAATAAAGAAAGAAATAAAAAGTTTTTCATTAAGAGCAGACTGTGTGCCATGTGCTTAGGAGTTCAGAGCAAATTAAATGAGACCCTTGCCCTCCTAAATTTATGTTTTGGTGTGAGGTGGACGGCAGTCAGACAGTAAGCAGATAAATAAGTCACTGTGCGGTAGGTCGGATGGTGGTAGTGATAACGAGGAGTTAACAGGAGGACAGTGGGGGCGCTGCTGAGTCGTGTAGGATGGACAGGAAAGGCCTCGCTCTTGTCAGGCAAGTTGGGGCACAAACCAGCTGTGCAAAGGTCCGGAGGTAGCTGTGTTTGAGGATGGGTGAGGTCCCTGAGCCAAGTAGACAGGAAGAGAGTCGCAGGAGAGGGGTCCAGGAGATAACAGAAGCAGAGGAGACCTGGTCCTTCATTGTGGGGACTTTGGATTTTACTTTGAGTTATGGGCAGTCAAGCAGTGGGGAGGTGTGATCATGTTTACATCATAAAAGCACTGTTCTGATGGCTGTAGTTGAGGCTGAGACCAAGAGCGAGGATTCCTGGAACTGATCCAGAAGAGATGACAGTGAGACTAGGGCAGAGACTGCTTGGGAAGCTGAGAGAGCCGGGCTGGAGGTTTGTAATTCCTGTACTCGGGAGGCTGAGACCGGAGGATCAAGGTCCTCTGCAACTTAATGAGGCCCTGTTTCACAATAAAAGAATAAAATAGGGCTGGAGGTATAGCTTAAAAGTAGAATGCCCCTGGGTTCCATCCCCAGTACCACAGGAAAAAAAAAAGAGAAGAGTAAGAAGAGAGGCTAGGCACCCGTAATCTTGGCTACCTGGTGGCTAAGGCATGTTACAATTTGGGAATGTTATGGTTTGGGGAAAACTGTTCCCAAGGACCCGTTAGGGTTCCAAGCACAATTTCCCTCAAAACACACAAAAAACCCCAAAAACAGAAAAACAGAAAAAAAAATAGAAAAAGAGAAAAAAGTGCGGGTTCTTGTCCTGAGCTAAGTATAAATACACATTAGCCCAAACTTTTGCTGAAGATTTAAAGAAGATTATTAAAAAGATAGAAATACAGAAGATAGTTACAGTCCCATGCAAGAATGGCATGTGGGGGGGGGTTCAAATGAATGCCCCACCAAAGATACAGCACGGGGACCGGACTTTTTATACCCATGACCTCCATCCTGTTTAAGTAATTCTGACTAGTAAATGTCCCTGTAAGGTGTCTCCTTTCATGAAGGTCGACCCCTCCTCCCATCCTAGCTAGATCATCCAGTTATTATGTAAACCTGTCCTTAGAATGAGGATGGGGAAGTCCTAGTTCCCCTCTCCTATAGACTTGCCAATCACCTTTAGCTAGGTTAATTTACATTGGAATAATTGCCTGCTTCTAGGCAGAAACCAAGTTCTCTCACAGATTTGCCCCTCACCCAATTTTTGGAATATATTAATAATCATAGCTTTCTCAAATCTTCCTAGGCCATTCCCAATACTGGTACAGCAGGACAGTCTTAAGTTCAAGACTAACACGGGCATCTTAGTGAAACCCTGTATCAAAATAAAAAATAAAAGGAGCTGGGCATGGTGGCCCAGGCCTGTTATCTTAGTAGTTGGGACTCTGAAACAAGGGGATCGCAGGTTCATGGCCAGCCTTGACAACTTAGTGCAACCCTCAGTAACTTAGTGAGACCCTGTTTCAAAATTAAAACTAAAAAGTAGCCGGGCATAGCTGGGCGTGGTGGCGCACGCTTGTAATCCCAGCATTCGGGAGGCTGAGACAGGGGGATCATGGTTCGCAGACAGCCTCAGCTACTTAGTGAGGCCCTTTGCAACTCAGTGAGACCCTGTTTCAAAATAAAGAATAAAAAATAGGGCTGGGGGTGTAGATCAGAGGTAGATCGTCACTGGGTTCCATCCCCAGTACCACAAAAAAAAAAAAAAAAAAAAAAAAACCTGAAAGAAAAAAGCCAGGTGTGGTGGTGCGCACCTAAGTTTTCCCAGTACTTGGGAGGCTGAAACAAGATGATTGCAGGTTGGTGGCCGGCTGATTGAGGTTCACAGCCACCAGCCTCAGCAACTTAGTGAGGCCCTCCACAACTTAATGAGACATTGTTTCAAAATAAAACATAAAATAGGGCAGGGAATGTCACTCAGAGGTAGGAGTAGTACTGGGTTTAATCTCCAGTACCCCCTAACGATAATTAAATAAAAAGAGCTGGGGGTGTAACTTGAAAATAAAATGCCTCTGGATTCAATCTCCCAGACCAAAATAAAATAAAAAGGGCTGGGGGATATAACTCAGTGTTCAATCCCCAATACCAAGAAGAAAAAAAAAATTGAGAAAGAAGAGAGGAACAGCCGGAGAGGCAGGGTGTGGAAAGCTTGTGGTCTCGAATCCCAGGTGAGACACTGGGCCTGGCTGTGCGGGGCTCTAGCTACACGCCACACTCTGGGCCCAGACACACAGGAGGCCACAGGTTGGGTGCAACTGGGCTGTAGTCCTCAGGAGGTACAGAGAGGAGAAAGGACCTTGTTTTCAGAGAGATGCTGTGATAGGGCCAACACAGACTCCATGCTGCCCAGGCTGCTCCCTCTATGGTCACATTTGGTCATTATCTTTTTTTCCCTTTTTTTTTTTTTTTTTTTTTTTTTTTGCAGTACTGGGGATGTTCTACCTTCGAGCTACATCACAGCCTTATTTTTTATTCTTGATTTTAAAACAGGGTCTTGCTAAGTCACGGAGTGCCTCACTAAGTAGCTGAGATCGAACCGTGATCCTCCTGTCTCAGCCTCCCAAGTGCTGGGATTCTAAGCATGCGCCACCATGCCCAGCTCACATTCGGTCATTTTCTATAAAGATATGTCTTCAACCCATTCAAGGCCAGGGAGCAGATCTGGCATTGCCCTCAGCAGTAACCAAGCCATCCGCCAAGAATCAGTACCCAGTAAATTCGTACTGATGGATGCCTCAGGCCCCCTTCCTTCTCAGCCTCTCACGGGCCCCATGGTTCCCATCTCAGCCCCCCTCACCTCCTGATGATGATGAGACCTATTTCCTCTTAAAGATGTGCGCTGGGCATGGTGGTGCACGCTTATAATCCCAGGGCTTGGGAGGCTGAGACAGGAGGATCACACCGGTTCGAAGCCAGCCTCAGCTACTTAGGCTCTCAGCAACTGAGTGAGACCCTGTTCCCAAATAAAATATAAAATAGGTCTGGGAGTGTAGCCCGGAGGTAGAAAAGCCCCTGGGTTCCACCCCCAGTACCACACAAACACACACAAAAAAGCTGTGCATCATTCTTTCAGGAGAGCTGAGCTGGCTGTTTAGCTCAAGGCAATGGCCCCAATTTAGGAAGCAGTGAAGCTGGACTCTGGTGTCTCAGGAATATTTGGTGACAGGGACAAAGGAGGCACATTTTTGGCAGAGTCTGGCCTGGGCTTTCTGGGAAGAGTGCTGAGTGTGACTGGTAGGCAGTCCACTCCTACCCTGGGTGGCCTGTCTAGAGCATGGCCTGCAGAGGTCACGCAGCCGGCCTGGGGGACCTGAGCAGGCAGTGGCGTAACCCTCTCCCCCCCCACCCCAGATCATTCTGAACTTCACGTCCATGGACCTGTACCGCAGCCGCCTGTGCTGGTACGACTACGTGGAGGTCCGTGATGGCTTCTGGAGGAAGGCACCACTCCGAGGTAAGGGCCCTAGCCCGCTCCCCTTCTTAGAAGCACTCTATCTCGCTCCTGGCATCCTCCTCCAGACCCAGCTCTTCATGGGGGCGACATCCTGGCGTGGGACCTGGAGACTGTCACTTTAGACAGGTCTTGTCCTTAACCCAGATCTTAGCCTCCTTAGCAGAGGCTTCCAGGTTTCCGTTAGAGAGTGGCTGTCTCTCTGCGGGTGGATCGCGGGAGATGACAGAGAGCTGGACGGGCTGTTCTGTGCAACCGCATAGCTCCAGGCTCTGTCCCTCATTGGGCAATGTCAGAGGCTCTGTTTTCTGTGTGCAAGGTCTGACTTTTGGATGGCCACGGTGCAGCCTGGCTGTGTAGCAACTCATTATAAGCCTGCTGGGTAGCCTGTTAACTCTCTTCAGAGGGCTTCACACCTGGCACGGATACTTTGTCCCTGGTACTGTGCGCAGGGGCAAGGCAGAGACAGTGGGGGCTAAATGGGTCAAAGCCACAGGACCACAGAAGTTGCTTTAATGGTCATGGAATTAGGACAAAGCGAGGCTGGTGTCGCTAGAGGACATTGCAACAGGGAGCTGTGCGGCGTGCCTGCCATCTGCACGGTGCGCCTCTCAGCCTGAGCACCTCTGCCCCACAGCCTGGGCCAGAGTCAGCGCGGACGTTCTTTCTAACTCTCTCCTTTCTCCCCGGGGTCTTGCTCTTTGAATAGTTCTTGCCAGTCACCCAAAGCAGCCGTCATGATAACACTTCCTCTGTAGCCACGTTAGGTCTCCAAGATCGCAGTTTCTTTCTCATAACTGAAATTCCTAGGCCAGCACCCTCTGTCCCTTGCCGAAAGTTGGGAAACACCCAGTCTTATTAGGAACACATAAATCATCTCCAGCCAGTTCTTAACTGCGAAGAATTCCACAGATGTTCAGCCTCACCCCTTACGGTCATTCTTGGATCTCATTTCAAATGAGGATGTTTTCTGATCCAGTTCCTAAATTCTGAGATTTGTTTGGGGTGCTGGGGCATCCCTGCATTTGATCCAATGAAGGCATGCCTGTAGAAGCATTGATAATGTGCAGAGAAAACTGCATCCATTTCTTGACTGTTACTTCTTCACATGGACACCAAATTAAGAAAGGTAAGTAATGATGCTGACCTGCTTTTTAAAATGGTGCATAAAGCCGGGCGTGGTGGCGCACGCTTGTAATCCCCACGCTTAGGAGGCTGAGACAGGAGGATCGCACGGGTTCGAAGCCAGCCTCAGCTACTCAGTGAGGCTTCCAGCAACTTAGCGAGACGCTGTTTCCAAATAAAATATAAAAAAGGTCTGGGCGTATAGCCCGGAGGTAGAAAGCCTCTGGGTTCCACGCCCAGTACCACCAAAAAAAAAAGTGCTTAAGAGTGGGCGTGGTGGTGCACACCTGTAATGCACACCTGTAATCCAGTCCTTGGGAGGCAGAGACAGGAGGATGCCAGGTTTGTGGCCAGCCTCAGCAATTTAGTAAGAGCTTCTGCCACTTAGTGAGACCATGCTTCAAACTAAAAAGTAAAATAGGACTGGAGGTGTAGCTCAGAAGTAGAATGGCCCTGGGTTCAATTCCTAGTTCCACTACCAAAAAAAAAAAAAAAAGTTCACAAAACACATGCAAGTCACAGTTGAATATTATGAGAATCCACCTCCCAGAAACATAAACATATCATGCCTTAAAGGGGTCTTGCTGGGCGTGGTGAAGCACGCTTATAATCCCCGCGCTTGGGAGGCGGAGACAGGAGGATTGCGCAGGTTCGAAGCCAGCTGTGTTGGCTTAAGAGACCCTGTTTCCAAATAAAAATATAAAAAATAGGTCTGGGAGTGTAGTCCGGAGGTAGAAGGGCTTCCAGAAACCCCAGTCCCACCAAAAAAAAGGGTGTCTCTGCGTCTTCAAAGGCAAGCTAGACCTTGCACAAACAAAAAGTCATTCAGCAGGTGTGTGAGTTTAGGATTTTTGCAGTAGGGTGGCCACTGATCAGATCCCACCTGCACTTCCCAGAGAAGCCAGGCTCCTCCAGGATGGGTGTCAGGGCTCAGAGTTCCTCTGTCCACACTGTCTGCAGGCCGGTTCTGTGGCGGCAAGCTCCCCGAGCCCATCGTGTCCACCGACAGCCGCCTCTGGGTGGAGTTCCGCAGCAGCAGCAATTGGGTTGGAAAGGGCTTCTTTGCTGTTTATGAAGGTACTGAGGAAGGGCGGAGGAGGGGGGCAGGGACAGATATGAGGTCCCTGGGCATCCACGAGCCACCTCTTCCTGGTACTTGAGGGGTATACGGGGAGGAAGCAGAAGGGTAGGATTGCAGGGTGGGCAGGGGGAATTCTGGGGATAGGGAAGGGGCTCTCAAGCTGAGTGTGGCACGCTGACGCACTGCTTCCCACCTCACCCTTTGTCCCCAAAGCCATCTGTGGGGGTGACGTGAAAAAGGACAATGGCCATATCCAGTCACCCAATTACCCCGACGACTACCGGCCAAGCAAAGTCTGCATCTGGCGGATCCAGGTGTCCGAGGGCTTCCACGTGGGTCTCACGTTCCAGTCCTTCGAGGTAGGTCACAGGCCCTGTGATCCAACACTTGAGTCCATGTTGCTCTTGGGGACAGCCCGCCCCTTGGCAGACTCCGGGGGCTGGGGCCCTAGCAGCCAGAGATCCTTCTGCTGATAGAGCCCCTGACCCCTAGATCGAGCGCCATGACAGCTGTGCCTACGACTACCTGGAGGTGCGGGACGGGCACAGCGAGAGCAGCCCGCTCATCGGCCGCTACTGTGGCTACGAGAAGCCCGATGACGTCAAGAGCACGTCCAGCCGCCTCTGGCTCAAGTTTGTCTCTGACGGCTCCATTAACAAAGCTGGCTTCGCGGTCAACTTTTTCAAAGGTGCCTCCTCCCCGGCCCCACCTGCCTCCCCCCGCCAGCCTGTCTCTCATTCCTTCTTCATTCATACATACATACAGCCGGCTTCCCCTTCACCCCTGGAACAGGGCTGGGGGTGTTCCCAGGGGGCCTCGGGGACCCTGGGCTTGACCCTCAGGCAGAGGGCAGGAGGAAGAGCCGGCCCTGGCCCCAGGTCTGTGATGCCCACTCCTTCCCTTGCAGAGGTGGACGAGTGCTCTCGGCCCAACCGTGGGGGCTGCGAGCAGCGCTGCCTGAACACGCTGGGCAGCTACAAGTGCAGCTGTGACCCCGGGTACGAGCTGGCCCCCGACAAGCGCCGCTGTGAGGGTGAGTGTTGCCAGACCAGCTCCAGGGCCCTTCCTGTACCGCCTCCAGTGCCCTGTGCCTCCCGCGGGCCCTGGGCAGCCCCCTTCTGAAGAGCTGGAAGGATTCCCTAGCATTGTTCCCAACTCATGGGTGAGAAATACTTGGAGCAAAGCTATCTTCAGCAACTTAGGAGACCTCAGCAATTTAGTGAAACCCTGTTTTAAAATAAAAAAGAGGCCGGGTGTGGTGGTGCACGCTTGTAATCCCAGCGTTTGGGAGGCTGGGATAGGAGGATCGTGATTCGCAGATAGCCTCAGCTATGTAGTGAGGCCCTTTGCAACTCAGTGAGACCCTGTTTCAAAAAAAAGAACAAAAAATAGGGCTGGGGGTGTAACTTGGAGGTAGAATGCCTCTGGGTTCCACCCCTAGTACCACAAAAAATAAATTAAAATAAAAAGGTAGTTCCAGGGTAGGGTGGCCCTGGGTTCAATTCCCAGTACAGAAAGAAAGAAAGAAAGAAAGAGAAGGAAGAAGGAGAAAGAAAAAAGAGAAAGAAACTTGGGAGGCTGAGACAAGAAGATTGCAAGTTCAAAGCTGGCCTCAGCAACTTAGCAAGACCTTATCTCAAATTAAAAAATAAGAAGGGCCGGAGGTGTGGCTCTGAGGTAAGGTGCCCCTGGTTCAATCCCAGTACTCCCCCCTCAAAAAAGGAAGAAAAAATAAAAATACTTGAGAGGCTGAGATAGGAAGATTTCGGGTTTAAGGTTAGCTCAGCAACTTAGCAATACTCTGTCTCAAAATAAAAAAACAAAAAGGGCTGGGGGTATAGCTTAGTGGTAGAGCACCCTTGGATTCAATCTCTACACACAATATAGACCTTCTATACTACAGCACCTAGAACACTATTGCCCTGTGTGATACACGCTGGCCTTGGGTTTTGTTTTTGTTTTTATTCTTACTGTTTTGTTAACATTGATCTTGACCTGGTTGTTGATGTTACCACCCACCAGAAGGTCATGAGCCACAATTTGAAAACCACTGTTCTTGGACAGGGACCGAGTCTCAGCCTCTCTATGTGCATATCCCCCGGTGCTGGTGACCGCACTCCAGGCTAACAGCCCCAGCTCAGGCTGCCCTTGCTGCGCCTCCGAGCAGCCCCTGCGTGTCTCCCAGGACTGCCACGTGCACGGCTTTCTTGGAGCCCCCACCTGGCCTCTTCCCCCTTGGCAGATCACCGGCCTGGTCTCCACTAGAGGAATGGAAACGGCCTTGAATACAGCCCTCTACTCCCTCTTCCCAGGTCGCCTCTGGAGACTCTAAGTGTTGATCAGTCCCAAGCCCGGGGCTTGCAGAAGCCACAGAACCTCCCTTTCTTCCTGACTGTAGCCCAGGCCAGGCTCCTGCCTAGCCTGGGGACTCCTGGCAGTGACGCCGCCGCCTCTCATGTCCCCCCAGCTGCCTGTGGCGGGTTCCTCACTAAATTAAACGGCTCCATCACCAGCCCAGGCTGGCCCAAGGAGTACCCTCCCAACAAAAACTGCATCTGGCAGCTGGTGGCCCCCACCCAGTACCGCATCTCCCTGCAGTTCGACTTCTTCGAGACTGAGGGCAATGATGTAAGTGGCCCCAGGGCTGAGGGGGACAAGGGGTGTGGGGCATGGGGGCTCTGCTCAGCACCTGCCTCCTGCCCTCTGGCTTTGAGAACGACGAGGAGGAGTCGGGTCCCAATTCTGGGGTGTGCGGACGGTCAGGGAGGGCCCCGAAGGAAATGTGTGGCAGGTGGGAATTTGGGACGTTGAGTCGGAAGCCTATGGAGTAAGGAAGGGCTTGGGTGCACCCGGGGCTTTGTGGGGCACCCGGAATGACCCAGTGGGGGGAGCAGACACCTGAAGGCTGAAGGGTCTGCAGAACAGGAGCTTCCCCAGGGCGGTAGTGGTCCAGGAGAGGCTTCCCGGAGGAGGCGGCCAGAGCTGGGATCCCCCTGCAGGTGTGTAAGTATGACTTCGTGGAGGTGCGCAGTGGACTCACGGCCGACTCTAAGCTGCATGGCAAGTTCTGTGGCTCCGAGAAGCCCGAGGTCATCACCTCCCAGTACAACAACATGCGTGTGGAGTTCAAGTCCGACAACACCGTGTCTAAAAAGGGCTTCAAGGCCCACTTCTTCTCAGGTAACCTTGGATTCCCCCAGCTCCTAGCCCCGCCTCCCCTCGGAGGATGGGGCTCCCCTCCCTGCCCATGCACCCTGTACCCCCCAGCCCTCCCTGGTGCCGGCCTGCCCCCTGCTCCCCCAGCTTGCCACCCACCACCAGGCCGGCTCCTCTAGTATCTGAATCCCACTATACCTGAGCCCTCAAGGTCACCGGGGCACCAGGCCCCACATGCAGAGCCGGGCGTGGTGGCACATGCTTGTAATCCCAGCATTTGGGAGGCTGAGACAGGAGGATTGTGGTTCGCAGACAGCTTCAGCTACTTAGGCCCTTTGCAACTCAGTGAGACCCTGTTTCAAAATAAAGAATAAAAAATAGGGCTGGGGGTGTAGCTTGGAGGTAGAATGCCCCTGGGTTCCATCCCCAGTACTGAAAAAAAAAAAAAAAAAAGAATGTCCACTTGCAGAAATGAAGAGTGAGGGCATCCTGGGTACCGGAGTCTGCAGGCCAGGGTATGAGAGAGGGCAGGTGCTGAGAACAGCCTTCAGTTTTCTGAGAACATGGGGTGGATGCAGAAGAGGAGGCGTATGCCTGGGACCATGTCCAGTAGATATCTAGCCGCAGCTGGTCTAATCAGACCCTGCACAAGCTGACCCAGTTCCTGCCTACCTTCCCGAAAAGGGGAGCAGCCTCCCTCCCTTCAGTACCAAGCCTTCCAGCTCTGCTCGGTCCACGGGGCCTTGAGCATCTGTTGTTTGAGAGTTCCCCATGCTAGGCTTGAGCTCGAGTTCCTTGGCCTCATCTGCCTTTTGGAGGACCCTGTCTGGGTGGTCTAAATGGTAGGCAGAGCTCTCTGCTCCCAGCCTCCTGGTGCTTGGCCTCCAGGCCCCAGGAGACCTCTTCCCTGATTAATGAATCCCCCAGCCTTTGGCCCAGGGGTAGACTGCTAGGCCAGTGGTGTCCACTGGAGGAAAAAGGGCCGGCACCCAGGCAGGCAGTGAAGGCCAAGAGCTCTCTGGAACAGAGCTTAGCTGGAGCAGGAAGCTTGCAAGCTTGCTGGAGGGGGGTGGTTTTTTTGTTGTTTGTTTTTTGTGGTACTGAAGGTGGAACCTAGGGGCTTTTCTACCTCTAGGCTCTACTCCCAGACCTATTTTATACTTTATCTGGAAACTAACTTGCTGAGATCTTCACTAAGTAGCTGAGGCTGCTTTTGAACCTGTGTGATCCTCCTGTCTCAGCCTCCCAAGCACTGGGGTTACAAGCTTGCTCCACCATTCCCGGCTGGAGAGGGTGGTTTTGTGGAGGAGTAGCCCAGAAATGCTCACCCTAGCTCTCCCAGTGGGCGGGACGTGGGGTGGGCAGAAAGCCGGGGGGCCCTCGGCTTCGCCCATGCACGCACGCTGCCTCCTCTCCCCTCCTCGCCCAGGGTCCTGCATCCTCAAGCCCCCATGTGGCTGCCTGCCCCCGCCTGCCCCTCCTGGACGCCATGCCCCTGCCCCTGTGCACTGGTCCCGCTTGGCACTGCCAGCCCCCCTGTTATGCTTAAAGTGCCCTGTTGGGCCTCTGCCCTGCAGCCTCCAACCCTGCTGCTTGCTGAGACCCTCCCCCTTCCTCCCCTTCCTCCCCTGACCCACCTAGAAGTCCTACAGGTGCTCACCAGAGGGCTGAAGGGACGTAATGCCTGCGCAGCGGCGCGCCCAGCCCTGGGGAACCATTACCTGCTTACTCTCGTCTCTTTTTGCCCTCTGTCGCTCCAGTCTCGGAGGGGGCGGGGGACGGACATTCACATCTGTCAGGACTGGAGTCATTGTCCTACCCCCTCCGCCGCATGACATCGCGCCCATCCCACTCGTAGCCCTGCACAAGACACGCACGCATGTGCACACATGTACACACACGTACACGCATTGCCCCAGTGCACAAGAAACCTGCAGAGGACGCTCCCTGGTGGCATCAAGGGTTAGCCCTCGGGGCCTGGGCCTTTTGGGACACCCACCGAGGAGAGCCTAAGCCAAGAAGGAGAAGCAAGAGGCCTGAAGACCTTCAGTCTGACCCCAGCACCTCCGGGGCATTTGGGCACTGTAGGGTGAGTGCCACCTCCTCGTCGGGTCTGCGCCCGCCTCCCCCTGTCCCTCCCGCAATTTGTTCCCGCAGCCCGTGGCAGAGCCCCTGCCCTGGACACAGAGGCAGGCAGCCCTCCTGGGGACTGACCTGCATGCACTCATTCCTATAGCCGTCCACTCACACGTTCACTCATTCACTGGGCAGGGATTTATCTTACCCACGCTGTGTGCCAGGTGCCTGGCTAGTATTTGAGGTGAAATATGAGGCAATCAGGAGCGTCAGAACACATCAGTGAAGTCTTTGCTCAGCTGACACCCTGCAGCTCCCATGACGATGTCCTTGGTGAACCCCAGGACAGGGCACAGGGTTCCTCTGACCCACATTTCTGACAGGCCAGTACAAAGGCAGCTTCCTCAGGCCGTCGGGCAGGCTCCCCTCCGTGGGACTCTTAGCCCCATCGTCTGTGAGCTCTGCCAGTTCTGGCCCGCCTGGGCACAGATGGGGAAGCAGATGCCTGGGGGCTCAAGGCTCCCGAGGGAGACCAGGAACAGGCCTCCTTACCACAGCCCCCACCGGATCAGCTGAAGGCAGGCATCTCTTCACCTCCTGGTTCATCTCTGGAATTCTGGGTGTCTGCTGCGGCTCACACACCTTCCCTGAATGCCTGCTTCTGTGCCAGGCACCCCTTCCCCAAAACAACCACAGACAGACTCGATGTTTGTGGGTGCAGCAGACATAAGACCTCGCTCATCTCTGTGTGTCTGTGCGCATGTGTGTGTGCAGGCCAGCCAACACGTGAGCCTGTATGTGTGTGTGTGTGTGTGTGTGTGTGTGTGTGTGTGTGTGTGTGTGCTGCTGCCAGCCCGCACCCTCTTCCTCTGTCTTTGCGTGTCCTCTGGTTCCCAAGTCCCCAGGTGTGTGTGCCTCCCTGTGTATGTCTGTACCTGCCTGTTCGTTTCTGTCTGTGTACACTTCCCCTCACATAAGTGGCAGTAAGTCACGTGGATCTGGTGCTTGCACCTGTACACAGGCTGGCTGGCAGGGGTGTGTGTATGTGTAGCAGTGTTTTTGTGTCTGTGTGTCTGCGTGTTTGCAGTGTGGGCCACATACATGTGTCCATCTGTGTTGCTGTGTGTCAACAGTACTCTGTGCACAAGGAGAGCCTGTGTCGGCGGGCATGTGTGTGAGTGTGTCAGTGTCTAACACACCCGTAGATGCAGCCGCCAAGCAGGAGCACAAGCGCAGCTCACACTCAGCTCTCCACACATACTGGCCCCCACCACCCACACCCGGCCTCACCCTCCCCAAGGTGCTGTCGCCCAGGCCTCTCCCCTGTCGCTGCGCCCCCTCCCACCTGCTAACCCAGCCCTCCGTGACCTGGCTGCGTGGACATGCTGTCCTGCATGTGTGTAGTGCTGCCCGCCCACCGCCCACCCCCAGCTGCCCCCAGGCCCTGGCTCTGGTTTTCACGACTGCCCTCTCTGGTCCCGCCCTCCACCCCCACCCCTCGGTCCCTTTTCTCCTTCTCTCTGTCGTTTCAGAAAAGAGGCCGGCTCTGCAGCCCCCTCGGGGACGCCCCCACCAGCTCAAATACCGAGTGCAGAAAAGAAACCGGACCCCCCAGTGAGGCCCGCCAGGCCTCCCAGATCTTTCGATACTCAGGAAGCTCACCTCGGACAGACAGACAGACAGACAGAAAGACAGACGGAGTGGGCTGGGGGTTTCGGAGCCCACCCCCTGCCTCTGCTCTGCCATTCTGGCCCCTTCTCTGGCCGGACAGAACTGGTGCTCTCCTCTGCCCCCCTGGCCCCTCAGCCGACAGGGGAAACCCCCCCCCCCCCCGTGTTGATGGTGTCTGTGACATTTACCGTTGTGAAGTAAAAGAGGGACCCCTGCGTCCTGCTCCTTTCTCTTGCAGTCTGCTTGTCCGTGTGTCTGTTTTTCCACTTGTCCGTCTGTCCAGTAAGCAGGTAATGGTAGAGGTCCCTATGCTGGTCAGCTCCAGATGCCCGGCCCTCCCTCCACCCCACTGCCACCTTCTCTCCCACAGCTGGGCCCTGCTCACCGGCTCCGCTTGATGGTCAGCGCCTCGGCCGCCCACTCCCAGCCCCGCCGCCTGTCCCGGCTCTCGCGCTCTCCGGGTGGGAGGGGCCCAGCCAGGCCTCAGCCCCACACACACCCGGGGCTGTCCTTGTCCACTCCCCTCACAGACAAGGACGAGTGCTCCAAGGATAATGGCGGCTGCCAGCAAGACTGCGTCAACACGTTCGGCAGCTATGAGTGTCAGTGTCGCAGCGGCTTCGTCCTCCACGACAACAAGCACGACTGCAAGGAAGGTGAGGGCCGGTGGGGGTGGCCAGAGCTCACTGGGCACCTCACGCCGCTCAGGTCGTGTCATGGCTGCCCGCCTCCGTTTAGACTCACGGAGCAGGTGACCTCTGTTGGGTATATAGTTCAGTGATATTTATGGGTATAAAAATAAAAAATATTGGGTATAAGCCGGGCGTGGTGGCGCACGCTCGTAATCCCAGCATTCAGGAGACTGAGACCGGAGGATCGCAGTTTGCGGAAAGCCTCGGCTACTTAGTGAGGCCCTCTGCAACTTAGTGAGACCCTGTTTCAAAATAAAGAATAAAAAATAGGGCAGGGGATGTAGTTCGGAGGTCAAATGCCCCTGGGTTCCATCTCCAAACTTGCAAAAAAAGAAAAAAAAAAGTGCTGGGTATATAGTTCATTGATTATGGTCCCAGGGTTCAACCCCCAGTACAGCAAAAAGAAAAAGAGCTTAGCCTAGAGCCAGGTTGCCTGGCCCAGCTCTACCCTTAGCTAGCGGTGTGTCCGTGTGCCACTATTTACCCTTCCTGTGCCTCAGTTGCTCCTGTGTAAAATGTAGATCATGATCATACCTACTTCAGAGGGGATCGGGGAGCCGTGAGGGGCTCTGAGCAAGAGCAGCTGGTGTCTGTTCCCAGTGCTGGTCACACTTCTGACCCCTGGTACTGCCTTCCTGACATTGAGGCCTGCACAAACATGTTGAGTAGCCTTAATCTAAAGACCCCAAATGCTCCAAAATCTGAAACTTTTTGTTCAGCCACACAATGTCACAATGGAAAATTCCACATCTGGCTTTGTGTGATGGGTCACAGTCAAAATGCGGGGTTAAAATAAGCTACCTTCCAGCCGGGCGTGGTGGCGCATGCTTGTAATCCCCGCGCTTGGGAGGCAGAGACAAGAGGATTGCGTAGGTTCGAAGCCAGCCGTGCTGGCTTAAGAGATCCTGTTTTAAAAAAAAAGAAAATCAGTCTGGGAGTGTAGCCCGGAGGCAGAAGGGCTTCCAGGAACCTCAGTACCACCAATAAATAAATAAATAAATAAATTACCTTCCAGCTATGTATATAAGGTGTATAAGAAATATAGGTGAGTTTATTGTTTAGACTTGCCTGGGTCTCATCTCCAAGTTATTTCATTACCTATGATGAATATTCCAGTATCAAGCCAGGCACAGTGGCACATGCGCCTGTAATCCCAGTACTTGGGAGGCTGAGACAGGAGGATCACAGGTTTGCAGCCAGCCTCAGCAATTTAGTGAGTCCCTCTGCCGCTTATTAAGACCCTGTTTCCAAGTAAAAAATAAAATAGGTCTGGGGGGTTTAGCTCAGAGGTAGAAGACCTCTGGGTTCAATCCTCAGTATCACACACACACACCAAAAAAAAGGGGGAAGGAGGGAAAAAAAAAGAGAGAGAATACTTCTGGTTCCAGGCATTCTGGAAAAGGTATACTCAATCTGCATTTTTTAAATTAATTAATTAATTAATTTATTTATTTATTTATTTATTTATTTATGGTACTGGGGATTGAACCCAGGGACAGTCTACCTCCAAGCTACCCCACCCCGGCTCTATATTTTACTCTTTATTTTGAGACACAGTCTCACTAAATTGTGGCATTCTACCTCCGAGCTACACCCCAGCCCTATTTTTTATTCTTTACTTTTATTTATCTATTATTTTTTTTTATTATTATTTTTGGTGGTACTGGGGTTTCTGGAAACCCTTCTACCTCTGGGCTATACTCCCAGACCTATTTTATATTTTTATTTGTAAACAGGGTTTCTTAAACCAGCGAGGCTGGCTTCAAACCTGCCCGATCCTCCTGTCTCCACCTCCCAAGCGCGGGGATTACAAGCGTGCGCCACTACACCCGGCACTTTATTCTTTATTTTGAAACAGGGTGTCACTGAGTTGCAGAGGGCCTGTTTTAGCCTCCCAAATCCTGGGATTGCAAGCATTCCACCACCACACCCAGCTTGCTCAATCTGTATTTTAAAACAGTGTTCTAGCTGGGTGCAGCGACACACACCTGTAATCCCAGGACTTGGGAGGCTGAGACAAGAAGATTTCAAGTCTGAGGCCAGCCTCAGCAACTTAGTGAGACCTTGTTTCAAAATTTAAAAATAAAAAGTTGGTTTCATTCTCCAGGAGCAAAAAAAAAAAAAAAAAAAAAAAAAGCCTGGGGGTGGGGTTGGTATAGCTCAGTGGTAGAGCTGGGTTTAATCCCTAACAACACCAGAAAAAAACAAAACCAAAAACCAGCTCTCTTATTTTCACCCACGTCGTGCAATAGCTCGGGGACATGATACAACACAGCCTGCTCCACGCTGTTAATCCCATGCTTCTCTACCACTGGTTGTTTGAGTTGGGGTGAGTCACTTACCCTCTCTGAGTGTCAGATTCTTCATCCATGAAATGATTCAACACGATAGCTGCTTCGCAGGATGCCGAGCTTCAGAGACAGTGCTCTGAGCACTGGACACAGTGTCTGGCCAGTGGTTAAGTGGACAACCCAGGCAGAAACTAACAGGCTGCTGAGCAGAAGAAACAGAATCAGAGCACCCAGCAGCGACCCAGTGCAGAGTCAAGGGCCTCTACTCCAAAGGCTCAGCCTTCCCACGTACACAGCCCGTGGTACCTGGTAGTATCAGATAGAGTAGAGAGGGCCTTATTTACTGTCTGAACTCCAAAAGAGGGTTTTGATAAAGAACGGCAGCAACAAAACAGCCAGGAGAGTGCGTGCAGTTCTCAGGAAGGGCGTCTGCTCATCTGATTCGCTTGAGAAGCAAGCATAGTCCCTCACTCAGGTGTTAGGGTTAGGGCAGATCAGTCCACGTCCCCCGGCCCCCATGGAGGTCCAGCGCCGTGCCAAGTTCTCTAGGGGGTTCGAGAGCGGAAGCCCCTGCTCCCAAGGTGAACAGCATCGCTGGGGAGAGACGAGGCATTTCCCTTGCACACCAGCAGGGAGGCTGGTGCGGAAATGAGGCTACGAGAAGCTGGAGGGTCTGGAGAGGCGTAGGAGAGCGGATTCAGGGTGCTCTGAGGTTCGTGGGCTGCAGAGCTGGGAGAGAGAGTGACAGTGGTTTCTTTGTAGTGTGAGTTCCCTGGGTGCAGTGAGCTCCAGCTCCCAGCAGGACAACCCGTCCCCACCGGGAGGAAGGATGCCTTCTCCGAGGGCACAGGGCAGGAGGGAAGAGGGAGGCCGGGTAGATTCATGTTTGAGGGTCTTGGTGTCCTCCGGAGGCAGGAGGGGGCAGTCTGCAGCTGAGATAGAAAGTATTGAGACAGGGGCTCGAGGAGAGTCTGAAGGTTTGGGAGAGTTAGAAGAGCAGAGAAATGGAGCTGGCTAAAGACAGTTCCAAACAGTATCTAGCAGTGTGGGGGCCTGGCCAGGTCAGACACGCAGCTGGAGTTTTTCCAAAAGAACAGGACGGCATGAAGGACAGTCAGACCACAGGCGTGACGATGAACAATTTGGTGTTCAGCCATGTAGTCCAGCTGCAGACAGAAGTCAGCAAGTCAACTGCTAGGAAATCTGTCAGCCTCCAGGTCCCTGGCTTCCGGATCTGTGAATTCAGCCAAACTTGGATTGAAGATATAGTTAGAAGCAGGCGTGGTGGCGCACACCTGCCATCCCAGTACTTGGGAGACTGAGTCAGGAGGATCGCAGGTTCAAGGCCAGCCTCAACAATTCAGCGAAACCCTCTTTCAAAATGAACAAGGGGATCGCAGATTCAGAGCCAGGCTTGGCAACTTAGAGAGGCTCTCAGCAACCTAGTGAGACTTCATTTCCAAATAAGAAATAAAATCAAGCTGGAAGTGTAGCTTGGAGGTAGAATGCCTCTGGGTTCAATCTCCAGTACCAAAATAAATAAGCCACGCATAGTGGTGCACGCAATTGTAATCCCAGTACTTGGGGGGCTGAGACAGGAGGATCACAGGTTTGAGGATAGCCTCAGCAAGCAGTCAGACTCTCATCAACCTAGAGAGATGCTGTTTCTAAATAAAAATAAAATAGGGCTAGAGGTGTAGCTCAGAGGTAGAATGACTATGATTTTAATTCCCAATACCACACACACACACACACACACACACACACACACAAATTGGGCTGAGAGTATAGTTCAGAGGTAGAACATGCCTGGGATCAATCCCCAATACTGAAAAAAAAAAGTTAGAGTTAGGCCTGCAGTGGTCATGTCTGTACTGAACATGTACAGACTTTTTTCCCATCAGTATTTACTAAGCAATGCAGTATAGCAGCTATTTTAACAGCATTTTCATTGTGTTCAGTAATATATGTTATCCAGAGATGATGTAAAGTATATGGGAGAATGTGCATAAATTCTATACAAATACTACACTGCTTTATATAAGGGGCTTGAGCATCCGTGGGTTTTCATATCTGTGGGGGTTTCTATGGATACCGAGGGGCATCCATACTAGGAAGACCGGAAGCAAGACATGGAGGCCTCTCTAAAGTGGAATAACTGGCCGGAAAAGCCAGGGCCTGAGCTTTTGCAGAAACAGGAGGTGGCCAGAGAATGTGACGGGGTGGTGGCAAACCGAGGGAGGAGCTGAGAAAATCATAGAGCTGAGAAAGTCGAGGACAGAGCTGTGCTAGGTGGGCAGCACCTGCTGCTGATTCACCCGGAATGGTGGCGGGAGTGGGGGTGGGGAGGAGGGCCGAGCCGGGCGCCTCAGTCAGTCTCCTGTGACCAAGGGATGACAGGATGCACCAGGCTCGTGGCTTCAAAGCTGGGAGAGAGCAGGCGAGTGGGACATTTGGGTGTTGAGGTTCCCAGGTGTGACCAGATGGCCACAAAGGGGTGGGGGTTGGTCAAGGAGCTGCTCCCACAGATGCAGGGCACGGCAGCACACACCTGTAATCCCAGTCCTTGGGAGACTGAGACAGGAGGATCGCAGGCTCGAGGCCAGCCCCAGCAACTCAGCAAGCTGCTCAGCAGCTGCTCAGTTAGTGAGAACTTGTTTCAAAATAACACAGGGGCCGGGGGTGTAGCTTGGAGGTGGAGGTAGACCGCCCCTGGGTTCAATCCCCAGTGCCACAAAAAAAAAAAAAAAGAAGGGATGCCCAAGAGGGAAGGCCTTGCTCACAGGAGGCATCGGTGCCTAGAGTCCCTTTCTTCTCTCATCCCCACAGCTGGCTGTGACCACAAGGTGACATCAACCAGCGGTACCATCACCAGCCCTAACTGGCCAGACAAATACCCCAGCAAGAAGGAGTGTACCTGGGCCATCTCCAGCACCCCTGGGCACCGGGTCAAGCTGGTAAGGCACCTGATCCCCAGCCTGCACGTTGCTCCATGCTATGAAGCCACCTTCAAAACCTGCCTGAGTCACAAGTGCTGGCTGCAGGCTGAGTGGCTTGGCTGAGCCCAAGGGCAGCCACTGCTGTAAGGACACATCTGCCTGGATAGAGGCCACCCTTCCAAGTGTACATGGGAGTGTCCCTGCCACTGCCCTTTTCCTAGGTCCTACCCCAGCATCATCCCCCAGCTGGTGCCACGCCCATGAGTGTGTATGAGCTGGGATTTGTGGGCCCAGGTCTGGCGCTACCCAATCCCCACCCCAGTCACCCTGCAGCCACATCCCTGATGTATGCTCCCCCCCACTCCCTCCAGACCTTCGTGGAGATGGACATCGAGTCTCAGCCTGAGTGTGCTTATGATCACCTGGAGGTGTTTGACGGGCGTGACGCCAAAGCACCTGTTCTCGGCCGCTTCTGCGGTAGCAAGAAACCTGAACCCGTCCTGGCCACGGGCAGCCGAATGTTCCTGCGCTTCTACTCTGACAACTCGGTCCAGAGGAAGGGCTTCCAGGCGTCCCACTCCACAGGTGAGGCCACCCACCACAAGCCAGCACTCCGCCCTCCTTCTGACACTTGCTCTGGAGGCTCAGCTGATCCTGGCCTCCAAGCCAAGTCCCAGGGCAGGCCCGGGCCGGGGTTTACAGAGGACAGATGAAGGCCAGGACAGAGTCCTGTGGCCATGAGAGGCAGGACAGCGTGTTCTGGGGACCAGGCCAGAGGAGCAGAGTGAGCACTAAAGGTGGAGAAAGGGAAACCATGGGTAGCACTTACAAAGGTCAGAAAATGGCAGCGACAACACCTGAGGGGGGAAGGCTAGGAAGGAGCCCCCCAAGACCTCCAGTAGCCGACCTGGCAGCATTCAGCCCTTGCACACTCCAGCCCCCCAGGCTGACCCATTCACTCTGTAAGTATTTATGAACCCGAAACGTGCACAAAGCAGCATTCGAAATGCAGGTCTTGAAAATGAGCCTAGCGGAGGAAGGCCCGGCCCTTGAGGGACGATCTCTGCAGCCGTCATTGGTTTACTCAACCACCGGAGGCTGAGCTCTCCCTGTTCCTAGAGCCCGAGGGGGCACCTGGCGATGGATCAGCACGAGCCCTTCACCCCCAGCCACCCCAGAAATGCACAAGTCCAGAGGGAGATAAGAAACAGCTTGAGACTAAACACATGTGCACGAAGCAAGGCTCTGGCCCACCTGGGCAGGGGGTGAGAAGTCTCTCCGGGCAGGGGAGGGCCTTCAGGGTATACACAGGTAACAGGTTCCTTAGTGTGGCCAGAGAAATGGGTGCGTAAGGACAGCGGTGATATGGAAAGCATGCAGGGACACCCACACCTGAACTGCCATGAGTGCCAGCCACCAGCTCCGCGGGCTCCTAGTGGCTCCTGAGTTGCTGTCAGGGAGGTCCCAGAACTGGTGGGTCCCCAGCTCCCCTCTGACTCCATCCAGGGCCCACCTGGCCCTCTGCCCGCCTCCTCCAGAAAGCATGTGCATCGGGGCACAGGAGAGAGCCAGAGGGTCTCAGGCAGAAGCCAGAAGCCTCTGCTGACCCTCTTGTGTGATCCCCTTTGCCCGGCCCAGCATAGCGTCACCAGCCGGAGGCCAGAGCTCCATCTGGCACACAGACCTCAGGACTTGGTTCACACAATGTTTTTAAAAAAACTGGAGCGAAGACTGAAAACTCAGTCGTTTTCACATAAAACCCAGACATACGGCTTTGCTCTTGAAAGTGGAAGCTCTGGCCACGCCGGGCCACATTCTTCCCTGACCGCTCTCTGCCAGAGCATGTTAGCAGTGTCCTCTTTAGACTGAGCCTCTGCTCGCAGCCTCCGAGGGGCCTCGCCCCTGCTGCCGGGACTCGTCGGCAGGTGGCGCAGCAGAGCACTGGTGCGGTGGCCTCCTTCCCTCCGTGAGGGTCCAGCTTGGTATGAGGTGCTGTGGTGTTCAGGGGGCAGTGGCCAATCTTGTCTTCCTTTGCAGAGTGCGGGGGCCAGATGCGAGCAGATGTGAAGACCAAGGACCTTTACTCCCACGCCCAGTTTGGTGACAACAACTATCCCGGGGGGGTGGACTGCGAGTGGGTCATCGTGGCTGAGGAGGGCTACGGCGTGGAACTCGTGTTCCAGACCTTCGAGGTGGAGGAGGAGACCGACTGCGGCTACGACTACATGGAGCTCTTTGACGGCTACGACAGCACGGCCCCCAGGCTGGGGCGCTACTGTGGCTCTGGGGTGAGTGCCCTCCTGGCTCCACAGCCCCCATCATGCTCCATGCCTCTTGCCCCAGCCCTGAGACCTGGCACCAATGCAGGCAGGGCCCCTGGAGGCCTGGGCTGCTAAGGCTAAGTGGCCGCCCATACCTGGCTACCTGCAGGAGCTGGGGCACCCAGATTGGTGGAGGGCACTTGGAGAGGGCTGCCTACCTGTGCCAACCCTAACCAGGAAACCAAGGTCCTTTCTAGGCGATATGGAGGCCTCTGCAGTCTCTGGGACCAGTTGGTCCTGCAGGGTAGCTGGTATTCAAGGGGGATAGTTTCCCATCCCCCTCAGCCCCCTGCCCCTGTTCTGGGCAGCTCTGCAGGGCTAGGGCCAGAGCCAGGAACAGGGAGCCTGAGCTGATCTGTTCTCACCAGTCCAGATGGAGCCACAAAAACATTCTAGTCTTTTCCTCTGCCGGTTTCTGCCCCTGGTAAGAGGCCAGCTTGTCCCAAAGCTGTTGCTGCTACTGGCCCGTTGGTGTGGCGCTTGCAGAGGCAACAGCCCGTTGTGACCAAGGCCGCAGGCGGGTTAGTTTTTCTTCCAAAAAGAGCTTATGGCTTCTCTCTTTTTTTTTTTTTCCTTCTTTTGGTCTTTTTAAATTCTGTTTCACCTTTAGAGAAAGTTGCTGTCCCCTCCCTATCTCTCTTTCACTTTCTCCCATGCACATTTGGACACACTCCCAGCCCCCTCCTCTCTCATGGTGAGGCTCGGGAGCAATCCCAGTGCCCTAGGAAGGGTTAAAGCCCCAGGAGCGGTGGCAGCTGCTGGCCCAGCGCTGACCCTGAAGAGGCCAGCGGGGCAGGCCACGGTGGATTTGCAGCTGGGGCCATGTCCCACCCCACCTGCCCACCCAGCCACCCTGGCACCCCCTGGCTAATCACCTCACACCCCTCTGCACTTGGCCCCTTGCTCTGAGTCACACACTCGGGGTCTCCAGGGCGCTTCTTCAAAGGACCGTCCCCGGGCTAGGACCCAGGGGACGTGGGTTTGGGGGGAAGCCAGGCTGCGCTTCCTAGCACAGTTACTAGAAGTGTCCCCAAGGCTCTCAGCAGTGATCCCTTGGATGCCTGAAGGGCTTGTGATGCCGCCTAAGCAGGGCACTGCCTGGCCAGGCCAGGTGTGAGGAGAGTCCAGGTCTGCAGGAGACCTGCTTCCATACCCCAGCAGCAGAGGAGCGCTGCTCTGCCTTCTCTGAGAGTCTGCTGGGACAGCAAGAGGCGACTCCCACCTCTGCACGCTTTCACATTTATGCTTTTGGTTGACCCTTTCCCTTCCCCACAGCCAGAGCTTTTGCTTCTGTGTGTAGTTGAGGCCCAGAGAAGGGAGGAGGCTTGCCTGAGACGACACTGCTGGCTAGTTCGCAGTAGAGCTGGGTGGAAAATGGAAGTCAAGATAAGCGCCCCTCCTCCAGGCGTCCTGGTGCACCGCAGAGGGTGCCACTCAGCTTCAAGGGGCTCTGGGGAAGAAGTCTGATGGCTCCTTAAAGCTAAGGATCTCAGGCAGGGTACAGAGCGCCGGTCGCTCTCCCTCCTTCTCACGCCCCTTTCTCCATCACCAGCCTCCCGAGGAGGTGTACTCAGCCGGAGACTCTGTCCTGGTGAAATTCCACTCGGACGACACCATCACCAAAAAAGGCTTCCACCTGCGGTACACCAGCACCAAGTTCCAGGACACACTCCACAGCAGGAAATGACCGCTGCCCTCACATGGGCCGGGACAGGAGTCCTGCTTCCCTCAGTCACCTAGACTGGACAGTGGGGGTGGTGGGCAGAAGGCAGCACACCATCCCTCACCCTCAGGCACCAGGACCTCAGTGCCAACGGGCCAGGCGAAGCGTTCCCCAGGAGGTGGGGGACCAGGACTCCTTCACAAGCCTCTTCCCCGCGGGACCTGGGCCAGGGAGCCAGAGCTCTCACTGAGACACTTGAAGTGACCATTCTTCCCTGGGGGCCCTGCCTGGTGGCGAGAGAGCCCATCACAGAACCCCGCCACCTTCCCCACCATCTCTCCACGCTGTATTGTGTAGAGCTGGTGGCCGTAATCTTCATGTAATGTATGTTTCATGCCTCTTCTCCAGCCTGGATTGGGTTTTATTTAGACCCCCACACCCCCGCTTCCTGAGTGTCTGTGCGTCCTCTAGGAGCCACAGTGGGACGCTGGAGAGGAGGTGGAGACACAAGACAGAGCTGGCTGGTCAGCCACACCAGGGCACCCCAGCCAGCCAATAAACCGAAAGTGTTACAGCCAGTATCCTGTGCCAGATGTCCCGGGGATGTGGGGGTGAGGTGTCTCCTTCCAGATGTGCAGCCTTGCAGGGTGTCTGAGGCCAGCATGTGGCTAGGACACCTGGCCTCGCTGGCTGCCCTTGCCTCCCATGATAGTGTGATTTCACACTTGGGCACGCTCACACACACACACACACACACACACACACACACACACACGCGTGCGCGCGCCTGTAGACTGCAATCCTCAGGCAATGGCGCACGCTCACACGCTGCTCGACCTGGTCCTCCCACACAACGGGAGGGTAGAACATTCTATAAAGAGGCTGTTTGCGGGGAGGGAGGAGGTATGTAAAAGAAGTTTGGGGGTGTGTGTGTCCATCTGGCTTTCCTGTCTCTAACTGGGGAAGGAGAGTGTGGGCTGCGAGGGTGTTTGGCTAGGAGAGCCCACCAGGAGCCAGAAATCTTGCACTGGCTGGGTCAGGTCTGCCAGCTGGCCCCAATGCCTGCCTCCCAGACAGACAGACAGACAGACAGACAGACAGACAGACAGACAGAGTGCAGTTCCTGAGCCAACATTCTAGCTGTCTCCCCAGGCTCTTCCCGGCCCCTCTTCCCTGTCATGGCCCTCCCTCCCCAACCAGCAGGGAGGCCCAGACCTGTGCCTCCTAGAGGTCAGGAGAGCCCACAGCCCTGCTCCCTCTCTCTAAGGGGTTCCTGCCTCTCCGTGGGTGTCATAGGGAAAGTGGAGAGAGGACACAGGAGAGGACGTGCTCATGCCTGGGCTGGCCACACCAAGATTCTGGAGAAGGTGGGACAGCCTGCCCAAGCGGGGCTTCTGAGGGCCTTCAGTGCTCCCTGAGCGCTTTACTTGCCCCACAGTCCTCCCTGTCACGGGGCAGGTGCTGGGCCAGATGGTGTCTGGGCTTGGGGACCCCCCTCAGGGTCAGCGTAGCACAGTAGGCCTACATTGACCCTTAAAGCAGAAGGCAGTGGCAGAAAGCACAAGACACCCACAGGACCTTCATCCTCTGGGAAGCAGATCCTCTCTGTCTCCTCTAGGTCTGACCTCTGCTGGAGCCCTGCAAAGGACTACTCCTTGCTATTCCAGTGACATCACATGTGCGATGTCATGGCCGCCTCCCTTGCTCCCTCCTCCTCTGGTAGGGATGCTCAGGATGGAAGGACCCCAGTGGTGGGAGCCGCTGGGGCATGTGGCCCAGACAGTCTTCCCACCAGCTTGGCACTGGCATCTCCTTGGAAGAATTTATACTCGGCGGCCACAGCTCTCCACACCCACCTTCCAGGTGCTTCCAAAGCTCCAAGGACCACAGTCACAGCTTAAAAGCCACATGTCAAAGGATCCAAAGTCATAATCCTGTCCCAGCCAAAGGGCTCAGCCCCCAGAGACGTACCTCCCAACCCACAGAAAGGTCCTCTGCCTCAGGCAGGTCATTATGAACCTGGTGGCAGGCAGGGCCCGCCGAAGCAGCCTCCCCAGGAGTGTGTTCCAGACACCATCACCCACGTAGCCTCGGTCTTCTGATGTCTCAGGGATGAGCCTTCCCCAGATCCATCATCAGGGACAGCCAGGGGGTCACGGTGGCTCAGGCCCAGAGTGGGCACAGGGGAAATTTGGTGACCACAGTAAAAGGTGCAGAGTATTTGAGAGACCCCCGTCCAAACCAAAGCACTGCAAGAGGCTGGTAGAAAGCCAGAGATGCAGGGTGGGCTTCCAACCCATCCTGAGGAGAGGATATGAGTCCCAAAGGCCACTAAAGGACAGGTCCTTCCTCACAGCCAAGAAGCAAAAGGATGAACCTCTCTGGATGCCCAGATGTCCATCCCCAAGTGTTACCTTCAGGCAGCAGGTAGCCCAGGTTTGATGGAGAAGAGGAAGAAAAGGAGGGCTGCAAAGAAGACGAGGCACCCCCTCAGGCCAGAGAGTACCAGAGGAAGGGAGGAGGTGGAAGAGGGTGTAGAGCAGGGCCCTCCCTGCTGGTAAAGGCCTTCAGGAGCTGGCTGCAGGCCACAGAAACATATTTTAGAATTTAGAAGATCACTGGGTCCTCCAAGCAGCCCGCCCTTGCCTTCTGGCTGCTTCAGGGCTTTCGACTAGGCCCACTGCAGTGCAACCAAGTGGTGTCATGGTAGAGGATACACAGGGCACCTCCAACTATCTCCCAGCCCCCAGGCCGCCCTGGCTCCTCTGGGTCCTGAGTGCAAGGCTCGCTGTGGTAGGGTGAGTCTGGAGCTACCCCCAACCCTGCACCCCCAGTCTAGGACCAGGTGCAGATACCCACACCCCTGCGCTTCTGACCTTCCTCTCTGGAAGCATCTAATCCTCAGCAGGGCGGATGCCTCAACCTGGCAGACCAGAGACCTGGCTCAGCCACACCTAGCTCTGTGACACTCACCAGCTGCCCCTTCCCAAACCTGTCACCTGTCCCCAGCATCCTTCCTGCCACAGCCAGAGGCAGATGGGAAACCTCAATGTCTAGGCGGGAGTGCAGCCAGCATGCAGGGGCCAGGCTGTTGCAGAGGCCTGGACCCTGGGGGGAGGAGTTCGAGCTTCTGGACCAACTGTTGGCTCGACTGTCAAATCAGGAAAGTTGGGAGTGCTGCCCCTGGCTTCCTTTTCCTCCTCTTTCTGGCCCTTCCTTCCCCCCAACATGTTTCTCAGGAGTAAAATGATGACAAGTTTGATAATGCATGTAGCCCATTTTGAACCCGAGCTCTACCGTGAGGTGGCCCTGAGAGCCTGGATAAGTCACTTAACCTCTGAGCCTCAGTTTTTTCATCTGCAAACCTGGGATAATGATAGCATCTGACACGGTTAAGAAGGAACAAGGTGGCTGGGATTGGTGATACACACCTGTAATCCCGGTACTTGGGAGGCTGAAACAGGAGGATCACAGGTTTGAGGACAGCCTCAGTGAGCAGCAAGACACTCACCAAACTAGTAAGAACCTGTTTCAAAATAAAAAATTTAACAAGCCAGGCGTGGTGGCGCACACTTGTAATCCCCGCGCTTGGGAGGCTGAGACAGGAGGATCTCACAGGTTCGAAGCCAGCCTCAGCTGCTTAGTGAGGCTCTCAGCAACATAGTGAGACCCTGTTTCCAAATAAAATATAAAATAGGTCTGGGAGTATAGCCCAGAAGTAGAAAGCCTCTGGGTTCCACCTCCAGTACCACCAAAAAAATAAAAATAAAAATAATAAAATAAATAAATATTAAAATTAAATTAAAATAGAGCTGGAGGTATAGCTCAGAGGTAGAATGCCCCCTCCCAGTTCAATCCCCAGTAACACACACACACACACACACACACACCACACACACACACACACACACACACACACACACACACACAAGGAGCAAGGTAACCTTTAAAGACAGCCCGCCACTGCACCTGGCAAATAAACTTTTCAGAAAGGGACCTCCTTTCCTTTCCTCCATCAGATAGTTTTCTGCCTCTGAACTGCTCTCTGCCTGGGCTCAAGGAAGCCTCTGGATCGCCTGGTTTCCAGGCAGGCCTTTGCGCTCAGTGCAGGGCTCTTCCTGCCAAGGAGGCAAAGCTTACCCCACAGCAAGGAGGAGCGTGTGGGCCAGCAGGGACATATTTCTGGCCAGCTGGTGGCCTTTCTGGGCACCTCCTGAATCACACCCTGTACTTGACTGTCCCTACGTACAAGGCTGATTCTAGAATCCATGGAAAGATTTGCTGCTCCAGTTTGTAAAAATAGTAGTGCCTGACTTGGAGGTGTGTGGGGGTGGGGTGGGGAGAAGGCAGCCAGATGTTCTCCCCAGAGAACCCTGCGCGCCCCCAACCCTGCCGACCAGACCAGAACCTCTGTTGCTGCCCACGCCCGCCCCTCCCCCATCCCGGCACATCTGTTTCCAATCTCTTCCAGATGCTGCAGCAGCCATACCAGTTTTATGGCCCATCACCTCATCTTGGCTTCTGGAAGGCCTCCCCCCACCCCTATTCCAGGGAAGGGTCCCTTTTTATCCCTGAGACCCCTGCCACCTATCTCTCTGCTTTGTGGAGGGCGGGGGCTCTCATTTACCAGGATGAAGAGGAAAATGCGGCCAGAGAAGAAAGAATAGACCATCAGGGGAAGTGTGGGTGCGAGTCTGAGCAGAGAGTGTGGGCGCTGCGGGTGCTGGGGGCACGTGTGTGCAGCAGGGGGTTTGTATTGGGTGTGCCTGTGTGCTTGCGCCTACATAGCCGGACACCCCACCTGTGACCCTTGCCTTCGGGCCACCGCCTTGGGTTCCCTGGCGGTCTGCACTGGAGACAGAGCTGCTCGCGGTCCTCAGCTGGACCACGGCAGTTCCCGTCCAGGGTGGTCCCACAGCTTGGCGCTATCTGGGGTCTCCTAGGCTCCCTCTGAGCCAAGCCCAGGCCGGGTATGTTTATGGGTGTTTGTGTTCGTGCCCTGCAGAGGATTCTCTCTCCTACTGGGTTAAATGATGGTGCCGGTTGTTGTTGTTGTTGTTGTTGTTGTTGTTGTTGTTGTTGTTTGCAGTATTGGGGGTTGAACCCTGGGGCATTCTACTCTGAGCTAAACCCCCAGCCCTATTTTTTATTCTTTATTTTGAAACAGGGTCTCGCTCAATTGCAGAGGGCCTCACTAAGTTTCTGAGGCTGGCCGTGAACCTGTGATCCTCCTGTAACAGCCTCTCAGATTTTGGGATTCCAAGTGTGCACCACCATGCCCGGCTTACTAGGTTAGATTAGAGCCCCAGCCAGAAAGGACCCCAGGGCAGACTTGGGCAACTGCTCTGACCCTGCTCCATCTGACTGCTGCTCCGGGCAGCCCAGAGCTGGCTGTGTGCCGGAGAGTGGCCATCTGGACAAGGAAGGGAAGGTAGGCCTCTAGAAGAAACTGCCTGGGGCCCCTATCTCCCTTCACTGCCTTTGGCTCTCCAGTAAGGACTCTGGAAGCCAATCCCATCTGCCAAGAAACCCACAAGGGCTCTTAAGACTGAATGTGAAGCCGGTACCTCTGGAGAGCTCAGAACCCAGGTCTGCCCAGAGTCCTTCCCCATCCTTGGAATCAAATACACTCAAGCACTCTTCGCTACTCCTTTAAAAAAAAAAAAAAAAAAAAAAAAAAAAAGCATCCAGGAGAGCCGGGTGTGGTGGCACACACGTGTAATCCCAGCATTCAGGAGGCTGAGACAGGAGGAAAATTGCAGGTTCGTGGCCAACCTGGGCTACTAAGTGAGGCCCTTTGCAACTCAGTGAGACCCTGTTTCAAAATAAAGAATAAAAAATAAGGCTGGGGGTGTAGCTCAGAGGTAGAATGCCCTGGGTTCCCACCCCAGTAACTAACACACACACACACACACACACACACACACACACACACACACACACACACGGCTCTAGGGTATTTGTGACTCCACAGCACCCCCTGGTGTTATCCTGGAGCTAGGCATGGCCTTGGTTAGCTGGAAGAGACTTGGGAAGACCCTGGGGAGGGCCACTGGGGACAGGCCCTGCCTGTATCTTTTTGTTCAAGGAGGCCCTTGAAACACACTAAGGGTGGCAGGCACAGGCACAGAGAGATAAAATGAGAAGATTGGGGTTTTTGTTTTTTGTTTTTAGGTACTGGGAATGGAACACAGGGGCATTCTACATCTGAGCTACACCCCCAGCACGATTTTTTATTCTTACTTTTTTTTTTTTTTTTTTTTTTTTGGTGGTACTGGGGTTTCTGGAAACCCTTCTGCCTCCGGGCTACACTCCCAGGCCTATTTTTATACTTTTTTATTTGGAAACAGGGTCTCTTAACCCAGCGCGGCTGGCTTAAAACCTGCTCAATCCTCCTGTCTGTCTCCCAACACTGCCCAGGGCCATCATGCAGACAAACAGAGCTGATGTGCGTGGAAGCCCGGTGCAGCACCTGCATACAGCGGACCCTCGGGAAGTGGTGGTCTGCTGTCCTTCAGCTCTCCTTCCTATCCCTAAGGGGCCGTGCCCTGAGGTCTGCTGACACGTGTGGACTTAACTCAGTGTTGGGAAGGTGCCGCTGACGTTTCTGGAGCATCTCTTCTCCAGCAAGGACCATTTTAGTAAGACCATAATAATAGACGCAGAGGTGACTCAGATCTGCAGAGGAGGATCAGTACCGTTGGTAGGGAGGGTTCACCCTGGCTCTAAGGAAAGGAAACCCGGCGGCACTTGGGTCTGAAGCATGGCAGGAAGCGTGGACTCGGGGACCCCGGGGAGGCCTCCTGATTCCCACAGGCCTCAGTTTCCCCATGCAGGGAGCAGTAGGTGGGCCCAAATGACCCCAAAGTCCTCAAAGCTAGAGACATGGCTCCGCCTTCGGAGCCCTGCTGCCACGGTAGGTGAGTTTGCCCTGGGAGAGGGCCCAGGGCGCCTGTCCCGAGGGCATCCTGAGCTCATTCCTGGGCCCAAAGAGAGACCCTGTTGTGCTCTCCATGTTTGTGCTTCCACCCCCAAAATCACATGTGGAAATCTTTTTTTTCTTGGTGTTGAGAATTGAACCCAGGGGCATTCTACCTCAGAGCTCCACTCCCAGCCCTATAGTTTATTTTTTATTTTGAGACAGAGTCTCATTTAAGCTGCTGAGACTGGCCTTGAATTTATAATCCTTCTGTCTCAGCCCTCCCCCGCCCAGGACTAGGATTACAGGTATATGCCACCACGACCAGCTCATATGTTGAAATCGTACCCCCCCCAAGGTGATGTATTAGGAGGTGAGGCCTTCAGGAGGCCCTTAGGTCAGAGGGTGGAGCCTCCTGGGTGGGACTGGTGCCCTCATAGACAGGGACACAGCTGGAAGACAGCTGTCTACACATCTGAAAGTAAATCCACCAAGGAGGACTGGATCTTGGACTTTTCAGTCTCCAGATCTGTGAAAGGAAATCTTTCTGGCCTGTGGTGTTTCTTCATAGCCGCTTGAATAGACTGAGACAGGAGGGGCCCTTAGGCCATGGTGGTTTATTGATGCATGGTCGCAAGCACAGCACAGGCGCCCAGGAAGGACACGGGCCAGGGGAGGGCATCGGGCCACCCCACAGCAATGCTGTCAGCAGAGGGGAAAGCGCCTGGGGTCCCATGTCCCGCCCTTCTGCGCACATTTCCCTGAGGCCCCAGACCTCCTGCCCCACGCCAAGGAGACAGCTGATGGTGGCACTGCCCAGCAACCAGCCGTCCACCTGTCCCTCACTGAGGCATGGCTCTGCCCATTCCTCCATCCACCACAGAGGTCCAGCTGCCTGTCCATCACCCCTGCCACGTCTGTGAAAGTCACCGTGGGCTGGCTGCTCTCTGCGTCCTCGCCCCTGCCAGCGCATCCTCCATCTCTTCGCCTGATTTGCTTGTCTGGGGAGTCCATGCTCGTGACCCGTATGGCAGTAGGAAGTAGGTAGGAATGTGAGGAGCCTGGGAGGCCAGAGGGGGCGGTGGGTGGGCGCAGGGGTGGAACCGCAGAGCCCACAGTCCACACACAGCACAAGACGGTCACGGCACCACGGCAGAGCCAGTGTGTGAGCAAAGCGCACAGCCAGGTGGGGTACCAGGGCTTCTGCAGTAACCTCAGCTCCCTAGTTCCGTGCCAGGCCCCTGGAGGCTTGAGGCGGCCCGCCTCCGGCTGAGGAAAGGGTCTCAGGGGTCTCCTGCCCCCTCCTCGACCCCAGCAGCTGCTGTTCCAGACCTGGGCACTCTCAGAGCAAGGGAGAAGGTCTGCTGGGGAATGTCTCCAGATAGAAGAAAGGAAAATCCCAACAGCCCAGGGCCCCCCAAGCCAGGAGAGGAAAGAGCACCCCTTTCTAGGGAGTCAGAGGACGTAGGAGGGGACAGGGTGGGGGGTGGCTCTCCCATGCGGGAAGAGGGCATTCTGGGGCAGGGAGTGACGGTGCGGTGCGGTGCGGGAGATTATTTATAGGACGGGAAGCCCCTAAGCCTAGCCCAGCGGGGAGGGGCTTTCTGGGGTGGCCCTGAGTGGGGTGGATGGGGCTAAGGAGGTGGCGCCCCACAACTCTCTGCCTCTTCCTGGAGGCGGCCACGCTGCTTTTGAGCTGCAGCCCAGAGATGCTTCTCCAGGACAGCCTGGGAAGGGGGCAGGACTCTGGGAGATGGAGGCTTAGATAAGGTAAAGAAGGGGAGTGGGAAGTCAGGGGAAAGGGCAAGGTCTCCAGAAATCCAACCCACCTACCAGCCTACTTCCTGAGGCTGAGGAGCCCTTCCGAGTTTGCCGGGCCTGGGGCGGGCCATGCTCACCAAGAGACCACCTTCCGTTGCCTCCAATGCCAAGGGGTGGGGGAGGGGTTGGCAGATGGAGCCGAGGGAGCAGGGGGGCAGGGGAGAGAAAACCAGTTCCCTGAGCCTACACCACCCACCTCCGCCCTCCCGTCAACTCTCCCCGGGAGCCCTAGCGGCCCACGCTGATGTTGCAGGTCTTGCAGCTCGGGTCTTTCTTGGCATCCGCAGTGGACAGGCTCATGAGCTGGTGCCCGCTGATCTCCCCCAGGGTGCCCAGGGACAGGTCAACAGGCTCAGTGTAGATGATCTCCAAGATGAGGTCCTGGGCGTGGCGGAAGACCAGCTCCCCGTCCTCCACGCTGCAGGTCAGGAACTTATTGCAGGCAATGTCCAGGAGAGGCAGGCGGTCGCGGCAGAAGCGGTCCCCCAGGGAGCCCTTGGGCGCCAACACCAGGATGGCGTAGTGGTAGGCCGTGTACATACAGTAGAAGTCCGCAAAGTAGAGGTTGGTGCTGGGGTTGAAGAGGCGCTGGGCGGGGATCTGGAAGCGCCAGCGGCCGTAGGGAGAGTCCTGGGGGGGCTGGCCGGTGTTGAACTCCGTGTTGCAGCTGAAGAAGACGCCGTGGAGCATGCCGCTGGTGGGCGAGCCGTGGCTGCCGCTGTTGTCCTTCAGGTAGGGCTGCAGCACGTTCCCGCAGTGGGTCCTGCCACCCAGGAGGGATGTGCAAAGGGAGAGAAAATGGCACAGGTTAGCTGGGCTGGGGCTCAGCTGCTGTGTGCAGTCATGAGAGAGAGAGAGCCAGCCGAGCTCCCTCCTGATGCACCCACCAGCTGGCAGCCTCCAGCAGTCATAAACAGAGAATTCCAGAATGCAAAAGCAGACAGGGCCCTAGAGATGAACTCCTCCATCCAGCTCCTTCACAGACAAGAGATCTCAAACTGTTACCAAAACCCTTTGATGGGGCTTCAGCTGATGAGCAAGGCCCCTGGGATCTGAAGTAGCCTGTTACCACTCCCCCCCACCCCATCCCGGGTACCTCTCCTGCCTCTACACCTTCCAGTGCTCTCTCTGCCTGGCCAGCCCTGCCCATCTTTCTCCACCTGGTTTGACAAATTCCAAATTTTCTTTCCAGGTCTACAATAGTGGTCGCTCCTCCCTGAAACCTTCCAGGAACATCAGGCGCTTGCATTCAACCACTATCTGGCTGGTACTATGAGCAGGACACTGAATTTCACTCAGTGACTCCATATACTTATGACATTACATCCTTCCATACTATCTCCTTGGCTGGACTCTGGAGTTTTTTAAAAGGGTGGCCTGTGCCTTAGTCTCTAACCTGCCCTAGTAAGGCGCGCTCGCTCTCTCTCTCTCTCTCTCTCTCTCTCTCTCTCTCTCTCTCTCTCTCTCTCT
Organism: Muscardinus avellanarius; assembly: GCF_963383645.1. NCBI lineage: Eukaryota > Metazoa > Chordata > Mammalia > Rodentia > Gliridae > Muscardinus > Muscardinus avellanarius. The sequence goes on along the minus strand of NC_137800.1, from coordinate 13,241,013 downwards.
CTCTTCTCTCTCTCTCTATCTCTCTCTCTCTCTCTCCCCCCCATACTGGAAATGGAACCCAGGGGCATTCTACCTTTGAGCTACACCCCCACCCCTATTTTTTATTCTTTATTTTGAAACAGGGTCTCATTGAGTTGCAAAGGGCCTCACTGAGCAGCTGAGGCTGGCCCTGAACCGCGATCCCCCTGTCTCAGCCTCCCAAATGCTGGTATTACAGGCATGCGCCACCACACCCGGCTACTCCTCTTCTTTAATACAAATACCAGAGACCCTTGAGGTCCCCACTCCCCTGGGTAGGGTCAAAGTGCCAGCCCCAGCTGCCTGTAACAATAAAGATAGTGATAGTAGTGGCTTTCTCTGTCCTACCTTAGAACGACATGGACTTGGGCAGTGTCAGCAGGCATGGGGGAGGAGGAACAGTCCTGGTTCTTCCTCTCTCTTGCTCTCAGGGACGAGAGACTTGCTGGCTCAGCTGGCCAGTCAAGATCCCTGTGGACCTCAGGCTTCTCATCTTTAGGCTGAGGGTATTGGATTGGACCATCAATTTCCTAACATATTTGGACTGCAGAACTCCTCTCTCCTTTTCCCTCAAAGGAAAGTACATCTAGACGGGTCATAGGTAAATAGTTGATGCTGCTCTGGCTGGACGGTAGGTACAGGGCCTCCCAAGTTCACCCTCTGATTCTCCGTACCACCTTCTCTCTGGTCCCTGGTCCTGACTGGAGAGACAGCTGTCCCTTGGTGGTTGGTCCCAGTGAAGGAATTGCCCAGAGAAGGAATCAAATCCAGACTTCATTCACCTGCCTGTGTGCGTGGTGCTCTGCCAGGTGGCCCCATCCCAGAGCCCTTGACCATCCCTGAGCCCAGTCCCGAAGAATCAGTCCATTCTGGACCAGCCTGGGGATGTGAGGTCAGGGGCACCCCAGAGGAGGGTCTGACGGCCAGGGGATTAGGAGGGGAGCCTCAGAGAGCCAGAACAGAAGGAGGAAGAACTGAAGGAGCAAAAAAGGTTGGCAGGCCTGCGGGGGCCAAAGCCACCCTACCTGGCGTGCTGGAAGTACTCCTTGTGATGGTTGCGGTAGAAGACAGAGAAGCGGAGCATGCGGCCAGCGATCTGCTCGGCTTTCTCCTGCAGCTGCGCCAGGTGCTCCTTGGCATAATCTGCAAGAGTTCAGGTGGGGTGAGGTGACTCCTCCGAGGGCCAGCGATAGGATCACAGCCTCTTTCTTTCCCTCCTCCTTCACCCCTACTTATCCCTCGCCATGCCTGCCAGCCGACCTCTGTCCCCTGCAGTAGCGGGGGGGGGATCAGGCAGCCTGCAGCAGCAGCGTGGGCTGTGATAGGAACGAGCCAGCTGGCTTTGCTGGGGACATGGAGAGCCGCATGCTGGCTGTCCTTGTCACCTCTGTGTCCTCACTGCCAGAAACTCAGAGCTCCCAGAGTCTGGAATGGGCGGCAGGCCACCCTGTCATGCCACGGATGCTAGGGGCTGTCACTCCAGGCCGTGCTCATGGAGACAGAGGAGCAGCAGCTAAAAGAAAGGCCTGAGAGGGAGAATGCAAGACGCTTTGAGGAGAGCCCTTCAAATCCTGCCGATGCGAGGCTGCATGCGGAAGCCAGTTGTAATCACTGATGGGGGCTCATAAAGAATCTTGGGGAAATGAGCCTGGGCCCCTCACGTGTTAATGTTGACGCAGACAAGGAGCTGGGCCATTGGCTCTTTGCTTGGGCCTCTCAGGGAAGGCTGGTACCAGGATAGGAAAATCGATCCCCTGGACCGGGCTCTGGGGTTCTTGGCCCAGGCAGGGCGGCTGCTGGGCTAGATAGTGCCTTGGTTCCAGTTCCAAAATGGTGTCCTTTTCTTGTTGCTGATGTATCCCTGGTGGGGGCACTTGGCCGGCAAGACAAGGTAGATTGGACTGAATCCATCCCCAGCTCCTCAATTTGAATTAAATGCCCATAGATGGCAGTTCTGGGGGTAAACCAAGAAGCCTTTCCCAAGAAAACAGGGGTGCTTCTCATGAGTGAGGTTTGCAGCAGCTCAAGGAGACTGGGGCATAGATCTTGGCAGAGGATGGAGGAGCCAGCAGCCTCGGAGGCCCCGGGGCAGAGACTGTTCCCTGTCTCTTCCTTGTGACAGGAGAACAATCTGTAACCGTTCTCACGTGGACACCAAAGGGCTGGGGTATTTCGGACAATCCAGGGTCATCAGTGGCCCAGCACACGCAAGCGCAGTGTTCATCCATGCTGGAATCACAAATTCGATTCCACTAAGAGAATTTGCAAGGCCATTGGATGGGGCCATTTTTACAGGCTAATGGAAGACTCAGGACAAACGAAATGGGCTTGCCCAGCAAGTGTTCATTGAAGCGCCGCTGATAAACAAAATGTGATGTATATGTACAAAGGGATACTAGATCCTGGCTGAAGAGGGAAGGAAACACGGCCACATACTGTGCATCTTTCACCTTGAGGACATTTGTGCTGAGAGAAGTAAACCAGTCACAAAAGAACTAATACCGAATGAGTTCGTTTATATGAGGCACCCGGAGCAGTCAAAATCAGAGACACAGAAAATAGACCGGTGGTTGCCAGGGCCTAGGGGAGGGACCCGGGGAGTGGTGGTTTCATACCTATAGAGTTTCGGTTTTGCAAGATAGAAAAGTTCCAGAGATTGCTTGCACAACAGTGTGAATATGCTTCACACTGCCGTATTGTACACTTGGAAATGGTTAAGATGGGAGATTTTAGGTTGTGTTATTTTATCACAATTTAAGAAAAAAGTATGTTGCCGTCGAGCCAGAAAAGTTACTCCATCCCCGTATGGCAGTAGTATTGCCTGTTGAAGACATCTGTCCCTCATTAGAGAGAAAGGCTCTAGGAGCACAGGAAGGGGCCCGTCCAGGCGTGTCTCCCCTCTGGCCTCAGTGCCTGGGGCACAGCAGGTGTTCACGACTGTTTGCTAGGTTAAGACAAAGCCCCCTCTTGGTCGCAGCTAGGGCAGATGTGCCAAGGAAGAGGGCAGTGCCGCCAGCCTCACCTCCGGTGCAGAACTCGACTGTCTCGCTCCAGCCGGACACCAGGTACTCCCCATCGCTCTGCTTCACGGCGGTCTGCACGGCCACGCTGTACTCCGTGCGAGGGCTCAGAAACCAGTGGCCTCTCACGGTCATGGGCAGCGGCACTGCCTTGGCCACCAGCTTGGTGGGGACATCCTGAGAAGTGGGGTACAGACGCAGAGCCACGAGTCAATCTCAGGCTCACACCCTATCTTGGCGCCACTTCTGAGCTGGCCAGCCTCAGGGACCCATCAGCTCCAGATCCGGGCTCCCGATTCCCCGATTCCCCACAGAAGCAAGCAGTGGCTATGTGATGGCCATGCTCCCTCGGGAACTGAGGGGACGGGCCACTGAGGACGAGGCCTTCAGAGTCAAAGGCAGCAGGACCTTCGTTTCTGAGGGAGACTTCGCGAGCTCTGCGCACTGCAGTGCCGTCTCCACGGCAACGGCAAATGCTGAGAAGCCAGGGAGGCAGGGAAAATATGCCTTAGTCTTTGGGGGGAGACTTAAGGGGGTGGTGTAGAACACTCACATCACCGTGGCAACTGGCCTGCCAAAAGACACCCAGATCAGGAGAGCCAGTTCCAGAGAGAGAGAAAAGGTTTGTAGCCCACACTGATGTCCTGGGAGCCAGCATCTGCCCACCACACACTCCCCTGCCTCTCTGCTGGCTGGAGAAGATGCTAGACTGCCTCCCACCACCCCCACCCAGGCTCTTAACCCGGGAAGGGACACACCCTTGAGGACCCTCTCACATCTCTGGTCTAGACAAAGCCAGTGCTCAGGCGAGGGGCAGAGAGAAAGACGAGGGGGAGCACAGGGTGCCCAGCAAAAGGGCAGGCTCACGCTGCCTGGCCAGTCAACAACAGGGCTGCATGGAGTCCTGGGTTCGCTGGGACTGAGTCATCCTCACATGGAGTGTCTCTGGCTGGCCCCACCCCTCTGTGCTCACCGCCCCGCCCCGCCGGGCGCTCTGCCCCTGTGTAAAGTCCCAGTCATGGCGCTGATAACAGCACTCACACCGTGCTAGGCGTCGTGCCAAACACCACGCAGACATTACTCATGGAATTCTCTTCACAGTCCCAATCGTGGAAGTGGTTATTTCCCCCTCCTTTTTTTTTTTTTTAACCATTTAAGAAGCTCAGGCTCAGAAAATGTCAGATCCCATTACCAAGATGGCCCACTGACAAGAATGTGGGTTTTGCTGGGCGTGGTGGCACATGCTTGTAATCCCAGCATTTGGGAGGCTGAGACAGGTTTGCGGTTCGAGGACAGCCTCGGCTACTACTTAGTGAGGCCCTTTGCAACTCAGTGAGACCCTGTTTCAAAATAAAGAATAAAAAATAGGACTTGGGTGGAGGTAGCTTGGAGGTAGAATGCCCCTGGGTTCCATCCCCAGTACTACAAAGAAAAAAAAAAAAGAATGTGGGTTTTGACCAGGTTTCTCGCTCTGACCCTCTCCTCCAGGCCAACCATTACTCTGCTTCCATCAAAAACGGGCTATGGAGAGGCGCCCTCCACTCACCCGGTGCTTGAACTTGTTGGAGTTCTTATTCTCCTTCTTGTTGAGGTCTATGAAGTAATGGGTGACCCTCTCCAGGTCGCTGTCCTCCATGGCCCAGGAGATGCGGAAGGAGTCGCAGGTAATGTTGTTGATCTCGATGCTGTGGGGGGTGGACAGCAGCTCCATGCTCCCCTCCGGCTTGGCTCCTGTGGGGACTGAGAGGAGGGGAAGGATCAGCACCTCCCTCTCCCCATGGAATTTTCTGGAATGTGACTGCTCCTAATATCCCTCAAGAGGCGGAGCCTAGGGAACCTATGAGACGCCTGAGTGCCTGCCTCCTGAATCTAATAGAAGAGTCGCATGCTTGTAATCCCAGCATCCAGGAGGCTGAGACTGGAGGATCACGGTTCATGGACAGCCTTAGCTACTTAGTAAGGCCCTTTGCAACTCAGTGAGACCCTGTTTCAAAATAAAGAATAAAAAATAGGGCTGGGAGCCGGGCGTGGTGGCAAACGCTTGTAATCCCTGTGCTTGGGAGGCTGAGACAGGAGAATCGCACAGGTTCGAAGCCAGCCTCAGCTACTTAGTGAGGCTCTCAGCAACTTAGTGAGACCCTGTTTCCAAATAAAATATAAAAAACAGGTCTGGGAGTATAGCCCGGAGGTAGAAAGCCTCTGGGTTCCACCCTGAGTACCACCACCAAAAAAAAAAAAAAATAGGGCTGGGGGTGTAGCTCGGAGGTAGAATGCCCCTGGGTTCTATCCCGCAATAAATAAATAAATAAATAAATAAATAAATAAATAATAAAAGAATAGTCAGCCTGGGAGACCAGAGGCGAGGGCGTGAGGGACTCAAGGTGGGCTGGGCGCTCCCCTGGGGGGCTCTTTGCTCTCCTTTGAGGGTCTGAAAGCAGACGGCACCTGACAGGTGGCAGAGGCAGTAGGAATGCTGGCGGCAGGGACAGATTTGCAGCAGATGGAGCCCGGGAGGGGGGGCCCTTAGCCAGCAGGCGTGAAAAGAGAAAGGGTGGGGGCGGAGGGAGTGGGTAAGAGGCTGCCCGAGGCAGGAAGCACCCGCTGAGGGGCGAAAGTGCTAGTCCTCCAGGCCCTCGCCTCAGGCCTGGCTCCGGGGATGACTTAGTGAGGGTCCCCACGGTGCAGGGCCTGGAGGACTAGCAACGCTAGGTGCCTGTGGACTCATCCACAGTGGAAGGGGACAGAATGGGTCCCAGCTGGCTTCGAGCTCTTTCTACCCATAAGTTTTTTGGTGCTTTCTCTTTGAGCTGAGCCTCACTCGACTCTTGAATAAATAGTTATGTTTTAGCATTGACGTCCATTGGGGGCAGACACACACACACACACACTAATTCACCAAGCCTCACGGTAGGTATATAATAGTGCCCCCAGTTTGCAGACGTGGTAACTAAGATTGGGGGTGCTGACATGCCCAAGGCTGCACCGTGCAAATGATTTGCACTCTGGAGTGCCAAGCACTTTATCACTAAGATTGCATGTGTGCATGTGTGCATGTATATGGCATATGCGTGGCCACGCAGAGTGCACATATGTTTTCCTTTGTTTTTACTCCTTTTTTTTTTTTTTGTGGTACTGGGGATGGAACTCATGGGCATTCTATCTCCAAGCTCCACCCCCAGCCCTATTTTTTATTCTTTAATTTGAAACAGGGTCTCACTGAGTTGCAAAGGGCCTCACTAAGTAGCTGAGGCTGTCTGTGAACTGTGATCCTCCTGTCTCAGCCTCCCCAATGCTGGGATTACCACACCCAGCTTGTTTTTACCCCTTTCTATGGATGCCTTTCAAGCAGCTCACCTCCTCCTTCCACTCTGTTGACTGGCCCCTGACATCTGGGGCCCTTCAGTGTGAAAGGACTCCACCCCTTTCCCTCTCCCCTGCACCCTGCCTTGTCCATGGCCTGGCTCACCTGAGTTCCCGGGAACAGGTGGGAAGGAGAGGACACAGATGTGAGTGGGCTTTTTCCAGGGCATTCAGCCTCAGGCTTTCCCGATTTCTCCCTCTAGCCCAGCCCCCAGCACCCTCATGCCACCTCCTTCTCTCCTCTCTTCCCTCTTTCTTTCCTCCCCTTGCCTAGGAGCTAGGGGTGAGGGCACCTTGTGCCTGCAAAAGCAGGTACTTTTATTTATAGCTTCCAGAAGATTCAGCCCACACTTCCCTGTCAATTAAGCCTGCTCCAGAGCCTGGCATCTTTAAATTAGCCTGTGGGCTGCCTGGGTGGAAGGCGCACAGGAGGCAGGCCACGGGTGACGGCCCTTATCTGCCTCAGGTGTCCCTTGAGTGCGTTTCATCTTATCCTCCCACCCTAGAGTCAAATGCCAGTGACTTTATGCTCAGGGAATCTCATGGTAAATAAGCATGGGGGTGCTACCAGGTCCACCCCAAAATAAAATAGATGGGATCAATCCCAGGAACCCCATGATAATAAACTTGTTTGCAATTCTGGAGGCAGGCGTGGAGCAGTGGGGAAGTTTCTCTCTCCCTGGATCCCGGCAAGAAGCAGCTCTCAGCGTGATACACGTGTGACTGTCACACGCACACTCAGGCACCTACGCACACGAACACGGACACGCTCCCACTGGCCAGGGAAGCAGCCTACGCTTGCCCCACGAGCAGTGCCTGCTCCTTCCTCCAGCCCTCCTGGAGGGAGAGGGGCAGCTGTGGGGGTGGGTGGGGCTCCCTCCAGTTCTGGGAGAGCTGAGCTGACTCCCCGCCCTGGCCTGGGAGAGTCGCAGGGACACAGCGAGAACACACAACCAGAGTGGGAAGGGCAGGGCGTGAGGGGCAGGTTGAGGCAGCACCCTAGAAACACCCACAGTCCCGTGTGGACCCACCCCGAGGCATGCACGCACGCACCCACACAGGGGCCGGCGTGGAGGGGCCGCCTGTGCGCTCCGCTGCCTGCCACCACCTTGCACATTCTAAGAATGTCGCTTTCATGCAGACCCACACATGATCATGTCCACAGGCTCACGCACACCCACACGCACGCACCCCTCCTCACGAGCCATATTTGGAGAGAAGAGGAAGACGCAGGCATCGACATGTATGTGTGCCACCTCCCCAAGAAGGCTCGCAACCCACACGCCTGCCTGCGCTCATATGTACATGTACATCCGCACACACGTCAACTCCAGCCTGGATTTTGGTGTTCTCTCTGGAGGCTTCTCCAAGCTCAAAGACACAAACTGTGAAAACATCTTTGCTCTGCCGGGCTGATCCCTCGCCTGCCAACAGGTTTGTGCACCTCCGCAGGTCTGCCCACGCCTCCCCCTCCCCACCCCATTCTGGTCTGGAGGTGCAGCTCCCCAAGTAGAAACCGTCTGGTCGTACACACCCCCTCAACATGTACTCCCACCCACATGACAAGTGACATGTCCACCCCCTAAATATACTGCTCACAGGGCCATCGCCCACATATACCCACAGGGTACTCAGATAAGCACTCCCCCACACACATGGACCTCACGCGTGCAAGAAAGCTGTGTTCCTAGACACGCCAAAAACTGGCCAAAACCCCCACACAAGCAGAACTACATATAGACTGAGATATCTACGCAAGCGAGCCTCTGGCCTCCCAGCAAGTACGCACAAACTGTGTACACCCGGGTGCCCCTTCCCCAGCCCATTCAGAAAAGCCACCGGCAAGCCAGAGGGAGCGCTCCCCCACCCCTGTCCCCACTGGCATCGCTGATGCAGCGCAGTGGTCACGGGGTGACTAACTGTGTCGCCCCGGAGATGGATCCAGCTGCTAAGCTTTTTGCCAAGGGCCTGGGGAAAAGGAGACAAGGTCGTGGGGCCTGGCAATCCAGGTGGGTGCCCCGGACAGTGGAGAGACCCCAGCCCTCAGCTGTCAGCCTCTTGAAATAGACAGCAGGGTGCCTGGAGGGGAAGGCGCTCACCTGGGATCCGCAGAGGAAGACCTGGCAGGGAGGGAAGAGAGAGACCGCCCTGTGGATGAGCTCCCCACGCAGGGGCACAGCGCCGGACGCCCGGGTCACAGGCAGCGGGGCTCGCTCCCTCCACTCGCGGCTGCCGAGGAGGGTGCTTCCATGCCCCGCAGGCAGCTCCTGTCTGGCTTCGCAGCGAACCCGCTGCTGCCCCTGGTGAGACAGACGGTGTTCCCCGGCGAGCGAGCTTGCGAACACAAGAAAAGAGGCAAGAGCGAAAGCAAACAGCGTGGAGAGAGAGAGAGAGAGAGAGAGAGAGAGAGAGAGAGAGAGAGAGAGAGAGAGAGAGAGAGACGGCGAGAAAGACCGAGAGAGAGCCAGACCGAATCTGGCTCCACCAATGGGATCGGTGTCTGCACAGCGTCAGGTGATAATAAGCAAGCTTGGTCCTGGCTCGCCTGGGCTAGTGGGAGGGGGAAAGGGGAGAGGGTCTCCCGGGGAGCGACACAGATGTCCTTGGAGGCAGGACTGTGGCCGCTACCACCTTTCCCCCATTCTGCCAAGACCAGCTGTCCTCAAAGGCCACTCCAACACACCCCCTACTTGGAAATCTCTGACTTGAACACAGCCCCCAAACTTTGGGATGCTGGGAGAGGGGTGGAGCTTAGCCCAAGGATCTGGGCCCCCAACCGAGGATTCTGATGGGGGGGAGGGGAGGAAGGCTCTGTAGGGGAAGGGGTATGCAAGTGGGGGTTCTGGTCCTCTCTTGGGAGCCTTTCAATGATGTACAGCTCCATTTTTTTTTTAAACCAATTCTATCAAGAGATAGCATACATGCAGCTCCTGACTGTTCAGAAGGAATCTGCTGGCTGCTTACGTGGCCCCAGGGAAAAGAGCAGGAGACAGAGTTGAAGAGGGGTGAAGGCAAGAAAGCAGAGGTGGGCAGACACACAGAGATTGGCGTGTTCTCAGCCAGCCTGCTGGGCTCGGGGAAGTCAAGCCCTGGGCATCTTGGCCAGAGGGCGCAGTATGGGCAGGAGGCTTGTCTACCTCCAAGAGGGTCTGTGGGGACCACCGGCTCACTCAAGGAGACTTGACGGAGCAGCAAACAGGAACCAAGAGTTTGTTCAGTGGTGAGATGCACCGGCTTTGCAATCACACAGACAGGGGGCGATTTCTGCTCTGTCACTTTCTAGCTGGGTGACCTTGGACAGGTGACTCGACCTCTCTGGAAGCGTCAGTTTCTTCATCTGTCGAGTGGGGTAATAACACATGTTTACTGTCCTCATGGACTGAGGTCATTATGTAAATCACTTGGCTCCAGGATTGAAGTGTAAAGAGCACCAGTGTCTGCCTGCGAGGAGCCCATGGTCTTCTAGGGGAGGAGAGACGAGTATCTATTTGGTGCGGTCAGAGAACACGGAGCATACAGTTGGCACTCACACTTACAGGTTTAGCTAATCAAGGACCGTACATTTTTGTTTTTATTTATTTATTTACTTATTTATTTCTGTGATACTGTGAAAGCCCACAGGTTTTCTACCACTGAGCTATATCCCCCGCCCATTTAAAAAAAGTTTTTTTTTGAGCTGGGCATGGTGACGCACACTTGTAATCCCAACATGCAGGAGGCTGAGACAGGAGGATCACGGTTCGTGGACAGCCTCAGTTACTTAGTGAGGCCGTCCGCAACTTAGTGAGACCCTGTTTCAAAATAAAGAATAAAAAATAGGGCAGGGGATGTAGCTCGGAGGTCAAAGGCCCCTGGGTTCCATCCCCAGACTCGAAAAAACAAAAAAATTTTTTGTGTGGTACTGGGGATAGAACCCAGGGGCTTTCTACCTCCGGGCTACGCCCTCGAACTATTTTTTTTTATATTTTATTTGGAAACAGGGTCTCACTAAATCACTGAGAGCCTCACCATATCCAGCTTTAAAAATATATTTTAAAACAGAGTCTCACTAAGTTGCCCATGCTGGCTTCAAGCTTGCAGTACTCCTGTCTCAGCCTGCTCAGTACTACTGGGATTATAAGCATGTGCCACTGGTCCTGACTGAATACACACACACACACACACACACACACACACACACACACACACATTTGTGGTACTGGGGGTAGAACTCAGGGGCTTTCTACTTCTGGGCTACACCCCAGCCCTATTTTATAATTTATTTGGAAAAAGGGTCTCACTAAGTTGCTGAGAGCCTCACTAAGTAGCTGAAGCTGGCTTTGAACCTGTGCGATCCTCCTCTCTCAACTTCCCAAGCACGGGGATTACAAGTGTGCACCACCACACCTGGTGCTATACACATATATTTTTAATTGCTTTTGTACTGGACATGTACAAACTGCTTTGTTATCATTATTCCCTAAATGACATAGTATAACAACTATTCACATGGCATTTATATCTTATTAGGTATTACAAGTCACTTGGGGTGATTTAAAGTAGCAGGAGGCCGGGCGTGGTGGCGCGCGCTTGCAATCCCAGCCTTTGGGAGGCTGACACAGGAGGATCGCGGTTCGTGGACAGCCTCAGCTACTACTCAGCGAGGCCCTTTGCAACTCAGTGAGACCCTGTTTCAAAATCAATAATAAAAAGCCAGGCGTGGTGGCGCACGCTTGTAATCCCTACGCTCGGGAGGCGGAGACAGGAGGATCACGCAAGTTCAAAGCCAGCCGCGCTGGCTTAAGAGACCCTGTTTCCAAATAAAAAGTATAAAATACTCTGGGAATGTAGCCCGGAGGTAGAAGGGCTACCAGGAACCCCAGTACCACCATAAATAAATAAATAAATATAAAAAATAGGGCTGGGGGTGTCACTCAGAGGTAGAATGCCCCTGGGTTCCATCCCCAGTACTGCAAAAAAATAAATAAAAAAATAAAGTAACAGGAGGATATGCAAGGGTTATATGCAAATACTACACCATTTTATGTAAGGGATTGGAGCATGGGTGGATTTTGGTATCCGTGGAGATCCTAGAACCAATCCCCTGAGGAGACTGGGGAACGTCTATGTAACCAAGTTCCAGGTACCGATAAGGACTCAGAACAGGAAGAGAGGCAGAGCCACAGGCTGAGAGCAGACAGAGGAGGCGGAGGAGGGTGGCAGGGGGACCACAGGGCCAGGGCCTCACGCTCCTGTACAGGGACTTGGGGGCCACAGGCACCAGCGGCAAAGGTCAGAGCAAAGGACAGTGACAAGAGTGAAGAGTTCAGTGAAGACAGAGACAAGCAGAGGCCCAGCCTCCGTGGGTGTGAGAACCTGGGCGAGTCTGGTCAGATCCGGGACCACAGAATGCGGAGTGGTGTGTTACATGGAGGCAGGATTAAGCATTCCCTTGGCCAAACGCGACAAGGTCCCGCCCCCTCACACACCTACGCAAGATGTTGAAACTCAGAAGAGAGAGGGAAAAAAAACCCCAAAACAAAACACCTTCTGGTTAAGAACCATACCAGCCATCTGGCCTAAAACCCTATTCCTAGGACCAACCTGACGAGCAGCAAGAGAATGGCAGGCTGTCCTTGACTTGGTTTCCCTGCCTGTGAAAGGAAGACTGGTCCCAGTATCATCTCTGCCTCCTACCTTTCCAGGATGGCACCTGGGGCCCGCATGAGATCATGCATCCCAGCGGTGAACAATAGCTAATAGCCGTCTGAATGCCCCTTTGTGCAGCTGGGCGCTGGCGCAGGAGGCAGGTGAGGGCGCAGTTCTTTGGGGGCTGGTGCCTCTTCTTGCCTCAGAGGCTGCCTCTGCAGATCAGGAGAGAAACCCAAGGTAGGAACAGAGCACAGCAAGCAGCTCCACGGGAAAGCAAACGAACAGCCTCCAAGACGCACTTGGCTGCATCGACTGATTGACTGATTGATTGGTGGCTCTAGGGATTGAATTCAGGGGAGTCTAACACTGAGCTACACCCCCAGCCCTATTTTTTATTTTGTATTTGGAAACAGGGTCCCACTATATTGTGAACGGCCTCACTAAGCTGCTGAGGCTGGCCACAAACCTGCGATCCTCCTTTGTCTCAGCCTCCCAAGAACTGGGATTAGAAGTGTGCGCCACCACAGCCGGTTCCGTCAGCCATATATTTTTTTTTTTTTAATTTGAAACAAGGTCTTACTAAATTGCCATGTGGACCTGTGATCCTCCTGTCTCAGCCTGAAGAGAGAATGAAAATCGCTTGTTTTCTTATCACTCAGAATTATGCATATGACATAATATGCATAATGTATTAACAAAAAATGGGAGAAGGGGCTGTTTAGAGGGTGACTAGGAATTAAATCTATGGGTGCTCTACCACTGAGCTATCTCCCCAGTCCTTTTTTTTTTTTGGTACTGGGAATTGAACCCAGGGTGTTCTACCTCCCAGCTTACCTCCTACCATTATTATTCCATGTGTGTGGGGCTGGGAATTGAACCCAGGGTCTTTCTCCCTCTGAGCTACATCCCCAGCAGCATTTTATTTTGAAACAGGGTCTGAGTTGTAGAGGACCTAGTTAGGTTACTGAGATTGGTCTCAGCCTTCAATGCTGTCTTAGTTTCCCAAGTACTGGGATTTTATTTATTTGTTTGTTTATTTATTTATTTATTTTCGGCATGGGGAATGCACCCATGAGCATTCTATCTCCGAGCTACACCCCCAGCCCTATTTTTTTATTCTTTATTTTAGAACAGGGTCTCACTGAGTTGCAAAGGGCCTCACTAAGTAGTAGCTGAGACTGTCCTCGAACCGCAATCCTCCTGTCTCAGCCTCCCGAATCCTGAGATTACAAGCATGCGCCAGCATGCCCAGCTCCAGTGGAAAATTTGAATTCTTAATTGAATATTTGATAATATTTAGGAATTATTAGTGCTGATAATGATATTGTGGTTATTTTTAAGTGTTCTTATCTTTTAGGGGTACATATTGTAATTTTTAAAAATGAATGACATAATATCTGTGATTTGTTTCGAAATCTTCTGAGGGTGGATGGGAGTGGGCGGCAGTAGAGATAAATCAAGAGTGGATAATTATTACCAAAGCTGAGTACTTTGAGATCCCAATAAGCTCTTCTCTCTACTTTCGTGATGGTTGGAAGTTTCCATATTAAACATCATATCTATGCTGAGTTCAGTAATAACAAAAGCATTCACTGAGCACCAAGGCACAGGGTCAATCATGAGATTCTTCTGACAGCCTCAAAATATAGATTCATCAACTTTGTTTTTTGTTTGTTTATTTACTTGTTTTTGCAGTACTGGGGATGGAACCCAGGGCTCTTCTACTCCCAAGCTCTACCCCTAGCCCTATTTTTTTATTTATATTTTGAAACAGGGTTGGGCCGGGCATGGTGGCGCACGCTTGTAATCCCAGCGCTTGGGAGGTTGAGACAGGAGGATCACACAGGTTCAAAGTTAGCCTCAGCTACTTAGTGAGGCTCTCGGCAACTTAGTGAGACCCTGTTTCTGAATAAAATATAAAATAAGTCTGGGAGTATAGCCTGAAAGTAGAAGAGCCCCTGGGTTCCACCCCCAGTACCACAAAAAAAAAAAGAAAGAAAGAAAGAAAAGAAAAGAAAAGAAAAGAAAAGAAAAGAAAAGAAAAGAAAAGAAAAAAGAAACAGGGTCTCACTAGGTTGAGGGAGTCTCAGTACTTGCTGAGTCTGTCCTGAAACCTGTGATCCTCCTGTCTCGGCCTCCCAAGTACTGTGATTACAAGCATGACCCATCATGCTCGGTTTCAACCCCAGTTTTAAAACACTGATGTTGGAAAACTGGACTCAGTCCATAAGTAGTAAAACTAGTATCCCATTTCAAATCTGCCTGGGTGCAAAGGCCAAATTCTTTATGGTAGAAGGATGTATGATAGAAGCAAATGTACAGTCTGATTTAGTAGAAAATGAGGCTGTCAATGAAAAATAAACCTAAGGCCATAGACTTATGTAGTATTCAGACTCAAGCTGTGTAGGAGCCTTCCTCGCGGCTGATCTAAGCATGGAGATCCTTGTGAACCAGTGAGGCGTACACACCCAGCCCCTCAGTCCGTAAAGCCCCTTGAGCCTCTTGTTCTTTTACATCTCTCTCCTTTCTCACTTTTCTCTCTTTATTTTGGAAGTCTGAGACAGAAGGGTTGCAGGTTCAAACTAGCCTCAGCAATTTAGCTAGACCATGTTTTTCAAAGTAAAAAATAAAAGGCCGAATGTGGTGGTGCACACTTGTAATCCCAGTACTTGGGAGGCTGAGACAGTAGGATCGCAGGTTCGTGGGCAGCCTCAGCTACTTAGTGAGGTCCTCTGCAACTTAGTGACACCCTGTTTTAAAATTAAGAACGAAAACTGGGCAGCCGGGCATGGTGGCGCACGCTTGTAATCCTAGCATTCGGGAGGCTGAGACCGGAGGATCGCGGTTTGTGGACAGCCTCAGCTACCTGGTGAGGCCCTCCACAACCCAGTGAGACCTGGTTTCAAAATAAAGAATAAAAAATAGGGCAGTGGGTGTAGCTCGGAGGTACAATGCCCCTGAGTTCCATCCCCAGACCCGCAAAAAACAAAACAAAACAAAATAAAACAAAACAAAACTGGGCGTAGTGGCACATGCTTGTAATCCCAGCATTTGGACGGCTGAGACCAGGGAATAGCAGTTTTCAGACAGCCTCAGCTATTTAGGCCCTTCGCAAGTCAGTGAGACTCTGTTTCAAAAAAAAGAATAAAATTAAAAAATAGGGCTGGGGTTATAGCTCAGAGGTAGAATTCCCCTAGGGTTCCATTCCCAATACTGCAAAATTAATTAATTAATTAATTAAGAATAAAAATAGGGTTGGGGGTGTAGCTTGGAGGTAGAATTCCCTGGGTTCAACCCCTAGTTCCGCAAAAAATAAAATGAAAGGCCTTGGGATATAGTCTGCAGGTAGAAGGATCCTGGGTTCCATCCCCAGTGTCATGAGCACAAGGGCACATGTGCATGCGCGCAAGCACACACACACACACACACACACACACACACACACACACACACACACACACACGGACTGGGGGTTAGCTCAGAAGTAGAATGTCCCTGGGTTCCAGCTCTCCATCAACAGATGAATGGATTGCAAAATTATGGAATTCTATTCAGCTATAAAGAAGAACAAAATCATGGCATTCGCAAGAAGATGGAAAGACCTGGAGAGCATTATGCTAAGTGAGATCAGCCAAGCACGGAAAGAGAAGGGACGCATCTTTCCTCTAATATGCCCAAGCTAGGGAGCACTGGGGATGCCAGAGGGACTCCAGATAGTGGAGGGGAAACCTCAGCAAAGCTAGAATGGAAGGATAGGAGAGGAAGAAGGCTGAGGTTGATTAATGGAGGAGCTACATCCGAACGTGTGTAAAAGTATGAATAATGCATGGTCAGCCTGGACACTCATTGTTGGGAGGGGAGAGGGGAAATGGGGGGGCACCAAACACAATTTAGATGTATACCATTTTCAATAAAAAATAAAAATAAAAAGGCCGGGTGTGGTGGTGCACGCTTGTAATCTCTGTGCTTGGGAGGCAGAGATAGGACAATTGCGCAGGTTCAAAGCCAGCCGCACTGGTTTAAGAGACCCTTTTTCCAAATAAATGTATAAAATAGGTATGGGAGTGTAGCCTGGAGGTAGAAGGGGTTCCAGGAACCCCAGTACCACCAATAAATAAATAAATAAATAAATAAATAAATAAATAAATAAATAAATAAAAATGTCCCTGGTTCAATCCTCAATATCACAGGGGACGGAGATTGCCCCCTGGAAGCAATTCACCCTTATTTTTCTAATCCACACCCAGATTTGTCACTTGGTCTCATCACAAACTGGAATTAATTCATCCATTTAAAAATTTTATTGCCCCGTTTGCTGGGTGTGGTGGTACACGCTTGTAATCCCAGCATTTGGGAGGCTGAGACAGGAGGATCGTGGTTTGTGGACAGCCTCAGCTACTCAGTGAGACCCTGTTTTAAAATAAAGAATAAAAAAAATAGGGGTGGGGGTGTAACTCGGAGGTAGAATGCCCCTGGGTTTCATCCCCACTAATGAGAAAAAAGAAGTTTAGATGTGGACTTAGGTACTTCAAATGTGCAGACATCCCAATGGTGGTGTGGGACAGAGATGCACTTCTGAGGTCCAGAGACTTCTGGGATGGAGATGTGCAGTGAGGAGCCAGCAGCATACAGAATCATCTTTGAAGATAAACTGGACCACGGCAATAAAGGAGGAGGGATTCTGAGGATCGACTCCCAGCACTCTCCAAGTTTAGAGGTCAAGGCAAGGAGGAGGACCCAGCAAATGAATGGCTTGCAAAAAGACACAAATAAATTAGGATAGATTGCACATACAGAGCATGTAACAGCTTGAACTTGGGTAGTGTTCTCATACCATACATTCCTTTTGTTCTACTGATAGCATTCAGAACAGTCCCTTATTCATTTCACATTTCCAATGCCCATCAAGAATTCACAGGAACATGGCTGGTGCATGGTGGCACACGCCTGTAATCCCAGTACTTGGGAGGCTGAGACAGGAGGATCACAGGTTCTCAGCCAGCCTCGGCCACTTAGTGAGGCCTTCCAAACTTAGTGACGTCCTGTTTCAAAACAAATAGAGCCGGGCATGTAGCTTAGAGGTAGAATGCCCCTGGGTTCCATTCCCAGTGCCACACACACACACACACACACACACACACACACACTCACACTCACAGGGCTTTGATAGAATCTGTTTTGACTTCTGAAACCTACCTTTACTCCAAAAGAAGTTTATTTGTTGAGTTTAATTATTAGTTTCATTATTATCAGAAAGAATGAGACTAGCCGGGCGTGGTGGCGCACGCTTGTAATCCCCGCGCTTGGGAGGCTGAGACAGGAGGATCGCACAGGTTCGAAGCCAGCCTCAGCTACTTAGTGAGGCTCTCAGTAACTAAGTGAGACCCTGTTTTCAAATAAAATATAAAAATAGGTCTGGGAGTATAGCCCGGAGGTAGAAAGCCTCTGGGTTCCACTCCCAGTGCCACCAAAAAAAAAAAAAAAAGAAAGAAAAGAAAAGAAAGAAAGAATGAGACTATTGATTTGACTGTGAAATTAGTGAAAGTAATTTTTGTCCTTTTCCTTTTCATTCCTCTCTCCCTTCCTCCCTCCCTTTTTTCCTTTCATGTGTGGTATTGCGGATTAAACCCAGAGGCATTCTACCTCTGAGCTATATCCCATGCTCTGTTTTTATTTTTCATTTTGAAAAAGGGGCTCATTAAGTTGCTAAGGGCCTCGTTAATTTCCCGAGTCTGGTCTTGAACCTGTGATCCTCCTATCTCAGCCTCTCAGGTACTGGGATTACAGGCCTGTGCCACCATGATTAGCATAATTTAGAAAAACAGTCTGTTTTTTGCGGGTCTGGGGATGGAACCCAGGAGCATTCGACCTCCAAGCTACACCCCCATCCTATTTTTTATTCTTTAATTTGAAACAGGGTCTCACTAAGTTGCAAAGGGCCTCACTAAGTAGCTGAGGCTGCCCGCGAACCGCGATCCTCCTGTCTCAGCCTCCCGAATGCTGGGATTACAAGCCTGCGTCACCACGCCCGGCTAGAAGAACACTTAGTAATTCAGAAAAATATATTGTGATGAGTAAAATTTAGTAGTCTAATACTCCCATGTCTTGGGCATTTTGTGTGTATATGTCTGTGGTACTAGGGATTAAATCCAGGGTATTCTACCTCCAAGCTTCACCCCAGCCCTATTTTATTTTTTTATTTGGAAATAGGGTCTAACTTGCTGACACTGGCCTAGAATCTACAATCCTCCTGTTTTATTGGGATTGCAGGTGTGTGCAACCATGCCCGGCTATCTGATACATTCTGAATGTTCTTTTCCCTGTTTTGGGGTGTGTGTGTGTGTGTGTATGGGGTGTGCTAATATTGAATCCAGGGACATTCTACCTCCAAGCTACACCCCCAGCCTTTTTTTTGTGTGTGTGGTACTGGGGTTCCTGAAAGCCCTTCTACCTCCGGGCTACACTCCCAGACCTATTTTTATTTTTGGAAACAGGGTCTCTTAAGCCAGCGCGGCTGGCTTTGAACCTGCGTGATCCTCCTGTCTCCGCCTCCCAAGCGTGGGGATTACAAGCGTGCGCCACCACGCCCGGCGCTACTTCCAGCCTTTTTTATTTTTCATTTGGAAGCAGGGTCTCCCTAAATTGCTGAGAGCCTTGCTAAAACTGCCGAGGCTAGCTTTGAAATGGCAATCCTCCTGGTTCGGCCTCCCAAGTACTGGGATTACAGGGTGCACCACCACACCCACACCCAGCTCTTCCCTATTTTTTTGTTTTTTGTTTTTGTTTGTTTTTACAGTTCTGGGGATGGAACCCAGGGGCATTCTACCTCTGAGGTATACTTCCAGCTCTATTTTTTTTATTCTTTATTTTTATTTATTATTATTATTATTTTTTTTTTTATTTTTTTATTTTTTTTGGTGGTACTGGGGTTCCTGGAAGCCCTTCTACCTCCGGGCTACACTCCCAGACCTATTTTTACATTTTTATTCGGAAACAGGGTCTCCTAAGCCAGTGTGCGCGGCTGGCTTCGAACCTGCGCGATCCTCCTGTTTCTGCCTCCCAAGCGCGGGGATTACAAGTGTGCGCCACCACGCCCGGCTTTTATTCTTTATTTTGAAAGAGGGTCTCACTGAGTTGCAAAGGGCCTAAGTAGCTGAGGCTGTCCTTGAACCGTGATCCTCCTGTCTCAGCCTCCCAAATGCTGGGATTATACCAGCTATTTCCCGTTTAAAAGAGAGAGAGAGAGAGAGAGAGAGAGAGAGAGAGAGAGAGAGAGAGAGCGCGCACGCGCTGGGTGTGGTGGTGTACACTTGTAATCCCAGTGCTTGGGAGGCTAAGACAGGAGGATTGCACATGTTCAAAGCCAGCCTCAGCAACTTAGTGAGAACTTGTTTCCAAATAAATTATAAAATAGGGCTGGGGGTGTAGCCTGGAGGTAGAAAGCCCCTGGGTTCTACCCCCAGTACCAAAAGAGAGAGAGAGAGACAGAGAGACAGACAGACAGATATGGGGCATTTCCCCTTATTAAAAAAAAAAAAAAGACTGGGCATGATGGTGCAGGCTTGTAATCCCAGTACTTGGGAGGCTGAGGCAGGAGGTCCAGAGATTCGAAGCCAGCCTGGGCAACTTAGAGAGGCTCTCAGTGATGAAGTGAGACTCCCTAGCACCATACACAGACACACAGACACACAGACACACACACAGAAAAAACTCAGTACTTGGGTGGCTGAGAAAGGAGGATCACTGGTTCAAGGCCAGCCTCAGCATATTAGCAAGGCTCTCAGTTACTTAGTAAGGTTGTACTTCAAAATAAAACAAAACAACAAAAAAATAGGGTAGGGAGTGTAACTCAAAGGTAGAATGCCCTTGGGTTCAATCCAGTACCACACACAAAAAAAAGTCGAAAGCAGACTACAGTACTCTATGTATACAATATTCTAAATTTTAAAATTCTAAATGCAAAAAAACCCCTTGATTTTAATTTTCCAATTTTCTATAATATTTCTGCAAAAAAACAATATTAAAAGCCTGGTAGACCTCAGACCCCAAAGACTGAAATCAAAGTAACGTCATATAGTGTTCCAATCAGAAGCCATGGGCTGAGGGATGTTGCTCTATAAGGGACAAGAAGGGTTTTCATTTGGTTTTGTTTGATTATCCTAAAATCAACATGGAGAAAAGAAATTTAAAAAGGTCTGGTTAGAAACCAACAAAATGAAATGGTAATATGTTAAACTGGCAAAGAAGTTTTAAAAAAATTAAGAGCCAGTGCTTGAAGGATGTAGCAGTGTGTGTGTGTGTGTGTGTGTGTGTGTGTGTGTGTGTGTATGTGTGTATTTTTTATGTACTACATATATTACGTACATATATAATATATTTAATAGTGACACATTTTAGCAGACATTTTTTTGTGTGTGGTACTAGATATTGAACCCCAGGGCATTCTGCCTCTGAACTCATCTCCAGCCCTATTTATTTCTTTTAGTTTGAAACAGTGTCTAGGTTGATGAGGGCTTCGCTAAGATGCTGACGCTGGCTGCAAACCTGCAAGTCTCCTGTCTCAGCCTCTCAAGTACTAGGATTACAGATGTGTACCACCATGCCTGGTTTAGCATAACACTTTTTAAAAAATTATTTATTTATTTATTTATTTTGCAGTACTGGGGATTGAACCCAGGGGCATTCTCCCTCTGAGTGACACCCCCCAGCCCTATTTTTTATTCTTTATTTGGAAACAGGGTCTCACTGCATTGCAAAGGGCCTCACTAAGCAGCTGAGGCTGGCGGCGAACCCGGATCCTCCTGTCTCAGCCTCCCGAATGCTGGGATTACAAAGCGTGCGCCACCACGGCCGGCTAGCATAAGCCTTTTTGAAAGCAATTCGGCAACATGGATGAAGAATCATAAAATATGTACATTCAAAATGTATAGACAGTGTGAAAACACTTTTATCGGTTCCTTTTAAGGCTAGGCATACAACCATATGAACCAACAATTGCACTCACGGGCAATTATTCCAGAGTAATGAAAGCTTGTGTTTACACAAAAATCTGTACATGTTTGTTTATACCAACTTTATTCATAATAACCCTAAACTGAAAACAACCCAGATGTCCTTCAAAGGATGAATAAACAAACCACGGACGTTCAGCAATAAAGAGGAGCAAACTATTGATATATGCAGCAATTTGGATAATCTACAGAATTATGCTGAGTTAAAAAAGCAACCCTAAAAAGTCACATACTGCGTGATTCCATTTCTAGAACATTTTTGAAATAACAAAATTATAGAAATGGAGAACAGATTAGTGGTGGGAGGAGATGGGCTGAGGGAGGTGTGGATCTAAAAGGGCAACTAGAGGGATCCTTGCGATGGAAATGTCCTGTATCTTGACTGCAAAAATGTCAATATTCTGGTTGTGATCTCGTAGTAGGGTTTGGCAAGATGTTACTAACGGGGAAACAAAGCAAATAAAATTTAGGATTTATCTGCACTATTTCCTATTACTGCAAGTTTATTTACAACGATCTAAAAAAAAATTACTTAAAAAATGTACACGAAAGCCGGGTGTGGTGGTGCAGGCTTGTAATCCCAGCATTAGGGAGGCTGAGACCGGAGGATCGCGGACAGCCTCAGCTACTTAGTGAGCCTCTCTGCAACTTAGTGAGACCCTGTTTCAAAATAAAGAATAAAAATTAGGGCAGGGGATGTAGCTTGGAGGTCAAATGCCTCTGGGTTCCATCCCCAGACCCGCAAAACAAAACAAAACAAAAAGTACCCGAGCTGGGTGTGGTGGTGCATGCTCTTAATCTCAGTACTTGGGAGGCTGAGACAAGGAGGATAGAGGGTTCTCAGACAGCCTCAGCTACATAGTGAGGCCCTCTGCAATTTAGTGAGACCTTGTTTTAAAATAAATAATAAAAAAATAGGGCTGGGAGTGTAGCTTGGAAGTAGAATGCCCGTGGGTTCCATCCCTAGTACTGCAATAAACAAACAAATACATAAATAAAAATTAAGAATAACAATATATAGGGCTAAGGGTATAGCTCGGAGATGGAATGCTCCTGGGTTCCATCCTCAGTACCCCCCCCCCAAAAAAAATACACCTTTTGGGCAGTTACCCCAGGTCTAGAAATCTGGAAACCCTAGAGATAAAATCGACAAAAAATGTTAAATGTACTAGATGTTCACTACAGCGTTATTTACAACAGAGAAATGACCTAAATGTACGAACAAGAAAATAGGTTAAGTCATGAGAATTAGTCATATGACGCAGCAAGGAAGAATAAGAGAATGTGAGTAAGGCACAACAAACACTTCTGGGAAGGGCCTAGGTATGGTACAAAAATCTTAATAGTAGTACTCTATATGGAAACTTAGCAGAAATGGTTTCCTTCCCTTGAACTCTAGGCGACGTTGTTACATGGTTTGGGAGGCGGTGAAAGGATATTAAAGGACATTTTAATGTTCAAAGTCACGATGATAGTTCTTTCAATGACTACCTCCAGGGGTAGACCAAACTTGATTTTCAGTTTTCTTTCGGGCTTGGACCAAGTACACAAATAAGGATCCGCGCAGTGGCCAGCCCAGTGCGGGTGCCGGGCGGAAACAACTGGTCCAGGGCTGCCCCCACCCCAAGGACCCCACAGGAGTTAGGGAAGGGAGACCCCAGGGAGTAGGGGAGGCCGGAGGTGCAGTGACCATACCAAGGTCACCATGCAGAGCCCGCGGCCAGCGCTCACAGCTCCGGGATTCTGACTCCCGGTCCCGATTTCTACCCCATGACCCATCCTGAGCCGCGACCCCAATAGTTCCCTGAGGCTCGGCCGCCGAGACTCCCCTCCTTGCAGCCAGGACCTCCGACCTTGAACTCGGCGGGGCCTCTACGACCCCGCGGAGGACCGAGACCCCGGGAGCTCGGCAGCTCAACGTCGTCCAGACCAACCCCCTCATCCTTTTTCGCCCTCTCAACCCAGCTTTTCCCGACTCCGGGAAGAACCGGGAAGAGAAGGCGGAGGGCGGCGAGGCGCCGCCTCATAAATACCCTGGCCCGGCCCCGCCCCCCGACGTCACTTCCGCCGCGCGCCAAGATGGCGGCCCCCGGGCCTTGCCACGCAGACTTCCGCCCGGGGCCGAGGCCGGGGGCCGAGGGTGGGTGGCGCCGCCGGTGAAGTCGTGTCGCGTGTCGTGCAGCCGCAGCCCGGGTGCGTGCCGGCCCGGGGCGGGGGGCGAGCCGAGGGCCGCGGCCGCGGTGTTCGGGGGGCCCCGCCACGTTGGAGAAGGCGGAGCTGCGGCGCCGCGGCCGCGTCGCGCTGACGGGCGAGGGGCGGGAGGCCACGTGGGTGGGGTTCCGCCCCGGGTCCGCGCCGCGGTCCCTCCGAGTGACTCTGTTGCCCGTTCTCTCCCAGGCAACATGTCGGAAGGAAACGCCGCGGGCGAGCCCAGCGCTCCCGGAGGGCCGCGGCCCCTGCTCTCCGGGGCCCGGGGGCTGGTCGGGCGGCGGCCCGCCCCCCCGCTCACGCCGGGCCGCCTTCCCTCCATCCGCTCCAGGGACCTCACCCTCGGGGGCGTCAAGAAGGTACCTGACGGCTCGTTTTTCAAGGAACTGAACTTTGGATTCCAGGCCCCTGGGATTCAGTTCGTGTTTGTGTCGGGTTTACTGAGTGTCTGATGTGACATCGGGCCTCGTGAATCCTGTCCCCAGACTTGTGCCTGCCCCTCTTCAAATTCTAGGGAGCTTATTCCACCGTTAGGTCCTGTTTGAGATGGTTCTCAGAGGTAACTGAAGGGCAGAGGTCCTGATTAACTTCTGAGATGTTTGGAAGCACTTGAGCAGAATTTATTTACTTTTGTGTTTGGGGGCACCTTTAAAAATTCCTTGAAAGCCAGGCAGGCATAAACTTTGCCGTTTTAGGGTTCACTGTGCAAACATCCAGTGTGTAATAAATGATCCCTAGACTTGACGTTTGAGGCTCCTGTGCCCTCTGCCATTATGTATATGACTGGCCCTAAGAGGGGAAAGCAGGGTGACAACATAAAGCGAACACTTTTTCAAAGATTTGAGTTTGCTTTGGAGAATTCTGGTGACAAGTCGGCCTGTGTCTTCCTTTTATGAGTGCTGGCAAGTCTCCTCTCTTGAGCCTGCTGCTCTTACCTTGCAGTATTGACAGGCCTGGCTTGCAGTTAGATGACAGGTGAAATTAGATCAGATCCTTTGCTTTTAGGAGTTGCTTCTTTTAGAGGGCAGGAGCAGAGGCTGCTGGTTAAAATATTTTGGGTGCTCCTTCTCATAACTCCAGTGCTTCCATGGCACGACAGGTCTCCTTTTCAACACCTGTCTTTATAAAACTCTGACAACAGTGTGGAATGTGCAGTAAAGAGCTATGGTGATCTTGGTCTATACAAGATGGCTACTGGAAGTTTTTGTTTTCCTCTGTACTTTGGGGTTAGAACTTAGCAAATCAGTGACTCCTGTATTTTGCTTTCAGAAAACCTTCACCCCAAATATCATCAGTCGGAAGATCAAGGAAGAGTAAGTAGCTAGGTCTGCGCAATACTTGCCCCTTACTTACTTCCTCTGAATTTGGGGCGTTTGGGAAGTGACTAGGTATGTGACTTAGAAATTTGAATTTATGTCTTTAGTTCTTGTCAGTAGTGGTTGTTAACCCTGGCTCCCAGGTGATATGTGCAAGCTTTTTTTTTTTTTTTTTTTTTTTTTTTGTGGTACTGGGGTTCCTGGAAGCCCTTCTACCTCCGGGCTACACTCCCAGACCTATTTTTACATTTTTATTTGGAAACAGGGTCTCCTAAGCCAGCGCGCACGGCTGGCTTCGAACCTGCGCGATCCTCCTGTCTCTGCCTCCCAAGCGCGGGGATTACAAGCGTGCGCCACCACGCCCGGCGTATGTGCAAGCTTTTAAAAAAATAAAAACAGCTGGGCATAGCGTACCTTTGTAATCCCTGCGTTTGGGAGGCTGAGACAGGAGGATCGCACAGGTGTGAAGCCAGCCTTAGCTACTTAGTGAGGCTCTCAGCAACTTAGTGAGACCCTGTTTCCAGATAAAGTATGAAATAGGTCTGGGAGTATAGCCTGGAGATAGAAGGCCCCTGGGTTCCATCCGCAGTATCACAAAACAAAAAACAGCCAGGCATGGTGACACACAATTGTAACCCCACCATTTGGGAGGCTGAGACGGGAGGATCATGGTTTTCAGACAGCCTCAGCTACTTAGGCCCTTTGCAACTCAGTGATAGCCCTGTTTCAAAATAAAAAATAGGGCTGGGAGTGTAGCACTGAGGTAGAATGCCTCTGGGTTACATCCCCAGTACTGCAAAAAAACAAAACAAAACAAAACACTGATGCACTAGTCAGCTTTCTGTTACCCTAACAGATACCTGAGATAATTCAGCTTATATTTATTTTGGCTCACAGTTTTGGACACGTACTTCCATGATCAGTTGGTCCTTTGCATTTGGGCCTGTGGCAAGCCAGCACACCATGGCAGGGAGTATGTGGTAGAGCACAGCTACTGCCATTACAGCCTGGATGCAAAAAGAAGAGGGAGGCGAAGCGCCCAGGTTCCATTGTCCGTTTCAAGTACACACCCCCAGTGACCGGATGATACCTCCCACCATACCCTGCCATCCAAAATTTCTACCACCTCCCAATAGCACCAAACTGGGGGGCTAAGCAAATGAGCCTTTGAAGGACATTTAAGTTCCAAATTGTACACCATGGTGGTAGACACTTGTCATCCTTGCTACTTGGGAGGCTAAGGCAGGAGAATCGCACATTTATGGTCAGCCTGAGCACGTTAGCAAGACCCTGTCTCACCATTTTAAGAAGGCACTGGAGCCGGACATGTTGGCACACGCTTGTAATCCCAGCATTTGGGAGGCTGAGACTGGAGGATCATGGTTTGTGGACAGCCTCAGCTACTAAGGCCCTCCACAACTTAGTGAGATCCTGTTTCAAAATAAAGAATGAAAAATAGGGCAGAGGGTATAGCTCGGAGGTCAGATGCCCCTGGGTTCCATCCTCAGACCCACACACACACACACAAAAAAAAAAAACAACACTGGAATGTAGCTCAGTGGAAGAGCGCTTAGCTAGCATGCAAGAGGCCCTGGGTTTGATCCCCAGTCTATAAGAAGGATCTAAACTATAGCAGTCCATCACTAAAAACCAACAGAACTCCTTCGTCACGGAATGGAATGATGATTCTCTTACAGTTAGAGAGCCGCTAGTTTAAACAAAGATGTATTATGCTTTCCTTTAAGTTCCGTCACATTACAGCCTTCTGGCTTTCACTCCGGAAAAAAAAGAAAATCTACATTTTTGGAAAAGAAGGCAAAGTCAAGCACAGTGAAAGGCCCCTGCCTCATCAGGGAAGTGAGAAAAGTGCCAGACTTAGCGTCAGCTCTGTTCTCCTGCGTGCTTACTGGCGCACAAGCTTTTTGCTCCGTTGGCTGAAGTGGGAAGGCGGAGCGGGGCCAGTTTTCTGAGGCAAAGGGAGTAAGTGGTTTCCCTTCATCCTTTCTCTTCCAGGCCTAAGGAAGAAGTCTCTGTGAAGAAGGAAAAGCGTGAGCGGGATAGAGACCGCCAGCGTGAGGGGCATGGACGGGGCCGGGGCCGCCCAGAAGTGATCCAGTCCCATTCTATCTTTGAGCAGGGCCCTGCAGAAATGATGAAGAAGAAAGGTATGATGGAGGAATAGGAAGTAGATTTCAGTTCATTCAGCCCCAGAGAAGGTTAAGAGTGATGGAGCTCCTCTGTGCCTCTTCCTATTTATTTATTTGTGGTACCAGGGATTGAACCCAAGGGACTCTACCACTGAGCTACGCTCCCAGGCCTTTTCTTTTCTTTTTTTTGACAGTCTGAGTCCCAATGCTGGCTTCAAACTCTGTCTTGTGTCAGCCTCGCACATACTGGGACCCTCTTTATTTAACCCTTGTGAACAGGATGATTTTCCACAGGGAACTGGGATAAGACGGTGGATGTGTCAGACATGGGACCGTCTCATATCATCAACATCAAAAAAGAGAAGAGAGAGACGGATGAAGAAACCAAGCAGATCCTGCGCATGCTGGAGAAGGATGACGTAGGTGCTGGGAGCCTGGGGGAGAGGCTTCTGCAGGGCCAGGTCGGGCGAGGAGCAGCAGGAAGCTTGGGTTAGAAGGGATAAAGCAGACGGACCCCGGTGTAGGTGCCGTCAGCCTCTGTGACCCTCTCTCTCCTTTGATAGTTCATTGATGACCCTGGGCTGAAAAACGACATGCGAAACATGCCTGTGCAGCTGCCCCTGGCTCACTCCGGGTGGCTTTTCAAGGAAGAGAATGAGGAGCCAGATGCCAAGCCTGGGCTGGCTGGTCCCAGGGAAGAGGACATGGAGGTGGACGCACCTGCTGTGAAAGGTATCCGGTGTCAGTCAGCTTCTTCTCCCTGGCTGCCCAGCCTCTAAGACTGCTGCTCATAGCAGGTCCTCCCCCTTCCAGTTCCAGAGTACGGGAACAGATTCCCTCAGAGGCCCGTGTGTTGGTGTGGATCAGTGATGAGCCTCGGCTGTCCCTCCTAGAGAAGTCACACACTTCTTGAATGTGCTGTCTTTTGTCCCTTCCCATAGTCAGCATCTCTGTCCAGCTTCCTGGCTGAGGGGCGGTGGAGCAGACTGGAGTAGAGTGCTGGGGACTAAGGCATGGTGCGGAGGCAGCTGCTCGATGTCCCTTCCTCTCTCTCACCCTGAGCAGTAAAAGAGGAGCCACGCGATGAGGACGAGGAGGTCAAGAAAAAGGCTCCTCTTCGAGCAGCCAGGAAGACTCCAGGCCTCCCAAAGGACATGTCCGTGGCAGAGCTGCTCAGGGAGCTGAGCCTCACCAAGGATGAGGAGCTGCTGTTCCTTCAGCTGCCGGACACCCTCCCTGGCCAGCCGCCTACTCAGGACATCAAGCCTGTCAAGACAGAGATGCAGGGCGAGGATGGGCAGATGGTGGTCATAAAGCAGGAAAAAGACCGGGTATGTTCAGGAGAGAGTTCTGGGGACATTCCAGAGTGAGGACCCCAGGAGTGGAAGCTGACCTGTACAGGCAAGCGAGGGTGTGCCCTGGAGCTAAACTGTGAGAATGATAGCCTCTGTGTAGTGTCTGCAGGGGCTTCCCCTCTGGCCCCAGCGATGAGTGTGTGTTTACTTTTTGTAATGAATAGTGTGTGTGTCCCGTGTGTGTGTGTGTGTGTGTGTGTGTGTGTGTGTGTGTGTGTTACTAGGGATTGGACCCAAAGGCATTCTACCTCCGAGCTACGCCCCCAGCCCAATTTTGTTTATATTTGATCTTGTTAGGTTGATGAGAGTCTTCAGTACTTGCTCAGACTGTCCTGGACCTGTGAGCCTCCTGTCTCAGCCTCCCTAGTACCAGGATTACAAGCATGCACTGCCACGCTCAGCATAATGAATAACTTTGAACATACAAAATGAGAGTTTACAAACTCTCATGTACCATGGTTTAGCGTTAGTGATTATGACTATTTTGTCCATTTGTTTGCTGTGGGTTTTGTTTTATAACCTGTAGTAGACAGCCCCAGAAAAAGGCCCTCTTGGGAAGCTCTTCCTGACCTCCTCCATCGTGCCTCTCCCTGGGAGACAAACTGGAATTCATTCATAACAGAGGGAGCAATGGGCTCCTTACCCAGTTTTCATCCTCATTTCTCTCCACAGGAAGCCAGGCTGGCAGAGAATGCTTGTACCTTGGCTGACCTGACAGAGGGCCAGGTTGGCAAGCTGCTCATCCGCAAGTCAGGGAAGGTGCAGCTCCTCCTGGGCAAGGTGACTCTGGATGTGACCATGGGAACCACCTGTTCTTTCTTACAGGTGTGAGGCCTGTGGGGCCGGGGAAGGAAGGAGGGAGGGGAGATCTTGCCTTCACATTAAGTTCCTAGAATGGGCGCTGGGGCATGGCATGGTTCTCATCGCTGTGTCTGTCCATTGCAGGAGCTGGTGTCCGTGGGCCTTGGAGATAGTAGGACGGGGGAGATGACAGTCCTGGGACATGTGAAACACAAACTTGTATGTTCTCCTGATTTTGAATCCCTCTTGGATCACAAACACCGGTAAAATGAGCAGATGGAGGAGGATGGTGACTGTGCCCACGGCTGCTGCCTGCTCCAGACATTTTGTTCTCAAATCCGCGCGACCCAGAAGGGGCCTGTTAGGCCCACCTACTCCAGCCTTTGGCAGCCATTGTCCTAGTTTTCCCCACCCGGGCCCACACAGATCTCTCCCAGCGGCAGTGAACAGCACATCGGCCTTCTCACAACACGGATACGGACCGCGCCTCCTCGCTGCTGGGCCTTGTCCCTGCTATTTATTTTTGTATTTATGTCATAATCTCTACTGACTGCACCTCCCGAGGTGGAGTGGAAGGGCCCGTGGGGAAGTGCGGGCTGCGGGGACAGCACAGGTAAGGCCTGCAGATTGGCTTCTGCCCCTTCTCCCTCCAGGAAGCAGGGGGGAGTTGAGACTTAAGTAGTCAGCCCAGCTCGCGGTTGCTAGTTCTTTGTCCTTGACAAGCTACCTAACATTTCTGAGCCTCATAGTCCTCATCTGACAAAGATGGGGATAATACCTACCTCACAGGGTTGGTGTGAGGATCAGATGGAATACTGTGGATGAGAACTCCTTGCACAAGGCCAGACGTCAATGCCGGTAGGCGCTCAATAAATGTTAGCTAACCTTTCCTTTGCCGGAGTCTGTTTTCAAGCAAAATGGCCATTCCAGGGGTCTAAGAAGAAAGCTGTTACAGCTGCTCACGTCCCCGCTTTTGTCCTTTGTTTGTTCTTTTTCTTTTTTTCTATTTGTGGTGCTGGGGATAAACCCCAGGGCCTTGCCTATGTCAGGCGGGAGCTCGGCCGCCGAGCCGCATCCTCCGCCCTGCATTCTTACTCTCCGTCTCATCCCCAGGCTGGGCCTGAAGCCACCGCCTCGTGTCCCTAGCTCCTCTTTGGTGATCCCTTTGTCCGTTACTGGCTGTGGCTGAAAGATATCTGAGACCCTTTCCGATACCCTACAAATGCCTTTGCGTGAGTGGGGCCAGGGTTCATTTCCTCCTGTACCCACACTGCAGGTAGCCAGTACTTTTAGTTTCTAAATGTATTTCCCAAAAGAAACCTGTAGCCAGAATTATCGCCACACTAAGTCAGATAGTGCTCAAGAATAAACCCTAGATAAGACACAGGGATTGACGCTTGACAAATGTGTTCCTGATTCAAAAGCTGTGCGTTTTGTCCAGCATAGTGGCACACCTGTAATGCCAGTACTTGGGAGAGAGACAGGAGGATCAGAGGTTCAAGGCCAGCCTCAACAACATAATGAGACCCCATTTCAATTAAAAAAAATGGCTGAGGGTCTAGTCTAAAAGTAGGGTGCCCTGGAATCAGTCACCTGAACCAAAAGAAAGAAAAGCTTTGCATTTGAGAGGCCCCCTGCCTCTTGTGCTGGCATCACTTGGGGTCTTGCTTCCTGTGCCACACCATTGCCCTCTGTGTGGTAGCTTCTCCCCTGCCCTTGTTAATAGGACCAGGATACCTGCAGGGTCAGAGCAGAGCCCCGCCAGTGGTGTCAGGCCATTGCAGGCTGATGGCACCGCCCCTTTCATCTTAGACTTGCTTCTGCAACCCAGACCCAGGGACAGCCGCCTCCTCTGGACTGACCGGTGATCCCAGAGCCTTTGAACAGGTGTTTGGTTTTTTTTTTTTTTTTTTTTTTTTTGTAGTTTGTTTTTACAGTACTAGGGATGGAACCCAGGACTATTCTACCTCTGATCTACACACTCCCAACTCTTTTTTATTCTTTATCTTGAAACAGAGACGCACTAAATTTCGGAGGGCTTAAGTTGCTAAGGCTGGCCGTAAACCTGCGATCCTGCTATCTCAGCCTCCCAAGCACTGGGGTTCCAAATGTGTGCCTCCACGCCCGCCGGACACATCCTTTTTGTCTCTCTTTCCTTTTGCTCCTCCAGCTTGCTATTTATCATGGCTGGCCCTTCCCTCCAGAGCTTCTCAAGTTACCCAGCCAGCGACTGAGGGGAGACAGAATAGGGGCCATGTTGCTCATTCTAGAGCTGAAAGGTCACGTTAGTTCTGGTGGGGAGCATTTTGGTCTTTTATCATAGTAGGAAGACTGGAGGAGGAAAGGGTTTCTTGAAGGTATGTGTCATGGAAGGTCCTGTTCAGTCTGAGAATGAACTTTGATTAGCTCTAGCCCTTTGTGTTTTTTATTTATTTATTTTTGATGCTGGGGTTTGAAACCAAGAGCATCCCACCCATCCCCCTCCCCCCCCCTTTTTTACTTTTTTTTTTTTTTTTTTTGGTGGTACTAGGGGTGGAACCCAGGGGCTCTCTACCTCCGGGCTAACACTCTCAAACCTATTTTATATTTTATTTGGAAACGGTTTCACTAAGTTGTTGTGAGCCTCACTAAGTAGCTGAAGCTGGCTTGGAACCTGTGCGATCCTTCTGTCTCAGCCTCCCAAGCGCGGGGATTACAAGCGTGCACCACCACGCCCGGCTCTTTTTTACTTCCAAGATGCACCCCAGCCCTTTTTATTTTTTGTCTTGAAACTGGATCTTACTAGGTTGCTGAGAGTCTTGCTACGTTGCTGAGGCTGTCCCAGAGCCTGCAGTCCTGTCTCAACCTCCCAGGTCCTGAGATTTCGGGCGTAGGCCACATGCCCAGCTCCTTTGTTCTTTTAATAGCGGATGCATTCACTGCATCCTCGCTCTGTCGTTTCTTTAGTTCACAAATACCCCACTACTTTTGGACTAAACCGATGGCCCTGCATCAGTTGCTGTTTGGCATTTTGCAGTCTTTGGTTCTCTATTCTGAGAAAGCTTGAGGAAGAGTATGCAATGCCTTCACACTCATTTCACCATCTCAAGTGTCTTAGGGAGGAGTGACACTTAATCCTCAGGGCCCAGATCCCTGATGCACACATTGAGATCTCATCAACGTAAATGTGGGGCAAAAGCATGCGTTTCTACCAGCAAATATGTGCATATAAGAGGAGGAAAGCCCAAAGTCACACTCATTAATGGGTGCAAATGGATGCAAATTTATTGCTACCTGCATCTGTGTCTATGCATTTTGTTAGAAAAAATAGAATGTTCATTTCTTTAACTACATGTGAGTGTGGGCTTTAAAGTTAGGCTTGGGTTTGGATCCAACTGCCAGTAACTGGGGAGAAGAAGATTGCTCATAGACCCTAAACTTCGTTTTTATCATTTTCCATAAGAAAGAGATAATAGATTTTTATAGTGTTGCTTTTAAGAGTGAAAAAGAAGTATTTACTGGGTGCCAGACAGTTGTGTTTATAACAGGATATGATCAGCACAAGTTGCAGGAAACTAGACTGACAGCTACTTAAGTGATAGCGATGTTTATCACGTAGCAACCTTTCTAAGTCTGGAGATAGGTTCCAGAATTGAGTGGCAGCCAACATGTCATCGAGATCTTCCTGTGGATCCATTTGCCTTGCCATTTTCAGTGCTGTAAAGCGGTTGCTTCAACTCTCAGCATTATTTC
This sequence comes from Muscardinus avellanarius, assembly GCF_963383645.1. Classification (NCBI taxonomy): domain Eukaryota; kingdom Metazoa; phylum Chordata; class Mammalia; order Rodentia; family Gliridae; genus Muscardinus; species Muscardinus avellanarius. The sequence continues at coordinate 13,208,414 of NC_137800.1, read as the reverse complement.
TTCAAATCACAGTGTCTGAAATTAACTGGTTCATTCTCTGTTGCTATAAAAAAATATCAGTGGCTGGCAACTTTATAAAGAAATATTAGCCAGGCATGGCGGCACATGCCTATAGTCCTGCTACTTGGGAGACAGACAGGAGGATTGCAGGTTTGAGGCCAGCCTTGCAACTTAGCAAGACCTGTTTCAAAATAAAAATAAAACAGGCTGGGAGTATAGCTTTAAAGGTGGTATGCTCTTGGGGTCAATCTCCAGTACAAAAAAGAAAAAAGACTTACTTAGCTCAGAGTCTAGGAGGTCCAAGATTATGGTGCAAACGCCTGTTGACTACACCACAGCATTGCAGATGGCATAATACTGGCAGCAAGAGGTGAGATCTCATGGCAAGACTGGAAGCCAGAGAAGGTTCAGGGGCCAGGCTTTCTCTTTTATAACAACCTGCTCTTAGGAGAAGTAGCAAATTACTCCCGAGACCAGTGTTGACCCCTGGGAAGGCAGTAGTCACCTAACTAACCACTACCCACTAGGCCTGCCTCTTAGAGTCCTCCTGCCTCTTACTACAATCGCACTGAACACGAGCTTCCAGCATGAGCCTGGAGCAGCCATGCCACACCACACCAGGAGCTAACGGAGCCGGTGCTCAGGGCACTCCTGGATGCCAGTACTTGGGAGGCTGAGACAGGAGGTTTGCAGGTCCAAGGCCCGCGTTAGCAACTTAGTAAAGCCCTGTTTCAAATTAAAAGTAAAAAGGGACAGCCGGGCATGGTGGTGCACGCTTGTAATCCCCGCGCTTGGGAGGCAGAGACATGAGGATCGCACAGGTTCGAAGCCAGCCGCGTGCGCTGGCTTAGGAGACCCTATTTCCAAATAAAAATGTAAAAATAGGTCTGGGAGTGTAGCCCGGAGGTAGAAGGGCTTCCAGGAACCCCAGTACCACCAAAAAAAAAAAAAGAATAAAAAATAGGGCTGGGGGTGTAGCTCAGAGGTAGAATGCCCCTGGGTTCTATCCCCAGTGCCGGAAAAAAAAAAAAAAAAAGTTTCTAGAATGCCTGGGTTCAATCCCCAGTGTCCAGAAGCAAAAAACCGAAAGCAGTAAGCAGTAGTCAGCGTGAAGGAGCTTCCTCCTCCCTGCTCTTATCAGGAGGATCGGCCCGCAGGAGTCTCATGGTGGAGCTGGGCTGCACATCCACCCTGGATTGCGCACTTGGCAAAGGAGAAGGGAGACCACTTTACCCCCACCTCAGCTAACTGGCCTGTCGGATGAAGTTTGTTAGGAAGAATTTAGGAGCCGGGCATGGCGGCACACACTTGTAATTCCAGCGCTTAGGAGGCTGAGACCGGAGGATCACAGTTTGTGAACAGCCTCAGCTACTTGGGCCCTCTGCAACTCAGTAAGACCCTGTTTCAAGATTTAAAAAAATAGGGCTGGGGGTGTAGCTCAGAGGTAGAATGCCCCTGGGTTCCATCCCTAGTACCGCAAAAAAATAAAGAAAGAAAGAAAGAAAGAAAGAAGAACCTAGAGGGCAGTTAACTAGGTGATTCATAGTAGCCACCATGTTTTTAAAAATAATACTGTGAGCCGGGCGTGGTGGTGCATGCTCGTAATCCCAGCCAGCCTCAGCTACTTAGGCCCTTTTCAACTCAGTGAGAACCTGTTCAAAATAAAGAATAAAAAATAGGGCTGGATGTGTAGCTCAAAGGTAGAATGCCCCTGGGTTCCATCCCCGGTAAACCCCCCCCCCCACATACACACTACTGTATTGTAGTAAAATCATAAGGTGCATCTAGGTTGAAATAAACCTGTGTGTGTGTGTACTGGGATTGACTGGCGGCATTCTACCCCAGCCCTATCTTTTTTTTTTTTTTTTTTTTTTTTTTTGCAGCTTTTGGGATGGAACCCAGGGGCACTCAACCTCCGAACTACAACCTCTGCCCTATTTTTTATTATTTATTTATTTTTGGTGGTACTGGGGTTCCTGGAAGCCCTTCTACCTCTGGGCTACACTCCCAGACCTATTTTATACTTTTTTTTTTTTTGAAATGGTCTTTTAAGCCAGCACAGCTGGCTTTGAACCTGCGCGATCCTCCTGTCTCTGCCTCCCAAGCACAGGGATTACAAGCGTGCGGTTTGCCACCACACCCGGCTTTATTCTTTATTTTTGAAACAGGATCTCACTAAGTTGCAGAGGGCCTTACTAAGTAGCTGAGGCTCTGAGGCTGTCCGCGAACCATGATCCTCCGGTCTCAGCCTCCTGAACGCTGGGATGACAAGTGTGCACCATCACGCTCGGTTCGCCCTATCTTATATTTTTATTTTGAAAGAGGGTCTCATTAAATTGCTAAGGGCCTCACAAGGTTGTTGGATCTGGCTTTGAATCTGCAATTCTCCTGTCTCAGCCTCCCATGTATATTACAGGTATGCACCACCATGCCCAATAAACAAGTTTTAACATTTTGGTCCATATTTTCTCAGATTTCGAATATGATATCTAGTGATGTAAATTATATGCTGTTTTGTCATGTACTCCCTCTCAGTCAAAAATCTATGGTGTTCTTCACTGAGTATCATGCTTCAGATGCTTGTAAGTTAACTGGAAGAATTAAAAACGACATTATTTATTTATTTATTTATTTATTTATTTATTTGGTACTGGGGATGGAACCCGGGGGCATTCTGAGCTACACCCCCAGCCCTATTTTTTAATTTTTATTTTGAAACAGGGTCTCATTGAGTTGCAAAGGGCCTCACTAAGTAGCTGAGGCTGGCTGTGAGCCACGGTCCTCCTGTCTTAGCCTCCTGAATGCTGGGATTACAAGCATGCATCACAACGCCCGGTTTATCGCTTTTTTTTGGGGGGGGGGGGTACCGGAGATTGAACCCAGGGGAATTCTGAGTTATACTCTGAGCCCTATTTTATTTTATTTATTTATTTATTTATTTATTTTTGCAGTACTGGGGGTGAAACAAAGGGACATTCTACCTTCGAGATACACCCCCAGCCCTATTTTTTATTCTTTCTTTTTCCCTCCCTCCTTCTCTCCTTTCTTTCTTTCTTTCTTTCTTTCTTTCTTTCTTGTCTGGAGATGGAACCCAGGGGCATTACGACCTCCAAGGTACACCCCCTGCCTTATTTATTTATTTATTTATTTATTTATTTATTTATTTATTTTGGTGGTACTGAGATTCCTGGAAACTCTTCTACCTCCAGGCTACACTCCCAGACCTATTTTTATACTTTTTTTTTTATTTGGAAACAGGGTCTCTTAAGCCAGCACAGCTGGCTTCGAACCTGCGCCATCCTGTCTCCGCCTCCCAAGTGTGGGGATTACAAGCGTGCGCCACCATGCCTGGCTCCCTGCCCTATTTTTTATTCTTTATTTGGAAACAGGGTCTCACTGAGTTGCAGAGGGCCTCACTAAGAAGCTGAGGCTGTCCGCAAACAGTGATCCTCTGGTCTCAGCCTCCCAAATGCTGGGATTACAAGCGTGTGCCACCATGCCCAGCTTATTCTTTATTTTTGAAACAAGGTCTCACTGAGTTGCAGAGGCCTTCACTAAGTAGCTGAGGCTGGCTGCTAACCTCAATTCTTCTGTTTTAGCATCCCAATGCTGGGATTACAAGCGTGAGCCACCACGCCCGGCTTTTGAGCACTATTTTTTAATTAATAATTTGTTTATTTACTGTTGTACTAGATATTAAACCCAGGGGCATTTCTGCTTCTGAACTGTAATCCCAGCCATATTTTTTATTTTGAAACAGGGTCTCAGTAAGTTGCAGAGGGCCTAAGTAGCTGAGGCTGGCCATGGACCTATGATCCTCCTGTCTCAGCCTGCCAAGTACTGTAAGTGTATGCCACCACACTTGGCATTATTTTTATTTTTTATTTTGAAACAGGGTCTCATTAAGTTATGAAAGACCTCACTAAGTTGTTGAGGCTGTCCATAACCTTCAATCCTACTGTCTCAGTTTCCCGAGTACTGAGATCACAAATGTATACCACCACACCCATCACATCATTTTTGAAAATTATGAAAAAAATGTCAGGCATAATGGCACAGGCTTGTAATCCCAGTACTTGGGAGGCTGAGAGAGGAGATTGCGGGTTCATAGCCAGCCTCAGCTACTTACTGAGGCCTCTGCAACTTAGTGAGACTTTGTTCCAAAATAAAGAATAAAAAATAGGGCTGGGGGTGTAGCTCGGAGGTAGAGTGCCCCTGGGTTCCATCCCCAGTACCACACACATACAAAGTACTCAGTCAGAGACCTGCCCTGTGCCTACCTCACCATCTGGATAGCTACCTAGTGTCTGCTTGTCCTTCCCTTCATCGGTTGGGACATGTGTTCTAAGGACACTCAGCTCCCCAGCAAGTCAGCTGTGCTTTTTCCAAGCCTGTTTTGGTCACTTGTGTTCACTGTTGTAATAACACATTCAATTAAACCATCATATAAACTAATAAAATATGAGGGCCAAGAGAAAGATTCAACAAAGGTGAGTCCCTGAAAAATAGTGTTGACTAAGTTCAGGCAAGATGGATATAAAGATGGGCGGGACATCATGAACATCCAGGGTCACCCTGCCCTCAGATGGCCCCACAAGACCTCTAATGCTTTGACTTCTCAGATCGCTGGTACTGGTGATCTTCGCAGAGCATTGTGGGTGTGCATAGGTTTCATGGGAGGCCAGTCAGCAGCCCCATACTCAGAGAAAAGGACTTGTCTCTGCACCACTGAAGGTCCATGTAAGTGTGGTAGGTTATGGAGAAGGTTCCAGGGGACTCTCCTGTGACCTCGTGTCCCAGGCTTCCCCTGGGTCATCCCACTCCGGTGACGCAGGCCTTGCTGTGTGGGTCACACAACAGGCAGGTTCCAGCCTCAGGATTTCTGCATTCTTTTCCCCTTGCCTGTGACCCACCTTCCCCAGATATCTTGGCTCCTAAAGTCCCTCATATGTATGACACTCCATAGCCACCTGACAGAAATTAGCAACCTCCCATCCCTGAGTTCCCTGGGCCCTCCCCCTACCCTTGCTTTTTTTTTTTTTTTTTTTCCCATAGCATTTGCCATCGTTTGACATATCATCTGTTTCCTTTTTTATCTGATATTCCCACTAGAACACAAGCTGTAGAGTAGCGATGGTTTTGTGCATGACTGTATCCCCAGGACTGAAACTACTTTCTGGCACAGAACAGGCACCAGATCGATGTTGGCGGAAAGAACGAAGACATGACTATTATGTGTGAATGTTGTCTGTGCTCAAAATTCTGAAACTATGCTTCTAGGAAAATATGTAAGAACATTGGTATGGCTAGTAAGTCTCCTGGATTCCTCCTAGAGAAAGAACGTCCCTTATTTTCCAGGGAAAAGAGAAGATCAGACTGATCTCATGGGCTGGACTTTGAGCCTGTCCATGTACTGTCCTTGTGGCTCCCCTGGTAAAGTACAGTTGGCCTTGGTATTTATTTATTTTTGCGGTACTGGGGATTGAACAAGGCATATTCTACCTCTGAGCTACACCCACAGTCCTATTTTGTTATTCTTTATTTATTTTTATTTTGGGGGGGATCTGGGGATGGAACCCAGGGTCATTTGACCTCCGAGCTATGCCCCCTGCCCTATTTTTTTAATTCTTTGTTTTGAAACAGGACCTCGTTAAGTTGTGGAGCACCTCACTAAGTAGCTGAGGTTGGCTGCAAACTGTGATCCTCCTGTCTCAGCCTCCCAAGTACAGGATTACAAGTGTGTGCCACCACACACAGCTCTGTTTTATTTTATTTTTATTTGTGTGTGTGTGTGTGTGTGTGTGTGTGTGTGTGTGTGCGTGTGTGTGCGTGTGTGTGCATGTGTGTGTGTGGTTCTGGGATTGAGCCCTGGAGCATTCTATCTCCAAGCTATTCCCCTAGCCCTATTTATTTATTTATTTATTTATTTTTAATTTTAATTTTTATTTTTTTGGTGGTGGTACTGGGGATGGAACCCAGGGTCATTCTACCTCCAAGCTATACCCCCAGTCCTATTTTTTAATTCTTTCTTTTGAAACAGGGTCTCACTGAGTTGCAAAGGGCCTCACTAAATAGCTGAGGCTGTCCACGATCCTTGATCCTCCTGTCTCAGCTTCCCAAATGCTAGGATTCCTGTTTTATTCTTTATTTTGAAAGAGGGTCTCACTAAGTTGCTGAGTCTGGTTTCAAACCTGCGATCCTCCTGTCTCAGCCTCCCAAGTACTGAGATTACAAGCGTGCACCAGCACACACGACCTTGGCACTGGTATTTTAGGTGGATATGCTCTGTTTGCTCATAAACAACAAAGGGATTATATCAATCAGGAATAGAGACGTGTTCATATTCAGTACCCCACAACCCTAAGAACTCCTTTGAGTTAAATGCCTTTGGTTGATTATTTTCCTGATTGGAGCATACGTCAAAGAGAAGCAGCCTATACCCAGAGAAGCTCCTTTGGCAGTTTTGGGTTTATTGCCTCCCTTATGTAGCTGGAGGCCCACCCCTTTTGAAAAGCAGCTCTTAGCTTGCTACTGGGTTCACATCACAACAGAGGACCTGACAAAGTACGTTACAATAACTACCCATCAAAGTCCTGTGACTGACAACTCCTATTTTGGGGTGGGCTAACTCAGATTCCACAAGCCAGCCTCTCTTATGCCAGAAATGACACATTCCAGTCGAGCTCGGTGGTCCACATCTGGAGGGTGAAACAGAGTATGGCAGGTTAGCCTCAGCAACTTAGCGAGCCCCTTAGCAACTTAATGAGACCCTGTTTCAAAGTAAAAAAATAAGCTGGGCATGGTGGTGCATGCCTGTAATCCCAGTACTTGGGAGGCTGAGACAGGAGGATCACAGGTTCAAGACCAGCCTCAGCAATTTAGTGAGCCCCTGTTTCCAAATAAAAAATAAAAATAGCCGGGCGTGGTGGCGCACACTTGTAATCCCCACGCTTGGGAAGCTGAGAAAGGAGGATCACACAGGTTTGAAGCCAGCCTCGGCTACTTTGTGAGGCTCTCAGCAACTTGGTGAGACCCTGTTTCCAAATAAAATATAAAATAGGTCTGGGAGTATAGCCTGGGGGTAGAAAAGCCCCTGGGTTCCACCCCCAGCACCACCAAAAAAATAAAAATAAATAAAAATAAAAATAGAGCTAGGGATGTAGCTTGGAAGTAGAATACTTCTGAGTTCAATCCCCAGCACCACAAAAGCAATAAATATAAAAATAATAATAAAGTAGGGCTGAGGGTGTAGCTCAGAGCTAAACACCCCTGGGTTCAATCCCCAGTACTTGGGGTGTGGGGGAATAGGCTATAGTCCAGCATTCTGGCCTAGCCCTGGTGCCATTTCAGCTTTAGGTTTGTGTGGGGAATGTAGGAGCTCTCTGGGGGAGGTTTGTCCTCTGCTCCACAACCCAGAGAAAAACCACTAGCTCAATGAGGCTCTCATTTAAGGGAGATTCCTCTCAATGCCAGGCTCTGGCTCATGGATGTTTGGCTGAGCTTAAACCAGGAGTGGCTGCGGTTCCGCTGTGGCTGTTGAACCGGGTGGAAAGGAGCAGATGTGGCCACTCTGCTCGGTCGGCAGAACTGCAAGCGGTTCTCAGAGCTCTCACCAGTAGTCCTTGACAAACCACTTTATTTTTACCAACTCTTAAGGCTGTTGACAATGGTTTAGCTGTCTGATCTGCCACTTGGAAAACTACAGACTAGCAGATTGAAGATTTCCCTCTTTCGGGCCATGAACCACGAAAACAAATCATAGCTGCTGACAGACCCATCTGCGTCGCTCACGTAGGTGCTGTGGTGAGGGTCTATTCTCCCATGCCATCAACTAGAAACAAGGTGTGAGCTGGGCCTGCACCTCCCAGATCGCTACCTCTGCTGCTTGGATCCATTATTGTGCCAGGCAAGGCAGCACACCCATCTCCATACACACTGCATTCCAGACACATAAGCTCCACCCGCATCGCAGATTTGTGACTGTAAAAACCATCATTTTTGGCGAGGGAGACCATGGTGCACAGGGTGAGGCTAACCTTGGACCCCTCTTTGGGCTACTGGCTTACCAGTGCCAATACTTTTTCAGACTCCAGTGTTGCTGTCCCCATCCAATTAGTGCCCCTGGCCACCCCACTGTGGCCCTTGAAAGTAATCGTTGTCATAGTTCCAGTTTTGTATCATTTGCAGCCCAGCAAGGATGCACCTCCTATCGCAGTGGGTGCTCCAGCCAAACTCGAAGGTGCAGAAGTACCAAATCCGCAGGCGTTTGGTATTGCCAAGCATTGAAGTGGCCTCCTCAGAAAAGGAGCCTCGAACAACTTCTGAGGCTACCGCTGCTATGATCCGAATGTTCCCTCCAAAACTCGTGTTGAAATTGAATCGCCACTGTGATGGGACTCGGGGGCGATCAGGGCATGAGGCTCCACTCTCACTAGTGGATGGGTGCCATTACGGCGGGAATGGCCTCGTTAGAAGCAAGCTCTCTTGCGCTCGTATTTTCTTTGTTTTCTCTCACTTGCCGTGTGTTGCCCCCTACCATGTTAGAGTGCAGCAAGGAGACCCTCACCAGACATAGCCCTCCAATCTTGGACTTTTTGTCTCTAAAACAGACTGTGAAAAATAAGTTTCTTTCTTAATTTGTTTTCTTTATAAATTATCCAGGTGGTGGTATTCTCTTATAGCAACAGAAAACAGAGTAAGAAAGCATCCACTCCCTTTTTCTGGTGCATAAATGTTAGTTGGCATTTTAGTCTATTTTCTGTTGCTACTACCACAATGGTAAGACTGTATAATTCATAAAGAAAGGAGAGCCAGGTGCAATGGCGCATGCTTGTAATCCCAGCATTTGGGAGGCTAAGACAGGAGGATTGTGGTTCACAGACAGCCTCAGCAACTACTTAGTGAGACCCTTCTCAACTCAGTGAGACTTTGTTTCAAAATAAAGAATAAAAAAAATAGGGCCTGGCTAGTGGCAGCAAGCTTGTAATCCCAGCATTCTGGGAGGCTGAGACCGGAGGATCGTGGTTCTCAGACAGCCTCGGCTACTTAGTGAGGCCCTCCGTAATTTAGTGAGACCCTGTTTCAAAATAAAGAATGAAAAATAGGGTTGGGGGTGTAGCTCGGAGGTAGAATTCCCCTGAGTTCCATCCCCAGTACTGCAAAGGAAAAAAAAAGAAACAACAGAAAGAGGTCTACTTTGGCTCAGGGTTGTGGAGCTCCAGCAGCATGGCTCCAGCAGTTGTTCCGCTGCTGAGGGGAGGCTCTTGGAGGACAGAGTGGGCACAAGCAGGGAGAGGCACGTGTGAGAGACCAAGGAAGGCGCCGGGCTGTGACAATCTGCTCTTACAAAAACTAATCCATTCTCATGAGCACTAACTCAGTCTCTTGAGAAAGACATTAATCCTCCAGGAGAATGTTGCTACATAAGCTAATCACCTGCCAAAGGCCCTGCCTATCATATTGGGAGTGAAATTTCAACCTGAGGAGTTTGTATGCATTCATGTATGGGGAGGGTTGAACCCAGGGGCACTCTACCTCTGAGCTGCACCTCCAGCCCAAGCTTACTGGGGATTATATGCTGTAGACAGGTTGACTTCTTACTTTCTTTTTTTTTGTGTGTGTGATACTGGGGATTGAACCCAAGGGCATTCTACCTCTGAGCTACACCCCCAGCCCTATATTTTATACTTTATTTTGAAATAATGTCTCACTAAATTGCAAGGGCTTCACAGAGGAGCTGAGGCTGACCACAAACTCAGATCCTCCTATCTCAGCCTCCCAAGTACTGGGATTACAAGCGTGGGCCATGAGCCCAGCAGGACAGGTTAATTTCAACATGAACTTGTAAGATACATTTGTTTACAGCTGTTGCCCAATGAAAGGGAGTCAGGATCTCAAAACCTTAACAACTTTTAATGCTTAGACTCCCATATGACTTTTTTTTTTTTGGGGGGGGGAGTACTGGGGTTGAGACCCAGGGGTATTGTACCTCCGAGCTATACTTCTAGCCCTATTTTTTAAGTCTATTTATTTATTTATTTATTTTGGTGGTACTGGGGTTCCTGGAAACCCTTCTACCTCAGGGCTACACTCCCAGACCTATTTTATATTTTTATTTGGAAACAGGGTCTCTTAAGCCAGCGTGTCTGGCTTCGAACCTGCGCTATCCTTCTGTCTCCGCCTCCCAAGCGCGGGGATTACAAGCATGCGCCACCACTCCCAGCTAGTCTTTTTATTTTTGAAACAGGGTCCTACTGAATTGCGAAGGGTCTCGCTAAGTAGCGGAGGCTGTCCGCGAACCGCGATCCTCCCGTCTCAGCAAGCGTGCGCCACCACGCCCAGCTTCCCATGTGACTTTTAACACCCCTCTGGCATACCGTTCCTTGCAGAACTAAATTGCTCGAAAGGGTGAGCGGCTTTCGCAGACGAACCAATGAAGTGCCCGGATCTTATGAGTGGCATCTTGTTTGGCCAATGGGCTCAGCGCTGAGCACCCGAGGACTGGAAATCGGAATGTGGAACCTGTGGGTCCTTCCGCGTGGCGGATGGGTTTGAGTGTGCTGTTGTTCGAGACGGCATAGGGCGGGGGGAGTTTCTGGGGCCCAGGTAGGAGGCCGCGCGTCTTGGGGGTAGAAGACCAGGATTCGGCTGGGTGGGCTTTTGTCAAGGCAGTGGTGACCGGCGAGGACCTTCCCGTCCACTCCGCACACGCCCGGACCCGGGAGGCGCAGGTGCTTCGGCCTCGGGCCGGCATGGCCGGGGAGGAAGTCGTTATTTGATGTCGGTGCGGGGGAGGACGGGCGGGCCTTCAGAAAGGAGGGAAAGTGTGGGCCCGGGGAGGCTTGGGTAGCGGTCAGGGGCCCAGCAGGGCCGCCGATTTGGGGAAAGGCACTTTTCTTGGGCTGGGAAGAGGGAGGTTTGCTTAGGGGCCCGGCGTCGCGTAGGCCCCAGGCCGGCGGCCCGGCCCAGAGGTCGGCCTGGCCTGGCGCCATCCCCGCTGACGAGGGTGGTCATCGGAGCGTCGTCTGAGTCAGCGAGGAAGCCCACCGTGAGGGAGCATCTCCTAGAGGAGGGACCGCACGCCACAGGAGTGACGATGGGGTCAGGGCAGGGGAAGAAGGTTCTAGAAGTTCTGTGATCGGTCGGTGTTACAGCACCCCCAGTATGGGAAGAAGTAAAAAACCATCTTTTCCTTCAAAGTAGCAAATTTCATGTACAAGTACTCCTTCCAGTTTGTAACTGTAACATGCGCATTCGTTTTTGATACATGTATCTGTAGGCTCCACGCCCAGAGTTTCCCCAAAGTCAACCATCTTAGTTTTGCTCCACCATCTTGGTCGTAGCAGTTGCTTCCAGAATGTTAAACTTTGTTTCAGATTTGGTGTCTGTCTTGGAAAGTAGCCGGTCGCCGGAGCTGTGAACCCAAACCCTCCCTAAATCAGCGCAAGGGGCAGGCTACGGTCGGATACCCTCGGCGCGATTGCTGCCAAGACTTGTCGGCTGCACACCCTTCTACGGAAGTAAATCGTCTTGCCAAGTTACTCTCGGTTTTGTACACCTTATTTGCGGCTTCCTAGAAAACCATTGTTAACAGTATGTACCAGTTGGGCACCCAAGGTTCTGGATTCTTAGGTGGGGTTGGGGAGATGTGGGCAACGAGTCCAGGCCCCCTGAAATTGGATTTTGGTAATGGAAGGGGAGAGCCATTGTCCTCTATGAGAAGGAAGGCATAATCCGCCTTTGTACTGTTCCTAAAAGAGGGTAGTTTAAAAAGTTTTGCACCTTCTTGAACTACTTTCAGCTATACTATTTTTAACTTAGTAGTTGTACATTAGTTTTTTCTTCACATTCATGGCCTGATTTCTCTATAGCTAATACTGTAGACAGATTTTCAAAAGTTAAGAAGCTAGGTGTGGTGGCGCACACCAATAATCCCAGTACTTGGGAGACTTAGACACGAGGATCACAAGTTCGAGGACTGCCTTAGCAACTTGAGTAAGACTCTAAGTAGCCTAGCAAGACCTTGTTTCAAAACAAAATAAATACATAAATAAAAAGGGCTGAGTGTAGCTCACAGTTAAAATGCCCTGGATTCAATCCCCAGTCCTACACACACACACACACACACACACACACACACACACACACACACACACACCATACTTTTCATTAAAGATTCTTAAGACTGGGAAGGTAACTCATCAATAGAACATATGTTTAACATGCACAAAGTCCTGGGTTCAATCCCTAGCGCTGCCAGCAAAAATAGAGGGACTAGGGGCAGGTCAGGACAATGAAAGGAGCCCTTAAAAAGAGAGTCTTGAAAATTATAGGTTATAAAATGATTTTAAAGCTGGGTGTGGTGGCACCTGCTTTTAACCCCAATACTTGGGCTGAGACAGGAGGATCGCAGGTCTACACCCAGCCTCAGCAACTTAGTGTGGCCATCCACAATTTAGTGAGACTCTCTTTCAAAATAAAATATGGAGCTGGGTGTGGTGGTGCATGCTTGTAGTCCCAGCATTTGGGAGGCTGAGATGGGAGGATCACGGTTTGAGACAGCCTCAGCTACTACTTAGTGAGGAGGCCTTTTCAACTCAGACCCTGTTTTGAAATAAAGAATAAAAATAGGGCTGGAGGTGTAGCGTGGAGGTAGAATGCCCCTGAGTTCCATTCCCAGTACAACACACACACACACACACACACACACACACACACACACAAATAAATAAATAAAAATTGGCTGCTTCAAAATAAAATATGGCTGAGAGTGTAGCTCACAGATTAGAATGCCTCTGGAACTCCTGGGTTCCCAGTATTACACTAAAAAAATTTTTTTTTACTCAAGAAATTTTTTTTTCCTATTTTTTGAAGAGGCCTGGTGGACCCTGGATTTGGGAGGTAGGCAGAGCCTCATCCCTGGTCACCTTGAGGAGAGAAGGTGTGGAACTTGTGAAATTCAGCAAGTTATTGTAGGTTCAAAACAGAAAGGCTTTGTGCCCTGGAGACCTGTTTTGGTGGAATTTGAAAGAAGAGGTGTTTTTTTTTTTTTTTTTTTTTTTTTTTTTTTGCGGGTCTGGGGATGGAACCCAGGGGCATTCTACCTCCAAGCTACACCCCCTGCCCTATTTTTTATTCTTTATTTTGAAACCGGGTCTCATTGAGTTGGAGAGGACCTCACTAAGTAGCTGAGGCTGTCCGTGTGAACCGCGATCCTCCGGGTCTCAGCCTCCCGAATGCTGGGATTACAAGCGTGCGCCACCACGTTTGGCTTCTGAAAGAAGAGTTTTATGGAAAGTTATTGGATAGAAACTCATAGAGGCAACTTAAAGAGATTGTGAAGATGAATTGAATGCAATTATAGTCTAGGAAAAATAGGATTTTGTTCTAAAAGAAGCCAGAAACTCATACATATTTATTTATTTATTTATGGTGGTACTGGGGTTCCTGGAAACCCTTCTACCTCCAGGCTACACTCCCAGACCTATTTTATATTTTTATTTGGAAGCAGGGTCTCTTAAGCCAGTGCGGCTAGCTTCGAACCTGCGTGATCCTCCTGTCTCTGCCTCCTAAGCACGGGGATTACAAGCATGCGCCTCCACGCCCGGCCTCATACATATTGAACAGCATAACCCAGGGGCAATTTACCTTTGACCTACACCCCTAGTCCTCTTTTTTTATTCTTTATTTTGTAACAGGATTTCACCAAGTTGCAGAGGTTCTCACTAAGTTGCAGAAGGCCTCACTAAATAGCTGAGGCTGGCTGTGAACCTGCGATACTCCTGTCTCAGCCTCCTAAGTGCTGGGATTACAAGTATGTGCCCAGCTAGCATAACTATGATATGGTCATGTTAACTGTAAGTTTTATAAGTCAAAATCATCCCCATGCATAAAATTTGGTTCGTTTTACAATGGGAAGTTAATTTAAAGGACTGAATTGTCAGATGGGTTGTTAGGGTAGAAAAGGTAAGTCTGAGGCTGAGACAGGAGGACCGCACAGGTTCGAAGTCAGCCTCAGCTGCTTAGTGAGGCTCTCGGCAACTTAGACCCCGTTTCCAAATAAAGTATAATATAGGTCTGGGAATATAGCCTGGAGGTAGAAAAGCCCCTGGGTTCTACTCTCAGTACCACAAAAAAAAAAAAAAGGTAAGTTTGAGGGGGTCTTGAACTTCTAAAGGATTGTTAATGGGGAGTGTTTAGAATTTTCCAGGTTCAAACAGAAGCTTTCAAAGAGAATGTGTTATAGAAGGCTAGTCACATTGTTGTTCTAACTTAAATTAACTATTTTTTTAATGCTTTATAAGTCAGTCTTGTCTGTCTTGAAGGAAGAGGAAAACAATTGGGAAATCATTCATGTTTTAATGCCGGCAGATAGTTAACTTGTTTTGACATCTATGTCCTCTGTAGACTTTTCGATGGATCCTGTCCGACCACCATTCAGGGGCCCTGCTCCTGTGTACCCGTCTCAGTGTGTACGGATGCCAGGATGTTGGCCACAAGCTTCTAGACCTTTGGATTCAGCACTTGGTAGGGGAGGACCTGTAGGCAGAAGCCATGGGATTGGAAAGCCAGAGATCCCCAGTACCCAGAACTGGTCAGCACAGAAGGTAAGATCTATTAGAGTGCGGGAGAGCATACAGCTTACTCGTCTGAGCTGAGAAGTGGTGGAGTTCAGAATAATCAGGAAACTGGGAAGCCCTATACAAAACTAAGGTGTGGGTTGTTTATTTATTTTTAACAACTGGTTGTATCTTGTGGGTATGCAATTCAAATCCTAGAGTCTAGAAAAAACACTCGAAGCCAGATGCGGTAATGCATGCTTGTAATCCCAGCATTGGGAGGCTGAGATGGGAGGATTGCAGGTTCACAGCCAGTTTCTCAGCTACTTAGTGAGGCCCTCTGTAACTTAGTAAGACCCTGTTTCAAAATAAAGAATACAAACCGGGCGTGGTGACACACTTGTAATCCCAGCATTCAGGAGGCTGAGACTGGAGGACTGCGGTTCGCAGACAGCCTCAGCTACTTTGTGAGGTTTTCTGCAACTTAGACCCTGTTTCAAAATAAAGAATAAAAATAGGGCAGAGGGTGTAGCTCGGAGGTCAAATGCCCCTGGGTTCCATCCCCAGACCCACAAAAAAAAAAAAAAAAGTAAAAAATAGGGCTGGGGAGTGTAGCTTGGAGGTAGAATGCCCCTGGGTTAAATCTCTAGTACTGCAAAAACAAACACACACACTAGATGAAGCTAGGCATGGTGGTGCACGCATGAAATCCCAGTATTTGGGAGTCTGAGACAGGAGGATTACAGGTTCAAGGCCAGTCCTAGCAACTTAGGGAGACCTTGTTTCAAAATAAAAAAAATAAAGTAGGAATGGGGGTGTAGATCAGGGATAAAATGCCCCTGAGTTCCATCTCCAATACCACAAAAATAAATTAAATAAATAAATAAATATAAAAAATACAGTAGGATTGGAGAGGGAGCTTGGAAGTAGAATGCCTCTGAATTCAATCCCCAGTGCGACAATAATAAACACTAGATGGACTTGGGTAAGTGCCGTGGGTCAGTCCTCTAGCTCGGTCTGTCCATCCATTCATAATGGGAGGTTTAAAGCCTGTTGGGGATGGTGATACGTTACTGTAATCCCAGCGAGTTAGGAGGCTGATCTCAAGTTTTGAGGCCAGCATGGGCAATTTATTGAGACCCTGTCTCGAAATGAAAAGGATTGGGCATGCAGCTTAATGGCAGAGCAGTTTCCTCGCTGTGCGAGGCCCTGGGTTCAGTCCCCAGCACTGAAAGAAAAAAAAAAAAATAGCCTGTTGCTGCTTGTCTGCATCTTAAAGACAAAGAGGATCTGTAGCTATTGCTACCGCAGTGTGAACGTGTGTGCATCTTGAATCTCTTAATTGTATAGTAATTTTAAGAACAGCGTTTGCAGTTAACACATGTCAAAGATAAAGAGCACATACAGGAAGAACCTAATAATGTAGCTGTGATCACTTTAAGTAGAATCGACTGTCAGGTGTAGTATTTATTAGAAAGAAAATCTGTGATGGTAATCTTACATGTTTATTTTGATGAACTTCTCCAGTTTGGGGTGGCTTTTATTCATGTGGCAGCTCTAATTGGTGGAACAGGAAAATTTCAAGACGCTACGGGAAAACAGCAGCAGGTTTTGTTGGATATTGTTTAAAAAAATCTCTGATACTCTTAAATGATCTAACCACTTTGAATTTTTGTGTGTGTGTGTGTGGTACTGGGATTCCTGGAAACCCTTCTACCTCCAGGCTACACTCCTAGACCTATTTTTTTTCTACTTTTTTATTTGGAAACAGGGTCTCTTAAACCAAAGAGGCTGCCTTCGAACCTGTGCGATCCTCCTGTCTCAGCCTCCCAAGCACAGGGATTACAAGTGTGCGCCCACGCCCGGCTTAGCAGATAAATTTTTAAAAAGTCGCCTTCTCCCAGATCTACAACTGTTGTAAAAGTACTGGATAAAAAAATCTTATTAAAATTTGGAATTTTAATAAGATATTATTAAAATTATTAAAAGCATGGTGGTGCACACTTGTAATCCCAGCATTCGGGAGGCTGAGACAGGAGGATTGCGGTTCACAGACAGCCTCAGCTACTTAGTGAAGCCCTTTGCAACTCAGTGAGACCTGGTTTCAAAATAAAGAATAAAAAATAGGGCTGGGGGTGCAGCTTGGAGGTAGAATGCCCCTGGGTTCCACCCCCAGTACCACAAAAAAAAAAAAAAAAAAGCTATTGCGGGGGGGGGGGGCCTGGGAATTTACCTCAGTATACCACTTGTATGCCATGTACAGATCTCCATCTCCAAGGCAAATATATATATATATATATATTCATATATATATATGTACATATATATATTCAATACTTATAACCACAGTATATTAGATTTTAAGCATCAATTGTTAGATTGCAAGTCTATTACTTGGCTGGGTATAGTGGCACACACCTGTACTCCCAGCTACTCAGGAGGCTACAGCAGGAGGATTATAAATTCGAGGCCAGTTTGGGCAATTTAGCAAGACCCAGTCTCAAAAAGAGTTAGTAATAATTTGGAATTGGTCAGTGGTAAAATGCCCCTACGTTCAACACCCAGTATGGGTGGTGGGGAGCCCGTGTTATGTGGTACAGTATAACAAAATACAAGAGACAAGAATTACCTTTTGCATTTTTCTAGTTCATTCCCTATAAGTTTAAGGTAAGAGGGAACAAGCATACTGGTGAATAAAATTTCAAAATGGCGCCGGGCGTGGTGGCGCACACTTGTAATCCCCGCGCTTGGGAGGTGGAGACAGGAGGATCGCGCTGGTTCGAAGCCAGCCTCGCTGGCTTAAGAGACTCTGTTTCCACATAAAAATGTTTAAAAATAGGTCTGGGAGTGTAGCCCGTGGGAGTGTATCCCAGAGGTAGAAGGGCTTCCAGGAACCCCAGTACCACAAAAAAAAAAAAAAAAAAAATTTCAAAATGGTGGCCGGGCATGGTGGCGCACACTTGTAATCCCCGTGCTTGGGAGGCAGAGACAGGAGGATCGCGCAGGTTCGAAGGCAGCCTCTTTGGTTTAAGAGACCCTGTTTCCAAATAAAAAAGTAGAAAAAAAATAGGTCTAGGAGTGTAGCCTGGAGGTAGAAGGGTTTCCAGGAATCCCAGTACCACACACACACACACAAAAATTCAAAGTGGTTAGATCATTTAAGAGTATCAGAGATTTTTTTAAACAATATCCAACAAAACCTGCTGCTGTTTTCCCGTAGCGTCTTGAAATTTTCCTGTTCCACCAATTAGAGCTGCCACATGAATAAAAGCCACCCCAAACTGGAGAAGTTCATCAAAATAAACATGTAAGATTACCATCACAGATTTTCTTTCTAATAAATACTACACCTGACAGTCGATTCTACTTAAAGTGATCACAGCTACATTATTAGGTTCTTAGCTACTTAGTGAGGCTCTCCGCAACTTAGTAAAACCCTGTTTCCAAATAAAGTATAAAATATGTCTAGGAGTATACCCCAGAGGTAGAAAGCCCCTGGGTTTGACCTCCAGTACCAACACACACACACACACACACACACACACACAATTATCTGCTATTTGGGCGTGGTGGTGCATGCTTGTAATCCCAGTACATGGGAGTCTGAGACGAAAGGATCGCAGGTTCATGGCCAGCCTCAGCTACTTAGTGAGACACTGTCTCAAAGAATAAAAGCCAGGTATGGTGGCGCACGCTTGTAGTCCCAGCATTTGGGAGTCTGAGACAGAAGGATTGTGCAGGTTTAAAGCCAGCCTCAGCTACTTAGTGAGGCTCTCAGCAACTCAGTGTCAGTGACACCCTGTTTCCAAATAAAGTATAAAATAGGTCTGGGAGTATAGCCCGGAGGTAGAAAAGCCCCTGGGTTCCACCCTCAGTACCACAAAAAATATGAATAAATAAATAAATAAATAAATAAAGAATAAAAAGTAGGGTTGGAGGTATGGCTTGGAGGTAGAATGCTTCTGGGTTCAATCCCCACTACAAAAAAAAAAAGATAAAAAATAAAGATTATTTGCTAAGGTTTCAAAAAAGTCATTGTTTTTTAGGTTTTAACCCATTTGAAAATAACTTGACTTATCGACTTTCCCCAGGAGTCTGTGGGTTTGGTGTCCATGTTCAGAGGCATGGGCCTCGAGGTGGCGTCCCGGACCCCTCAGAAGTGGGAAGTGCCTCCTTTAGGTATGTGGAAAGCTGACTCCAAAAGTCGTGTTGCTACAGATGATTGCTTGCTTCTTAGTGTGTGCCGTTATCCTCAGAGAAATGACTGCTTTGAAATGCGCTGGGTGCACGGTGACAGCTGTATTTGGTTTTTTCTCCAGGGAGAGGCATTTTAGGTCGAGGCTTATCCGCTAACATGCTGTGCAAGGACAAAGGAGAACCCCGTCCCCTGTTTCCTGATCCTTCGGTGTTGGCAGCTGGGGACAGCAAGCTGGCAGAGGCCTCTGTTGGGTGGAATAGGTGGGTAAAGCCACCTCCTCATGCAGCCGTCAAGTTCAGGTGGAAGGAGGGGCCTTGGGCAGGGCGTGTCATCTCAAGCAGGCATTTCAAGGTGCACCTACCCCTACCCTGCCTCTGACCAGTTACTGGAAAGGGATGAACGGTTGCTCTCAGCTGGCTTTATGCCAGCACTTATGAGGCTGAGATGGGGCGATTACAGGTTCGAGGCCAGCCTCAGCAAATAGACTCTCATTAACCTAGTAAGACCCTGTTTCAAAATAAAAATAAAATAGAGCCGGGCATGGTGGCACACGCTTGTAATCCCTGCGCTTGGGAGGCTGAGACAGGAGGATTGCACAGGTTCGAAGCCAGCCTCAGCTACTTAGTGAGGCTCTCAGCAACTTAGTGAGACCCTGTTTCCAAATAAAATATAAAATAGGTCTGGGAGTGTACCCCGGAGGTAGAAAGCCTCTGGGTTCCACCTCCAGAACCACCCCCCCCAGAAAAAACAAAAATAATAAAATAAAATAAAAAATAAAAATAAAATAGGGCTGGGGTTAGACCTCGGAGGTAAAATGCCCTGGGGTTCAAGCTCCAGTGCCAAAAAGTGGCTCTCCACCAGGTCATTCACAATTTCCTTTGCCCCTTAACAAGTTACCCTGATGGTAGAGGTTCTTGTACATGGGTGACTCACACTCTTCTTGATTCTACCGTGGAAGATGGTACTGGTAATTATCAGTAGCTGGGTCAATGAGTCGTGATTCTTAGAGAATCCCAAGGCTGCGAGAATTCCCAGGTTTACTCTCTCTCTCTCTCTCTCTCTCTCTGGCCTCTCCAAAGAGAGTGTAGACCTGGGAATGATCACAGATTTACAAATTACCAGCTTACTGCCCCCTTTTCAGAAAAAAAAAACAAAATTACTCAGTACCCCCCACCCCCGTGCTTCCACCGTCCTGTTTTATGCAGCAGCCCCAGTTGCACCTGAAGCTACTACTGCCCCCCTGGATTGGCCCAGCACCCCACACGCCATGGTGGCAGCATGGCAGACTGGGAATCTGCGGTTGATGAAGCATGGATCAAAACATGGAGAGTCTGATTTGCTTCCCTCTCCACCATTTCAGAGTGCTTGGAAGAGGGACTTTGGACCCCTCTTTATTACCACTGGGAAGAGCAACTGGAGGGCTCGGAAGAGGAGTAGACAGGCCTCCAGGTGCGGTGGGCCTGGCAGCCCTGGATGCCCCACGCCTGTCTCCTCCCCTGCCCCCGCCCCTGGCCGCAGTGCCCTCTCCAGATCAGCCTCCTGCCCTGATTGTGGAGTACAGGGAAAAGTAAGTCTCTCGCCGTCTTTGCTGCAGGGGACTGAGGGGAAGGGGCCTCCCATCTCTGCCTTTGGGTCCACAGTTGTCCCTGGGAGATTAACAAAAAGGTAAAGCTGAGCATGGTGGTGCACGCCTGTAATCCCAACACTTGGGAGGCTGAGACTGGAGGATTGCAGGCTCAACCAGCTCCGGCAGCTTAGGGAGACCCTGTCTCAAAACAGAAAAAGAGCTGGGGGTGGAGCTCATGGTAGTAAGTGCCTAGGTTCAATCTCCAGTAACTAACACATGTGCGTGTGCGTGCACACACACACACACACACACACACACACACACACCAATTCCTGATGAAGTGTAGTAGGTTTACCAGTGAATGTGTACAGAAGTAGGTACCTGAGTTGGACCCATGGCCGTCATTTCACACCCATTTCAGAGTTCTTTGTTATGTTGATGATCAGCAAGACATTTGGAAGAAATACTATATAGCATTTCATCTTTCTCCATAGAACCGACTCTTTATTCTTAGCCGGCCTCATTTATTCCGGTACTGCTCCTAGTAGGTGGCCTCGCCTATCTAAGTAGATGATGTCATCATCCCTTCTTAGCCTTTTGGCTAAGATGAAGTGTAGTATCTGTTCTAATCAGTTTAATTAGATATTGCCAAGGATTTATCTTCTGTACCTCAAAGCTTGCTTTTGTACATCTTGGTTCTTGTACCTGTTAAGTGAAGGGTGAGTATATATTACTTGCCTTAGTCTTTTTCTTGTGGGTGTGACTTGTTTGTTTTTGTATATGTGGATGCTTTGCCCAGGCTGGTCTCAAACTCCCAGGCCCAGCAGGACTCTCCTGCTTCTGCTTCTTGTGGGCCGGGCTGGGTGTGCCCTCGCTCAGGCCAGCGCTTTGGCATGTTTATTTTCCAGAGAGGCTCTTGTGAAGCGAGGATCCAAAGGAACACCTCAGTGTTTGGGACTGAACCTCATCAAGATACAGTGCCATAATGAAGCGGTGTACCAGTACCACGTGACCTTCAGGTACTCACAGCTCTGGTTCTGTTTTGCTCTCTTGCTGTCGGGCAGGAAGGATGTAGCTCCCTGGATTACTCGAATACATTCTGTGTAATTCCTGACGAGCTTCCCCATGCAGCAGGGCCTGTAGCCAGATCCTCACAGGAAGTTTAAAGTTAATATTTTTTTCTGGGTATATTTTTAGTTATATTACCAATACCGATTTTAACCTAATAGGTGCCGATTTCTGTGGGAAGCAAAAGTGGATTTAATGTGAAAAGAATGAAGCTGAAGTCCAGAGCCTTTTGCTTGAGTGGGTTCCTTTCGTGACCTTTTGACTTATGTTGAGTGTGTAATTTTATATTTTCTTACTCCCATTCTCCTTAGTGGTATGAGAGCCACATCCCACAAAACCTGAATCCTTCCTGCCAGTGTCATCATAAACATTTGACAGCCTTTTTTATTTTTTATTTTGAAACAGGGTCCTGCTCTATTTCCAAGGGTCTCTAAGTTGCTGAGGCTGACTTGGAACTTGTGATCCTCCTGCCTCAGCCTCCCAAGTACTAGGATTATAGGTGTGTGCCACCATGCCCAGTGGAAGGGTGATTTTTCCTTTTCCTTTTATTTTTATTTTTAATTTTTGTGGTCCTAGGGATGGAACCCAGAGACATTCTACCTCTGAGCTATAACCTCAGGCCTCTTAACATTTTTATTGCATGCTTGTAATCCCAGTACAAGGCTGAGATAGGAGGATCACAGGTTTGCCACTAGCCTCAGCTACTGGCACTTAGTGAGACCCTGTTTCAAAATAAAAAATAGGGCTGGGGGTATAGCTCAGAGGTAGAA
Source organism: Muscardinus avellanarius (assembly GCF_963383645.1). Taxonomy (NCBI): domain Eukaryota; kingdom Metazoa; phylum Chordata; class Mammalia; order Rodentia; family Gliridae; genus Muscardinus; species Muscardinus avellanarius. The sequence goes on along the minus strand of NC_137800.1, from coordinate 13,186,253 downwards.
TGCTCCTGGGTTCAATCCCCAGTAGCACAAATATATACACTTATATATGTATGTATATTTGTGTATAACATGAATATTAATATAAATACATGTATATTTTATGTATGTGTGTTTCTACTTTCTAGTTAAACTCTCAGCCCAATTTTATGTTTTTGTTTTGGAATAGTCACACTATGTTTCTGAGTCTCACTACTTTGATACTCCTGTCTCAGGCTCCCAAGTACTGGGATTACAGGCATGGTCACTTGCACCTGGCTAGAAGTCTGATTTTTTTTAATGCATGTATAATACTAGGAATTGAACCCAGGAGCATTCTTCCTCTGAGTTACACCTCAGCCCTGTTTTATTATTGTAAAACAGAGTCTCCTAGGATTGATGATAATTTCACTACTTGCTGAGGCTGCCCTTGAACCTTTGATCCTCCTATCTCAGCCATCCAAGTACTGGGATTACAGGTGTGCTCTACTTCACCTGCCTGAAGAAGTCTGATTTTTTTTTTTCCTTTGGTACTGGAGATGGAACCCAGGGGCATTCTACCTCTGAGCTACACCCTTAGCCCTATTTTTTAGTCTTTTTATTTTTGAAACAAGTTTTCACTGAGTTGCAAAGGGCTTCACCAAGTGGCTGAGGCTGTCTCTGAACTGCGATCTTCCAGTCTCAGCCTCCCGAATGCGGATTACAAGTGTGTGCCACCACGCCCAGTTTAGCACATAGTTTTATAGGTTCACATAGTAGTTGGCTTATTTCACATGGCACAATGACTTACAGGTTTATCCATGTTAGAAATGATAGAATTTCTTCGTTTTAGGATTTCTTGCATTCTCATTTTTAAAGGCTATGTAGTATTTCTCTCTCTCTCTCTCTCTCTCTCTCTCTCTCTCTCTCGTGTGTGTGTGTGTGTGTGTGTGTGTGTGTGTGTGTGTGTGTGTGTAATATGAGAATGGAATGAAGAAGAAATTGTACTTAAATAGAGCAGCCGGGTCGCCTCACCAGGGGTAAGAAAGCAGAGCGGAGCACATGCGCCTGGGGAAGGGCAGAGCCAGGAAGGAGAAGTGGGGACAACAGAAAGGGAATACTTTCTTTGAGGTTCATCAATGGATCCACAAACATTAAGGAGACGTAGAGGGGCCTGTGTGATTCCTCACAGGTCTCTTGGCATTGACTGGGCTGAGGAAAAGATGTGATTGCAGGTCTGAGATGGTCCTCTGGGTCTGCGGAGCCCCAGTGTGCAGGTGATCCCAGGTCAGTGAGGGAGCTGGGCAGATGTGTCAGAGGACCGGCTTGCAGCTTCCCTGGAGTACATGAGGGCACATACTGTGTTCAGAGAGTAGCTTATGTGTGTATAGGTTGAGCTTTCAAAATCTGAAATCCTCCCAAAATCTGAACCCTTTTGAGCACCAACATGGTGCTTTAAGTGGAAAATTCCACACCAGGAAACTGTTTCACACCCCCCAATTTTTTTTTTGAAGATTTAAAGAAGTTTATTAGAAAGAGAGAAATACAGAAAATAGAAATACAGCCCCATGCCAAAATGGCATGAGGGGATGACTCGAATGAGTATACCCTATACCCCCAAATTATAAATAATATTGTATAAAATCACCTTTGGCCTATGTGTATAAGGTATATATAAAACATAAATGATTTTTATATTTAGAATTGGGTCCCATTGCCAAGAGATTTTATTACTTATATGCAGTATTCTGAAATGTAAAACATGTATGATCCCCAATATTTTCAGATAAGGTATACTCAACTTATATATGATTTTTTCTGAAGAAGTGAGATGTTAGCATGTGTGTGTTTAATTATAGGGCTGACTGCTGAATGACTGCCTCGTTGCAGTTCTTGAGCATCCTTGGCCCGTTTTAGCCTTGGGTTTGTTCATACTGTGCAGTTATAGGACAAGATTATGTGTTATTGTGAAATAATAGGGCACTCGTTGTATAAAGTAGCTGCTGAGTTTCCTCAGAGCTGTAAGACTTGTGACAGTGAATCAAATAAAAAGAAGTTGAAATTGGAACTGGGCATATAGCTCAGTAGTAGAGTGCCTGCCTAGCATGCACAGGGCCTGGGTTCAATTCCCAGTGTTGCAAAAACAGAAACAGTAGTTGAAATTGCCATGACAGAAAAATGGTTTGAATTCTGCTTTGTTTTGTGTGTGAATGTGTTTTACTGGGGATTGAACCCAGGGCCATTCTACTTCTGAGCTGCACCCCCAGCCACCCCCCCCCCACCTTTTCCTTTTGTGGTACTAGGGATGGGACCCAGGGTCATTCTACCTCCCTGGTCCTATACTTTAGTCTTTCTATTTTTTGAAACAGGGTCTCACTGAGTTGTGAGGGGCCTCGCTAAGTAGCTGAGGCTGCTTGCAAACCTGCGATCCTCCTGTCTCAGCCTCCCAAATGCTGGGATTACAAGTGTGTGCCATGACACCTGGCTCTAGAATGTGGTTTGTTTTGTTTGGTTTGGTTTGGTGGTACTGGATGGAACCCAGGGGCCTTCTACCTCCGGGCTATACTCCCAGACCTATCAAATGGGTTTTCTTGAGAAGAAACACAGTGTTTCCTTAAGATGAAATGGAGTTTCTTGAGATGAAACTCAGCGTTTCCTTACTGGATTCTTGTCTGCAGTGAGTGAAGAATGACACCCAAAGACCGCAGGAAGGGGAGTAAAAGGTTTATTGGAAGCAACAGGGAATAGGAAAAAGTGGCCGAACACCCTTAAGGGGCTGTCGGAACTCTGAAGTCCAGCAGCTGCCTTCAGGACAATACTTGAGGGTAGCCCAAGCTGAATGCCTTCAGTTGCAAGCTGCTTTCTCCCAAAGTCCACGCCATCTGCCAGAAAAGAAGTGCAGGTCACTCCTAGGGGCCCTGGTCGGCCTTGATGTCCAGCAGAGGCCTTCAGGTCACTACCCGAGTATATCCCGGGCCAAGTGCCTTCAGTTGCACTCCACCTTCTCTCAAAGCTAATGAGACCTGCAAGAGAGAAGCTCCCTAATGGGGAGGGGTTCCCAGAGTGGGTAACCGTCCTGGTGACTGCTCTAGGGGTTTATATATGTCTGCATGTCCTCTGTTAGTTGGAGTCTGGGAAGCAGTTCTTAAAATTTGCATAGGGTATTTGCATGTCTTTTGAGGGGTCTCCTTTCAGTAGGAATGTCAGACTTGCCCCAGTGATGTCTCCTGGGTTTGTTGATGAGTAAACAGATGGTTTTGTGAAGCTTTGGTCATTCTTATCTCTGAACCTTGGAAGAGCTGGTCTCTTTTAGGAGCCTTGGAAGTTAATTAGTATTTGTCCCCCCTCAGGAAATTAAGTTTTTTTCTACCAAGGTCTCTTCCCTATCTGCCTACTTCCTTTCTACCTCCTCACTATGTTTTATATTTTACTTGGAAACAGGGTCTGTTAAGCCAGCTGAGGCTGGCTTTGAACCTGCACTATCCTCCTGTCTCAGCCTCCCAAGCGTGGGGATTACAACTGCACCACCATGCCCGGCTTGAATGTGTGTGTGTGTATTTTTAAGGCACTTTATTATTTATTTATTTATTTATTTATTTATTTATTTATTTATTTATTTATTTATTTATGTGCTACTGGGGTTCCTGGAAGCCCTTCTACCTCTGGGCTATACCTCCAGACCTATTTTATACTTTTTTATTTCTGGAAACAGAGTCTCTTAAGCCAGCGCGGCTGGCTTGGAACCTGCGCGATCCTCCTGTCTCCGCCTCCCAAGCATGGGGATTACAAGCAGGCGCCATCACGCCCCACTAAAGCACTTTAAAAAAGCATCTCTCTGAAGATTCTAGAATAGGGATTGGCAAACCACAGTTGGTTCAAAGGTCAAACCTGGCCCACCACCAGTTTTTGTAATAAAGTTTTATTGGCATATAGCTACACTAGTTAGTTTATATATTGTCTGTGACTGATTTTGTGCTAGTGGACAGGAGAGTACAAGCCTGGAATGGCTCACTAAGCCTAAAATATTCACTCTTTGGCTTTTACATAAGTTCTGTGATCTTCTGGTCTGAAGACTGGAAGACTGGATATTGACATGTTGTGACAATTGTCCTTAGGTTGGAATTAAGAATTGCTTAGAGCTAGGCTCGGTCAGTGGAGCATGCCTGTATCCAAAAATACCTGGGAGGCTGAGACAGGGAAATGGCAGGTTCAAGACCAGCCTTAGCAACTTAGCAAGCCCCTCAGCAATTTAGTGAGACCCTCCTTCAGAATTAAAAAGAAAAAAAGGGATGGAGTGTATCTATGAAGTAGGCTGCCCTGTGTTAAATCTCAGGTCACACACAAAAAGAAGAATGTTTTTATTTTTACTTAGTTTTCTGGTGTCTGTGGTGAGCAGCTGTCCCTTGAGTCCACTGCATCTTCAGTCAGCTGTGTAATTCATAAATACGACCACTAGATGGGGCACTGTTACAAATGACCGGGAGCTGCTCGCTCTAGTAGATTGCTCCTCGAGCCAACTTGAAGCACAGTCCTCTTTGTTATTTTTCAGCCCCAACGTGGAGTGCAAAAGCATGAGGTTTGGCATGTTGAAGGACCATCAGACTGTCACCGGAAACGTCACTGCTTTTGATGGATCTATTCTCTATCTGCCTGTTAAGCTACAACAAGTGAGACCCAGTGGGAAATGTCCTTTGGGTGGAACACGAGTGCTGTGCTGTTCTGAGTGGTGGGAACCCACAGACCTCCTGCACATTGGGTTGAACCCTCTCACTCTTAGCAGGCTGGCAGATTTCTGCAGATCAGAGCAGAAATCCTTCTGCTGGTGATCTTCCAGAGGAACTTCCTCATTTAAGAGAAGTAGCTGGAAGCCTTTGACCCCAGTGACAGGGAGTGGCTCAAACACCAACGCCCAAGTTTATTGGGTTTCTTTTACCAAATAATTTCTTAAGTCTTAATTGCTATGCTGTGATTCCAGCTACTCAGGAGGCTGAGGCAGGGGGATTTTAAGCTCAAGGCCAGCCTGGGCAACATAGCCAGAGCCTGTTAAAAATTAGTACTGGGCATGGTGGTGCACGCTTGTAATCCCAGCATTCGGGAGGCTGAGACTGGAGGATCACAGCTCGTGGACAGCCTCAGCTACTCAGTGAGGCCCGTTTTCAAAATAAAGAATAAAAAATAGGGCAGGGGCTGTAGCTCAGAGGTCCATGACCCTGGGTTCCATCCCCAGTACTGCATTAAATAAAAAGAACTGGGGTATAGCCCAGTGGTAGGGCATCCCCGGGTTCCATTTCCAGTAAAACACACACACACACACACACACACACACACACACACACACACACAAAAGAAAAGGAAACGTATTTTGGTGTTGTCTTGAACACAGTTGGATTAGATTAGGATATGTTAGTCATTTCTTCTTGTATATTTTTGTGTCTTAGGTTCTTGAGTTAAAAAGTCAAAGGAAAACTGACGATGCGGAGATCAGCATTAAGATCCAGTTGACCAAGATCCTGGAGCCCTGTTCCGACTTGTGCATTCCCTTCTACAATGTGGTCTTCCGGCGGTGAGGAAGCAGTTGCAGTCTCTCATTGCTTTAGCTTCCTTATGTGCAACAGTGCTCTTCAGGAAGCCTGAATGAAGCTGGGCGTGTTGGTGCGCCTGTGATCCCAGTGCTTGGGAGGCTGTGGCAGGAGGATCACAGGTTTGAGGCCAGCCTCAGCAACTTTGTGAGACCCTGCTTCAAATTAAAAAGGACTGGAGGTGTAGCTTGGAGGTAGATTGTCCCTGGGTTCAATCCCTAATAATAAAAAAAAAAGAAGAAAAAGAAGAAGCTTGGATGGCAGTATGTTTAGTATCTATAGGTGGGTTTGGAAGGATGTGGTAAGTGGATGGTATTGAGGCTAAACTAATGATCTCACACATGACAGGTTAGGGTTAGCTAGATGAAGTTAGGTTTGGAGATAACAGGATAGGGGATGGGTACTTGAGTCAGTCTAAGAACTTTAAAAGCACGCACACACACACACACACACACACACACACACACACACACACACACATTTTGTTTGGTAGTACTGGGGTGGAACCCAGGGGCTTTCTACCTCCGGGATACACTCCCAGACCCATTTTATATTGTATTTGGAAACAGGGTCTCACTAAGTTGCTGAGAGCCTCACTCAGTAGCTGAGGCCAGCTATGAACCTGCATGATCCTCCTGTCTCAGCCTCCCAAATACTGGAATTACAAGCGTGCGCCACCATGCCCGGCAAAAAGCATATATTTATATTCTATATTCAATCATGTTGCTAGGGATTACTCAAAGAGATAATATACAAAATAAATTATTGGGAGAATTTTTCTAGTCCCTGGAATTTTGAAAATGTAGATAGCTTGTAATTGTTGAGCAGCTTTTGAGACTCTTAATTTTATTACAGCTATTATTCCCAAATTCTCTCTTTTTCAGTGAAACAGAACTTAATTTCTACCTGGTAAGCTGACCTGCCATAATTTTTTTGCCAGACTGTTAATTTGAAAACTGGCTTTGTTGTGCTATCTTTAGTTATTGGCGAAAGATAATATAAACTGAGCCTGGGAAATAATGCAGTGTTTGGTTAGCTTGTAGATAGGAAAGTCTGCAATCAGCCACACATACTTTAAGGTAACTTTGATAACTTTTATTTTTAGCAAGATTTTTTTTCAGGTCTAGAGATGGAACCCAGGGACATTCGACCTCTAAGTTACACCCCCTGCCCTAATTTTTTATTCTTTATTTTGAAACTAGGTCTCACTGAGTTGCAGAGGGCTTCACTAAGTAGCTGAGGCTGTCCACGAACTGCGATCTTTGCTTGGGTCTCAGCCTCCTGAATGCTTGGATTACAAGCGTGCGCCACCGCGTCTGGCTCTAGCAAGATTGTTCTTAACATAAAAGCTGGGTGTGGTAGTGCACACCTGTAATCTTAGTACGTGGGAGGTGAGGACCACAGGTTCCTACTTAGTCTTGGCAACTTAGGCCTCTGCAACTTAGCGATACCCTGTTTCAAAATAAAAAACGAAGCCGGGCGTGGTGGTGCACGCTTGTAATCCTTGCGCTTGGGAGGTTGACAGGAGGATCGTGCAGGTTCGAAGCCAGCCTCAGCTGGTTTAAGAGACCCTGTTTCCAAATAAAATATAAAATAGGTCTGGGATTATAGCCCGGAGGTAGAAGGCCCCTGGGTTCCATTCCCAGTACCACCAATAAATAAACAAACAAACAAACAAACAAAATACAAAATAGGGCTGAGGGATATCTCAGAGACAGAATGTCTTTGGATTCAAAGTGCAAACATTTCTGACCTTTTCAGCTTCAAAAGGAAACCATAGCTAAAACTAGTGGCGTTTAATTTTATTACTGTTCTATTAGAAAACCTACTTCAGGGCTGGAGATGGGGCTCAGTGGTGGAGCACTGGGTTAGCATACGAAGCCCTGGATTCCATCCCCACTGCAAAAGAGAAGACAAAAGTCAATGCATTCCTGTCTCTCTTTCAGGGTAATGAAACTTTTAGACATGAAGCTTGTGGGAAGAAACTTCTATGACCCCACAAGTGCTATGGTGCTACAACAGCACAGGTTGGTTTTCCCTTCTTTTAAGTATTCTGGAAATAAAATTTTTATTGTGACTGTCATACTTAAGATAAAAATTTCAACAGTATTTTATGGTAGTGAATACAATCCGTTAAATCTCTATTTATTTAGATTTTTAGTAACTTACTAATTTGTTCTCTAGTTTATTTAGATTTTTAGTGACTTACTAATGTTGGCTTATTTAATTTGCTTCCTGGGGCTTCCTCATTTGGGGGCAGTATCAGTTCAACTTACTGTTTCCCAGGGGGCCCAGAGTGGCCTCGCTCCTTTTGGAACCCAAGGGCAAAGGCCGCCTCTCCATTCAGATTGCAGATCTGGCCCGGCTACGCAGCCAGCATCCGCAGGACAGATGGAGGGCTCTTCCTGCTAGCTGACGTCTCCCACAAGGTCATTCGGAATGATTCTGTGCTGGATGTCATGTGAGTGGTTGGTCGGATTGACCTTCAGCATGTGGGGGATTCGGGGAAAGTTCAGTAGTAGCTGGTCATAATACAGAGTAGTCAGTGTTCTGTTTGTATTTTTCATTGTAGAGTGGATTAAAAGAACCAAATGAATGTAGCAAGGCCTTGTCCCTAAATCCTTCTAAAATAGGCTTCCAAACACACACGTGCTGTGCTTTGAGGAAGCATATTTCTTGGGTGGTTTAAATAAGTTAGGTCCAGCTTTGAGCCGTGTCAGGCATCACCCCGTTGTGCCCCACACAGCTGCGGGGTGTGCGTGACCCTGGTTCTCAGCGCAGCTGAGCAAGGATGGCCTTGGCCGTCCGGAACCTGCGGCTGCCACCGCCTTCACCCCTGAGCCCTTGTGCTCTCTGGGCCCTGGAAACAGAAAAACAACAGTTGTTTTCCTGGGGGTCAGCACTTGGCCTTGGCCCCGTGTGGTGGCACACGCCCGTCATCCCAGTACTTGGGGAGGCCGAGACCAGAGGGAGGATCACAGGCTCGGAGGTAGCCTTAGAAATTTAGTGAGGCTCTTAGCAACTTAGACTCTGTTTTCAAAATGAGAAAATAAAACAGGGGGCAAAGATTAACAAAAAAGAAAGCTTAATCTTTAGAAACAGGATAACTTTTCCCTTTATCACCAGGGAATGGTTTGCTTATGACAGTGAGCCAAGTGTTTTTCAAAGAAGGTTAATGCTATACGTTGCTGTACTCCTTTTTTTTTTTTTTCTTTTTTGTGGTACCGGGGATGGAACCCAGGGGCATTGTACCTTCAAGCCACAACCCCAGCCCTGTATTTTTAGTCTTTTTATTTACTTATTTGTTTGTATTTGTATTTGTATTTGTATTTATTTATTTATTTTTGCGGGTCTGTCTGGGGATGGAACCCAGGGGCATTGTACCTCCGAGCTACATCCCCTGCCCTATTTTTTATTCTTCATTTTGAAATAGGGTCTCACTAAGTTGCAAAGGCCTTGCTAAGTATTTGAGGCTGTCTGCAAACCATGATCCTAGTCTCCACCTCCCGAATGCTGGGATTACAAGCGTACGCCACCACCACGCCCGGCTTCATCATCAATTTATTTATTTATTTATTTATTTATTTATTTATTTATTTATTTAATTTTGCAGTTCTGGGGATTGAACTCAGGGGTGTTCCACTTCTGAACTATACTCCTAGCCCTATTTTTTTTTTTTTTTTGGTACTGGGGGCTTTGTACCTCTGAAGTACACCCCCAGGCCAATTTTTTTAGTCTTTTTAAATTTATTTTGTTTTATTTTATTTGGATCTGGGGATGCAATCCAGGAGTATTCGACCTCTGAGCTACACCCCCACCCTATTTTTTTATTCTTTATCTTGAAACAGGGTCTCACTAAGTTGCAGAAGGCCTCACTAAGTTGCAGAAGGCCTCACTAAGTAGCTGAGGCTGTCTGCGAACCGCGATCCTCCTGTCTCAGCCTCCTGAATGCTGATATTACAAGTGTGCACCACCACCCCCGGTTTATTTTTTATTTTGAAACAGGGTTTCGCTGAGTTGCTGAGGGCCTGGCTAAGTTGCTCAGTCAGGCTGGTCTTTACCCAAGATCCTCCTGTCTCAGGCTCCAGAGTACTGGGACTTCAGAGTACCCACCGCGCCCTGCAACAGTAATTCATTTACCGGCCCATCCCCACAGAACTCAGTACCATCTTAGACTCTGGTGACCCATGGCCGTCAGTTGCCTGGTTGCTTTCTGGAGTCTGGGCACTGTCTCAGATCCACCCTCTCCCACCCTGACTTTGCCAGATACTTTCTTTCAACATGTTGACGTTTTGAGAATTTCCGTACTCTTCTGGCTGACTCTTGTTGCTCTTGACAAATTAACCACCAGGGCTGCTGCTCCCCTTTAAATCATTTATTTCTATCTTTGAGTTTCTAAAGTTTCGTTGTATTAAGCCAGGTGCACACCTATAATAACAGTACTTGGGAGGCTGAAACAGGAGAATTGCAAGTCTCAGGCCATTCTACCCAATTTAGTGAGACCTTCAGCAAGTTAGCAATACCCTGTTTCATTAAAAAAATAAAAATAAAAAGGGCCAGACGTGTAGCTTGGAGGTGAATGCCCATTGGTTCAATCCCTAGAACCAAAACAAACTCCAGTATCTCTAATTGTGTTTTTCCTCTCTCTCTCTTTCTCTTTCTCTCTCTGTCTCTGTATGTGTCTCTCTGACTCTTTGTGGCACTGAGGATTGAACCCAGGAGCATTCTACGTCTATACTACACCTCCAGCCCTGTTTTAAAATTTTATTTCTTATTTAGAAACAGGGTCTCAGTAGGTTGCTGAAAGTCTCACTACTTGCTGAGGCTGTCCTGGAACCTGTTATCCTCCTGTCTCAACCTCCAAGTACTGGGATTTGAAGTGTGCACCACCATGCCCGGCTGTGTTCTATCTTAAAAAGTCATGACACTTAGTTACTTGAGGCTGCGTAGAGACCACTGCAGAGGGGTTTTGCAGTGAAGGAGAAAATTGGATTCAATTCTGAACACAAGGAAGAGTAGAAATTCCTAGCCAAGAAGCAGTGTGGGGTCAGTGGGTAGAAAGTTACTAGCAGAAAACATCCGGGGTGTGCGGCGATTCTGTGGCAGGCAGGCAGGAGATGAGTTATCACTTAGGGGATCATGGGTTGAGGATTTTGATCAGATATGGAAGGTGATCAGATATCCAGGGTAGGGATTCTGGCTAAACCAACTTAGTAGGATTCTTTCTAAAACTGGACAGTACAGAGTTGGACACAGACAGCCAGAAGCCAGAAGTTGGAGCCTGGTTGGGAGGCGGCCTTGGAGGAGCCTGATGTAGAGTGCATAGACAGAAGGGCTCTTCACTCCCCAGGGTCCCTGCTGCCTGGCCCTCGCGTAGCCCTCTCCCCCGGGTCACGGCTGGGCTTCCTGATGTGTCCAACCAGCAGAGGAGGTTGAGAAAGGGGTGTCACTTTTTTTTTCCATACTAGAGATCGAACCCAGAGCCTTGCTCATGCCAGGTCAGCGCCGAGCTACATTTCCAGCCTTATGTTATTTTGAGGAAAGGTTTTGGTGAGGTGCTCAAGCTGGCCTCAAACTTGTGATCCTCCTGCCTCTGCTCCCTCAATAGTGGTATTACAGGCAGGTTCGCTACAGTTTTAGAATGCTTTCTTACCCCAGAAAGAAAATGTGTGCTCATTCTGGGCTTTCATCCCCTTCACCATCGCTTCCTAGTCCTGCCTGGTCCCTTGACCTGGGCAATACTAATTTACTTTCTATTTTTTCCAAACATTTCATATGAATGGAATCCATCTGTATAATATTCTTTCTCTTGGTATGATGTTTTTAAGGTTGATTATGTCATAGAATTTATGAGTATGTCACTTCTCTTGTGGCTAATATTTTACTGTATTGATACACATTATATTTTGTTTACCCATTTGTTGAAGGACATTTGAGTTTTTACCTTTTTTCTATTATGAGTAATGTATCACATACACATTTGGTTTAGACATGTGCTGTCATTTCTTGTGTAGATATCTGTTTAGCCATTTAAAAAATTTTACATTCCCATTGAGCAGTGTATGAAGGTTCTGATTTATGGACATCCATTTGTGGACAACGATAGTTGTTCTTTTTTTATAGGATCTCACTAAGTTGCTTTGATGCTAACTGCAAACTTGCAATCCTCCTGTTTCAGCCTCCCAAGTACTGGCATTACAAACATGTGGCACCATACCTGGTTTTCCAGTATTTATTTATTTATTTTCTTGCGGTACTGGGGGTAGAACCCAGGGGCATTATACCTCTGAGCTACACCCCCAGTCCTAGTTTTTCTTCTTTATTTTGAAACACGGTCTCACTGAGTTGTAAAGGGCCTCACTAAGTAGCTGAGGCTGGCCACAAACCTTGTGATCCTCCTGTCTCAGCCTTCCAAGTAATAGGATTACAGCACGTGCCACCATGCCTGGCTGAATTTTAAAACTATAATTCCTGCTTCGGCTCCAGTTTGTCTCCTTTTTTATCTATTATTTTTTGTTTTTCCTATTGCACTTCATCCTCCCGCCCCGCGACTTGGATCTCTTACTCTAACAGTTGATGAAGGTGACAGCCTGTCTTCTATGCCTTCTTCAACACTGGCAAGGGACCAAGGTCCCGCCTAGCCAGGGATCAGAAATCTCATCCAGACTGACCCGAAGGAGACAGAAAAACTGGCTCAGTTATTGAGTTGGGTTCTTGATAGTCATTCAGAAGCTAACATCACTGAGGGTGCATCCCCAGGAACTAGAGGGTCCGTACTGGTCTTTTCCTATGTGCCAGTCACCGCCAAGCCTGCCGTGGAGCTGCTGGGTCAGCGTAGACCAGGAATCTTGCTTCTTCCTATTCTTGTGAGACTTACTCCTTTTGATTATGGGAATGTGTGTTTTGGGGTATTGAGCCCCAGGTTTCCTTCTGTTACCGATTCCTAAATTTACTTGATTGTGGTCAGAGGACATGCTCTCTATTTCCTGTGGCCTTTTGAGTGTGCCGAGCCTGTTTTTTGACCTAGCATTCATGTGGTCTGTACAGAAAATGCTCCATGTGCACTTTGCCCACTGTAATTTTTTTAAGTAGGACCTAAAGCTCTTATCTAGGCTAGCCTCAAACTTCTGACTTCAAATGATCTTCTTGCATCAGCCTCCCAGCTGCTGGCAGTAGAGATGAGTGCTGTTATGTCTGGCTCTGGTGTAATTTTTTTAAAGTTTTTATTGGTGCATTGTATCATACATTTTTTTGGGGGGGATGGAACCCAGGGGCATTAGACCTCTGAGCTACACCCCCAGACCTATTTTCTATTTTATTTAAAAACAGGGTCTCACTAAGTTGCAGATAGCCTCACTAAGTAGCTGAGGCTGTCCACAAATTGTGATCCTCCTGTTTCAGCCTCCTGAATGCTGAGATTACAAATATGTGCAACCACACCCAGCTCTATTTTTTTATTTTGAAACAGGATCTCACAGAGTTGCAGAGGGCCTCACAAGTTGCTGAGGCTGGCCGTGAACCTGCGATCCTCCTGTCTCAGCCTCCCAAGTACTGACTGGGTGCCTAAAAGAAAAAGATAATAAAAGAGGGAGGACAGTAGTGTGCCTTTAAAAAAAAAGGCAGAAATTCTTCCAGGGTGCAGTCAGGGCTTTGACTTCAGCAAGCTCATGACAAATACAAAAGAAAGCACTAAAGCACTGAGGTCATCTAAGACGTGTAGCCTGTGTCTCAGATTCTAGCCACAGAGAGGAAGCAGCTTTAAGATCAGTGACTTGAAGACAGGAGGACTGCGCAGGTTTGAATTCAGCCTCAGCTATTTAGTAAGGCCCTCAGCAACTTAGTGAGACCCTGTTTCTAAATAAAATAGAAAATAGGTCTGGGGGTGTAGCCCAAAGGTAGAAAGCCCCTTCGGTTCTGTCCCCAGCACCACAAAAAATAAATAAGATCAGTGACACAGCTGTCATTGACCCTGGGATATGGACTAAAAAAGGTGACATTTTACAAACTTAAAAGACAGGGAGCCTTTATGAGATTGTGTGTGTGTGTGTGTGTGTGTGTGTGTGTGTGTGTATACACACACATTTTGAAACGGGGTTTTACTAGGTTGTGAGAGTCTTATTAAGTTGCTGAGACTGTCCTTGAACTGGCTATTCTCCTGTTCCAGTCTCCCAAGAGCCTTGATAACTAATTCAAGTAATCCATTCATTTAAAATGTCAAACATGCTGGGCTTGGTGGCACATGCCTATAAAAATCCCAGTACATGGGAGGCTGAAACAGAAGAATCACAGGTTTACAACCGAATACTGGGATTTCAGCCATGTGCAACTACACCTGGTTTCCATTTATATATATTTTAGAATTAAAAGTAAAACTTGCCGGGTGTGGTGACACACACTTGTAATCCCGGCATTCGGGAGGCTGAGACCGGAGGATCGTGGTTCGCGGACAACCTCAGCTACTTAGTGAGGCCCTCTGCAACTCAGTGAGACCCGGTTTCAAAATAAAGAATAAAAAATAGGACAGGGGGTGGAGCTCGGAGGTCAAATGCCCCTGGGCTCCATCTCCAGACACGCAAAAAAAAAAAAAATCAAACATGCTAAGCTTGTTTAGGTAGGCCATGCCTGTAAGAAACCCAGTACATGGCCAGGCGTGGTGGCGCACACTTGTAATCTCAGTACTTGGGAGGTGGAGACATGAGGATTGCACAGGTTCGAAACCAGCATCAGCTACTTACTTAGCTCTCAGCAACTTAGACCTTGTTTCCAAATAAAGTATAAAATAGGTCTGGGAGTAGAGCTCGGAGGTAGAAAGCCCCTGGGTTCCACCCCCAGTACCACAAAAAAAAAAAAAAAAAAAGAAAGAAAGAAAGAAAGGAAGGAAGGAAGGAAGCTAGTACATGGGAGGATGAAACAGGAGGAGCGCAGATGCGCTGGTTGAGCAGCCTCTGCAGCTTATAGTGAGGCTCTCAGCAACTTAGTGCGACCCTGCTTCCAAATAAAAAAGAAAATAGGGCTTTGGGTGTAGCTCAGAGATAGAATAATCCTGGGGTCTCAATCCCCAGTACCACAAAAAGAAATAAATAAAATGTCAAACATACAGTGTGCATCTGGTGTGTATTAATCACTCATGATAGTATTAGCAATGATAGTGTTGCAAATACAGACTTTTATTATTTTGGATGAGCACAGTTCTGAGTATCGTGTGTGTGTGTGTGTGTGTGTGTGTGTGTGTGTGTGTGTGTGTATATACATATATACATATATAGTCATTTTGTTCTCTCAACACCATGAATTAGGTCCTTGTACTAATCCCGCTTTCTCAGGAGGAAACCGAGGCACAAAGAGGTCAAATAACTTGCTTAGTATTTCACAAGCTAGGAAGTGGCAGAACCAAATTCCGAGTCCAGGCATTTTGGCCCCAGAGTCTATAGTCAGTGTTGCAGCTTCTGATGGGTTTTTACTTAACCACAGGCTTTCTTAAAGCAGGTTCTGCAGAATACTGTTTACCCAGGATCATAATAGGTATTCAGTGTGGTACAAGTTGTAAAAGGGTGGGAAGGAATCTGTGGTTAAGTGAGTTGGAGCTAGGTAAACTAAAGGTTTCTCTGCTTCCGCTCTTTGCAGAACTTGACCTGGCTATGGGTGCTGTGCATCTCTGATGAGGGTTATAAAATGCAGGGTGGCCTCACCCCCAGCCCCAGTCCCTGATCACCCCCCATGCCTAGAGTATTACCTCCCAGCCAAGTGCTGCTTGACTGCCCAGCGTCTTTACACATTTCCGTGAGTTTCCTGCGCTGCCTTGGTCATGGCCCTGTCACACAGGTTAATCACGAGGATATTTATTGCTCGTCAGTTCATCTCCGCACCTTTAACATCGTATGTAGGCAGCGTCTGCCTTTTGAAGAGTACTGAGAAAGTAATTTCCTCTAGCAAGGAAAGGGCAAACATAGTTTAAAGACTCTTTTCCTTGTTCCTCTTGCAGACTGTGTCCTAGTAATGATGATACAAAATGCAAAATAATAAGTGTTAGCCAGGAGTGGTGGTGCAGGCTGAGACAGGATCACAGGTTCGAAGCCAGCCTCAGCAATTTAGTGAGGCCCTCTGCAACTTAGTGAGACCCTGTTTCCAAATAATAAAATCAGGTTGGGGGTATAACTTGGAGGGAGAATGCCTCTGGGTTCTATCCCCAGTACCAAAATAATTTTGTTTTGTTTTTTGCGGTACTGGGGATGGAACTCGGGCATTCTACCTCTAAGCTACATCCCCAGCCCTATTTTTTATTATTTATATTGAAACAGGATCTCACTGAGTTTCAAAGGGCCTCACTCAGTAGCTGGGGCTGTCTGTGCACTGTGATCCTCCTGTCTCAGCCTCCCCAGTCCTGGGATTATAAGCCCTCAAAAAATGTTTTGATGATTAAAAATAATACCTGTTCTACAGAATACAGGGGATTTTACTAATTTGTTGTTGCTACTTTTATTTATTTATTTAATATTTTTGGTACTAGAGATTGAGCCAAAGGGCATTCTACTTCTGATCTACATTCCCAGCTTTTCTTTTTTTGGGTGTGTGTGTGTGTGTGTGTGTGTGTCTGTGTGTCTGTGTGGTACTGATTGAACAGGGGCATTCTACCTCTGAGCAGCACCCCCAGGGATATTTTATTTTTTATTTTGAAACAAGATCTTGCTAGGTTGATGAGAATCTCACTACTTACTGAGGCTGTCCTTGAACCTGTGATTCTCCTGTCTTAGGCCCCCAAGTACTGGCGTTACAAGCATATGCCACCATACCCAGTTCATACCCAGCCCTTTTAATTTTTATTTGAAATAGGGTCTTGCTAAATTGCTGAGGGTCTCACTGAATTTCCGAGGCTAACTTTGAACCTGTGATCCTCCTGTCTCAGCCTCTAAAGTACTGGGATTACAAGTGTGTGCTACTGAGCCTGGCTTGTTACCACTTTTTATTTTTATTTTTTTCTCGTTTTTTTTTTATTGGTGCACTGTATTCATACATCATAGTAGGATACATACTTTTGTAGACATACATGCACACTTTTCCCAGTCAGCCCCCACCCGATCCCCACCCCATTCCCTCCCCATCCCTCCCTCCCATGCTTGGCTTAGTAGTTGACATCTAGTATTATGGCAATTTATCTAAAATTAAAAATGATAATCTCACATAACAGTTTCATTTGTCTGATACCAAGCTTTTGATGACTTAAAGATAACATTTCAATATTTCTTTTTGCTTCCTTTCTTACCAGAGAATATTTTTTTCTATTTTTTAGGTGAAACTATCATATATTTATGTACTTATTTTTCAGAAAAAAAATCTATCCTAATATGTAATATGGAGTCTCGGTACCCAAAACGATCTTGAAAAAGAACAAAGCTAGAAGATATATATTTTCTGATTTCAAACCATATAAAGCTACAATAATTGAAACAGTGTAGTACTATTCTAAAGGCAGATATATAAACCATTGGAGTTAAATAAAAGCCTAGAGCTAAATTCTTCCCTATATTGTCAAGTTATTTTTGACAAGGTTTCCATGAACATTTGGTGGTGGAAATATAAATCTTTTAACTAAATATTGTTAAAAAATAATAATTACATGGAAAAGAATAAAATTGGACCCTTACCTAATCCCATATACAAATATTAACTCAAAATAGATAATAGACCTAAATGTAAATCTTAAGACTATAAACTTTTAGGAGAAAATCTGGGTCATAAAACCTCACAACATTTAAATTGGCAGTGATTTCTTGGTTATGATTTCAATGGCACAGGCAACAGAGGAGTATACAGACTCCCTAAAAAAAAAAAATTGTATATCCAAAGACAATGTAAACAGAGTTAACAGTTACTAATAGAATGGGATAAAATATTTCCAATTGCTATATCTGAAGGTATATTAATATTCCAACTAGAAATCCTAAAAATTAACAACAATAAAGGCAAACAATACCATTTAGAGATAGGTATAAGACTAACATAAATAATGAATCTCCACAGATAACCAATCTTAATTGTCTGTTGGATGGAAACTCTTGTTTCTCTGGTTCTGGTGTGTGTTACCTATTTCTTCTTTGTAGTTAATCTCTTTGAGTATTTTCTCTAGTGCTGGTTTTGAAGACATAAATTCCTTCAGTTTCTGTTTGTCATGGAAGCTTCTTATTTTTCCATCTAATTTGATAGAAAGTTTTGCTGGGTAGGAAATTTTTGGCTGGAAGTTGTTTTCTTTCAGAGTTTGGAATATGTTACTCCAAGCCCTTCTGGCTCTCATGACTTGGTTTGGGAAGTCTGGAGTGATTCTAATTGGTTTGCCTCTGAATGTCACTTGGCCCTTTGTTTTTGTTGCCTTTAAGATTCTCTGCTTGGCTTCCACATTGGTCATTTTGACAATTATGTGGCGTGGGGATCCTCTTCTCCGATCCTGTCTAAAGGGAGTTCTATAAGTTTCCTGGACCTTTGTATCAACCTCTTGCTCTATGTTTGGAAAATTTTCTGCTATTATTTCTTTGAAGAGATTGTTGATCCCTTTGGTTTCACTTTCTTTTCCCTCCTCTATTCCAATTATTCTTAGGTTAGCTCTCTTAAAATGGGCCCATATTTCTTCAATATCAGATTCCTGCTGTCGGATATTTTTTTCTAGATTAGAAACTATGAGTTCATTTTTGGATTGCTCATCTTCTAAGAGCGAGATTCTGTTCTCCATGTGTTCTAATCGGTTGTTTGTGCTTTGAATTGAGGCCTTTACTTCATTAATTGCATCCTTTATCTCTTTTTGGCTCTGAGTTCTTTTCGAAGCACCTCTATTATTTCTACAGTTATTTTCCTGATTTGATCTTCTAGAAATCTCTGATTTTCTGTTTTATCGGGTTCTGATGTTGTGGGGTTGTGGGCATTGATTGCTCCAGTATTATTCCTCTTTCCCATGATTTCCGATGTTTGTGCCTTCTCTGGGTTCTTCCCTTGGGTCACTATGACTTCCCTTAAGGTGTTCTGGATCTCGAGTCAGTAGTATCTCGGACCCCACTACTCCTTTACTGGGTTTTATCACAGAGTCTCCGACCCAGAGAGTCGATAGAGGCTGCTTTAGACTGTGGGGGGTGCCAGGTTGCACGTTCTCCTATGGTGTGATATCTCTGCCACCGCCCCTCCCCCACTGGGTCAAGTCCCAGTGAGTCTAGTACTGGGATTTCTCCTCTGTGGCCCGCAATTTGACTCACTGTTCTTGAGTAGGCAGATGTAGCTGTACTGGCCTCGCTGAATTCGCTGCTGCTGCCGCTGGTGGCAATATGGCGCCACTGCTATGCCCTCGGCTATGGGGCTGGCGTTTTTCTTCTTGATTTTGATTTCTACTCTGAATCTCTGCAGCGTGTGCTGAGCTCGGCCACTGGGAGCTTTAGATGCTCTCTGCGCGGAGAAATCCCGCCTAGCTGTTCCGCAGTGGCTCACCTCGGCTTGCTGTAGCTGTCCTGTGAATTCGCCGGTGCCTCCGGCAGTATGGCGCGTCCTCGGGCGCGAGGCTGGTGTATCTCCTCTGTGGCTCTGTTCTCAGTCCGCTTTCTCTCTGGAGCCTGGTGATTTTTTGTTTCACTGGTGATGGTGTTTTCTGGCTATGAAAGGCGCTGATTTTGTGGTAATGGAGATTTGTTGTTAGCGGGGCTCTTAAGCCCCGCTTTTCTCGGTCCTTGTTACCACTTTTTAAATTTTTATTTATTTATTTTGGTGATGGTAATGGGGACTCAACCCAGGGGCTCTCTACCTTCGAGCGACACCCCTATTCCTCTTTTTATTTCTAACAGGATCTCTCTCGGTTACTCCGAGTCTCACTTAGTTGCTGAGGCTGATGCTGAAACCTGCAATCCTCCTGTCTCAGCCTCCCAAGTACTGGGATTATAGGCATGCACCACCACACCTGGCTTACTGATACTTTTTTTTTTTTTCCTTACAGTACCAGGGATGGAACCCAGGGGCATTCAACCTCCGAGCTACACCCCCAGCCCTAATTTTTATTCTTTATTTTGAAACTGGGGTCACTGAGTTGCAAAAGGCCTAACTAAGCAGCTAAGGCTGTCTGAAAACCGTGATCCTCCTGTCTCAGCCTCCTGAATGCTGGGATTACAAGCGTGCGCCACCACGCCCGGCTTATTGCTGCTTTTAATATGGTTTTTATCTTTCCACTATTTTGGTCAATTTGTTTTTGTAATGTTGAAAAGATTATGTCTTAAAAACATAATGGGACAGCCGAGAGTGGTGGCACACACCTGTAATCCTAGCACTTGGAAGGCTAAGACAGGAGGATCACAGGCCTCAGCAAATGAGCAAGGCTCAGCAACTTAGACCCTGGTTCTAAAAAGTAAAATATGGCTGGGGGTATAGCTCAGAGGTAGAATGTTCCTGAGTTTAGTCTCCAGTAAAAGAAAAACCACACCCACCAGCACCACCAGCAGCAGCAGCAGCACCAGCACCATAGCTGGAGCCCTCCCTCTGGCGCCACATAGCAGTGATTAGACTATTAGACCCCTGCATTACTTGAGTCCCTTCTTTCTTGCCTATTGCATATTGCTCTGTGTATACAAGTGTGATCCAGAAGTCTCTCGCCTCTCTCCAAAGGCAAGCCATGTTTCAGCAGAGCAAAGAAGACTTCCAGGACAAGTGCAGCAAGCTGCTGGTTGGCAGTATCATTATCACCCGCTACAACAACCGCACCTATCGTGTTGATGATGTGGATTGGAATAAGACTCCAAAAGACAGCTTCACAATGTCTGATGGAAAGGAGATCACATTTCTGGAATACTACAGGTAGAAAGAAGAGACTGGGTTTGGGCCTCAGCGTGGGGTGGAACAGAAATGCTAGAGTTCCTTAATATGCACCTGAGGTTAAGTGAGCTCTTGTGGGAGCTGACCTGAATGAATGTGCTTCGCTGGCAGTCTGAATTCTTTGAGTCCTTTGGAAGGTTACTATGTAAAGTAATCTCAGGGTTTTGAATTGGATTTCTTTAGCTGATTTTGCTGGAGTCTGGTTGGGGAGGTTGAATTTAATTGATTAACCATCCACCTATCTCGATTTCCCCTTTCTGTTGCCTGAGCCCGTGGCCTGGTGCAGTTCTTAACATTCTTTCCTGGACATTTAGTCTTCGGTCTCCTCTGTTCAGTTGCATTGTAACTCATTGTAACTCAAGCCTGCTTTCTGAGTCACAGCTATATGATGCTCTGTTTTCAAGGATTCTTGACCAAGGGTCCTACAAAATTGTTAAGCCTCAGACCTGGTCAAGAGACTCAGTATGTGTTGTGTAAGAGTAGTAATGCCAACTGGGCATGTTGATGTACACCTGTAATTTCAGTGCTTGGAAGGCTAAGACAGGAGGATTGTAGGTTTGAGGCCCAGCCTCAGCAACTTACTGAGATATTCAACAACTTAGCAAGATCCTGTTTCAAAATGTAAAGGGCTGGGGGTATAGCTCGGAGGTAGAATGCTTCTGAGTTTAATCTCTGATACCAAAAAGAAAAAAGAATAGCAGTGCCACTTCTGAAATTTTCCCTGCCTCTGCCTTGCTCTAGCAAAAACTATGGGATCACAATTAAGGAAGAGGACCAACCGCTGCTGATCCACAGGCCCAGCGAGAGACAGAGTAACCATGGGATGGTGAGCGGGGGTCCGGCTTCTCCTCAGTGGAAATTGGCAACATGTGGCCTTCTCCAGGCCCCATGGGAGCCACGGGGCCTCGGTTACAGTGTGGCAGGAGCACTGCGCGGGGGTTTGTCTCCCATCCAGCTAGAGGTTCCTGTTGCTCTGGGAGGGCTTGCTTCTGAAGTCCCACCAGGAGGAGCTACATAGCCACATGAGCAGTTTGGATAAAGGAATAAGGAGAATTTCCTGTGTATGATGATTAAAAACTGGATTTGTTAGGGAAAGTATAAATTAATTAATTAATTAATTTATTTATTTATTTATTTATTTTGCGGTATCGGGAGTTGAACTCGGGCATTCTACCTCCAAACTACACCCCAAACCCTATTTTTAACTATTTATTTATTTATTTATTTTTGCGGGTCTGGGGATGGAGCCCAGGGACATTCATTCGACCTCTGAGCTACACCCTCTGCCCTATTTTTTATTTCTTTATTTTGAAACGGTCTAAGTTGCAGAAGGCCTCACTAAGTAGCTGGGGCTGTCCGTGAACTGTGATCCTCTGGTCTCAGCCTCCCGAATGCTGGGATTACAAGTGTGCACCATTATGCCCAGTTTACAATTCTTTTTTATAGAATTTAAGACACAAGGTAACAGTTTCGTGACAAGGCAGGAAAAAAAATGACTTAAGTTACACCACACCAGGCTTAACTCTTAATTTTGAAATAGTGTATCACTAAATTGCAGAGGGCCTCACCAAGTAGCTGAGGCTGGCGGTGAACCTGCGACCCGACTGGGATTACAAGCATGTGCCACCAAGCTCAGCTCTTTATTTACTTATTTTTTGTGGGACTGGAGGCTGAAACCAGAGGCATTCTACCTCTGAGCCATATCCTCAGCCCTTTATTTTGAAACAGAGTCTCACTAGTTTTCTGAGGCTGGTCTGGGCCTGAGATCCTGGCTCAGCCTCCCAAGTACAGCACACGTTTATTTTGGGAGTGGTAGGGCCTGAGGGAAGTGCCCTGTCACCTGAATTCCTGTGTTAACTATGAGGATCAGCAGGATAAGAGGAGAGAGAAAGATCCTCTTATCCTTATCAAGGCTAGCTTGATAGCCTGCATTGTCCTGAGGCCCAAGAGGAGCAGAATTGGTTTTTGCTTTTCTAGTTTCCTTTTCTTTTTGACAGTATTAGCACTTTTCTTTTTACCTCCTGTGGCAGGTTATCTGTGTTGTGGAAAAGGGGACACATATTGTGGTGCTTCCCTTTCCGCTTCTGCAGGGTTTTCTGCTCCCTGGTAGCCGTCTGTCTGGGGCCAGGCTACCTTGTGCCGGCCAGGGGAGGACCATCCTCTTCCTTACTATTCCTGTCTCTTCTCCTCGAAGCTGCTAAAAGGCGAAATTCTGCTGCTGCCGGAGCTGTCCTTCATGACTGGGATCCCAGAGAAGATGAAGAAGGACTTCAGAGCCATGAAGGTCGGCATCCTGCTGCTTTCAGCGGCCCACTTTGAGCAGCGACCTTTTGAGTTAGGATGGGGCCAGGCTCTGGCTCTCGCGGGCTTGTGCTGTCGCTGGGGCAAACCCTTTCTTCCAGGCTGCAGTTTCCTCTCTGTGAAACAGAACCTGTGTCCCTCCCCCCACATGATGTGGAAAAGCATGTCACAGTGTCCTTCTGAAGGTCATTAGAACAGTAGAGGGACCAGATTATAAGGAAAAAATAAACAGCCCTGTCTTCTACTTCACCAGTCAGGTGGATGATGGTTAACTGGTCAGGTGACTGTAAATGAGCTCTTTGTGAGCACTAAATTAGAGTAACATTTCTCTGAACCTTCAGCATATTTGAAGGTGTGGAGGAGATGAAGCAAAACATCAGCAAGTAAGAAAATGAGGGTAGATGCTCAGTGGGGCTCTGAGGTTCTGAGACCACTGGGTCCAGCTCCTGCAGAGCTGGCTGAGAAGAGGGGGCTGAGCAGCCTCTGGCCCTGTGCCTGCCAGCCCCGGGCCTGCCCTTGGCCCATCCCTGCCTGCTTGTCCATCCTGGACCCGCAGGCCACTCGGAACTGTTAGTCACATCCCAAACAACCTGAAGTGAGGCTAAACATTCCTATGTGCAAATTTTTTCTTTCATGTTTACCTTCTGATACTTCTGCTTTGATTATGTAGGTCAAGGCCCTTCCTTACAACTCCCAGTTGCCCAATGACTTTATGATCACAGAGCTATCTAGACAGCCCCAGAGCTGCTGTTCTGAACAGCATTTGTACAATCCATTAGTCCCAGAAGAGCTAATAAAGAATTCAGGTGACTCAGAACCTTCATATACACCTGTTAGATATTACTCACTACTAAGTGTTCAGCAGCACGTATATGGGTCCATTCCGTGGCAAGTTCTGGGCAAAGGAGTACCTTACAGTGACATTGCTTGACCAGTATCTATGGCAAAGTGTAAGACTGAATATGGTTTACTTTTTTTTTGGTAGTGGGGATTGAACTCGGAGGCATTCTACCTCCAAGCTGTACCCTCAGCCCTTTTTATCTTTTATTTTGAAACACAGTCTTGCTAAGTGGCTGGGCTGCACCTGGCTGTTTTCCTCTTCTGTTGTGTTTAGATGGATGGTTGCATGTGGCATTTTTTCCCTCTGTCTTTCTGAAATTTTGAATAGGTGTGATCAAGCCTCCTTTGCTTCTTAGGAATTATTTACTTATTTATTTACTTACTTTTTTTTTTTTTTTTGGTACCAGGGATTGAACCCAGAGGCTTTCTACCTCCAAGCTATACTCCCAGCCCTATTTTATATTTTATTAGGAAGGAAGATCTCAGTAAATTGCTGAGAACTTCACTAATCTGCTGAGGCTGGCTTTGAACCTCCTGTCTCAGCCTTCCAAGTACTGGGATTACAAATGTGGGCCACCACACCCAGTTTAAGACTCTTAGGATTTTTAAATTCAGAGTATGCTTTGAGAAGAGAAAAAGATGAGATTCAAGCCTGGGCAGTGGCACATGCCTGTCATCCCAGTACTTGAGAGGCTGAGATGGGATCACAGTTTGAGGCCAGCCTCAACTACTTAGCAAGACCTTATTTCAAAATAAAAAATAAGCCATGCATGGTGGTGCACACTTGTAATCCCAGTACTTGGGAAGCTGAGACAGGAGGATTGCACAGGTTTGAAGCCAGCCTTAGCAACTTAGTGTGATTCTGTTTCCAAATAAAAACATTTAAAAAAATAGGTCTATATAGTATAGCCCAGAGGTAGAAAGCCCATGGGTTCCACCCCAAATACTCTAAATACACACATAAAAAATTAAATAAATAATAAAATAAGGCTGGGGATGTAGCTAAGGGCATGTGTCTGTGGGTTCAGTCCCTAGTATGAAAGAAAGAGAAACAGAGGGGTAAGATTTAGATCTCATGAGGAAGGAGAGCCAGGAACATTTAAAATTTTAATTTTTAAATTTTATTTATTTATTTATTTATTTATTTATTTATTTATTTGCGGGTCCGGGGATAGAACCCAGGGTAATTCAACCTCGGCTACACCCTCTGCCCTATTTTTTTATTCTTTATTTTGAAACAGGGTCTCACTAAGTTGTGGAGGGCCTCACTAAGTAGCTGAGGCTGTCCACGAACTGCCGTCCTTTGGTCTCAGCCTCCCGAATGCTGAGATTACAAGCGTGCGCCACCACGCCCGGCTAAAATCTTTGCTTTTAAATGTATACCTCATTTAGATTTCTGAGAGATATTTACAAAAGTTCTTCAAGATATTTGAAATTTTCTATAGACTTCAATAGGAAAGGTATATCTTAGGGGAAACAGTTCAGATATATTGGGGTTTATTTACCCTCGTGCTGAAAAAAATGATAACTATTGTATCCCTTTTAATTATAATTAGGACTTGACGCAGCAAATTAACCTGAGCCCCAAACAGCACCATAATGCTCTGGAATGTTTGCTACAGAAAATTGCGAAGAACGAGAGAGCCAACAACGAGCTGACTCGCTGGGGGCTCTGTCTGCAAAAGGATGTGCACAAGGTAAGCGTGGCGCCAGGGCTTCGGCGCCCAGGCTCGCGGCCGCGCCCAGCTGGTCTCTAGAGCCTGCGGAGTTTCTGCTTTAACCTTACACTTTTTTTTTTTTTTTTTGGTAAAATCTCAGTATTTGAATTTCCCTGATTGATATGGTAGTTTCTTTGATAGATTCTTCCTCAGGGATCTGAGCTATTAATTTCTGGTCAGACAGATAGCAAGAGGAATAACAACTTACAGCTTACCTCACTTTAGTTTACCAACCAAATCTATTTTTTTTATTTTAATCCCCAGTACGATTTTATTTTTTTTGCTTTGAAATAGAATCTCCCTAAATTGTGGAGAGCCTCACTAAGGTGTTGAGGTGGTCCTCTCACCAGCACACTCAGCTTCCAGGTGTGTGTGGGGGGGTACTGGGGATGGAACCAGGGACATTCTGCCTCTGAGCTAGCCCCCAGCCCTACTTTTTGATTCTTTATTTTGAAACAGGGCCTTACTAAGTAGCTGAGGCTGGCCTCGAACCGCAATCCTCCTATCTCAGCCCCTCAAGTACTGGGATTACAAGCAAGTGCTACCATACCCGGCTCCAAATGTATTCTTAACATTTTTTGTCTTTTTTTTTTTCTTATTTGTTCTTTTATTCCTCAAGACTTCATTGTTAATTATTTATTTATTTTTATTTTTTTGCGGTACTGGGGATCGAACCCAAAGGCATTCTACCTCCAAGCTACACCCCCCAGCCCTATTTTTTATTCTTTTGTGTGTGTGTGTGGTACTGGGCGTGGAACCCAGGGGCTTTTCTACCTCCGGGCTAGACTCCCACACCTATTTTATATGTTATTTGGAAACAGGGTCTCAGTAAGTTTCAGAGGGTGTCACTACATAGCTGAGGCTGGCTGCAAACCTGTGTGATCCTCCTGTCTCAGCTTCCCAAGTGCTGGGATTACAGGCGAGCGCCACCACGCTTGGTGACGTTTTTCTAATACTATTATCAGTGTGTTATAATTATACATCCTAGTGAGATTCAAAGTGACACGTATGTACATGCACACATCACCCGTGTCCCACAGACGTGACTTTGCTGAGGTGACGAGGTGGGTGTGAGTGGTGGAGCTGCACGTGAGCCTTGTCCTAAGAGTTTGTGGATAGCTCATACCACAGATGCTTTATTTTCTGTTTAGATTGAAGGACGTGTTCTACCAATGGAAAGAATTAACTTAAGAAACACTTCATTTATCACATCTCAGGACCTCAACTGGACTAAGGAAGTAACCAGAGACCTTTCCATCTTGACTGTAAGTGATTTTTGAAGTGGTAAAGAGAAAACCAGTATTCCCTAAAACGTAGACATTAGGAAACACCAGTGGTGTAGAAGTACCCTGTTGTGAGAGGAATCCCCACCGAGTCCATGCTGGGCTCTCTGCTCAGCAAGGGCCCTTGGAACAAAGCGGCAGGAAAGTTGAGAAAGGTGAAGGGAGGTGAGCCCCCGCTGGCCAGGGACCAGAGGAGAGCCTTGTGCCATCGTGACTCATCTCACACGCACACACGCGCACACACACACACACGCACGCACACACACGCAGACTGTATATTCTTTCTGCTCTCTTCAACTTCGTTTTCGTGAGTGTCGTGCACATGGTGGCTGTCGATCTCCCGTTCTTACTGCTATGCAGTAGCTTATGGTGATAGTGTGCCGTAGTTTACTTTTCGGTCCATGTGAATAATAGGAAGTGGAGAAGACAGGACTTAAGCAAAGCGAGTGAAAAGTATTTTATTCTCTAAAATAAAATCTCCTGAGTGTGAGTTTGGAATACCTAAGCTGTGAGAAGCGCTAACAATAGCTTGTGGCTCTTTCTAGATCCCCATGCATTTCTGGGCACTCTTTTACCCAAAGAGAGCCATCGATCAGGCCCGGGAACTGGTCAGCATGTTAGAGAAGATAGCCGGCCCCATTGGCATGCACATGAGCCCTCCGGCCTGGGTGGAACTGAAGGACGACCGGATAGAGACCTACGTCAGAACCATCCAGTCCATGCTGGGCGCTGAGGTAATGCCTGTGCTCAGTTGAGTGGTTTATAGAACCTGTGCTTTAAAACCCATGAATACTTAATTTAAGTTGTCTTGTTTTCAGTTTACTGTTGGTGTACTGGGAACCTGACCATTTGCACGTGAAACACTGAGTAGAGAAAGTGTTGTTTGTGCCCTTTGATTATTGGTTTCTCTCGTTCTGTCTCGGTGCTCTCACTTTACCGTTCTTTTTCTCACATAATTGGTCGGGAGAATACCAATGGAGCTTTAGTTCATCATCTGTAGAACACATTGTGCTCCAAAAATAACCACTTGGGCCGGGTGCTGTCTTGCACAATTCAGCACCGGCCCATCACTGTCGGGTGTGAATCAAGATTCAGTTGCTCTGGGATGAACTTGGCCACTGGCCCATTAGTGGGTTCTGATAACGGATCAGGAACACTGGGGCGAGCAGGTCACAGCACTCACAGCTTGGCCCTGCAGACCTTCCCGTTCCTATCTGCTTGCAAATAATATAGAGCAAGAAGGCTAGGGAGGGGACAAAGGCAGAAGACAGGCTTTCGGAAGTAATTGGCCCTGGAGTTGAAGCCTCTGATGAATGTTCTGGTGAGGTCAGTCCTAGAGTTGATTATCTCAACCTCTGGCTTTCTCTTTGTGACCCACGTCCGTGTGTGTGTGTGTGTGTGTGTGTGTGTGTGTGTGTCTCAGTAGTACTGGGGATGGAACCCACGGGCATTCTACCTCCGAACTATGCCCCAGCCCTATTTTTTTATTCTTTATTTTGAAACAAGGTCTCACTGAGTTGCAAAGGGCCTCATAAGTAGCTGAGGCTGTCTGTGAACCCAGATCCTCCTGTCTCAGCCTCCCAAATGCTGGGATGACAAGGGTGTGCCACCATGCCCGGCTTTGACCTGCCTCTCTTGTTGTGTCTCATACATAGCAGCAGCTGGGGGTCTCTCCCTCTGTCTCTCTCAAGATGGGGTCTCACCACTGCCCAAGCTGTCCTCACCTTCCTGGGCTTCAGTGGTCCTCGGGCCTTGGCCTCCTGAGTAGCTGGGGCTACATGCATCCACCACGCACCCAGCTTTCTCGTCTTGTCTTTGTAGTGTCCCCTTCTTAGTTTCCTCCCACTCCCGTGCCTGTCGTGCTCTCCTTGGCCTCCTCTGGCCAGTCAGTGATGGTTCTGCTCTGCTTTCAAAGGAGTAGCCCAGTTTACGGCATGAGCTTCCCCGTTTCTGAGCTTCTCGCTACCTTACTGAGAACACACAGCCGAGTTTTCACGTGGTGTGGATGTGCATTGCCTTCCTGTGTTGGCCACACCACCAGGCTGGTCCTGTAGCTGTCTGCAGGGCATCCCATTTTATAGTCTCTTTGTGGGGTCACAAACTCAGACGTATATGGGGGCTATTTAAGTAGTACAGGGAGTAGAGTGGGACAGGAGGGGTGCAGTGAACTGGAAGGGTAATCCCTGTGACCCGAGGTGGAAGCCCACTAGTACCCAACTGGGGTGTGTGTGTGGGGGGGTACTAGAGGTGGAAACCAGGGTCTTTTACCTCCGGGCTATAACCCCAGACTTATTTTATATTTTATTTGGAAACAGGGTCTAAGCTGGCTTTGAGCCTGTGATCTTCCTGTCTCAGCCTCCCAAGTAATGGGTTTACAAATGTGTGCCACCATGCCTGCTCACCCAATAGATATATATATATATATATATATATTTTTTTTTTTTTGGGTGGTACTAGGGTTCCTGGAAGCCCTTCTACCTCTGGGTACACTCCCAGACCTATTTTATATTATTTTTATTTGAAAACAGTGTCTCCTAAGCCAGCACGCGCAAGCCCTTCAACCTCCGGACTACACTCCCAGACCTATTTTATATTTTTATTTGGAAACAGGGTCTCCTAAGCCAGCGCATGCAGCTGGCTTCAAACCTGTGCAATCCTCCTGTCTCTGCCTCCCAAGCGCGGGGATTACAAGTGTGCAAACCCACACCCAGCCAATTGATTTTTAATTATTTGTTTTTCAGTGAAAGCCAAAACACCGAATTTCCATATGCATGCACTTCTCTGTTTGTTTGTTTGTTTGTTTGTTTTTGGTGGTACTGGGGTTCCTGGAAACCCTTTTCCGGGCTACACTCCCAGACCTGTGCAATCCTCCTGTCTCTACCTCCCAAGCACGGGGATTACAAGCGTGCACCACCACGCCCAGCTCTTCTCTGTTTTTTTTTTTTTTTTTTTTTTTTTGCAGGTCTGGGGATGGAACCCAGGGGCATTCGACCTCCGAGCTACACCCCCTGCCCTATATTTTATTCTTTATTTTGAAACCGGGTCTCACTGAGTTGCAGAGGGCCTCACTAAGTAGCTGAGGCTGTCCTCGAACTGCGATCCTCCAGGTCTCAGCCTCCCAAATGCTGGGATTACAAGCGTGCGCCACCATGCCCGGCTCTTCTCCATGTTTAAATGTTATTATTATTATTATTATTTTTGCGGTAGTGGAGATGGAACCAGGGGCATTCTACCTCCAAGTGACACCCCCAGCCCTATTTTTTATTTTGAAACAGAGTTTCACTGAGTTGGAAAGGGCCTCACTAAGTAGCTCAGGCTGTCCACGAGCCACAATCCTCCCGTCTCAGCCTCCCAAATGTTGGGATTACAAGCATGTGCCACTATGCCGGGCTAAATGTTATTTTTAAAAGAAACAAACTTGGTTGGGTGTGGTGGCGCACGCTTGTAATTCCTGCGCTTGGGAATTAGGAGACAGGAGGATCACGCAGGTTTGAAGCCAGCCTTGCTGGCTTAAGAGACCCTGTTTCCAAGTAAAAATATAAAGTAAAATAGGTCTGGGAGTGTAGCCCGAAGGTAGAAGGGTTCCATCACTAGTACCACACACACACACACACACACACACACAAAAACACAAAAACCCAACAACTTGTAAATCACTCTGGGAACTAAACAGATTTGCTTGCCAGGTGTAACAGTGTCTGCCTGCAGCGCTGGCAGCCCCGTGTTGTTTGAGTGCTAGGACAGTGGAGGGTCCTCTGTCTTGGAGGCTGGCTCTCAAGCAGGGAGGGTAGCAGATGTAGACAGGAGGGATGCTGCGGGGATGCTGCTCTCTCCCTGCCTGAGTGAGAAATCACTACTGTGGATTTGGCAGTAGCTTCGCTCCTCTGCATTTGGTTCTGAATCCATTCTTGTAGGATTCTGTATTTGCTCAGTTAGGAAGTGGTAAAAAGCCAGGCATAGTGCACACACTTGTAGTTCTAGTACTTGAGAGGCTGGGACAGAAGGCTATTTCAAAATAAAAGAATAAAAATAGGACTGGGGTATTGCTTGGAGGTAGAATGCCCCTGGGTTCCATCCCAAGTACCACCAAAAAAAAAAAAAAAGTAATAAATAAACCATGTGCTTAGTGGCACATGCCTGTAATCCCAGTACTTGGGAGGCTAAGACAGGAAGATCACAGGTTCAAGGCCAGCCTCAGCAACTTAGTAAGACTCTGTTACCAAATTAAAAAATAGGGCTAGAAGCCCTATTTGAGTTCAGAGGTAGAATGCCTCTGGGTTTAACCTCCAATACCAAAAATAAATAAAGTAAAAAGTGGTGAACAACATTACGGGGAATTGAAAGTAACAAGTAATGTAACTCCTGCATATTTTGAAGCCTGTTCTTTTCCAGGATCTGAAGTTTTCTAGTAAATCTTTGGTGATCAGGGTCATTAAGTATCATATTACCCATGTGGAGCATACCTGAGTAAAGTGAATGCTAATTCAGACTCAAAGGCCTTTTTTTAGTTGGGCCATGCTGTCTTTCGATTCTCTGTCTACCTTAAAGGTCCTCTGGCTTTGCAGACTCTGTCCCGGTAAAGTCCCCAGAGAGTTCCAAAGCCTGACTGCACCTGCTGTCTCTCCTCCAGGGGAAGATACAGATGGTCGTTTGCATCATCATGGGCACACGTGATGATCTCTACGGAGCCATCAAGAAGCTGTGCTGTGTGCAGTCCCCGGTGCCCTCCCAGGTGAGCGCAGCAGGAGGCGTGGAGGGCGGCTTCCCCGCTGGCTGGAGAAGGGGGGCATGTGTGTTCCAAAAGATCAGAAGAGCTACTAGCAGCCGGTTTGTGTGGGCCTTGTGCTGGAAGGGTATTCTCGGAGCACCTAGCTCTTGAGAGGTACGCCTTCCAGTCCTCAGCAGCTGTGCTTGTGCAGAGGTGGACCTGCTGGGTGATCCTGAGGGCAGAGGCTTTATTCTGAATAGGGAAGGCTGTTTTTCCTAGGAGAGTTAAAAAAAGACTTCTCTTGAAACTTTCTTTCTTTCTTTTCTTTTTTTTTTTTTTTTTTTTTTTTTTTTTTTTTTTTGGTACTGGGGATGCAACCCAGGGCCATTCTACTTCTGAGCTACATCCCTAGCCCTATTTATTCTTTTTTTTTTTTTTTTTTTTTTTTAACAGAGCTTCACTGAGTTGCAAAGGGCCTAAGTAGCTGAGGCTGTTTGTGAACCGCGATCCTCCTGTCTCAGCTTCCCAAATGCTGGGATCACAAGCATGTGCCACCATGCTCAGCTTGAAACTTTCTTTTGAAAGTCTTCATTTGATGCTGGGCGTGGTGGCACACTCTTGTAATCCTCACACTTGGGAGCCGAGACAGGAGGATCATGCAGGTTTAAAGCCAGCCTCAGCTACTTAGTGAGGCTCTCAGCAACTTAGTGAGACCCTGTTTCTAAATAAAGTATAAAATAGGTCTGGGAGTGTAGCCCAGAGGTAGAAGGCCCCTGGGTTCCATCCCCCAGTAACACCAAAAAAAAAAAAAAAATCTTCATTTGTTGTTTTTGTTGTTGTTGTTTGCGTTGTGCATATATATGTGTGTGTGTGGTGAGTCTGTGTACACACATACCTGGAGATTCTAGAACTAGAATTATTATTTTTTTGCAGGTCTGGAGATGGAACCCAGGGGCATTCAACCTCTGAGCTACACCTCCTGCCCTATTTTTTATTCTTTATCTTAAAACAGGGTCTCACTGAGTTGCAGAGGGCCTCACTAAGTAGCTGAGGCTGTCTGCTAACCGCTATCCTCCGGTCTCAGCCTCCCGAATACTGGGATTACAGCGTGGGCCACCACGCCCAGCAGAACTACAATTATTAATACAAAACATATTATCTGCTAGCTTAGATTTTTTTAAACAAATGTAGTATAGGCAGTCCTTTATATCTGTGGTTCTGCATCAATGGATTCAACCCACCACAAATAAAAAACACTCAGAAGGAGCCAGGCATAGTGGCGCACACCTGTGATCCCAGTATTTGGGAGGCTGAGATGGAAGGATCGCAAGTTCAAGGACAGCCTCAACCAATAGTGAGACTCATCAACCTAGAGAGGCCCTGTTTCAAAATAAAGATTAAAAAATAGAGCAGAGAGTGTACTTCAGAGGTAAAATGCCCCTGGGTTCACTCTGGGTACCACAAAAAGCGACACTCAGAAAAAAATATGTATGCGTTTAGATTTTTTTCTTGTGATTATTCCATAAACAATACAGTATAATAGTTACTTAACATTATAATTATGTTGTATTATGGACAATAATTGACTTAGAGATGATTTAAAGTATACAGGAGGGCCAGGCGTGGTGGTACACACTTTTAATCCCAGTACTTGGGAGGTTGAGACAGGAGGATCGCAGGTTTGTGGCCAGCTTCAGCTACTTAATGAGGCCCTCTGCAACTTAGTGAGACCTTATTTCAAAATAAAGAGTTAAAATTGGGCGTGGTAAACCAGGCATGGTGGCGCACGCTTGTAATCCCCCGCGCTTGGGAGGCAGAGACAGGAGGATCACACAGGTTTGAAGCTAGCCGCACGCGCTGGTTTAGGAGACCCTGTTTCCAAAATAAAAATGTAAAAATAGGTCTGGGAGTGTAGCCTGGACGTAGAAGGGCTTCCAGGAACCCCAGTACCACAAAACAAAAACAAAAACAAACTGGGCGTGGTAGTGCACACTTGTAATCCCAGCATTTGGGAGTATGAGACAGGAGGATCTTGGTTCAAGGACAGCCTCAGCTTCTACTTAGTGAGTCCCTTTGCAACTCAGTGAGACCCTGTTTCAAAATAAAGAATAAAAAGTAGGGCTGGAGATATAGCTTAAAGGTCAAATTCTCCTGGGTTCCATCTCCGTACCACACACACACCAAAAAAAAGTTAAAAATAGGAATTGGGGTATAGTTCAGAGGTAATGCCCCTGGGTTCAATTCCTGGTAACACAGACACACACACACACACACACACAGAGTATACAGTAGGAAGTATACAGATTATATGCAAATACTAAGTTATTGTTTACAGAGAACTTGAACATCATGAATTTTGGTGTCTCAAGGAAGGAGATCCTGGAACGAATGAACAACTGTGTTTACTTTAGAATTGTTAACATTTTCCGAAAGGCTGATGGGGTTTCCAGCCTCTCCTCATGTCTTTTTTTTTTAATTTCTTTTTAAGCTGGGGATTGAACTTGGGCACATTTACTGCCAAGCTCAACCTCAGCCCACTTCTTTTTTTTATTTTGAAACAGGGTCTCACCAAGTTGCCGAGGGTCTTGCTGCGTTGCTGAGGTGTCCTCAGACCTGCGACTCTGTCTCCGCCTCTTGGGACTGGGATTTGAGGCTGTGCCCCCACACTTGGCCTTCTTGAATCTTTTGGTAGAACCAGGCGTGGTGGCGCACGCTTGTAATCCCAGTGCTTGGGAGGCTGAGACAGGAGGATGGCGCAGGTTCAAAGCCAGCCTCGGCTACTGAGTAAGGCTCTCAGCAACTCAGTGAGACCCTGTTTCCAAATAAAGTATAATATAGGTCTGGGAGTGTAGCCTGGAGGTAGAAAAGCCCTGGGTTCCACCCTCAGTACCACACACACAAAAATCTTTTGGTCTTGTCATTATAGGTCATCAGTGTCCGAACCATTAGTCAACCCGCCAGGCTTCGGAGTGTGGCTCAGAAAATCTTACTTCAGATTAACTGTAAATTGGGTGGTGAACTCTGGGGAGTGGATATTCCTCTGGTGAGTGGTACTGAGATATGTGTCTTCACTCATATCAGCTCTTCCAGGAATCCTGCCCAGCTCTCTCCTCAGCCTCCTCTTCTAATTGACCTTTCTTTCTTAATGCTTACTCAGGAATGGAAATGGCTCGCAGGCTGTTTTTGGCCAGCCCATGAACTAAGAATTGTTTCTACTCTACTTGTGTGTATGTATATGGGGGGTACTGGGGATTCAACCCCTAGAGCATTGAACCTCTAGGGCATTCTACCTCTGAGCTACTCCCCCAGTCTGCCCGCCCGCCCGCCCTCCTTCCTTTCTTTTCTTTTCTTTTCTTTCTTTCTTTCTTTCTTTCTTTCTTTCTTTCTTTCTTTCTTTCTTTCTTCTTCCTTCCTTCTTTCTTTCTTTCTTTCTTTCTTTCTTTCTTTCTTTCTTTCTTTCTTTCTTTCTTTTTTGTGAAACAAGGTCTTACAACTAAAGTTGCTGAGGCTGGCTTCAAACATGTGATCCTCCTGCCTTAGCTTCCCCAGTACTGAGATTACAGGTGTATGCCCCCATACCTAAGATTTTTACTCTTTAGTCTTTTTACAGGTAATGTTTGCTGATTTCTGGTCTAGATTTCAGGCTTTTTGTTTATTATGTTTAGGAAATGTCCATTTGCTGGGCGTGCTAGTGCACACTTGTAATCCCAGCATTTGGGAGGCTGAGACAGGAGGATCACAGGTTCAGCCTTAGCTACTTAGTGAAGCCCTGGCAATTTAGTGAGACCCTGTTTCAAAATAAAGAATAAAAAATCAGGCTGGGGTATAGCTGAAAGGTAGAATGCCCCTGAGTTTAATCCCCAGTACCAAAAAAAAGTACAGTTGAGTCTTTTTTTTCTTTCCCAAAAACTTGTTTTACTTACAGACATGGTGGGGAGGGGCTCAGATATAATGGATATGATGGAGTGATGGAGTGCTTGGATTTGGGGTTTGCTTTTGCTTTTGTCTTCTAACCCAGAAACAATTAATGGTAATTGGAATGGATGTTTACCATGACCCCAGCAGAGGCATGCGCTCTGTGGTTGGCTTCGTTGCAAGCATCAATTTGTAAGTACTTCTCATAATTCTATTATGTTTGGTTACATCATTTTTTTTCCTTTTTGTGGTACTGGGGATTGAATCCAGGGGCATTCCACTTCTACCTCTGAGTTATATCCCAGGCCTATTTCTTATTTTTTATTTTGAAACAGGGTCTTGCTAGGTTGATGAGAGTCTCATTACTTGCTGAGACTGTCCTCAAACTGGTGATCCTCCTGTCTCAGCCTCCAAGTACTAGATTACAGGCATGTGCCACCACACCTGGCTGAGTTACATCATTTTTATGTCTAATCTTGTTATAAATCCAGTGCATACTTTGCTAGTATATGTACTATAGTATAAAGACTTCAGCCTCCTCCCTTCTCTGTCTTCCTGTGGATCTTGTACATGCTGCCTGTTTACCAGGCGTTTCAGGTGGGTTTGCTCCCTTCAGCCCACACCTCTGTACTGTATAGTTTACATGTTTTCCCAGAACAGTACAAATCTCAACCAATTCTTCTTAGCTGTTTCACAGAGCTTGTTATATGCTGCGTCACCATTTAAATAATCATCTGATGGTGGCTGTCAGGCTGTTGATTTTTTTTCTGTTGGAAGCAAATACAATTACACTCTTTTTGGTTTTCTGTATATGGTTAAGTTTCCTTCCCACGCCCCTCCATGCTGTGCATAAGCATAAGTGCATTCACTAGATATTTGTTGGCTGTTCACCCTCTCCTCTCTCTCCATCTCTCCTTCCCCGTTTGCGCCACCCCACCAGCACCCTCACCAAGTGGTATTCTCGAGTGGTCTTCCAGATGCCTCACCAGGAGATTGTGGATAGCCTGAAGCTGTGCCTGGTGGGCTCCTTGAAAAAGTTTTATGAGGTGAGGAGAAAGACCTGAAAGTTTCTAGGCTTTAAGGACTGCATATCTGAATGTGTGAGTGGGAGGTCTGATGTAGTGGGAGGGAGGGACCCCAGATCAGAGGCAAGCTTCTAAGCCTAAGGGGCTCTGAGTTCTGCCCTTGGGCTTCTGCTGGCCAGATCAGCTCAAAGAACCAAAGGCTTCATTTGGTAACTAATAATTACTTCCCTGGTTGTCAGCCTGATGCCTACAGACATAATCTTTATGCTTATCAGGGAAGTTGAGGGTAAATTTCAGCAATTAAAGCAGCTTATGAATTTACTCAGCTGTTTATGACTGTCATTAGGTGCTGACTCTTTTCATTTTGGTTTAAGACAAAAGCGTTCCTGTGAATCACTCCTAGAACTCCAGAGAATGCTAAGCATAGAGAATCGCTGTCATTAAGCTGATACAGGGTCTGAGAGTGAGCAGCCAAGGTGCTGACTTGCTCTGGCCTGGACATCAAAGGCAGGACTGACAAGCGGCTTTCAGTCTTAGGGTCAGCGCCGGCCCTTTGCATCCAGATTAAACAGCAAGATAAACAAAGTGCCTCATAGATCGAAGTCAGTCTCTCCAGCTCCACTTTGTCTCTTTATAGAGCAATACTTGCTACAATTCCCTGCACGTAGATTCTGAGTTTTGTCTCTCAGGTTGATGGGATAGCCATTTCATCACCAAGTTCTGTTGCAGATTGTGTGTGTGTGTGTGGGGGGGGTCTGGGAATGGAACCCAGGAGCATTCGACCTTCAAGCTACACCTCCTGCCCTATTTTTTATTCTTTATTTTGAAACAGGGTCTAAGTTATGGAGGGCCTCACTAAGTAGCTGAGGCTGTCTGCGAACCGCGATCCTCTGGTTTCAGCCTCCTGAATCCTGGGATTACAAGCGTGCGCCACCATGCCCGGCTCTGTTGTAGTTTCTTCTGGGACCTGGCTTGCAGATGACTTTTGTGAATCTTTCCCATGTTCCCTTTACTGCTCTATCCTTCAGCAACAATGATTTCTTTGTGGTCCACTGCCAAGGCCTCAGTTCACACATCATGTGGTCGTCAGCACACCCTGCTGGCTTACAGTAGTTATCTGTACCCTTATGGTTCTCGTTGATTGGGAAGAATCAGGGATTGAACCCAGAGGCATTCTACCCTGAGCTAGACTTCCAGTCCTGTTTTTTTTTTTAATTTTTATTTTTAATCAGGGTCTTGCTAAGTTACTG
The DNA here is from genome assembly GCF_963383645.1 of Muscardinus avellanarius. NCBI lineage: Eukaryota > Metazoa > Chordata > Mammalia > Rodentia > Gliridae > Muscardinus > Muscardinus avellanarius. The sequence goes on along the minus strand of NC_137800.1, from coordinate 13,148,847 downwards.
AGAGCCTTGCCAAGTTGCTGAGGCTGGCCTCAAACCTTGATCCTCCTGTCTCAGCCTCCCAGATATTGAGCATATAGGCACCTGCCACCACGCCTGGCTTTCTGGTTTTTACTTTGAGCAGTATTTGGTTATTGATGGCTCTGTAATAAATTCCCCTGAAACTTCGGGGCATACAGTAGCACGTACATTGTTCATGGTCAGGAACTGGGAGCTTGCCTTGGTTCGTTTTGTCCCATGTGGCTTTGTCAGTTAGTATTTGCATGTGGCCGTTGGGCTTCCTCACAAGGTGGCAGCTGGATCCCAGCCTGGCCTTCCGCAAGGCAGCGAGAACCAGGAGGAGTCTTGCTTTTGTATGCCCTAGCATGGCTGTCACGTTGCGCTTCTGCTGCGTTCTTTTGGCTGAGGTAGTGAGAGCCTGCCTGGGTTCAAGGGGAGGGAAGGAGGATCCACCTTTTCCTTGAGGGATGGCAGTTTCTGGAAGAACACGCGCAAGTGGAGACACAAGGACCGTCTTGATTTCTTTTCTATCCCTTGCGGGGCCTTGCACATAGCAGACACTTTTCTTGGTGAATTACATTGAGTTTCTAGTGTCACAACTCTATTCTAAGTCAAATGAGTTTTGGTTTTTTGTTTCTTTGCTTGAATTATGAACTCTAAGCGATATTTATTAAACTTCATTAAGCCAGGTCAAAAGGGAAGAACTCTATGTGTATTCTGTCCGTAGACTAAATGTGGTTGTCTCGTTCGAATTGTGAGACCTCGCTTGACACCAGCCTCATCAGCCCTTGTCCCTCAGCAGCTTTGGCGTCTTCCTGGCTGTTGACCTCACAGCAGGAGCCTGAGCTGAGCTGATTTTGATCCTGTATCTCCCAGAATGTCTCCTGATTGCTCAGCAGCCTCAGAACCATCTTGGTGGCACACCCTGGTAACCCTAGCATTTAGGAGGCTGAGACAGGAGAATCCTGGTGCATGGACAGCCTCAGCTACTTAGTGTGAGACCCTGTTTCAAGGGCTGTGGTGTAGGTCAGAGGTAGAATGTCCCTGGGTTCCATCCCTAGTACCTCTCACACACACAAAAAAAGTACAAGCTGGCAATGGTGGTGAATGCCAATAATCCCAGTACTTGGGAGCCTGAAACAGGAAGATCATAGGTTCAAGACTAGCCTCTGTAGTGTAGACGCTCAGCAACCTAGTACAACTCTATTTCAAAACAGAAAATTTAAAAAGGTCTGGGGGTATAGCTCAGAGGTAGAATTTCTCTGGGTTCAATCCCAGCACCAAAAAATGTTAAAGGACTTGTATTGTCTCATTTCAAAACTTAAGGCAAAGCTAGAGAAAACAAGACAGTATGGTGGTGGCGTAGTGATAATCTTAGAAATAAACCATATGTCTGTGGTCACCTTCTCAACAAAGGCGCATTGATGGGGGGGGGGAAAGAATGTCTTTTCAAGGATGGTGTGGGGAGCACTGTATGTCCACATGCAAAAGAATGATGCTAGAGCTCTACTTTATGCAATATACAAAAAATATACAATGGTTCAAAGATGGAAGCATATGTTCTGGGTATGAAGCTAAGTGATACAGCACTTACTGAGTATGCATGGTGCTCTGGGGCAGGGCGGCCTAAATACGGACCTAAAACTTAATCTTAGCTGTGTGTGGTGGCACGCACCTGGAATCCCAGTACTTGGGACACGGAGACAGGAGGATTGTAAGTTTGAAGACAGCCTCAGCAACTTAGTGAGACCCTGTCTCAATTTAAAAACAGTAAATAAATAACAAGCCTAGGGGTGTAGCTGAGAAGTAGAAAGCCCTTGGTTCAATCCCCAGGACAAAAACAAAACAAAACCAAACCCCTGTAAACTAAAGCTGTACAAGATAACATGGGTTATTTGTGATCATGTATTAGGCAACATTTTGTTAGGTAAAAATTAAGTACTTATGTGCGATTGTATGTGCTTGTAGTCCCAGCTTCTTAGGAGGCTGAGTCAGGAGGATCCCGTGAACCCAGGAGTTCAGTGCCAGCTAAGTAATAGATATGATCCTTGTCTCAGAAACAACAAGAATAACAACAACAAAACACTGCTACAATTAAAAACTTTTGCAGTTCAAAGGACACTACCAATACAGTGAAAAGACAACTCACAGAAAGTGAGAAATCATTTCTCTGATACAGCTGATAAGTTCGTTTCATGTCCAGAATGCATAAAGAACTCTTGCAACTCAGCGCCCCTGAGCTCAATCCCAGTACCACAAAAAGAAAAAGAAAAAACATCCATAGGTCAGTATTTCTCATGAACATAGATGTAAAATTTTTGACAGACTATTAGCGATGTTAATATAATATATGAAAAGTAGTTATATACTTATTGACGGTACTGCATTCTGCTCCAAATTCACTTCAAGGGCAGGGTGGGGAACCCTTGGGCAGGAGATGGGCAAGGGTCTCCCCATCGCACACGGTGGGGTGGCCGCTGCACCAGCCCCTTGCCCACAGAACTCCTGCACCCCATGTCTAGCAGCCTGTTTGGCCTTGCTGTGTGCATGCCTCCTGGGCCCACTCCAAGCTAAGAGAGGCTGAGCCCCTGTGTTTCTTCCCACTCAGCTGTGAAAATGGAAACATTTGTGACAGCTACCTCTGCTTTAGCTCTCCTGAATGATGCAGCCACCATTGCTGAGTCTATCAGTTACTCAGCTGAAGCTTTAAGAATAGGACCACAGCTCTGGCTTATGGAACCCAGCATTGCTGCTCAGGTGGTGCTGGCATGACTGAGGCTGCCTCAGGGCTGGGCTTTTTAAAAGTTTTTGTTTAGCTGGATGTGGTGGTGCACTCCTGGAATCCCAATACTTCAGAGGCTAAGACAGGAGGATCACAGGTTCAAGAACAGCCTCAGCAAGTAGTAAGACTCATCATCCTAGGAAGACCCTGTTTCCAAATAAGTAAAACCAGGCTGAGAATGTAGCTGGAAGGTAGGATGCCTCAGGGTTCAGTTCAATTCCCAGAACCACAAAACTGTTTTTGTTTTGTTTTTGGTACTAGAGATTGAGCCCAGGGGCATTCTACCTCTGAGCTAAACACCAAGCTTTTTTTTTTTTTTTTAAACAGGGTCCGGCTAAGTTGCTGAACCTGTGATCCTCCTTTCTCAGCCTCCCAAGTACCAGGATTGATTACAGCCCAGGCTTACCTCTGGGCTGGTTTTTGTGGGTTTTTTTTTTTTTTTTAATGGGTACTGGGGTGGAACCCAGTAGCTTTCTATCTCCAGGGTACACTCCCAGACCTATTTTTGTATTTTATTCGAAACAGGGTCTCATTAAGTTGCCAAGAGCTTTACTACGTAGCTGCGGCTGGTTTCAAACCTATGAGATCCTCTTGTCTCAGCCTCCCAAGTACTGGGATTACAAGTGTGCACCACCACGCCCAGCTTGGGCTGTTTTTAACTAGCATTTGGTCCCAGATGTGAGAAGTTCCTCGTACCTCTGGAAAGTGTGAGACAGTGTGGTTCTTTCTGGTTTTCTGGTCCAGCTTCCTTTTTGTCACAGAATTGGGAGGAGGTTGGGCTAGAGAGGCGCTCCCACACTCCACTCAGGTCCTCCCGAACCCGCCTTTGCCTGTCGTTTGCCGGCCTCTTCCCGACATGGTGGAGCCTCAGAGCAGCTCATCCCTGGCGTTTGCCCACTGCTGGGGCTTCTGTCTCTGGGAGCAGCTTGTCAGGGCCTTCTTGAATCTGCCGCTCATTAATAGTCCCATAAATAGATGGAACTATTATTTCTTTTTCTGGAGTGTCCAGGGACTGCTTTCTGTGTCTTCCAGTATCCTAAGCTGGAAGTGATGTACCCATTCATACTGCTCTTCACTCTGTGGTCATTGCCAGGACAATCCTTTGCAAGTGGCGGATGCTGCCGGTGGCTCTCCTCTCCCCTTGCTCCTCTCCCCTTGCCCTCGTGCTTGCGTTCCACGTGTTCTGACACACTCTGTACCCCTCTGTTAACACCTCGACTGTGATGTTCACAGCCTGTTGAGGGCATTTGCTCTATGTGTCTGTCTTCTAGACCTAATTTGAGTTCCATGAGGATTTGGATGGTATGAAAACAATTTTGTAATTTTCTGAGACCAGCCAAACAGCTCTTATCTCGTCAACACTACGTGCTTGTTCTGTGAATGAATGGGGCCTCACATAAAAGCGCATCTCAGACACCCAGCATCTGTTACCCGCTTGACCCTTGCCGTGCTGGGTGCGGGGGTAGCAGGTGAGCAGCACCGTGCTGCGCCCAGGGACTCGCTCCTTGCCTTCGCTTTTTATGTAGGCTCCTGGGGGGGGTATTTTTATTTATTTTTTTATTTTAATTTTTTTGTGGTAGTGGGGATGGAACCCTTCTACCTCCGGGCTACACTCCCAGACCTATTTTATATTTTATTTGGAAACAGGGTCTCTTTAGCCAGCGCGGCCGGCTTTGAACCTACGGGATCCTCCTGTCTCTTCCTTCCAAGCATGGGGATTACAAGCGTGCACTCCACGCCGGCTCCTGGGGTGTTATAAGTTGAGCAGTTACGCCTCAACCCTGCGATTGTGCTTGTATCCTGACCCCCGACCTGGTCCTAGTCATACAGTTTATGAAGTGAGAATAGATGGAATGATTAGAACGTTTAACACTGTTGACTGTTTTTAGCTTTTTGAACTCTTTGACAATGGACCAGGTCAGTTAGTTCTCCTAGAAGTGTTCACAGGACCCAACATGGCGCTTGTGTGGCGCTCAGGTTGGTACCTGTTAGAGATGGAGGTGGCCTCTGTGAACATCTCAGGCGACAGATTTGTTTCTTCACTTCATGGATTTCATGATGTCCCTTCTATGTGCATAAGAATAACCATTGCCTTGGTCTAGTTTGGTCTCATCTTTTGTCTATAATTTCTATACACACGTATGTGTATGTAAAAACATATGACAAGCTGAGTGTGGTGGTGCGTGCCTGTTATTCTACCTAGTACTTGGGAGACTGAGACAGGGGGATTGCAGGTCCCCCTTAAGTAACTTAAGGCCAACCTTAAGTTCCTTAGTGAGACCCTTAGCTACTTAGACCCTGTATTAAGCTAAAAAATAAAAGTAGGGCTGGGAATGTAGCTCAGAGGTAGAATGCCCTGGTTTTAATTTCCAGTATCATACACAAAACAATTTTACACACACACACACACACACACACACACACACACACACACACACACTTATTTTTCAGTACTGAGCACTCCACCTCCAAACTACACCCCCAGTCCTATTTTATTTTTTATTTTGAAACAAGGTCTTACTAAGTAGCTGAGGCTGGCTGCAAACCTATGATCCTCCTGTCTTAGCCTCCCAAGTACTGGGATTATAAGCATGTACCACCATGCCTGGCTCCACACATACTTTGGGTTTTTTTTACGGTACTGGGAATGGAACCCAGGGGCATTCTACTTCAGAGCTACACCTCCAGCCCTATCTTTTATTCTTTATTTTTAAATAGGGTCTCACTGAGTTGCCAAGGGCCTCGCTAAGTAGCCGAGGCTGGCCGTGAACCGCGTTCCTCCTGTCTCAGCCTCCTGAATGCTGGGATTACAGGCATGTGCCACCACGCCCGGCTTCCACACACACTTTATACACCGGTCCTCTTAAACCTGAGAAGTTGAAGTGACCATTTTCTCCACTTGTGAGCTGAGGAAACTGAGGCTTCAAGGTCATAGCTAAGGAACAGTGGAACCAGACGCAGTCCCAAGTCTCTTGATTCCAAATCCAGCGCTCTCCCTCTGTTTGCTGGTCTGTAGAGTGAAGGTTTCTTCCAGATATAGTTCCTGAGTCACTTAACCCTTAACACAGCATGTCATTTAGGGGAATTGGCGAGATTGAGAAAGTGTGAGCCCAAAACTGGGAACTGGATGGGAGCCAGGCCCGGCATGTGCCCAGCTCCAGGCTGTCTTCGCTCTCCGGCCAGGACAGAGCAAGGGAGGTGGGATCTCTTAGCATGGCCTGTGCTGGCTGCGTGTCCTGTGGTTAATGTGGTTCTCAGCTGGGGACAGTTTTGTCTTCTTGGTGAACACTGCTTAGGATTGCTACCGTCAGTCGTCTAGTGGGCAGGGATGCTGCTGCTAAACTGCTAAACATCGCTACCTCAAGGGTGCTGGACGGCCCCACCCCCGCCCCAGTGTCGGCAGTGCTGAGGTGGAGAAGCCCTGGGTCCGGGCCAGTGCCACGGGCCCTCTCCATTCCATGTCTGCTGTGGGAGGAAGGAGGGACTGAAGTTTTGTTTCCAACAATAGGTGGACGAGGTGACAGGCAGCCAAAAAAGTAGCACAAACTGAGGTGGTATTTTCAGTAGCCATGAGGATGAATTACACATTTGAAAATGTTGGTATACTTGAGGTTTCTCAGAAAACAGGGGCATTTGTGAAATATTTCAGCCTCTGAACTTAGACTTCAAAAAGATTTTAGGTAGCTGGGCGTGGTGGCGCACGCTTGTAATCCCAGCATTTGGGAGGCTGAGACAGGAGGAAACGGGTTTGCAGACATCCTCAGCTACTTAGTGAGGCCTTTTGCAACTTAGTGAGATCCTGTTTCAAAATAAAGAATAAAAAATAGAGCTGGGGGTGTAGCTTGGAAGTAAAATGCCCCTGGGTTCCATACCCAGTATTTCAAAAAGAAAAAAAAAAAAGAGTTTAGATGATTATTTTTTATTTGTTTGTGGTATTGGGGATTCAACCCTGAGATTTACCTCTGAGCTATACCCACTACTCTGTTTTGTTTTTTATTTATTTTCTTATTTATTTATTCCTAGGAGCATTCTATCTCCCAGCTACTCCCCCAGACCTATTTTTTTATTCTTTATTTTGAAACAGGGTCTCACTGAGTTGTAGAGGGCTTCACAAATTACTGAGGCTGGCCTCAAACTGCAATCCTCCCATCTTAGCTTCGTAAGCACTAAGATTACAAGTATGTACCACCATGCCTAGCTTATTTTTATTTATTTTTTAATTTAATTTTTTGTGGTATTGGGGATGGAATCCAGGGGTATTCTACCTCTGAGATACACTCCCAGCCCTATTTTTTATTCTTTATTTTGAAACAGAGTCTCACTGAGTTGCCAAGGGCCTCACTAAGTAGCTGAGGCTGTCCGCAAACTGTGATCCTCCTCAGCCTCCCAAATGCTGGGATTACAAGTGTGCACCACCACGCCTGGCTTTATCTTTTATTTTGAAATAGGGCCTCACTAAGTAGCCGAGGCTGGATGTAACCTAGGGTCTTTCTGTGTCAACCTCCCAAGTACTGGGATTACAGGCGTGCACCACCATGCTTATCTTTAGGTGATTTTTTTTTTTTTCTTGGCGAACCCAGGGGCATTCTACCTTTGAGCTATACCCCAGACCTATTTTTAATTTTTAAACAGGGTGTCACTAAGTTGAGGAGGGCCTCACTGAGTAGCTGAGGCTGGTCATAAACCTGTGATCCTCCTGTCTCAGCCTCCCAAGTATTTGATTTACAAGCATGTTCCACCACACCTCACAGGTGATTTTTTATGTGTGTGTGTGTGTGGTACTGGGGGTGTAACCCAGGGGCTTTTCTCCCAGGTCTATTTTATACTTTATTTGGAAACAAGGTCTCACTAAGTTGCTGAGAGCCTCACTAAGTAGCTGAGGCTGGCTTCAAACCTGTGTGATCCATCCTCCCAAGAGCTGGGATTACAAGCGTGTGCCACAACACCCGGCTTGATAGGTGATTGTTTTAAAAAGAATTTCTTGAAATAAAAATTGCATGTAGATTAATCTACATGAGAGAGAATATTGTATACATATGTAATTAATATTTAAACAGTAATTTAGTTTTTTTTTTTTGCAGTACTGGGGATGGAACCCAGGGGCATACTATCTTTGAGCTATACCCTTAGCCCTATTTTTTATTCTTTATTTTGAAACAGGGTCTCACAAGGTTCCTGAAGCTGGCCACAAACCTGAGATTCTTCTGTCTCAGCCTCCCAAGTCCTGGAATTACAAGCATGCGCCACCATGCCCAGCTAAACCAAAGCGCTTTTCAGGGAACTTCTAGCTTGAAATTGACCTGAACTTACTCTCTGAACCATTGAAGTTGAACATAACTAGAACACAGATGTATTCCCCTATCCTTCAGACTGATTCCAGCCAGCATTTATTACTTCATTACCGTGCAAATAGTTCACATCCCGTTAGGCTGTAGGATAATATTTAGAAAAGAACCCTTCTACTTGCCAGCGGCTTTGGATGTTGCCAGGATGCTGAGGTCTGAGCGTGGTGGCCGTGGTGTGTTCACGTGTTGCGTTTCTCTAGTGCTTTACCATGTTTTTTGCCTGGACAATTACTAGTTTTATTTTTTATTTATTTTTATTTATTTTTATTTTTTGTATGTGGTACTAGGGGTGGAATCCAGGGGCTTTCTACCTCCAGGCTATACTCCTGGGCCTATTTTATACTTTATTTGGAAACAGGGTCTCACTAAGTTGTTGAGAGCCTTGCTAAGTAGCTGAGGCTGCCTTTGAACTTGTGCAGTCCTCCTGTCTCAGCCTCCCAAGCGCTAGGATTACAAATGTGCACCATCACGCCTGTTTCTAGTTACTAGTTCTAGATTTTAAGTAGAAGCCAGGTGTAGTAGCCTACATCTGTAACTCCAGTTCTTGGGAGGCTGAGAAAGGAAGATCATAGGTTCAAGTCCAGCCCGAGCAACTTAGAAAGACTCATAACAACTTGACAAGACCCTGTTTCAAAATAAAAAGTAAAATAATCTGGGGGTATAGCTCAGAGGTAGAATGCTCCTGGGCTTATTCTCCTGTACCAGAATACTACTCCTGATAATAATAATAGTAATATTGATGCTAAGCCAGTGTGGTGATATATACTTGTACTTCCAGTACCTGGGAGTCTGAGACAGGAGGTTCAGGTACACTCACCAAATAGTGCAACTCTCATCAACCAAGTGAAAGAGACCCTGTTTCAAAATAAAAATGAAATAGGGCTGGGGATATAGCTTGGAGGTTGAATGACCCTGAGTTCAGTCCTCAGCAACACAAATGCGCGTACGCGCACACAAACACACACACAGATAAAATGAATGCAAGTAGAAGGAAGACTGATCTGGCGGGTAATTTTCCTGTTATTCCCTTTAACTTTGTACCGTCTGTTTGAAGATAAACTATGTGCATGTGACTCATAACTTGCCTGTTTGGCGCTCATGTTTTATAACACCTTTGCTGTGCCAGGCTTGTTTTACTACCCTGAGAAGGTCTAGAAGTGATTAGAGGTTTCTCCCTGCCCGCCCGTCAAGAGACCCGGAAGGCTGGAGCCAGCTGCCCGGGCCGCCTGCCAGGCCCCCAGGTTGTGTGTGTGCCTCCTTGCTGGAGGGCCCCGTGAGTCACCTCACCCGGCTGTCATTTCAGGTGAACCACTGTCTGCCAGAGAAGATCGTGGTGTACCGTGACGGCGTGTCTGATGGCCAACTCAAGACGGTCGCCAGCTATGAGATTCCTCAACTGCAGAAGTGTTTCGAGGCTTTTGAGAATTACCAGCCCAAGATGGTGGTGTTTGTAGTTCAGAAGAAAATCAGCACTAACCTGTATCTGGCTACCACCGAGCACTTTGTGACTCCCTCCCCCGGGACTGTGGTAGATCACACGATAACCAGTTGTGAGTGGTGAGTGGGAGAAGGGGCGGGGCTCAGGAAGAAGAGGTTGATGGGGTTCCTGCCTCCCGGGGTACTCGGAAGGGGAGTCTGCCTGGACAGGGCCCTGGAACCCTCAGACTCTGCCTTTAAAGAAACGATCTAGAAACAGTGACAGTAAAGCTTTTGTCTCTTAAATATAAAACATTGCATGAGCATTCTTGTCCCAAGACACGGGGTGCTTGCCCTTCTATTCCCAGGGAGTTCCTGCCACCATTATTTTTTTTCTTTTGGTCCTGGCAATTGAACCCAGGGCCATTCTACCCGTGAGCTACACCCCCAGCCCTATTTCATTTTTATGTGGAAACAGGTTCTTGCTAGGTTGATGCAAGTCTCACTACTGCTGAGACTGTACTCGAACCTGCAGTCCCGGGTTAGCCTCCCAAGTGCTGAGATTGCAGGTGCGCGCCGCTCTGCCCGGGTTTGTGGAAGAGTCTCACTGAGTTGCTGAAGGTCTCCTTTAAGTTTTTGAGACTGGTCTGAAGCCTGCAATTCTCCTGCCTCAGCCTCCCGCCCGGGCACTGGGATGACAGGTGTGTGCCACCACACCATGCCTGGCCTCTACCACCATTTATTTATTTATTTATTTATTTTTGCGGGTCTGGGCATGGAACCCAGAGGCATTTGACCTTCGAGCCACACCCCCTGCCCTATTTTTTATTCTTTATTTTGAAACAGGGTCTCACTACGTTGCAGAGGGCCTCACTAAGTAGCTGAGGCTGTCCGTGAACCGCGATCCTCCGGTCTCAGCCTCCCGAATGCTGGGATTACAAGCGTGCGCCACCACTCCCGGCTACCACCATTTTTTTTTAAATTGAGGATTGAACCCAGAGACATTCTAACTCTGAGCTACATTCCCGGCCCTACTTTTTTTTGTTTTTATTTGAAACAGGGTCTTACTAAGTTGCAGGGGCCTCACAAGTTTGCTGAGTCTGGCCTCAAAACTGCAGTCCTCGTGTCTTAGCCTCCAAGGTTTGGGAATCCAAATGTGCACCACCATGCCTGCCTCCACTGTTTTTTTGTGTGTGATACTGGGGATGGAACCCAGGGGCTTTCCACCTCTGAGCCACACCTCCAGACCTATTTTATATTTTATTTGGAAACAGGGTCTCACTAAGTTGCAGAGGCTTCACTAAGCTGCTGAAGCTGGCCGCAAACCTGCGATCCTCCAATCTCAGCCTCTCAGGGACTGGGATTATAGGCATGCCTCGCCACGCCCGGCTCCACCATTCTTTTGTAGTGTAATGAATCAGGAGACCTGGGTTCCGACCCTGCTATGGCTCCTGCATGGCCTTGAGCCAGGCATTTACCTCTCTGATCTTCAGGGTCCTCTCCAGCTTCCTCTGGCCAAATCCCACCTCATGACTGATCGGTGCCTTTTCCTTCCCAGGGTGGATTTCTACCTGCTTGCCCATCACGTGCGGCAGGGCTGCGGCATTCCTACGCATTACGTCTGTGTGCTCAACACCGCAAACCTGAGCCCTGATCACATGCAGAGGTGAGCGGACCAGTAACTCGGTCTCACTCTTGATTCTGACAGTGGCTGCCGCCTGCCTCCACACGCTTACCTCTGCCTTTCACGGCAGTGGCAGCCTGCGAGGACTGAGCCATCCTAGGTTTACATTAAAACTACTTGAAGAGCTTAAAAAACCCCAGGCCAACCTCCACAGGAGCATGCTGAAAGCATTCACGGTTATTTACTTATTTACCTAGGAGACATGGCCTTGCTATGTTGCTAAGGCTGGTCTTGAACTCCTGGGCTCGAGCAATGCCCCTGCCTCGGATTTCAGGGTAGCTAGGACTGCGCCCAGCGGGCATTCACTTTCTTGAGAAAGTGAATTTCTTTCTTGAGCTCCTGAGAATTGAGACATACAGCCAGATAGGAGGTCCAGTGCCCTTGAGTTGAGATTACGTGAACACAGCTGAGGTCTGTATCCTTCTGCAGCCCTTTTTCTTAAGGGAAGGGGAAGTATTCTCTTTATGTTTTTCTTGGTTTAGTATAAAAACAAGAAGATGGAAGGATTTTCCCATCTTCTGACTTATAAAAAGTGGAAATAGAAACAAATCCACATAAAAAGAAAGCTGTTCAAAAGTGGTCTGTGTTCTTCCATTGACCCGCCAGTGTGCGGTGTTCCGTCCCCATGAACGCGTCGTCGCACTTGGAATTGGAGACTCATAAGGACCCATATTCTCCTTGGCCTACAGGTTGACCTTCAAACTGTGCCACATGTACTGGAATTGGCCCGGGACCATCAGGGTTCCAGCTCCTTGCAAGTACGCTCACAAGCTGGCTTTCCTGTCGGGACAGGTCTTGCATCACGAGCCTGCCATCCAGCTGTGCGAGAACCTGTTCTTCCTGTGACCGCAGCCCTGGCCTGGGCTGGTAGAAGTTAGACTTCTCAGCTCAGCCTCAGTCTTGCAGAATGGAGACAGAAGTGGGGTTCTGTATTGGTGTTCTCCCTTTCTCCAACCCTATAGAATAAGGTTTCTTTTTTTCTTTTAAACTTGGTACCACCAGGAAGCAGGTTTCCAAGCACTGGCTGAAAACTGTCACGCTGCCTTTGAAATGGCAGTAGTACAGCCACTGTGCACACGTCGGTTAGTGCCGGGGCATCAAGAGACCCCACGGGGGTGTAGCTCAGCGGTAGAAGGCGTGCTTAGCATGTATGGGGCCCTGGTCCAAGCCCTAGTATCAAAAGAAAAGAAAAGAAAAACAGCCTCCCAGGCCAACCTAAGCTGCAGAACCTGCAGAAGCAGCAATTACACCTGGAAGCTGTGGTTACAAAGCTGCTTCCATTTCTGGCGCCAGAGGTGATAGCAAATGAAGTCACTGCAAAGTTCTTAAAGTAGAAAGTTATTTTATTTGGGCAACTGGAAAAGGTTGAAGGAAGGCCTGTGGAGCAAAGTTTTTCCAAGAAGTGTTTCTGTGGCTACAGGTGTGAAAGGCACACGGAAACCAGCCTATGGCGTGACCAGCCCTAGGCATCGGTTCCTGCCGCCTGTGACTGATCTGGGGCCAAAAGTGGCCTCGGCCTGTCCTCGGCTTCTTGAGAGAGCTGTTGCTTGCCTTTCTTGCTCCCTCGAAATCCACACATGCGCGCGCGCGCACACACACACACACACACACACACACCTACCTTTGCTCTTTGTGACTGATTGTCAGTAAGTTTCAGTTTTTTAAGTAACAATCTGAACACGTAGAAAGAATTGAACAGCTTGGAAAGTCCGGGATGGCGGGTGTACTTCAGTTGATCCTCCTCCCGGTTCATTTGGCATTTCTCCTTTTCCTCTTGCACAAGAACTTTTCCTGCTGTGGGCTCACTTTGCTAGAATTTTTCGGAATCCTGGTTAAGATTTCCAGAAGTTGGCCTTGGAAAATGGAACAGTCCTTCCAAAGTCCACACATTACAGTTTAGACAGCATTTTTGGGGACGTGGTGTGTGTGTGTGTGTGTCCCTGTTTTAAAATCTTCCAGTCTTTTACACTTAATTCTATCATCTCACCTTGCTGGGTTTTAAAAGCTAATGTTATTTAACTTTTTAAATTTCTTATTTATGCTTTATGTTTTGGTGTGATGGAAGGGAGAGGACAGAGCAGAAATACCCATTTTCATATGAAGTACATGAGAAGAGAAACTTTAGCTTAAAATTCCTAGGAAACCAAGAGCGCCTGTAGTGTCTTGCAGCCCCCAACGGAGTTCGGGAGTGCCGCGGTCCTCACGTGCACTTCTGCATGGACGTGGAGTCCGTGGCATAGGGCGAGGGTAAGACTGGGAATCAAAAGGCCACAGAATCAAACAGATTGAACCACTGGTCTCTGGTGAACAGATCCGTTTTCTGATTTTTGGGGGGAAGCATTTTGAATTTCTCTTTTGAGGTTGGATTTCCTAGTACTCTCTATCGCAGATAATCAGAAGAGACAAGTACTTAGATATAGTATGGAAAGTTCTTCACTTTTTATTCCCAGTGTTCTTGCTTTATTTTTCAGTTGTAATACTTAATAATTGGGTCATGGGTAGGAAATAAAAATAAATTTGTATAAATGTGTACTTGTATGTGAGAATCATTTATCCTAAGGATACAGTTTTTTTTCTTTCAGATAGCGATAACTCTGAGAATTACTATTTCTCATCCTCTCCTCCTCCTCCTCCTTCTGTATGTGGTACTAGAGGTTGAGCCCAGGATGCATTCTGTCACTGAGCTGTATCCTCATCCTTTCTAATTATGTTTTTTAATTTTGAGACGGGCTCACAGAGTTGCCCAGGCTGGCCTCCAACTTGCTATCTTCCTGACTCAGCCTTCCAGTGTCCTGGGATTCTAGTCGTGCCCTACCATGCCCAGCATAGTAATTTATTATTATACATGCACGGGGCAGCACCGGAGTTATTAGCCAGTTGATTTCACTGTTGCTCAGTAGAATACCTGCCCAGCCTGCTTGAGGCTCTAGGTTCAGTGTCCAGTATTGCAAAAACTAAAAGTTCTCAGTAGCTAAGCAGAGTAAAAAACTCAGGCATCCAGTCAGTAAAATATTATTTAATACTAAAAAGCGAGTCATAAAAAGACACGACGGAACCAAAATGCATATTACTAAGTGAAAGAAGCTGATCTGAAAAGGGCGTGGCATTCGGAAGGGCAGTGCTGTGGAGACAGGAAGAAGAGCAGAGGTTTGGGCGTGGGGTTGACCAGGTGGAGCGAAGAGGGGCTCAGGCACCGAGACCGCTCCCTGTGATCCTGTAACAATGGATGCCTGGCTGCATTTGCTAAAACCCACGGACCGTCCAGCCCGAGGGTGACCCCAATGTAGATTAAAGACTTTGTTTTAATAATGGTAATTGACGTAGGTGCACTGGTTTTAACAAGTGTACTGCTTTGGTAGAAATTTTTGTTGTTGTTGTTGGTACTGAGGATGGAACCCAGGGCTATTCTACCTCTGAGCTACACCGCTAGCCCTGTTTTTCATTCTTTATTTTGAAACAGGGTCTCACTGAGTTGCAAAGGGCCTCACTAAGTAGCTAAGGCTGTCCACCTCAATCCTCCAATCTCAGCCCCCAAATGCTGGGATTACGAGAGTGCGCCACCACGCCCGGCTCTGGTAGGGATCTCAATTGTGGGAGGCTGTGTGTATTAGAGGGCCGAGGATATGTGGGAATTTCTATAAATTCTGCTCAGTTTTGCTGTCAACCTAAAACTGCTCTAGTCCATGCCAGACTTAGTAGCATATGCCTGAAATCCCAGGACTTGGGAGACTGAGACCCGAGTATCACATGCTTGAGGCTGGCCTCAGCAATTTAGTCCCTCAGCAACATAGGGAAACACCAGCCTGAAAATAATAAAACAGGGCTAGGAGTGTAGCTCAGAGATATAATGATCTTAGGTTCAACCTCCAGAACCACAAAAATAAAGTCCATTTTTTTTTTTAAATGAGGAATAATGGAACCGGGCGTGGTGGTACATGCTTGTAATCCCAGTACTTGGGAGGCTGAAACAGGAGGATCAGGGAGGTTCAAAGCCGGCCTTAGCTATTTAGCGAGGCTCTCAGCAACTTGGTGAGACCCTGTTTCCAAATAAAATATAAATATAAAATAGGTCTGGGAGTGTAGCCCAGAGGTAGAAAGCCCCTGGGTTCCATTCCTGGTGCCACAAAAAAAAAAAAAAAAAAAAAAAGGTCTAATTGGAGACTTCCAGCAATGTGGCAGACTGAGCTGACCACTCTGATAAATTTGTTTTGTTTTAAGCCAGGCATGGTGGCAAATGCCTATAATTCTGTTAATTGGGAGGCTGAGACTAGAAGATCGCAGGTTCACTGCCAGCCTCAGCTACTTAGTGAGATCCTGTTTCAAGAATAAAAAATAAAAAATAGGGCTGGGAGTGTAGCTCAGAGGTAGAATGCCCTCAAAGATAACAATTTGTATTTATATGTATGTGGGTGCTAGGGATTGAACACAGAGGCTTCTACCTTCAAGCTAAACTCCCAGCTCTATTTTACTCTTCTTTTCTTTTTTGGTGGTACTGGGGTTCCTGGAAACCTTTTTACCTCCGGCCTACACTCCCAGACCTATTTTTTTACACTTTTTTAAAATTTGGAAACAGGGTCTCTTAAGCCGGCGTGGCTGGCTTCGAACCTGTGCGATCCTCCTGTCTCCACCTCCCAAGCGCGGGATTACAAGTGTGTGCCACCACGCTCGACTTATTCTTTATTTTCAAACAAGGTCTCGCCAAGTTGCTGAGGGCCTTGCCAAAGTTCTGAGGCTGGCTTCAAACCTGTAATCCTCCTGTCTCAGCCTCCCAAGTACTGGGATTTTAGGCTTGTGCCACTACACCTGACTCAGATAACAATATTTTTAAATTCTTTTTGGTAATGGGAATTGAACCCAAAGGGCACTCTAACTCTGAGCTACACCCCCAGCTCTATTTTATTTTTTATTTTTAAATAGGGTCTCACAGCCGGGCGTGGTGGTGCACGCTTGTAATCCCAGCATTTGGGAGGCTGAGACCTGGAGGATCGCGGTTCACAGACAGCCTCAGCTACTTAGGCCCTCTGCAACTCAGTGAGACCCAGTTTCAAAATAAAGAATAAAAAAATAGGGCAGGGGGTGTAGCTCGTAGGTCAAATGCCCCTGGGTTCCATCCCCAGATCCGCAAAAAAAAAAAAAAAAAAAAAAAAAAAAAAAGGGTCTCACTAGGTTGATGAAAGTCACTAGTGTGTGTGTGTGTGTGTGTGTGTGTGTGTGTGTGTGTGTGCGCGCGCGCATGCTTGTGCATGTGTGTGGTACTGGGGATGGAACCCAAGGGCACTGTACAGCCGAGCTACACCCCAGCCCTATATTTTAGTCTTTTTTATTTTTTAAACAGGGTCTCACTGAGTTGCGGAGGGCCTCACTAAGTAGCTGAGGCTGTCCGCGAACTGTGATCCTCTGGTCCCAGCCTCTCAAATGGTGGGATTACAAGCCTGCGCCACCACGCCTGGCAGTTGCTACTTTTTTTATTTTACAGTACTGGGGATTAAACCCAGGGTTATTCGACCTCCGAGCTCTACCTCCAGTCCTATTTTTTATTCTTTATTTTGAAACAGTCTCACTAAATTGTAGAGAGCGTCACTAAGCAGCTGAAGCTGGCCACAAACCTGTGATTCTCCCCTCTCAGCCTCCCAAGTACTGAGATTATAAGCATGCGCCACCATGCCCAGCTTGAGAGTTACTACTTGCTGAGGCTGTCCTTGAACCTTACTACTTGCCGAGGCTGTCCTTGAACCTGTGATTCTGTTTCAGCTTCCCAAGTACTTAAGTGTGCGCCACCACGTAGGGCACTAGCAGGTGAGTCCTCAGAGCTGGTTTGGGTTAAATAGGAGGATGCTATGTTCCCTCTGATCCTCTTGAACTGCTTAAGCAATGCCAAAGCATAAAAGATTGTTTTCCTCCAAGAAAGCACCAGAGAAACCTGATCATCAAGCCCTTGACAGGCTGCAGAAAAGCTGGAGTCTCTTGCCCAAGCCCAGCACAGCTTGCATCGTGGGCCACTGTCACACACACAGGCTGGGTGCTGTGACTCCGTCCCTAGCTCCCCTTCCCCACCAGTCCCGCTGGAGTTGGGCCACATTTCTCTGGAGTCTTCAGCCAGGCCCTTCACCTCATTTACAGGAATCTGCCTTTGGCAAATAGGTGTGGACACTTGTCAGGGGGAAAAGGCAGCAACAAAACGGTCAGTTTCTTAGCTGGGCGTGGTGGCGCACACTTGTAATCCCAGCATTTGGGAGGCTGAGACAGGAGGATGGTGGTTTTGCAGACAGCCTCAGCTACTTAGTGAGGCCCTCTGCAATTCAGTGAGACCCTATTTTAAAATAAAGAATAGAGCCGGGCGTGGTGGCATAGCTTGAAGGTAGATGCCGCTAGGTTCCATCCCCAGTACTACCAAAACAAAAAACATGTCCATTTCCTGCCATCAGTTCCCTTAAGTATTGCCCAACATCAAGCTTGTAGTAAGCAGGACACCTCATTCATCAACAAATATTTATTGAGAATCTGTTAAGTACAAGATGTTATCTTAGGAGATACAGCTATCTATGGAAATCTCTTGTAATCAAGGCAGATTAAGGTCTAATAAGGATAGAGATAAAAGTGAAAAATATGAGTCCTACAGCCATATTAGCTCTGCAGATCACAACCCATGGTCATGGAATCAGCTGAGTGGGTTTGTCATTATTTATTTATTTATTTATTCTTACTAGGGATTCAACCTAAGGACAGTTTACCTTCAAGCTATTCCCCCTGCTTTTTTATTTTTATTTTTTGTGGTCCCAGGGATGGAACCTCGAGGCGTGTCTACCTCCAAGCTACATCCCCAGCCCTATTTTTTAGTCTTTATATATATTTTTGAAACAGGGTCTCACTGAGTTGCAAAGGGCCCCACTGAGTAGCTGAGGCTGGCCACAAACTGCAATCCTCCTGTCTCAGCCTCCCAAGTTTTGGGAGAATGCGTCACCACTTCCAGCTAGCTTTTTTTTGTTGTTTTGTTTTGAAACAGGGTCTCACTAGGTTGCTGAGAGTCTTGCTAAATTGCCGAGGCCAGTCTTGAACCTATGATCCTCCTGCCTCAGCCTCCCAAGTACTGATATTTCAGGTCCGTGTCACCATGCCACCATGCCCAGCCTTTGCCACTCCTTTTCTCCCCCTGTGGTATTAAGAGATGGAACCCAAGGGCATTCTACCTTTGTGCTATACCTCCAACCCTATTTTATTCTATTTATTGATTGAGCTGGGGGTGGAACCCAGGGGAATTCTACCTCCAAGCTACACCTCTAGCCCTATTTTTTTTTTCTAGTACTGGGAATGGAACACCTCAGCCATATTTTTTATTCTTTTCTTTTAAAACAAGGTTTCCCTAAATTGTGGAAGGCCTCACCAAGTAGCTGAGGCTGGTCCTGAACCTGTGATCTATCTGTTTCCACTCCCAAGTACTAGGATTACAAGTGTGTGCCACCACACCTGGCTTCCAGTCCTATTTTTATTCTTTATTTTGAAATAGGGTCTTACTAGCCGAGCGTGGCGGTGCACGCTTGTAATCCCAGCATTCTGAAGACTATGACAGGAGGATCACGGTTTGTGGTCAGCCTGGGCTACTTAGCCCTTTGTTAACTCAGTGAGACTCTGTTTCAAAATAAAGAATAAAAAAGAGGGCTGGGGAAGCCGGGCGTGGTGGCGCACGCTTGTCATCCCCGCGCTTGGGAGGCAGAGACAGGAGGATCGCGCAGGTTCGAAGCCAGCTGCACTCACTGGCTTAGGAGACCCTGTTTCCAAATAAAAAATGTAAAAATAGGTCTGGGAGTGTAGCCCGGAGGTAGAAGGGCTTCCAGGAACCCCAGTACCACCAAAAAAAGAAAAAAAAAGAGGGCTGGGGTATAGCTCAAAGGTAAAATGCCCCTGGGTCCCATCCTCAGTACCGCAAAAAGAGAAAGATGCTGAGGCTGACCCTGAAGTCCTGTTTCAGCCTCCCAAGCCTCCCAAGTATTGGGATTACAAGTGTGTGCCACCACGCCCCACTCGTCTCTATTATTATTATTATTATTATTATTATTATTATTATTATGCAGTACTGGAGATAGAACCCAGGGGCAGTCTACCTCTGAGCTACACCCCCAGCCCTATTTTTTAGTCTTTATTTTGAAACAGGGTCTCACTGAGTTGCAGAGGGCCTCACTAAGTAGCTGAGGCTGTCTGTGAACCATGATCCTCCTGTCTCAGCCTCCCAAATGCTGGGATTACAAGCGTGCGCCACCACGACCAGCTCTACTTTATTATTTTTATTTTTTTATGGCACCAGGGGTCTTCTATCTCCAAGCTACACCCCCAGCCTTTCTTTTATTCTTTATTTTGAAACAGGTTCTCAGTAAGTTGCTGAGGCTGACTGTGAACTTGAAATCCTCCTGTCTCAGCCTCCCAAATACTAGGATTACAACTTGGCGGTATGCACCACCATGCCCAGCTTATCACTACTTTAAAAAACAAGGAATCTTTTTTTTTTTTTTTTTTTGGTGGTACTGGGGTTCCTGGAAGCCCTTCTACCTCCGGGCTACACTCCCAGACCTATTTTATATTTTGAAACAGGGTCTCTTACGTCAGCGTGGCTGGCTTCGAACCTGCGCGATCCTCCTGTCTCCGCCTCCCAAGCGCGGGGATTACAAGCGTGCGCCACCATGCCCGGCAACAAGGAATCTTAATGTAAAATATCAGTGTATTGTGTATATTGATGACATTACATTTTGTGAAGGTCCATGTACGTGGTAGGGAAACACTCTACCACTGACCTGTACCCCCAGCACCTATTTGTGAAATGTTACCTTGCCAAATTATTTATCATGGAGTTGTGATGTTGAATATGTCTTAAGATGGGTTATAGTTTAAAAAAAATTTGAAAGGGTAGATCAGATATGCTTCAGAACGATCACGAAGCTGGCTAAGAGAAGACATTGACAACATGGAAATGGAGGGTGGACAGAAGAGAAACCTGGGCCCCAAGCTGGCACTGGGCATGGGGGACAGTACTGCCAGTGGCCCGCGAGGACTTGGTCAGGGCATGGCTGAAGAATTTTGTGTGAAGATAGATACGGAGACTTGGGACCTTCTGATTTGGAGCTAGGTTAATAATTAACTCTAGTCCCCTCATGGATTACCGATAGCTCGCTTATCAGCTTTGCTGCCCGTGGACTTCGGCAGCGCCCCCTCTCCTGGGGTGGTAAACAAGCGAGAGTGCGGGGATAGGCCGCGCGATGGGTGTCTGTCCTCCCGCCCTCCGCCCGCCCTGCACTTTGAGCAGTCTCTGACAGATCCTTCTCCAGGTGTCCTGTTGACACGGTGCGGTGCGGGAACAGCCACCCCACTGCCCTGGGACCTCAGTGCAAGGAAGAGTGTAGAGCTCCTTTGGACGTGGGCTTCATGCGTCAGACGTGTGTCTGAGCACTTGGTTTTACTGGCTTTCCGGGTGGGCTTCTCATTCTTTCTTTCCAATACTGTAAGGAAAGGCCTTAGAGGAACGGACCTGTTGTGACAGCCCACTGCACGTTAGAGTCCTGAATTGATGACAATGTCTGAAAAACAGCACGTTTCACCAAGAAAGAGAAACAAAGGGTTATTGTAGAGATGAAGGAGCTTTGGAAGGAATTCTGCAAGGACTATTATTACTTTGAAATTACTTGGAAAATAAATGAGAGGAGTATCCCGCTCTGCCCCTTGCCCACTGGAATGGTAATTACAGGGTGAGAATAACTGAATTTTATAAAAACCCAGGGCTCAGCTAGGCTCTTCCAGAGCCACAGGAAGAAACTGCCTTGGCTTCAGTGCCTTTTTAATTTATTTTTTTGGTCTCCTTTCTGCCCTGCAATAAAGAGTAAGCTGCCCCTGAGCACCTGGTCCTTCCTGCCACCCACTAGAGGACTGTGTGCTTTTCTTTCCACAGCACTGCCTCCCGGTCCTGTCGCCCACACTCCCACAGGGTGGGACTTGTCTCCCTTCCCTTCACACATTGAGACACCTGGTGTCAGCTGGGCCTCGTTGCTCTGGAACTGGAGCACGGGTGCTAACTGGGTACCAACTGCGTACCGTTCTGCTAGGAAGCCCGCCCCCCAACCCCCTTCCAGGCCCAGGTGGCAGCTGGTTTAGCAATTGAGGAAATAATCCTTAAGCCCAGCAAGATAGAACAATGGGAATGTAATGGGTGGCTTATTTTTCTCAAGAAATCTGCATTTGCAAGGCCTGATATCCATCTCAATAGGCCCACCCCAGGAAAGAGACCCCTTGGACTTTCTTCACCCAACACCAACATTGGCCTGGCTTGGGGGTAACAGGCCAGGCTCTTTGGGAGTCTGAGCACTGTGGGGGTTTGGAGAGAAACCTAGTTTGAAAAGTGAATATGGCACTGGGGTGGTGGTGCATGCAGTAGGATTATAGTTTTGAAACCAGTCTCAGTAACTTTGCAAGGAGACCCTCTGCAACTTAGACGGACTCTCTCTCTTTCTCTCTCTCTCTCTCTCTCTCTCTCTCTCTCTCTCTCTCTCTCTTCCTCCTCCTCCTCTTCTTCTTCTTCTTCTTCTTCTTTTCTCTCTCTCTCTCTCTCTCTCTCTCTCTTCCTCCTCCTCCTCCTCCTCCTCCTCTTCTTCTTCTTCTTCTTCTTCTTCTTCTTCTTCTTCTTCTTCTTCTTCTTCTCTCTCTCTCTCTCTCTCTCTCTCTCACACACACACACACACACACACACACACACACACCCCGCCTGCATAGTAATACCAATTCTTGGGAGCTAGAGACAGGAGGATCACAGGTTCCAGGACAGTTTTAGCAACTTAGACTCTTTAGCAAGCTAGCAAGACCCTGTTTCAAAAATAAAAAGTAAACCAGGCTTGGTGGCCCACGCTTGTAATCCCAGCATTTGGGAGGCTGAGACAGGAAGATCGCGGTTGACAAGACAGCCTCAGCTACTTAACAAGGCCCTTTGCAACTCAGTGAGACACTATTTCAAAATAAAGAATAAAAAATAGGTCTGAGGGTGTAGCTCGGAGGTAGAATGCCCCTGGATTTCAGATAAAAATAAACTAGGGCAGGTAGAATGCTCTCGGGTTCAATCTCCAGTACTGGAAAAAGAAAAAAAAGTATGGTATATTTGGAACCTGAACAAGACGTTTCGTTTCTTTTGGCTGGTGTTAGTGTGCAGAGGAAACAGTCAATGGGGGCGCCCTCTCGTAGAGGACATTTCAGAAGTGGGGAGAGAACTTCTATTTTAACCAGCAGCGTTGGGACACACTATAGATTAAAGTGAGGACCGCTCTTCTTCCAGCAGCGTGGGGATGAAGGCCAGGCGGTTTCCAGAGGAAGCCGGCGCCTGCGGGGCCTCGGGAGTCGGGGATGCAACGCCAGCGCCGGCGGGACGGAGCGGAGCGAGCCGGCGCCGCGGCGGGCTCCAGGGGGAGCGGAGCGCGGCCGGGGTCGGGGCTGCGGCGCCGCCCACGTGGCAGCGCGGGGGGCGGGGCGTGCGGCCGGGGGCGGGGCCTGCCGTGACGCGCCGGGTATATAGCCGGGCATGCGCGGCGCGGCCGGACCTGGGCGGGGGGGCGCGGGGCCGAGCTCGCGGACGCACGGACGGACGGACCGAGCCGCTCTGCGCCGCCGCTGCCCAGGCCTGTGGTGAGGCTGCGCGGGCCGCGCTGCAGGTGAGCGAGCAGATCGGGCGCGCGGGACGCGCATCGGGGAGCCGGGCGGCGGGCCTCGGGGCTTCGGGGCGCCGGGTGGGGGTGGGGGCGCCGAGGACCCGGAGCCGCTCGGGACACCGCGCACGCCGGGGCACCCGGTGCCACGATGGCGAGGAGAGGGAGGTCAGAGCGCGATCCCATCGGCCGGACAGCGCGGGATGTGGGATCCAGACACGGGCGCCGCGGAAAGCCTGCGAGAGGCTTCCTGGAGCCCGGGATGCGGAGCCCTGGGTCACAGGAAAGCAGAGCGTGGATGGGCAAATCCGAGGCGCTGCCCTGGGGCAGCTCGGAGGGTCTCTGGGGTCTAGACTTTGCTTTCCAAGAACTGTGTATCCCTCTCCCCGACCCGCCAGACCACCTCCCAGCTGCAGATCAGTGCCCCAGATTTTCCAGCTAGCCGGAGCTGGAGCTGGAAAACCGCAAAGAGGGCACCGAGGTGAACTCCTACCTGGTTTACCGCGAGGATGGCTCTTTGGCTATTTTTGGTCGGTACTGACCAAGTTAGGCGCTCTGGTTCAGGCAGCCCCCTCTTGATGTTTTAGGGCTTTAGGACAAACTAGCCGTCCATCCAAGCTTTCACCTTGTGATCCTCAGAGCCGGTTTAGGCAGGACAGTTTCCTCTGCTTTGGTTTATGCGCTCAGTTTTAAGGATCTAGTGTCTGCCTGGGCCTAGGTTCCAAAAAGAGGTGGCTTCTCCAATCAGCTTGCGTGTCCTAGAGGATCCGGAGCACAGTTGGGCGAGGGGCTGAGTGCTCTGTGCAAGGTGGGGGCCGGAGCAGCTCTGACCGGTCTCTACCTCCTGGAACAGCCTGAATTTGGATTTGTGACTTGGGTCTATCTTCCCTGGAAGCCCTGGGGCCATGAGGATAGGTGGGGGCCTGCGCGCTGGGGGGGGGTGATGCTAGGGTGGGGAGCGGACTCCCCCTCTTAGCCTCTGCTGAAGCTCAGCTTCTGTATTGCTCTGTGACCTTGGAGAGGGCTCAGGTCAGTACTGAGGTCAGAACTGACCTTTTATCCAGGGTATGTACAATTCTGTAATCGTTACCTCTTAAAACATAGGCCCTAAAGCACTTGCCTCCCGCAGGAAGCCAGAGAAGGCATGTCCAGAACTCTAACTTTCAGCAGCTGGAATCCCTACTGGAATTCCAGTACATATATTCCCTGTCCTTTTCAGGGCTCAGGTGAGTTTTTCCTCAGTTGTGTGGAGGAGGCAGAGGGATAAGAGAAGAAGTAGTGGCTCTCTCCCTGAGACGGCTTTGAGGGTGAACCGTGAAGTGGGGTGGGGGCACCCCGGTATAGTCTGTTCTTCCAGAAGAACCAGGCTTCCTGCTTCGTGTGGCTTTTGTTACTCAGCTGGCCCCTGGGACCGTGGGGAGGTCAAGGTTGAGGGGGACAGGAGAGTCAGGTGTTGGCTGAGAGCCAGGCTCACCTGAGGGGAGTGGGGTGGCTGGCCTTGTTATTTAGGCAAGAAGAGGAGTGAGAATTGTGGCTCCTGAGGGTACTGGGAGCTCTGTGACTCTCAGCTCAAATCCACAACCAGTGTTGCTCTAGGAAAAAGGGTGCTGGTCCAGTGCCCAGCGGCTGCTCCGAGCTCTGAAGCAGCCACTGTGGTGGCTACGGCCAGAGGGCAAGGCTCCCACCTTCTAGGCAGACTCTTGGTGAGAAAAGTCACCCAGCTGAAGAGTTAAGGTGGCAGCAGGCGGGAGCTCTCATTGCTGGAGAACTTCAAGAAGAGGCCAGGCGTGGTGGTAATCCCAGTACTTGGGAGGCTGAGACTGGAGGATCGCAGGTTTGAAGCCAGCCTCAGCAACTTAGTGAGACCCCGATTCCAAATGAGAAATAAAATCGGGTTGAGGGTATAACTTGGAGGTAGAATGCCTTTGGGTTCAATCCTTAGTACCAAAAAAAAGTTCAGGGAAGAGAGCGCCCCACTAGTGATGGCGCGCAGGCATTGGGGGTGGGAGAAATCAGGGCTTCTAAGCCAGATTGGCCCTCGTCCAGATCTTGGCCCCATCATGGTTCAGCAGTGAGAAACTTTGAACTTCTGTGGGTCTGTTCTCACTGCCTTGCAGGGTGATGTCACTGTGCCCAAAGCACACTGGGGCCTTGTCGGTGTCGCCGTCATCATCTTTGCGGGATGGGTGGGTAATTTAGGGGTCTGAGAAGCGGACAGGCAGGTTGCTTTGTAGGGATGGTACAAGCCCAGGTGCAGGGCAGATGCATCTCCTCGGCCCCTCTGATGGATGCATCTCCCCCTCTGCACAGACCACCTTCCCATGGTCTGCCCGACACTGACCAATCTTAGGGAAAAGAGGTGTTTTCCACTTTCATTTTTGGAAACTTATTTGCTTTCTGGAGAGAAAAAGTACTCCTTCCCTGGTCTGGTGATGGCCAAAAAGGACTCACAGTGACCCTCTGTGTATGTGTGAGTGCCATGTGCATGCTGAATGATATATGAGCTGTTTTCAAACCCTTTCCACTTTCTTCCTCTTGCCTCCCCTGGGCACACCCCCATGCCCAATCCATGTTCAGTATTGATGTCTAGGGACCTGGAAAGTGATGCAAAAAATAATATCAGGTGTCTGCTGGGCATCAGGACCTCCCTCTCCCCAATCTGCCTCAACAGAGTGACACCCAGTGCTTGTGCGGAGCTGCAGACTGTAGCATAGTATCTTTCTGTCAAAGTGAAAGACCCTGGATCTACTGATGTCCATTGGTGTCCCGGGTGACCACTTGCTTGGGAAGACCAAAGAAAGTTCTACTATTTTTTTTTTTTTTTTTTTTTTTGCGGGTCTGGGGATGGAACCCAGAGGTTTTTGACCTCCGAGCTATACCACCTGCCCAATTTTTTATTCTTTATTTTGAAACAGGGTCTCACTGAGTTGCAAAGGGCCTCACTAAGTAGCTGAGGCTGTCCGCGAACCGTGATCCTCCAGTCTCGGCCTCCCAAATGCTGGGATGACAAGCGTGCGCCACCACGCCTGGCTGAATGTTCAACTTTCATTACTAAGTGTGATGAAATTGCGGACAGTACCAGTCTTCTGTGGACCACGGAGGGGATGGGTGGCGTTGTCCCTGTGCATACTGGGGATGCGGGGATGATCTTTGTTTTGGGGAGTTTATTCTGGGGGAGCCTCCTGCTTTCTCTTTGTAGGCTAGCTGGAGATAAGGGAGACCACAGAGTGAGCAAGGAAGGGTCACATCTGCTAGTGTGGGCACGAGCACACACACACACACACACACACACACACACACACACACACACACACGATGTCTACAGTAGGTCCGCTCTGACCTCCAGGCTGGCAGTCTGGCAGAATGCCAGGAGATAAGGAGTCCAGAGTCTGCTAATTCAGGACTGCTGCCAGCTAGCACCTCTTACCCACCCCACCACAGACACTCCAAGCTCCAAACGCCAGGGAGCCTTCCACCCACCCACCCACCCACCCTCCGCGATCTGGAGGCAGTGCCCCCTGCCAGGCCCTCTAACCTGCACCAGGCCTGGAGCCTGCCTGCGAGCCGGGCAGCCGCAGAATCAGCCTGCCAAGGGAGCCCAGCATGCCCAGCCTTGGGAAAGCCAATCCCCTGCCCTGGCAACGGAGGTTAGACCGTTGTTCAGGCTGCTTAGCCTTCCCGTGCCAGCAGGCCCAGTCTAGTCCCAAGGTTTGGTGGATGAGAAGGCGACAATGCTGAATTTTTTATTTTTTATTTTTTTAGTACTGAGGATGGAACCTAGGGGCAGTTTACCTCTGAGCTACACCCCCAGCCCTACTTTTTATTCTTTAAAAAATTTTTTTTTTGTGGCCCCTGTGATGGAACCCAGGGACATTCTACTTCTAAGCTATACCCCCAGCCCTATTTTATTTATTTATTTATTTAGTTTGTTTATTTATTTATTTATTTTGCAGTACTGGGGATGGAACCCAGAAGCATTCTACCTCTGAGCTACACTCCCAGCCCTATTTTTTAGTCTTTATTTTGAAACAGGGTCTCACTGAGTTGCAAAGAGCCTCACTAAGTAGCTGAGGCTGTCCGTGAACCTGAATCCTCCTGTATCAGCCTCCCAAATGCTGGGATTACAAGTGTGCACCACCATGCCTGGCTTTCTTTTCTTTTCTCTTCTTTTCTTTTCTTTTCTTTTTGCAGTACTGGGGATGGAACACAGGGACATTCTACCTCCAGGATACACCCCTAGCCCTATTATTTATTTATTTATTTTATTTATTTATTTTTGCAGCCCATGGAACCCATGGGCATTCTACCTCTTAGCTACACCCCTAACCCTATTTTTTAGTCTTTTTATTTATTTTTTATTTTATTTATTTATTTATTTATTTATTTATTTATTTATTTTTGTAGTACTGGGGATGGAACCCAGGGGCATTTTACCTCTGGGCTACACCCTCAGCCCTATTTTTATTCTTTTTTATTTTTTGGTGGTACTGGGGTTCCTGGAAACCCTTCTACCTCCCAGCTACACTTCCAGACCTATTATATGTATTTTTTTTTATTTGGAAACAGGGTCTCTTAAGTCAGAGAGGCTGGCTTCGAACCTGCACTATCCTCCTGTCTTCGCCTCCCAAGCTCGGGGATTATAAGTGTGCACCACCACACCCGGCTCCTATTTTTATTCTTTATTTTGAAACAGGGTTGCACTGAGTTGCAAAAGGCCTCAATAAATAGCAGAGGCTGTCTGTGAACTGAACCGGGATCCTCTGGTCTCTGCTTCCCAAATGCTGGGATTACAAAGGTGCACACCATGTCCTGCTTATTCTTTATTTTGAAACAGGGTCTCACTGAGTTGCAAAGGGCCTCAATTAGTAGTAGTAGTAGCTGAGGCTGGCTTCAAACTGCGATCCTCCTGTCTCAGCCTCTCAAATGGCGGGATCACAAGTGTGCACCACCACGTCCGGCTGACAGTGCTGAATCTATTGTTGAATACCTAGAGGTTTTCTTACAGCACTCAGTATTACTAGTTAATAAAAAGTCTGCTAAAAGTTGGAAATTGCAAAAAACTTTCTTTTTTTTTTTTTGGTGGCACTGGAAACGGTACCCAGAGGCATTCTACTTCCGAGCGAGCGACACCTCCAGACTGCTTTTATTTCTTATTTGGAAGCAGGGTTTTACCAGGTTTTGAGAGTCTCACTACTTGCTGAGGCTGTCCTCCAACCTATGGTCCTCCTGTCTCAGCCTTCCGAGTACCAGGATTACAAGTGTGTGCCACCACACCCGGCTAAAGAACATGTTTTAAGTAATTTATTTTATCTAAAGGGCCTGTGTATATTTTTAGTCGCTCTTTTCGTGTGGCTTCTAGGGAGCAAAGAGCATACTTCGTAAATATTCCACCACTGAGCCAATTCCCAGCCCCTCTACCAAACCTTTTGGCTTAGCGCCAAGGCTTATCCTTTGAGTATCTAAGACTTTCAAATTATATATAACAATCGCACCTACATGTCTCACCTCTGATTCCCTGTTTTCTTTCTTTTCTTTTTTTTTTTTTTTAATGTGCTGGGGATTATACCCAGGGGCATTCAACCTCCAAGTTACAGCCTCCCCTAACCTCAGAGCTTTGTTATTTTTTGTTTTTTATTCTTTTATGGTACTGGGGATTGAATTCAGGGTCATTTTAACTCTGAGCTACACCCCAGTCCTACTTCTTTTTTTTTTTTTATTTTAAAACAAGGTCTCACTAAGTTGCAGAAGGCCTTTTTTTTTTTTTTTTTTGAAACAGGGTCTTGCTAGATTGCTGAGACTGGCCTCAAACCTACTATCTTTCTTTTTTTCTTTTTCTTTCTTTTTTTTTTTTTTTGTGGTACTGAGGAGGGAACCTTGGGGCATTCTACCTCTGAGCTATATCCCCAACCCTATTTTCTATTCTTTATTTTGAAACAGGGTCTCAGTGAGTTGCAAAGGGCCTAAGTTGCTGAGGCTGGCTTCAAACCTGTGATCCTCCTCTCTCAGCCTCCCAAGTACCGGGATTACAGGCGTGCGCCACCACACCCAGCAGCACCGTCATTTTTTAAACACTCCCACCCCTGCTTCGGATCGCTTTCATGATTTTTCCATTCTATACAGTGCTGTGATGATTAACTTTATACACGGGGCATTTCCTATGTGTGTAAGGATGACGGAATACATTATGTGAAGTGGGATTGCTGGGTAAGAAACTAAGTACATCTGTCTAGTTAGCTTTCATTAAAAAAGTGAGAACTTCACACATTTGCAAACCATATTTAGAATTGTAGTTCTGGGCACACAGATAATTTAATTGTAATTATTATTATGTTCTCATTTGTAACAAGTCTTTCTAAATTACATAGTCCTTTTTATACTTTTTGATCCAAGAACCCCATAATATTGTCTTTTGTGTGACTATATCTAGTGATATTTACTCTATTAAAAATTCAGCTGGGCCGGACGAGGTGGCGCATGCTTGTAATCCCTGCGCTTGGGAGGTGGAGATAAGAGGATCGCGCAGGAAGCCAGCCGCACTGACTTAAGAGAGCCTGTTTCCAAATAAAAATATAAAATAGGTCTGGGAGTGTAGCCCGGAGGTAGAAGGGCTTCCAGGAACCCCAATACCACCACACACACACACACACACACACACACACACACACACACACACACTAATCAGCTGGGCGTGATGGCACACATCTGTAATCACTGTATTTGGGAGGCTCAAGTTCTAGTGAACAGAACAGGTAAGGCGCTTCACCAGGCCCGTGATTTGGCCCTAAAAGTGTCCTGTGGGCGGAACTCAGAGGAGGTATGAAAGCTCAGCAGAGCGCGAGGGAATGGGGAGTTGTTTGCAAAGCACAGGGGTGCTCAGCATAGGCCAGGAGGGCAGGTGGGGTCCAGGACCCTTGTCCGACTCTGGAGTTTAAAGGCAGATGTTCTTTGAGAACTCTGAACTGTTTCTATATCAGATGCTTAACTGCCGTGTGTCCAGCAGCTCTCTGTCTGGAAGCCCAGCTCTTATCCTGAGCATCTCTGTGGCCTCAGGCCATAGTCCCTGCAGCAGCCCATGAACCGCCAACCTTCTGCCTCCTCCCTGGGCCTCAAGCATGGAATACCCTCCTTTCCTGCCTTAATCACAGCCCTACCAGTCTTCCAGAAACTTGATTTTTTTTCATAGAATGCCCCTAACAGTTGTTAGGTATTTTTATTCTATTTTTTTGCTGTACTGGGGATGGAACCCAGGGGCATTCTACCTCTGAGCTATACCCCCAGCCTTATTTTTTATTTATTTTGAAACAGGATCTCACTTAAACTTGCAGAGGACCTCACTAAGTAGCTGAGGCTGTCCTTGAACGGAGATCCTCCTGTCTTAGCTTCCCAAATGCTGGGATTACAAGCATGGGCTTGTAATCCATGTGCTGTTTGGAATTTTTATAAACTATTTTCTTCTGATTATCAAAAGTAATGCATATTTATTTATTTATTGTACCAGGGATTGAACCCAGAGGGCATTCTACCTGCAAGCTACACCCCAGCCCAATTTTTTTTTTCTTTATTTTGAAACAGGACCTCACTAAGTTGTGGAGGGCCTCACTAAGTAGCAGAGGCTGGCTGAGAACCTGCAATTCTCCTGTCTCAGCCTTCCGAATGCTGGGATTAAAAGCGTGGTCCACCATGCCCTGGCATTAGCATAATTATTGTAAATAAAAGTAAAGAAGTAGCCAGGTACAGTGATGCATGCCTGTAAACTACGTACTTTGGAGACTGAGACAGGAGGATTACAAGTTTGAGTCCAGCCTCAGCAACTTAGACCTTCAGCAACTTACTAAGACCTCTTTTTCCAAATTAAAAATAAAATAAAATAAAAGGAGGTGGGGGTGTAGTTTGGGGGTAGAGTATCTCTGGGTTCAATCCCCAGTACAAAAAAAAAAAAAAAAAAAAAGTAAAGAAGTATGGGGAAAGCCTATAATCCTGCTGCCTGGAGGCAGCCTTGGTCAGCACTGGCATCTTTCCTTAGGGTTTCTTTTTTCCCCACAATACAAATGGTGCTTCTCCCCCCTCTTACTTTGACATCAAACTTTCTTACTCTCTAGCCTGTCTTTGGCTGTATCATAATTTTCCCATTTCCTTTAATTTTAATTTTTTTGGGGGGTACTGAGGATTTAACTCAGAAGCATTCTACCTTCAAGCAACATCCCCAGCCCAATTTATTTCTTAAATAGAAACAGGGTCTCAGTAGGTTGCTGAGAGCCTCACTAAGTTGCCAAGGGTGGCTTTGAACCTGCGATCCTCCTGTGTCATCCTTCCAAATACTGGGATTACAAATGTGCGCCATCATGCCTGGCTAGTTTTTACAGGTTTTTTTTGTTTTTGTTTTGTGCTACTGGGGGTGGAACCCAGGGACTTTCTTACTCCAGGCTACACTCCCAGGCCTATTTTATACTTTATTCAGAAACAGGGTCTCCTCACTAAGTAAGTCGCTGAGGCTGGCTTCGAACCCGTGCGATCCTCCTGTCTCAGCCTCCCAAGCGCTGGGATTACAAGCGTGCGCCACCACGCCTGGCTGTATTTTGAAAGTTTTAATCAGCACAGTTGTACAATTTATGGACTACCATTTCCTTTCATTTCAAATGTTTTTTTTTTTTTATCATGAAATTGGATCCACCAAAGAGTTGTAAAAGTTGATTCCTCATGCTGTGCTCTGGTTACCAAGAGCAGAAATCCAGCCTGTCACAGTTTTGTAAACGCAGGCCTTCTTCAAGAGTTACTGCTGTCTCCACGACGGTCCTTTTCCTGTGGCAGGATCTGATCTGTGATCCTCTGTTGCATTCGGTTGTTACCTCTCCCTCGTGGCTCCTCCAATCTGCACCAGCGTCTTGGTCTCTCCTTGTTAGGATGTGCCCACGCGGTTTGAGAGGAAGACCTCGGGTGACGTCGCGTCCTTTCCAGAGGATCATAATGAGCGTTCAGCACGTCGCTCACGGCGGCGTGTCTCTTGACGCTGGGGTTGAACCCAGGGCCTTCTGCCTGCTAAGCCCACACTCTGCTAAGTAGCTATTCCAGCCCCCCAGGATGCCTTCTTGCTAGTGGTGTTTCCTTGATCACTGGGTTGTTTTCTCCTGCATTTCCACTGGGGAAAAAAAATTATTTTATACTTTCAGGCAAGTAGTTTGAGGTTGTGAAATTCTGTTTCTCCCTGTACCCTGTTGCTCTAATTTTAGCATCCATCTGTGCATCTTGCTTGCAACAATGATTATTGTGGTGTCTAATGACTCTCCATTTCCTTTTCTTCTTCTACTGTGTGTGTGTGTGTGTGTGTGTTAGTGGGGGGGCATTCTACCTCTGAGCTAGACCTCAAGCTCTCTTTTATTTTTTATTTTGAAGCAGGTTCTTGTTAAGTTGCCGAGAGTCTCACTAAATTGCTAAGGCTAGCCCCAAATCTGCCATCCTCCTGTCTCAGCCTCCCAAGTACTGGGATTACAGGCCTGTGTCAGCAGGCCCGGCTCCTCCTACATATATTAATTAGAATTTTACTGTAAGGAAGAACTGGCCCATCTTCCTCACTCATACCAGGTTTTATTCTCTGTGTTAGAATCTCATGGTCAAGGCCGGGCGTGGTGGCGCACGCTTGTAATCCCCGCGCTTGGGAGGCAGAGACAGGAGGATCGCGCAGGTTCGAAGCCAGCCACACGCACTGGCTTAGGAGACCCTGTTTCCAAATAAAAATGCAAAAATAGGTCTGGGAGTGTAGCCCGGAGGTAGAAGGGCTTCCAGGAACCCCAGTACCACCAAAAGAAAAAAAAACAAAACAAAAAAAACTCATGGTCATTATTTGCAGCTCAGATTATCCCAGCTTTGCCGTCCATTTGAAGAGCTCCTTTGTTATCTGAGTTCTTTTGACCATCCTGTATCTTTTTTTTTTTAACATTTCCCGAGTCTTGTACTGCCACAGGCTCTTCCCCATTCACCTGTCACCTGCCTGCCCAGCCCTAGAACCAGCCCTTCCTCAAGGCGCGGATGACTGGAGGGTGGTATTCAGGAACCAAGACCTGATGGGCCGGTGCGCTCATTGCTGCGGGGTCACCTTGGCGTCTGAGCAGGTGCAGGTGGGAGTCCACGTCCCCGCTGGCAGTACCGCTCCATCACCCTTGTCCCTTTGAGCGCCCTGGTATCTGTGCTCACAGGGCCGCACCGCCCTTCTCCATGGTCTGCTACTCTTTGCCCATTGCATCTGTCCTGAGCAACACTCCTGTTCTTAACTTTAGAATTAATTTAACACTTAGACCTCACGGCACCCAATGTTAGAAGGCAGAAAGGCCACTGGTCCAAAAGGGGCAGCACCTGCCTCTTGTTTGCACGGTGCTGGCTCTTGTAGGGTGTGTGCGTGCATGCGTGTGTGTGTGTGTGTGTGTGTGTGTGTGTGTGTAGGGATTTTTTTTTTTCTTTTATGGTCCTAGAGATTGAACCCAGGGACATTCTTCTTCCAAGCTATACCCCCAGTCCTGTTTTATTTTTTATTTGGAAATAGGGTCTTTTAAAAAAAAAGAGTTGCTGAGGCTGTCTGTGAACCTGCGATCCTCCTGCCTCAGCCTCCCAAGTACTGGGATTCCAGATGGGTGCCACTGGGCCCAGTTCCCATTTATTATTTCACAGTTGTGTGGTCCAGAAGCCTGGGCACCGTATGGCTGGATTTGCTGAGGGTCCCACAAAGCTGCACCAAAGTATCTGTTGCCAGCGTCATCTGGAGAGGCTGGGGCTTAGCGAGCTCTTGTGGTCGAGCAGAATCCAGCTTCTTGTGGCTCCAGGACTAGGTCCGCTGCTTTTATTGTTGCCCGCCAGGAACCCCCTTCAGCTCCTAGAGGCTCACCAAGTGTGGCTCACCAAGTCAGCCAACAACTCTAAATACCAGCTATCTGATAAAGTAACACAATTACAAAGGGGGTGTTTCACATTTACAGGTCCTGCCCACACACAAAGGAGAGGGTCATTGGCGTTATCTGAGAATTCTGCCGACCATAGCTAAAGTGACCAGGCCTTACTTCCAGAACCAAAGAAGTGTTTACTTAGTATATTAATTTTCTAGAGCTACCCTAAGGAGTAACCACAAACTTGGTGGCTTAGAACAATAGAATGTACTCTTACACCATTCAAGAGGCTGAAGTCAAGAGTCTGAAACCAAGGCATGGGCAGGAAACCACCCTAGCACCCCCCCAAGCCTTTCTGGCACTTGGTGTCTCCTGGCATTTCTTGACTTGGGAGAACAGTCTCTGTTTTGTCTTCAAAAAAAAGACCTGGGGTATTTGGGAAGGATTTTTTTTTTTTTTTTTTTTTTTTTTTTTTTTTGGTGGTACTGGGGATGGAACCCAGGGGCCTTCTACCTCCAGACCTATTTTATATTTTATTTGGAAACAGGAACTCACTAAGTTGTGAGAGCCACACTAAGCTGCTGACTGGCTTCGAACCTGCAATCCTCCTGTCTCAGCCTCCCAAGTTTGCACCACCATGCCTGGCTTGGGAAGGATATTTGGACAGGAGGATTTCAGGTTTGAGGCCAGTACAGGGTAACTTAGCAGCGAGACCCTGTTTTAAATTAAGATGGGTTGGGTTATAGCTGAGAGGTATTATGCTTTTGGGTCAAATCCCCAGCACCTCATACATACCCAGAACACATGGGTTACTGGATTGAGGGCCCATCCAAATACTGGGTTCATTTCATCTTGAGGCCTTTACTAAATTTCATCAGTAAAGACCTTGTTTCCTAATTAGGTAATGTTGTGAGACTTTGGATGGACATGAGTCTAGAAGAATACTATATAACCTACTACCCTCAGGATGGGAGAAATGGCCTTTGTAAACCTTGGACTGAGGAACTGTAGAAGAAAAGAGACCCCCCCCCACTCCAGATTTAACACAGGAAGTAGTCCTGACTGCTGGGGGAGCCAGGGCCCAGCCTCAGGTGCCCTGCCGGCGCCTCTCCACCCCCGTAGCCTCAGGTCTGTAACCGCCATGGGAGAGGCCCAAGGTTCTGGATCCAGATGCCTTGCAGTGCAAGCAGCCGGTCCAAAAGGCTGCTGCATGTGACCGTGTCTCTGCAGGATGGGCAGGGCTGAGGTTGTGGGACCCATCTGCTGTGTGTGTGTGTGTGTGTGTGTGTGTGTGTGTGTGTGTGTGTATGTGTGTATGTGGGGGAGGGGGCTGAGGCTATTCAAGTAAACCACAGAAAGTTGCAGCTAGGGGGCACTTCAGGGTCTAGTCCAGCACCCAAGGCTGATGTACTGGACGTGAGTGTGCAGGTCCCTGGGTCTCTACCTGGAAGGTCTGGTCCAAGAGAACTGCGGCAGTGCCCCACCCTGTGGCCAGGTCAGAGAACCGGCGCACCTGTGAGTCCAGCCCGCAGGGAGGACTGGGATCACCTTTAAATCAAGATCTTGGAACAAAGGAAGAGAGAAGCCTTCTGGCCATCAGCAAGCCTTCTCCTTTCTAACTGGACTCTATCCAAAATCAACGTGTGTGTGTTGGGGGGGTGTGCTGGGGGTTGACCTGGGGTCTCATGCATCCTAGGCAAGTGCCCTACCACTGACTGCACCCCTAGCAGTTCTTATATGATGGTATATAAACAGACAGTATTCTGAAGTGCACAGTGTGGGAAGATGATGAGAAAGTGCTCAGAGACTGAGCCTGAGGGTGCTGCCCAGGGATGCGTCAGAGTCCTGCTCTTCTCAGCCTTTGAATATGGGGCCTTGTCCTCTTTCCAGCCTGTAACTCCCAGCAGGGAGGGAGTGAGAGGGAGAGGAGGAGGTGGAGCCCACAGGGGCTGGAGCAGCCAAACGCGTCCTCTCCCTGAGCAAAGGGACATATTTGGCTTTGGCCTCTGTTTCTTAGAGTTGATGAATTCCACCCTAGAGGTTTATAAAGGAGATGGGCTAGTCACTGAGTAATACTGGGATAACTGGCTGATTAGGCTAAAGTTAGATTCTCTTTCTCACCCCATCTGAAACTAAATTCTACATGGGTTAGACCCCCCCCCCCCAGGTACTGGGGATGGAACCCAGGGGCATTCTACTTCTGAGTGACACCCTCACCCCTGTTTTTTATTCTTTATTTTGAAACAGGGCCTCACTAAATAGTAGCTGAGGCTGTCCTTGAACCATGATCCTCCTGTCTCAGCCTCCCAAGTGCTGGGATTACAAGCTTGCGCCACCACGCCTGGCTGGGTTAGAGATTTTTTAAAAGTTTTCTTTTCCTTTCCTTTTTCCTCCCTCCCTTCTTTCCTCCTTTTCTTTCCCTTCCCTTTCCTCTTTCTCTTTCCTTCCTTCCTTTCTTCCTTCTGCACTGGCACATTCTACCTCTGAGCTACACCTCCAGCCTTTTAAAAACAAAAACAAAATGAGAACCCAGTAAAATTGGCAGTTAAACACAGGTAATAGTATAAACTTAGTTAAATATTCACTAGGGACCCAGCATGATAGTACATGCCCATAATCCCAATATTTGGGAGGCAGACAGGAGGATTGCAGAGTTGAGGCCAGCCTTAGCAAATAATAGGATAGTTTAACAAATTGTTGGACATCCCTAATCTGAAAATCCGAGATTGAAAATGCTTCAAAATTGGCAGCTTTTAGAGTACTGAGGACAATGATGTGACACACCTTAAGTACAAAATTCAGGGCCAGGCGTGGTGGCACACGCTTGTAATCCCAGCCTTTGGAGGCTGAGACCGGAGGATCGCGGTTCGCTGACAGCCTCAGCTACTTAGCGAGGCCCTTTGCAACTCAGCGAGACCCTGTTTCAAAATAAAGAATAATAATAAAAAAAAAACTCAGGGCTAGGAGTAGGGGTGTCGCTCAGAGGTAGAATGCCCCGGGGTTCCATCCCCAGTACTGCAAAAAAAAAAAAAAAAAAAAAAAAAGAAAGAAAGAAATAAAGAAAGAAAAGAAGATTCTGCACCATGTAACTTTGTTTCATGCATAAAATTATTAAAAATATTGTTGAAAGTTACTCTTGAGCCAGGCGTGGTGGCGCACGCTTGTAATCCCAGCATCCGGGAGGCTGAGACAGGAGGAGCGCGGTTCGCGGACAGCCTCAGCTACTTAGTGAGGCCCTCTGCAACTAAGTGAGACCCTGTTTAAAAATAAAGAATAAAAAATAGGGCAGGGGATGTAGCTCGGAGGTCAAATGCCCCTGGGTTCCATCCCCAGACCCTAAAAAAAAAAAAGAGTTAACTCTCAAAGTGTGCCTATAAAGTGTATATGAAACATAAACTTTGTGTTCAGATTTGGGCCCGCCCCAAGATATCTTAGCATGTATATACAACAAATATTCCAAAATTAAAAAAAAAATCTAAAATCCAGAACATTTGTGATGCCAACCATTTTGTCCAAGGAGTCTTGAACCTGCTTTAAGTTCTTGATAGAGCTGTGGCCTGCAGCCCATTCTTTCCCCCCATTCTGGGAAGCTCCTCTTCACCCCTGGGGATTTCTCTGGGGCTGGAGGGGGTTGCGCCAGCCCTCCCCCAGGATTGCTGGGCTGCCCCCGAGCAGCGTGGCAGGCCTGGTGACCAGCTGTGGTTTTTCATTTCTTTTACTGGAAGCCCAAAGGTTGTGCCAGTCAAGCCAGCCCCGCACTGTTGGGTTCGCTCCTGTCGTTTCCTGGAAGCCGGAGGGCTCTTGGCCAGCTCCCAGGAACTTCTGTTTCCTTAGAGCACAGAGTGCCGAAGCTTGGGGCCCTGCTGCCCCCCAGTCCCTGGTGACATGCTGCGTTCTTCCAGGCCCACATGACGGCGGCGGCGTATCTGTATTAGTATCGATCATTTTTCCTGTTATGGATATTTTCCATCTGACCAGCTGGGCAGGTTCACAGGATCCCAGGTCCCTGGGTAGTTTCCAGGGCAACAAGCCATGACTGTTTCCATCTCCTTTCCCAGAAAGGTGCACAGAGTACAAAGTCGCCGGCTCCCCCAGCCTCGGGCCATGGACCAGAGTGTCCTTTGGGGCGGCCTGTCCAGCCCTGGGAACAGAGACCCCGTGCTGCGTCCCCGTCCCTGCTCAGCGGCCCCTCTGACACCAGCCCGTGCAGGTGCCTCCCCCGGCTGAGGCCTGGGCCGGGCGCGCTGGCCGGCGTGGCTGTGACCTCCGTGACTGGCCACTTCCCCTTCTCGGCAGCCACTCATGGGTCCCCCGCCCCCTCCACAGCTCTGTGCAGTTGGCACGTGAAGAGTGGTTGTGTGTGTAATGGGAGCAAAACTCAGAGTTTCCATGAGCAGCTGAGAAATTCTAGAAATAGCCTGTGCTCGTGGGCTTTCCTTTCCTTCTTCCCCTGCCGCAGGGAAAAGTGGAAATGTTATTTTCCTGGGATTATTAGGTGGATGCTGTCATGGTCACCCTTGTCTGCAGGCCTGTGCTGGCTTCTCCCTCCTAATTTCCTTTTGGACTCTCCTTATGTTTTTGTTTTTATTTTTGTAGTTTGGTTCTAGGGCTAGAACCCAGGGGCATTCTACCTCTGAGCTACACCTTCAGCCCTGTATTTTATTTACTTTGAAACAGGGTCTCACTGAGTTGCAAAGGGCCTAAGTAGCTGAGGCTGTCCACCAACCGCAGCCGTCCTGTCTCAGTCTTCCAAATGCTGGGATTACAAGCGTGCGCCACCACCACACTCGGCTTAATTTTTATTTTGAAACAGTTCTCCCTAAGTTGCCGAGGCTCTCACTAAGTTGCTGAGGCTGGCCGGGAACCTGCCATTCTCCTCTCTCCGTCTCCCAAGTATTGGGATTACAGGAATGCACCGCTGCATCCAGCCAAACTGTAGACTTTAGATACGGGCACTTTATGTTTTATTTAGAAAAAAAAAGAGAGGGCCGTGTGTGGGGGTGTTTGGGGGAGAGGCGCCGAATGGAAGCTGGATGAACAGTTAAGAGATTTCATTTGAACATTTCGACAGTAGTGTCACTTCTTCACTCCGTCAAATTCTTCGGGTTTTATCAGCTTTTCCAGGAAGGCTCGGATGTGCCCTTGTCCCCGGAGAGTTTACCATGTATTACCTTCAGGTTCTCGCCGGCGCTCTCAGTCTTCCTGGAGGAAGTCTCCAAGAAAGAGCAGCGTTCACAAGGCAGCTGTCGTCTCGCACTTGGGCCGCGCGCTGGCTCGCTGCCGCCTCCTGGGCAAGAATCTCTGCTGTTCATTCAC
Source organism: Muscardinus avellanarius (assembly GCF_963383645.1). NCBI lineage: Eukaryota > Metazoa > Chordata > Mammalia > Rodentia > Gliridae > Muscardinus > Muscardinus avellanarius. Next base: position 13,109,767 of record NC_137800.1, on the reverse strand, counting down.
CTGCTGTGTTCTTGCCCGTGACCTTTGCTATGTGACCATGCGATGGCCCCTGGGGTTAGTGTTGGCTGGAAGGGGTAAGCCTTTAAGTCTGGCTAGAATGTTGATCCCTTTTTAATAGGCAGGCAGTTGGCTAGGGTCAGGGGAGGGGCGGGCCAGGTGGAAATATATGCATAAGGCTATACGTTGTCAGACCAGTCGATTCTTCAGTACCAGTTTGCCTGCCCACACCTTGATGCTTTTGTTTTTGTTTTAAACCTGGAATCTTTGTCTGCATGGCCCTGATCTGTAACATGTGACCCTGACCTGTCGTGGGTTTGATATGAGCCGGCAGGCTGCTTGTCTCTGCTCTGGAATCCATCTGTGTGTGCTCTTGACAGTGTATCTGCAGAGCTCTGGCCCAGGCAGAGGCACCCGTCTGAAGGGCAGAGGAGCCGGGGCCCTGTGGCGCCCTCCTCTAAGGAGGGGGAGGCTATGCATACTCAGCAGCAGGCATCCATGAAAGGCCTGCCAACCTCCCCTGCCTGCTAGGAAACAACCAAAACAGTCAACCTAAAATATAAGTCCGTCATTCAAAGACAGCCTGGCATTGAAATTGAAGCGTGAATGTGTCCAGCCTGGGCGAGTCTGGGGTAGAATAGGGACATGCAAGTCTTCCTGCCAGACCTCCTGACCTGGCCCTTCGCCCCTCGTGGGGAGAGCTTCGGGAGTACCTTGCAGCTTTCTGACATGTTCATCGGACTTCCTAGTGCTGCAGGGAGAGGGTGGAGCATTCTGGGTGGAACCCAGGGCTCAGGTAAGAGAGCAGTGGCAGGTGAGAGCAGAAGGCGGGTAGGAGCCTAGGTAGAGACCCTGGCTTGCAGGAAGAGGTGGAGGCCTGCTTTTGTAAAGGGTACAGGGAGGATAGGAGGGAAGATTCCCAGTGGCCCAACTGAGCGACATCTGGCCGAGGTTTCAGTGATTTCTCTTCTGGAGCCAGGAGTCTTTGGAAGCAGGTACTTTGGTTCGTGGTGAGCCCCACAGGGAGCAAGCCGAGGATGTGGGAAGGCCTTTCACCTCGGTAATCAGATGATCAGATGATGACTGCCGGTGACCTTGGCCAGAGAATGTGCAGAGTGGAGGGAGACTGGAGGGACTGAGATTCATGAATAGGATGGCCCAATCTCCCCTGCTGCCTACCTTTCCCACTCAATTTGAAAATAGGACTTGAAAAAATTATTAGATATATTTATTTTTGAAACAGGGTCTTGCTAGGTTGCGGAGAATTTGATCATGTTGCTAAGGCTGTCATTGAACCTGTGATCCTGTCTCAGCCTCCCAGTTACAGGGATTACAAGAGTGTGCTTTTTCTTTCTTTTTTTTTTTTAAACCTCATTTCTCATGAGAATAGGGATCAATGTGTTGGTAAGAGTTTTTTGTTGTTGATGAGTGAGTGATATTTATTTATTTATTTATTTTTAATTGGTACATTGTAGTCATATATCTATCAATCACATTGGAGTACAAGACTTGAGAGGATATACAAGCACACATCATCCAGTTAGCCCTCATCCACTCCCCATCCCATTCCCTCCCCCTCCCTTGATCCCATGCTTGTTTGGTGATTAACTTTGATACATTTGTTTATGTACCTCCTGCGTTTTAAAGAGGCTCCATCCTCCCCTATTCCATACCCTCTCATTGGTCACCTTAGTTGCTTCACTATAGGGCCCTTTCTATAGCTCGATCTTTTCCTGTTGCCCCTTTCCTCCTAGTTATTGCTGATTAGGGGAAGCATCTGATTTTTATTTTCTGCGATATTTCTCTGTGCATGCTGCATTGCAAATACCGATCCCACTCTTGACAGCCGCAGTAGTGGCCTGACTACCCGGTGGACTGATCCAGACCTTGCTGGCTCAAGCAGCGGCCTTGCCTCATGGGAGGCCCCGATTCTGGTCTCGCTGGTCCTGACAACAGCTTAACCCCTCCTCAGCTGGCTCTGATCCTGGCCTCGGAGGCCCCAGTAGTGGCCTTGCCTCAAGGCAGGCTCCAATGCCGGCCATTGGCCCCGGCACTGGCCTAACCCCTTAGCTGGCTCCAATCCCGGCCTCGGAGGCCTCAGCTCCGGCCTAACCCCTCAGCAGGCTCTGATCCCAGCCTCGGAGGCCCCAGTGGCGCCTTGCCTCCTGTCAGGCTCCGATGCTGGCCGTTGGCCCCGGCATCAGCCTAACTCTTCGGCAGGCTTCAATCCCAGCCTCGGAGGCCCCAGTACCGGCCTTGCCTCACGGTGAGCTCTGATCCCGGCCTTGCTGGCCCCGGCACCGGCCTAACCCCTCGGCAGGCTCTGATCCCGGCCTCGGAGGCCCCAGCACTGGCCTTGCCTCACGGCAGGTCCGATGACAGCCTCTCTGGCCCCAGCCCTGGTCTAACCCCTTGGCAGGCTCCGATCCGGCCTCTGTGGCCTCAGTAGCGGCCTTGCCTCACGGAAGGCTCCAGTGCCAGCTGCTGGTCCCGGTACTGGCCTAATCCCTTGGCAGGCTCCAATCCCAGCCTCGGAGGCCTCAGCACTGGCTTTGCCTCACGGCAGGCTCCAATGCTGGCCATTGGCCCTGGCACCAGCCTAACCCCTCGGCAGGCTCTTATCCTGGCCTTGGATGCCCCAGCACCTGCCTTGCCTCACGGCAGGCTCCGATGCTGGCCGCTGACTCCGGCATCAGCCTAACCCCTCGGCAGGCTCCGATCCCGGCCTCGGAGGCTCCAGCACCGGCCTTGCCTCACGGCAGGCTCCAATCCTAGCCTTGCTGTGTCTGTCGCCGACCTTACCCCTCGGCAGGCTCCAATTCAAGCACCTTCTTCGCCCAACCAATTGTCCCACGTTCTTGAGGGTGTGTGGTGGTAACATTCTGCCTCTGGGGTTATTATTTCAAAGGTTCCAGGTGTAATGCATCAGATCTCTGCCTCCCCTGAGTACTGGTCACTGCCATTGCCACTGCCTCCACCATTTCAAGTCCTTCCCAGGCTCTTTTTCCACTCTGAATGTTGTCCAGTGTTCCTAAGCATGTGTGACGGTAGCATTCGATATTTGGTGTAATTTCTCCAAAAAAATAAGGTTGGTAGGATCCGGTTTCTGCTTCTCCTGAATACAAGTCTCCACTGCCATTGCAGAGATCGCTTTCAACACCACCTTTCTCCTTGGTCTCCGCTAAGCTCTCTCCTTACAGGTGATGTCCAAGATTCTTAACAATATAGAGAAACAGCAGTCCTCCTTCACGGGGAATTTTCCCATAAGTTCCAGTGCATTTGGATAAGTTTTGTCTGCATCTCCAGTGTCCTGGCATCTTCCACGGCTTTCTTAACTCCTCTCCGATTTTCTTTCTTTCTTTCTTTCTTTCTTTCTTTCTTTCTTTCTTTCTTTCTTTCTTTCTTTCTTAATAAGAGAAGACAGTATATGTGGTTTGAGGAGGTAGTGGGATCAGGCACTCAGTAACACTGTGACCCGGTCGGTTTCCCCATGGGTCCAGCGTGCTCCGCACTACTCCGCCTGGGGCCCAGAGTCCCGAGACCCAGGCCCCGGCTGGCGTGCCCCGCGCAACCCCCACCCGGGACCCAGGGTACTGGGCCTGGTTTCTCCAGGGGTCTGGCATGCTACGCGCGGTCCGGCCCGGGGCCCAGAGTCCCGCGACCCGGGCCCCGGCTGATGTGCCCCGCGCGACCCCCGCCCAGGACCCCTTGATAAGAGTTTTGAACACTGAAAAATCCAAAGCCCAAGTGGGTCCCGGCTTTTCTGCGGGGTTTTGTGCTTTGAGCTGTAGCCACGCAGGAAGGCTGGCTGCTGGGTGGGCCAGGCCAGACTGGACAAACGTGTCCCTGTTTGGCTCAGGAGTCTAGAGATGGGGCAGGCGCTCTTTCATACTCTGTGACCCCCCCTGGGCGCTGAGCAGAACCCATGTGCTGGGCCCCACTTTCACATCTCTGATTTAGTTAAGGGCGATGGTACTGAGACGTTCCATCTCCGGCAACCCCCCAGGTGATGATGGTGATGGTGATGTTGCTGATTCAGCCAGTGCGCTTTGAGAACTACTTCCCTGGGGAAAAGGTCTCACACACACACACACACACACACACACACACACACACACACACACACACAAACACACACACACACACATACACACACACAACTGGGTGTCTCAGTCGCAGAGACTGGCCAGGCTTGGGTGGCTTGCAGGGTGAGTGGGTGGGGGCCCCTGGCTCAGGAGGAGCCGAGGGAGGAGGCAGGCCCAGGGCAGCTAGTGTTGGTTGCAGGCTGAGCAGGAGAGCCCGGGGCCCTTGGGTTCCTTTTGCCCATGGCTTTGCTGCTGCAGAGCTGGAGTTAGCATTTCTAAATGTTCTGCAGGCTGGGGCAGGAGGGTTGAGCTGGCTTGTCACACTGTGGGGCGCGGGGGATCTTTTCTAACTCTTTATGTATCCTCTGGCGATGAGCCTGTTCTCATCTCCAGTGGGAAATTCTGAGGCCCTTAGCACTGATGGGGAAGGGTGACCATGCCAGGCTGGGGCACTGTTGCACCTGATGCCCGCAGAAAGCAGCTTTACTTTTTTCTTCCTTTTTTTTAATAGTCTAGGATTAGAACCCAGGGGCATTCTACTGCTGAGCTACTCCCCCAGCCCTATTTTTCTTTATTTTGAAACAGGATCTCACTGAGTTGCAAAGGGCCTCACTAAGTAGCTGAGGCTGTCGGCGAACTACAGTCCTCCTGTCTCAGTCTCCCAGATGCTGGGATTACAAGCCTGTGCCACCACGTCCAGGCAAAGCTTCGCTCTTTAGACCAAACTGTTTTACGTTTTCTACCTGGACAGCTGAGCGAGCCTCCTTTCTTCTCCCCTGGCTCCTGCTTCTGCCTGCCTCTTGTCCGATCTCCACACTGCAGCCAGGCTATTATATTAAAAATACATCATTGTAGCCAGGCGTGGTGGCGCACGCTTGTAATCACATCATTTGGGAGGCTGAGACGGGGGATTTGCGGTTCGCAGCCAGCCTCAGCTACTTAGTGAGGCCCTTTGCAACTCAGTGAGACCCTGTTTCAAAATAAAGAATAAAGAATAGGGCTGGAGGTATAGCTCGAAGGTAGAATGCCCCTGGGTTCCATCCCCAGTATCACAAAACAAAAACAAAAATTATAAATGTATGACTACAATATACTAAAAATAAATAAAATGCATCAAGTCCTGGCATGGTGGTGTATGCCTGTGTGCCTGTAACCCCAGTACTCGGGAGGCTGAGACAAGAGAATTTCAGGTTCAAGGCCAGTCTCAACAATTTAGTGAGCCCCTCAGCAACTTAGCAAGACCTTGTTTCAAAATAAAAAAAACAATTTGAGCGTGGTAGTGCATGCTTGCAATCCCAATACTTGGGAGGCTGAGACAGGAGGATTGCAGGTTTGAGACCAACCTCAGCAATTTAACAAGCCTCTCTTTCTTGTGTGTGTGTGTGTGTGTGTGTGTGTGTGTGTGTGTGTGTGTGTTACAGGGACATTTTACCTCTTAGCGCACCCCTGGCCCTATTTTATTTTTTACTTTGGAACAGGGTCTCACCAGGTTTCTGAAGGCCTCACTAAGTTGCTGAGGCTGTCTTTGAACCTGGGATCCTCTTTTCTTAGCCTCTCAGGCACTGGGATTACAGGTGTGTACCACCATGCCTAGCTTCAAGACCCTGTTTCAAAATAAAAAGGCCTAGAGGTGTAGCCTGGAGGTAGAATGCCCCGGGTTCAATATCCAGTACCAAAAGTAAATCAATAAAATGAAATAGGGCCAGGGGCCTAGCTCAGATGTAGAATGCTCCTGGGTTCAATCCCCAGTACCCCAAACAAAACAAAACAAAACAAAACAAAACAGATCGGGCCGAGGGCGAGGTTCAGTAGTAGAGGACTTGCCTACCTAGCATGCACCGAGGTCCTGTGTTCACTCCTCGGCACCAAACACAAACAAAAACAACGCTGAACCATGGCGCTTTTTAAAGTGACCCTTGCCCTCTGAACGAAGTCCAGCCACCCTCACACGGCCTGCAGATGTCCCTTCCCGCCTCTGCCTTCCCATTTTCTCTGCCAGCGCGTCGCCTGGTGTGTTTCCTAGCCACCGTGGATTGTTGAGTCTGTCCATGTGTTTTCCTCACGGGGTTTCCAAATGCACCCTCCTGGAACAGTCCACGCCTCCCCCTTCCCCAGCCTCCCGGTCACATGTCCTGCGGGTCTCGGCTAAAAGAACGTTCCCCTGGGGGTGAGGGGCTTCTGACCCTGACGCCAGAACTATTATCCTGCTCTGTTCTCATAGCTTCCCGTGCCCAGCCGGGCACATTCCCCAGGCATCGCGCTTAGGTGACTGGTAGTTTACGCCTTGTGCCTGGGCCTGTTCATTAATAGCACCTCTCTGGGATAATTATGATCCAGCTACTAAAGCTAGATAATTAAAAACTGAAGGTTCCAGGGCTGGGAGTGTCACCCAGTGGTAGCATTTTTGCCTAGCTTGCTCAAGACCCTGGGGTTAAATCCCCAGCATTGCCAAAACACGCAAACTAACAAATAAACTTATATGCTCCAGGTACCTTGCACCAAAACCTCCAGTGCGGTTAGACTCGGTGCCAGCTGGATGTGCTTGGTCCAGCTCTACCTGTAACAGTCCTGTGGTTGGAGGCCGGGCCTCCTGTCTCTGGGCGTCTTGGGTATCCGCTTTGCTGGTGCGTGATGAAGCAGGGGCAGCTTGATCCGGGGAGCAGGCGGCTTCCTTAGGGAGAGCTACTTGTCTGGGGCTGAGGCAGCAGCTGCCTGACAGCCCAGTCCTGCAACCTGAGCCTGGGAACAGCCCCTGGGAGCTCAGCCTGGAGCCTGTTTCTGCCTCTTCTGGTGAGCCTCCCGGTGGTTTAAGATCCTGTACACAATCTCTTTCTGCTTAAATTGCCTAAACACGCCCTGAGCTGCGCATCACCCTGGTCTTCACCCTACTATACTGGTGAGTTACTTGTCAAAATGTTTGCTTTCTCTGCTATGTGAGAGCAGGTTGCCAGTATATCCTTTTTATCCTTGTGACTAGCATAATTCCTGGTAATTATTCCTGGAAACCTGTAGGTAGTGAGTATTGATTGGTTGGGCTGGGTTATAGTAAGGTCTAATAGGTATAAGCTAGATTTTACTTCAATTGATATAAATGAGCCTCGAGGTATGGGGGTTGTTTAGGGACAGAGAGGGTGGTATGTGGACATGACGGCCGACCTCCAGTGGTCTGGGGCCACCTTGGCCTGTGGGCCCCAGGGGAATGGAGTGTTTATGGAAGGAGGTTGTGTGTGCAGTTCATCAGGCACTAGGAACAATGCTCTCAGATCATCTTCCAGCAGAAAATTTCTGCTTCCAGCCCCTACTGTGCCTAGCACTGTGCAGGCCTTGCTGGTGTGTTTTGGGGAGGGGAAGAATGGGAAGAATAGTAGGCAAGGACCCTCTTTGCCTCTAAGACGATACATGGCAATTAAGCATCCAAAGAAGTTAGAAGAAAATGCTACAAGCACTAGGGTGTGGTGCACACCTGTAATCCCAGTACTTGGCAGGCTGAGACAGGAGGGTTGCAGACTCAAGGACAGCCATAGTAACTTAGTGAGACCCTGTTTCAAAACCAAAAAGTAGAAAAGAGGTGGAGGCACAGCCTGGGGATAGACTGCCCTTAGGTTCAATCCCCAGGACAAAAAAAAAAAAAGTACTGAAAGAGAAGGTGATTGACATGACCTGAGAATAAGCACAGTGGCGCACGCTTGTCATCCCCGCGCTTGGGAGGCTGAGACAGGAGGATCACACAGGTTCGAAGCCAGCCTCAGCTACTTAGTGAGACCCTGTTTCCAAATAAAATATAAAGAAGGTCTGGGAGTATAGCCCGGAGGTAAAAAGCCTCTGGGTTCCACCCCAGTACCACCCCCCCCCAAAAAAAAAAAAAGAAGAATCATTGAGGACTAGGCAAGGGGATTGTTCCTAGAAGATGGGGCCTCAGGTGCTGGGCCGCGTCCCATGATCCCCTGTTTATCGGCGTGCCCGCGAGCTTGGTCAGGTCAGGTTTCCCGTGCCAGAGACACGTGTCAGATCCCCCGTTTGAACCAGGGCTGTCTGGCTGCCCCGCTGTGCAATGATTAGCCTCCAGGTCCTGCTTTTTATTTATTTGACCCTGGAGAACAAGCAGGGGATTTTTGCTCCAGTGGATGATGTAAGTGCGAGCTGAGTACCATGTTTCCCAAGCCACCTGCTGGACCCTGGGCTCTGACAAACAGCAGCGGACGGCGAGGGACAGCAAGGTCAGGCTTTTGCAATGGCGTGTCTGGGAACTGTTTATGGATGGGTGATGGGAATCGCAGTGACAGTGACCCTGGCCGCGCCTCGTGGGTGGGGCGCTGGCTGGCTCCTGCCCGCCCTGCCGTGGCCCCGCCTGCCTGGCTCCGTTAGTTTTGGAAGTCCTCGGAGCCAGAGCTGGAGAATGTGCCCTTCCCTCTCCCTGGCTCCAGCCCCTGGGCCTGGCTGTCATTAGACTCACTCAGGGCTCAGCGTGGGGCTGAATAAGCCTTCCCATCCTGACTGCGCCACTGCAGGGCCCTGACCACCAGTCTCTGGCTACATAACCTCCACCCACTGGTGCACACACACACACACACACACACACACACACACACACACACACACACACGAGGCTTAGTAAATATCCGTTGATGAGCACCAAGCAGGCTGCTGGTTCTAATTCTGTCCCTGCCCACCCCCCTTAAGTTTACCCACCCAGCCACTCCCAGCAGCCTGAGTTTCCTGGAGCGAGCCAGGGGGCCACTGTCTCCAGATGCCCCTCTCACCCCCTACACTGTCTGGTCTGGACGTCGCCACCCTGGGTGGCCTTGGCTATGCCAGAACCTGAGGCTGAGGAGCAGCAGAAGAGAACACGTCCTTTTAGGGCACAGAGGAGAAGGGCTAGGTGGGTGGGAGAAGCCGGAGAATAGTCCCATTGAATATCCGCGCTGCTCAGGCAGGGCCCAGTTTTCAAACGAATATTTGCTGTCTGCTTGAGTGAAAGGTTTTGGCTAGGCGAGCTGGTCCCAGAGGAGGGTGGCCTTCTGGGCGGTGTTCTTTTGGTGGAGGTGGGGAGCACAGGATGGATATTTTCACTTTTTTTCCCCCTAGGTACTGGGGGTGGAACACAGGGGCGTTCTACCTCTGGGCTATACTCCCAGACCTATTTTATACTTTATTTGGAAACAGGGTCTCACTAAGTTGCCGAGAGCCTCACTAATCAGCTGAGGCTGGCTTCGAACCCGTGCGATCCTCCTGTCTCAGCCTCCCAAGCGTGGGGATTACAAGCATGCGCCACCATGCCTGCTGGATATTTTCTCTTGAAGCTCTTTGGACCCCAGAGAGGTCTCTCAGGCTGTTTTTGCTTGAGAACCACGCTTTGAGCAAGGCAGCTGACATTCTAGCTGGGGATACCGACACCCTCAGTCAACTGTCATGTTAGTTTTGGCATGAATAATAAGGACATTCTGATTAAATGTGTGTAGAACACTTGGGCACTTTTGTAGTCACATGTATCAGTGATGGCTTCTATAGGGTCTAGGTTTTGCAGTAGGCGCGCGCGTGCTCGCGTGTGTGTGTGTGTGTGTGTGTGTGTGTGTTACTGGGAATTGAACCCAGGGGTATTCTACCTCCAAGCTATACCCCCAGCCCTATTTCATTTTTATTTGGAAACAGGGTCTTGCTAGGTTGATGAGAATCTCACTGTTTGCTGAGACTGTCCTTGAACCTGTGATCTTCCCAAGCACTGAGATTATAGGCATGCACCATGACTTCTAGCTTGCACCAAGCTTAGAAAGCTCTTCCAGACCCCTTGATTATGACTACCTCTTCCTCCAGTTGGGCCATGTCGATACGATGAAGTGGCGGGGGTGGGGGGGTGAGCAAAACCAAAAGCTCGCGATGCAGAAATATCCATCGTCAATATTAGGTGGACATAATTTCAAATATTTGCCCAGGCATACTCACAGATAAATGGGTACAGAGAAATAAATATAAATGCTTCTGTGAAAAATACTAAAATTTCTCAGAATGCAACAGAAGAGAAAGAAACCACAGTAAAATGAAAGGCGTGATTAAGCTTTAAAGAAACATGTTATTCACAGAGATAATTTTCTGCCCGGTAAAGAAATTAGCCTGAGTCATATATATGATTACTTGTTTTCCTGTTAGACGGTACTTATTGGCTCTTTGCTATGAAAAACGAGGACACGTGGATTCTTGTGTTCTCATGTCCTTTTCCCCCATATTCTGATTGTGTTCAGTGGATGAAGTTTTCCATTTTTGTAACATTTAGATAACGTGCAGTAACCATAATCTCCAGGATAATTTTTTATCATTTCTTTTTTTCTTTCTTTTTTTTTTTTTTGAGGTACTGGGGATGGAACCCAGTACCTCGGAACTATACCCCCAGCCCTATTTTTATTCTTTATTTTGAAACAGGGTCTCGGTGAGTTGCAAAGGGCCTCACTAAGTAGCTGAGGCTGGCTGTGAGCCACAATCCTCCTGTCTCAGCCTCCCAAAAGCTGGGATTACAAGCGTGCGCCACTATGCCCGGCTTCTGATGTTTTATCTTATTTGGAAGCAGGGTCTCACTAGGTTTCTGAGAGCCTTGCCAAATTGCCGAGGTTGGCTTTAATCTTGAGTTTCTCCTGCATCAGCCTCCCAAGTACTGGGATTACAAGCATGCGCCCCCATGCTTGGCAGAAAAAAAAAAAAAAGTAATTTCTTCAAGCTGTCTGGAAAAGTTTTTTCTTTTCTTTTCTTTTTTTTTTGTGATTTTTGTTGTTGTTGTTGTTGTTGTTTGTTTGTTTGGTACTAGGGATTGAACCCAGGGCCATTCTACCTCTGAGCTCCATCCCTAGCCCTATTTTATTTTATTTTATTTTATTTTATTTTATTTTTAAGCAGGATCTTACTAAGTTATGGAGGGCCTCACTAAATTGCTGAGGCTGGCCTCAAACTGGCGATCCTCCTGATTTGCCTTCCAAGTACTGGGATTACAGGTGCGTGGCACCATACTCGACTTAAAATTTGAACACAGGGTCTCACTAAATTGCTGAGGCTGTGCTCGAACCTTCGATCCTTCTGTCTCCGCCTCCTAAATACTGGGATTACAGGTGTGTGCCACTGAAGCCCGGGTAAAAGTCTCAGCTTAAGTTTGGTGGCTCATGTAGACAGGTGGAGCACAGTGCTTTCTTTCAGTCCTCAGATTCAAGTTGTTCTTTCGTTTCAGGGAAATCTTGTGTTTATCTTTGAGCATATCTTCCATTCCGTTCTTGGGCCCTCTTCTCCAGGAATGCCAATTATCCCTACTCCCTTGGTATCTTACCTACTGTGTGCTTGAATTGCTCTTTTTTTTTTTTTTTTTTTTTTTTTGGTGGTACTGGGGTTCCTGGAAGCCCTTCTACCTCCGGGCTGCACTCCCAGACCTATTTTGTATATATTTTTATTTGGAAACAGGGTCCCTTAAGCCAGCGCGGCTGGCTTCCAACCTGCGCGATCCTCCTGTCTCCGCCTCCCAAGCGCGGGGGATTACAAGCGTGCGCCACCACAGCTGAATTGCTCTTTTTTATCTATGCCTCCTCTCTCAGGGAGGTTCAGCAATGTTTGTATGTTTGTTGACTCACCCAGAACCATTTGGTGGTTTTTTTTTTAATCCATTAATGGTTAATGTCTTGTCTGACAGGTCACACATCTGCAGAAAGGGCTAGCCATGGCTCTTTTGCAGAAATGAGCTGTTTACAGACGAGAGCCCCTGAATGGTGGTGGGAGATGCTTCGTGGCAGCTGGTTGGGTCGTTGATGCTCCTAACCCTGCACGTTGTACCTCCGAGAGCCCCTTGCCTCTCTGTCCTTAAGAAGCACATGAGAGCAGAGGTCTTGTGTTGTGTCTGTTGATGTTCTGGAGACTAGAACACAGTTGAAGGAAACGTTTACCATGATTCACTGAAGCCAGTCGGTAGTGGAACCATAACTTCTACCAGTATGACTTATTCTGTTGCCCCAGTCCCCCTTCATCCCCGTCATCTTTCCTGGATTTGTATAGTCAGCCTTTCTTCAGGTTTTTTTTTTTCTTTTTTTGGTGGTACTGGGGTTCCTGGAAGCCCTTCTACCTCCGGGCTACACTCCCAGACCTATTTTTACATTTTTATTTGGAAACAGGGTCTCCTAAGCCAGTGCGCGCGGCTGGCTTTGAACCTGCGCGATCCTCCTGTCTCTGCCTCCCAAGCGCGGGGATGACAAGCGTGCGCCACCACGCCCGGCTTTCTTCAGTTTTTAGTGACCCTGTGCTCTGCCTGAGCTGGGCCTGCGGCAACAGACTCCAACTTTGAGGCTCAGTTCCACTTCGGCAGCGGACTGTGCTCCAATTAGCCCATATTTTGAGGGGCACCGAATGGACACAAGGAAGGAAAGGTTAGAAGGACACGTCTAGTCGGGCTCAGAAACAGCCTGAGTCTATTTTGCCTCGGGAACACTCGGCCTTTGCTGGCGTGTTTGTGCCTGAGCCTAGAGGACTCTGTGCGGCGGCATGTGGCCTCCCTGGCGGTCCCACGGCCCTTCAGGTGGAGCCCAGGCCTCCTCCCGTCTCAGTGACCAGCCCCCTGACTCCGCATCGTGGCAAGAAACTGCCTTTGCCTCCTCAAAGAGAAGAAACTACCTGTCTCTGAGAGGGGTGGAAGGCTTGGGAAAAGTGAGCAGTAAGCCCAACAATGAAGTGTGCCCCGGAACTGAACTGCCACTTCTAGGGGGCGCCACTCTGGCCCCGGGGAGGCCATTGTAGTAGGCAGTATTCCACTATTGGGAGCCCCTGTGGTGGCAAGGAAACTTCTGGAGCCCCAAAGAAGGTTCCAGAACAGGTGTCCCTCTGGCTTCCTCCTGTGTCTTTCATCCCTCTCACACCCCTAGAGTCCGGTCTGACCCTGATCCTTGGAGACTCACCTGAGGCCCTGGAACTTTCTGTCTCTGAGCCAGCTGAACAAGGGTCAGAGCGCCCGGGCCTCTGCAGTGGGGAGGGCCCGGTGGCGGAGCCAGCGCACACTTGGGCCTTTGTCTCTTTCCCGCCCTTCTGCTCTTCCTAGAGCTCCTGGCAGGAGGCCCCTCTCCACTCGAGGGCAGTTGGCTTAGCTGCCCGGGGGCCCGGCCTTGCCCGCCCAGCTACGGCAAGAGCTACATGTGTGTTTCCCCCCCTTCTTCTTTCTTTCCTCCAAAGAATCTTTATAAACTTTTCAAAAACTAAGAAGACATATAGTTAAAGGTGTGGGGAGGGAATCTCCGCTGGAGCAGAGATGTTCCCCTTTGTGTCACTTGGGCTTGGACCGTCCTTAGCAGCTGCGGGATCCCTGGGCCAGGACTCCTTGCTGCACCCGACCTCACATGGGGGCCGCTCAGCTGTCAGCTGCGGAGCGGCAGCAGGGCTGGGCTACCTGAGTCTGCCCGACCCGTGGGGTCTGGCCTTGACTGTGAGCCCCATCACTGTCCTGTGGCCATTGCTGAAGCCCGAAGCTGTGTGTCTCCTGGAGGGAAGAGTAGGCATGCTGGCAAGGAGAGAAGAGTCACCGGGAGAAATACGGGTGGCCCTGCAGCAGACCTACCTGATGATGCGGCTAGAAGGTGCCCCTTCCCCAGCACTGCAGCCGGTCCACGTGAGGAGCCAGGGCTGCCACGCCAACAGGGAGAGGACACTTCCCGGGGCACTGGGATGGAAGCCAGGGCCATTCTACCTTCTGGCTACACCCCAACCCTTTTTAACTTTTTTTATTTTGAAACAGGGCCTCACTGAGTTGCTGAGGTTTTCAATAAGTTGCTGAGGCTGGCCTTGAACTTGCGATCCTCCTGTCTCAGCCTCCTAAGTACTGGGAATACAGGCATGTATCACCATGACTGGCATAAATGCTCGTCCACGTAAAGCTGCTGACATTACCCTGGCTTGCCACCGTTAGAGAGAATATGAGTGTGTGTGTGTTTGGGAATTGCTGCAGATAAATTTGAGAATTCTATCTGCAGTGGGAACATCATTGGTCTTGTTCTGTGATTCTGTGGCTGGCACCCGGTAATGTGACCTGACCTCTCACGCACTCGGTACCCCCTCCTCGCTCTTCGGAACATTTTAGGGTGCTCACTGGGGCTGGTAGAAATTGGCAAGGATCTGCTCAGAGGCGGGCAGGACCTTGTGTCTCTATGGTGTCTAGGATGTGCACTTTGTCCGCGTGCCCCGGGCACTGACTTCAGTGTTGTTCAGACCTGGCTTCCATTTGTGGAAAAGTCAGTTTCTGGCTTTCCGTGTTTCCTAACCTCTGGACCCCAGTTTCTTATGTATTTAGTAGGGATAAGTTTCTTTGTGTGTGTGTGTGCGTGTGTGTGTGTGTGTGTGTGTGTGTGTGTCTGCGCGTGCGTGTGCGCTAGGGATTGAATCCAGGGACATTCTGCCTCCAAGCTACACCCCTGGCCCTATTTTATTTATTATTTGGAAACAGGGTCTCGCTAAATTGCTGAGGTTGGCTTCGAACCTGCTTGCTATCTTCCTGCCAAGTACTGGGATTATAGCCGTGCACCATCTGCCCAGCTTCCTAACTTCTTTTAAGGGACTTGATGAATGCCAAATGCTTAGTGAGGTCTGCCTTGGCAGATAGATGCCAGCTGCTACCAATCATGTCTTCACCTCTCCTCTCCTAAGTCCATGCAGACCTGCTCTGCGGTTGACGGTGCAACACACACTCTTGATGGCTCACGGCCAGCTGGGTTGGTATCGGCTTTCTTTGAACCAATGAGTTTTAGATATTTTTGGCCGAGATCAACCATACTTTAACTTTTGGTAGAGATTTGAGAGTTCTCATAGTAACACTTTTATAGACCATCGTATTATTTTATTTTCCTTTTCCTCCCTCCCACTCTTCCCCTCCACCCCTCCTTTTCCCTTTTTGTTCTGGGGATTGAACCCAGAGGCATTCTACTTCTGAGCTACATTCCCGGCCCTTTTTATTTTTTAGTTGGAACAGGGTCTCACTAAGTTGCTGAGATCCTTGCCAAGTTGTTGAGGCTGTTCTTGAACCTGTGATCCGATCATCCCATCTCAGCCTCCCAAGTATTGAGATTATAGGCGCGTGCCACTACACCTGACTACAGACCCTAACCCGAGCCTTAACCCCAGAGCCATCCATTTGTGTGATTCGAAGTCTATTCCCCTGAAGAGTGACATCTCATAACCCCAGGTTCTGTGCAGATTCCACGTGGGGAACCAAAAGCCTGAGACCCCCTCGTGTCCTGTGGTAGGTGACTTACACAGTGACCAGCTGCTGCGGGCCTGGAGCTGTGATCGCTTTGGTTGCGAGTAAAATCAGGTGCAGCGTATTCCTGACAGTTCCATTAGCAGCCTAATATTTAGACTAGAGTCAAAGTTAGAGGAAATCTGCTAATTATGTCTTAAAATAATTAGACTGTTTTTCTTTCTCACTTGTGTGTGTGTGTGTGTGTGTGTGTGTGTGTGTGTGGTGGGGTTACTAGGGAATTAAACCCAGGGGTGCTGTACCACTGAGCTACATTCCTGGCCCTTCTTATTTGTTATTTTAAGAGTCTCATTGAGTTGCCCAGGCTAGCCTTGAACTTGTGATCCTCCTGCCTCAGCCTCCCAAGTAGCTGGGGTCATGGGTGTGCACCATGGCACCCAGTTTATAGCCAGTTTTTGAGCACTTTAGTTCATGTACTTGGCAGGGATCTGACCATAGCTTGGGGTATTAAATCGTCACAGAATCCAAAGAGGCGCATAGCTATGTTATAGATGAGAAAACAGTTACAGGGAGGCTGAGTGTTTGCCCAAAGCTGATTCTCTTGTGAGCAGCAGTGTAGAAAATCATGCCTCATCCTCCTGACACTGGGGGCATCGTGGCCCTGGGTCATTCTGTGTTGTCCCTGGTTAAATAAGTTACCTGGGCCACCTCGCTCCTGAGTGACAGGGCCAGGGTGCAGACCAGCCCGTTCCTAACCAGGCTTCGTCACAAGCCAAGGCCCAGAGGTGAGTGACAAGCTCTGAGCACCTGCTGGGGCCCTGGGAGTCTGGGAGGAAGCTGCTGCTTGCAGTTATTGAGGTCCTCGAGTCTGGAGCTAGAGGCGCACTTGCCCTCCGGATACGAGCTTATGCCACTAATTATAACCCTGATGAGAAAAATGATTGACAAGAGGAACGTTATCATGAGCCCGACCACCTTAAGCACTCACGTTTCTGTGTTCCTTCTCAGTTCTTAACTTCATTACTTAATTCTACCTTTTGTCTTTTTTCCTGGACACTATGACTATTTTTGTGAATTTAATTTTTTATATCCATGTAATATCCCATGACACTGAAAAATTGACTTGAGCATGGCACCTCTTTTTGTGTGTGACCTTTTCATTTATGAATTATTTCAATAAGGTGAGTTCTAGAAGTATGATTCATTTGATAGGCTTAAAAAAATTCTTTTTGAGATTTTGGTACTGAAGATTGAACCTAGGGGGAGTCTACCTCCAAGCTACTCCCCCAACCCTTTTTTATTTTTCATTTCAAAACGGGGTCTTGCTAAGTTGGTGAGAGTCTCACTAAACTGTCGAGGCTGCCCTCGAACTCGCGATCCTCCTGTCTTAGTCTCCCAAGAACTGAGATTACAGATTTGCACCACTGCACCCAGCTAAGATGTGCTCTTTTCCATTTTTTTCCCTTCTTTTGTGGAATTGGAGAACCCAGGGGCATTCTACCTATGAGTTACAATCCCAGCCCTATTTTTTATTCTTTATTTTGAAACAGGGTCTCACTAGGTTGCAGAGGGCCTCACTAAGTAGCTGAGGCTGGCCATGCACCGCAATTCCTGTCTTAGCCTCCCAAATTCTGGGATGACAAGCATGTGCCACCACGCCTGGCTTTAGATGTGTTGTTTTTTAAAAAGAACTTTTTATTTTGGACAATCTCAAGGATACATAGCAGGCAGAATGGCTATAACTCAGCGGTAAATATAGTGCTTGACCAGCATGCACAAGAGAAAGTAATGAGGTTGGCTGAGGCTGGCTGCGAATCTGAGATCCTCCTGTCTCAGTCTCCCAAGTACTGGGACTACAAGTGTGTACCACCATGCCCCGCTAAAGACAGCGCAGCTTTTCTTTTCTTTTCTTTCTTTCTTTTTTTTTTTTTTGGTGGTACTGGGGTTCCTGGAAGCCCCTCCCCACCAAGACCTCAATCACCGCCCCCCCCCCAAAAAAAAGAAAATGGTAGATGAGAGAATATAATGAGTTCCTATCGACCTGTCACTTTGTTTCTGTACTGGTCTACTCAAGCCCAGTCTGTCTCATCCATCCCCCCCCCCCCCCGCACACTACTCACCTCCATAATAGTTGTGAAGCAA
Organism: Muscardinus avellanarius; assembly: GCF_963383645.1. NCBI lineage: Eukaryota > Metazoa > Chordata > Mammalia > Rodentia > Gliridae > Muscardinus > Muscardinus avellanarius. The sequence goes on along the minus strand of NC_137800.1, from coordinate 13,092,346 downwards.
ATCCCACCCGAGAAGTCATCCAGTCCACCATTATCTCATTACGTCTAAAAGACAAGGCCTTTTAGGATCATAACCACATCAGCTGGGCATGGTGGTGCACGCCTGGAGTTCCAGTAGTTGGGAGGCTGAGACAGAAGGATCACAGGTTTGAGGCCAGCCTCAGCAACTTAGTGAGACACTGTTTCAAAATAAAAAATAGATCCAGGTAAGGTGGCCCAGGCTTGTAATCCCAGCATTTGGGAGGCCGAGATGGGAGGATTGGGTTCGTGGCCAGCCTCAGCTACTTAGTGAGGCCCTTTGCTACTCAGTGAGACCCTGTTTCAAAATAAAGAATAAAAAATAGGGCTGGGCGGTGTGGCTCGGAGGTCGAATGCCTCTGGGTTCCATCCCCAGTACTGCAAAACAAACAAAAAATGAAAAGGGGCTGAGGGTATAGTTTGGAGGTAGAATGCCCCTGAGTTCAATCCCCAGTATCCCCTGGCCTCCCCCACAAAAATCATAATCACACTGTTATATTTTAGTATTTATTTATATTTTGGTGTTGGAGATGGAACCCAGGACCTTGCACATGCTGAGCACTTACTCTACCACTGAGCTCTCCCAGCCCCTATGTTTTTAGCTTTTACGTTTAGTCAAACCTGTTGAATTGGTTCTTATTTTCCTTCTATATTATTTTAACCTTTTAAAAGAAGGGTTTCGGCTGGCATGGCGGCACAGGACTGTAATCCTAGTACTTGGGAGGCTGAGGCAGGAGGATCACAGGTTCAAGGCTAGCCTTAGAAAGTTAGCAAGGCCTTCAGCAATTCAGTGAGACCCTGGCCCAAAATAATACAAAATATAATAGCTCAGAGGTACTGCTCCTGGCTTCAATCCCTTGTGCTATAAATGAAGAAAAAGAAGGATTTCTTGCCAAGGGTGGTGGCACATGCTTGTAATCCCAGGTTTGGGAGGCTGAGTGAGACAGGAGGACTACAGGTTCAAGGCTATCTAGCCTCAGCAACTTACCGAGACCTTGTTTCAAAGTAAAAAACAAAAAGGGGACTAGTGATTAGTTTGGAGGTAGAAAACCCCTAGGTTTAATCCCTAGTACCCCCAAAAAGTAGGGTTTCTCAAGGAACAGTCAGGGAGTAAAAAGGGGCTAAAGTCAGCTTTTTCTATTATTTTTTTGATAGAACCCAGGGGCATTCTACTTCTGAGCTACACCCCCAGCCCTATTTTATTCTTTATTTGGAAATAGGGTCTCACTAAGTTGCAGAGGATCTCATAAGTTGCTGAGGTTGTCTGCGAACCTGAGATCCTGTCTCAGCCTCCCAAGTACTGGGACTACACGTGCGTACCACCACGCCCCGCTAAAGACAGCGCAGCTTTTTTTTTTTTTTTTTTTTGGTGGTCCTGGGGTTCCTGGAAGTCCTTCTACCTCTGGGCTACACTCCCAGACCTATTTTATACTTTTTTCGTTATTTGGAAACAGGGTCTCTTACGCCAGCGCGGCTGGCTTCCAACCTGCGCGATCCTCCTGTCTCTGCCTCCCAAGCGCGGGGATTACAAGCGTGCGCCACCACGCCCGGCTGACAGCGCAGCTTTTGATGCCAACTAGATTCAGGGTCTCGAGGAGAGGCCCCTGGTGATTGGCAGGAGGGTGGAGGCGAGGCTGGCGTGTCTGTGGTCACCTGGAGGCAGGGAGAGGCCTCTCCGACACCTGGCTCTGTGCTCTTGCAGGTATACCTGGTCACCATGAAGCTGCTCTGCCCAGCCCTACATGGCTGCCTGCTGCTGGCCCTGCTCGGCGTGTGGCCAGCTGCTCCTGCCGTGGCCACGGACGTGCCAGCCCTCAGTGCCGCGTCTTTCCTGGATAACCTCCTGCAGCGCTATGGCAAGGGTGACAGCCTCACACTGCAGCAGCTGAAGGACCTGCTTAACAACCTGCATGTGGGAGTGGGCCGGGAGAACGTCACCTGGCCCGGGCCGGGCCGCAGGAACCTCTCCACGGTAAGGCTCCCTCTCCTGCGTGCTGGCACATCTCCGCCCCTCTAGTCTAGCCAGGCCCTGGGTGCAGAGCGGCTTGGTGGGATGTGGAAGGTAGGCTGGTTCTTTTCACCTGCTGTCTGGGGCTGCAGCTCCATTGTGCTGTGACACCCTTATAAAGGGCAGGCCGGGGTGGGATTCTCTCCCCCAGCCCCAAACTGTTCTTTAGAGCTGCACCTGGGTCACCTGGAACTGCAGATAGGCCATGGCTCCCAGATGGTATTTCTAGTACACTTTACAGGTTCCAAAGCCCTTTGTACACTATTCCAGGTGAGCCTCCACGTCCTTCTGGGGACAGGGGAATTATAGTAGGGGTGTGTGTGTGTGTGTGTGTGTGTGTGTGTGTGTGTTGCTGGAGATTGAACCCAGGGGCATTCTGCTTCTGAGCTAAACTCCCAGCCTTATTTATTTATTTATTTATTTATTTATTTATTTATTTATTTTTGTGGTACTGGGGATGGAACCCAGGGGCATTCTACCCCAGAGCTATATCCCCAGCCCTATTTTTTTAGGCTTTTAAAATTTTGAAACAGGATCTTACTGAGTTGTAAAGGGCCTCGCTAAGTAGCTGAGTCTGTCCACAAACTGCGATCCTCTGGTCTCAGCCTCCCAAATGCTGAGTTTACAAACGTGTGCCACCACACCCAGCTCCTTATTTATTTATTTATTTATTTATTTATTTATTTATTTTTCTGTGGTACTGGGGATGGAACCCAGAAGCATTCTACCTCTGAGCTACACCCCCAGCCCTATTTTTTATTCTTTATTTTGAAACGGGGTCTCACAGAGTTGCAAAGGGCCTTGCCAAGTAGCTGAGGCTGTCCACAAACTGTGATCCTCCGGTTTCAGCCTCCCTAATGCTGGGATTACAAGCATGCGCCATCACGCCCGGCCCTCTTTTATTTTTGAAGCAAGGTCTTGCTAAGTGGCTATGGCTGACTTTGAACCTGCAATCCTCCTGTCTCAGACTCCCAAATACTAGGATTATAGGTGTGCACCACCACACCCAGCGAGTTATGTTCATTTTGTAGGAGAGGATGCTGGGGGTCCCACATGGGATCCCGGAAGGACCAGGATTGGTCTTGGGGAACCCAGATCTTTTGGCCTTTGCTTCTCTGTTCTTTCTTCTCTCATCTTGGCTCATCTGAGTTTGAGGCCATTTACGGCAGCCAAATATAAGCCAGCCTTTATCTATCTATTTGTTCCCCTGTGCTGAATGCTGGGAGATAGAGAAGCATGAGTCATCCTTAAGGCGTTTGCTGTCAAGACACAGAGATGGAATGGAAATGAAGCATTGCATTCTGTGGGCTGGACAGTAATCGTAGGGTTCAAACGCTTGAGGGGGCAACGGGCACGTGCTGGAATAGATGAGGAGAAGGGTTCCTGTGTGTCCCCGAGCCATACCTTGATGGAGTGAGAAAGTGGACGAGGCTGGCACGACCTGGTGCAAAGCTCCCCCGGGGGCTGCATGTCTGAGTCAGTCAGGAGGCTGTGTGCCACACGGGTGGCCGGAGCCTGAAGGCCTTCCGAGGGGTCTCAGCCTGCCGGGGCAGTGAGAGTCCTGGGGTCACCAGAGTCCAGCCCTCAGCTTTACAGGCCCAGAAACATACTGTCAGCACATCCAGAGGGCTGACTCTCAGAAATAGACCTGCCTAAAGCCAAACTCAGAAGAGGACTGACGCCTACATGTATAAAGTATAATTAGAAGAAAACTGTAGCGATTCCCAGGCGCAGTATGCGAGAACCACTTGGAACACCTCCCAGGGTGGCTTCGAGCTGCGTCTCCGGCTAGCCCCTGCTCGCTCCGCGCCCAGCCAGCTTGGAATCTTTACCATCTTTTTCCCTATCCTCTGTTACCACATCCTTCAGGCAAAGGACAACCCTGTAAGGTCAAGGAGACTATGTTCCCCAGGCATTGGTTTGGTTGGGTGGTGCTGCAATTTCTGAAGCGACCCACCCTACACATGCCAGCGCTCCTGAGGAGCAGCTGGAATCTGCATGTTCACATACTGGCTCCCGGGGCTTTAGTGATGTGCGGCTAGATTTGGTATCTGAATGAAGCTTGTTTCTTCAGGGCAGGTCAATAGGTGTATGTTCCCCTGAAACCACACCCTGTTCACAATGATTGGGATCTTGTTATTTCTTTTCTTTCTCTCTCTTTCTTTCTCTCTTTCTTTCTTTCTTTCTTTCTTTCTTTCTTTCTTTCCTTTCTTCCCTCCTTTCTTCCTTTCCTTCTTTCTTCCTTTTTTCTTTCTTTCTTTCTTTCTTTCTTTCTTTCTTTCTTTCTTTCTTTCTTTCTTTCTCTTTTTGTGGTACTGGGATTCCTGGAAACCCTTCTACCTCCAGGTTATACTCCCAGACCCATGTTTATATTTTTTACTTGGAAACAGGGTGTCTTAAGCCAGCCTCACTGGCTCCGAACCTGCGCGATCCTCCTGTCTCCGCCTCCCAAGCGTGGGGATTACAAGCGTGCGCCACCACGCCCGGCGGGATCTTGTTATTTCTAAAACTTGTCCAAGAGCCTTTTTTTGGGGGGAGGGTACTGGGAAGTGAACCCAGGGGCATTCTATCTCTGAGCTACACTCCCAGCCCTATTGTATTCTTTATTTGGAAACGGTCTCACTAAGTTGCTGAGCCTGGCCGAGACAGATCCTCCTGTCTCGGCCTCCCAAGTGTTAGGATTACAGGCTTGCACCACCACTCCTGGCTGTCCCAGCCACTTACAGATGGGTGTGCTCAGTACCTGTAACTTCCCTGGGTAGTTGGTCTCTGAGACCAACTGGTCAGTGTTTCAAGTTTAGTGACTTCCTTGTTTTTTTCTCTAAAGACGAGTCCCCAGCTTTCCTGCAGTTTGGACCTTTCTGTCCTTTTTACTTTTTTCATCTCTGGGAAGCTTGTAAGTTGCCCACCAGCGGGGAGCACCAGGCGTGGCCTTTGGATCCTAAGAGGCTCCCTGCCACCCACTCTCATTTCAGTGCTTTAGTTCTGAAGACCTCTTTGCTGCCCACAACCTCAGCAGCCAGTCTCGGATCGGGAGGAGCGAGTTCCAGGAGTTCTGCCCCGCCGTTCTCCAGCAGCTGGATTCCCAGGCCTGCACATCTGAGAACCAAAAGAATGAGGAGGACGAGCAGACAGCGGAGGGGAAGCCCAGTGCCCTCGAAGGTGAAGGCGCGGGCGCTGGGGTTGGGGGCTTAAGTACATCGCGGGGCTGGGCTGGGAGCACTGCTCAGTGATTGGAGGGAAAACAGAGTACGGCCTGACGAGAGTCACTGTCTTCATGAGAGACTGGCCCACCCCATTGCCAGACCCCGGGTAGTGTGGCTCGTGAACACCCAGAGCATCGGGCCCTTGGGCCAATCTGTGGATGCCTTTTTTGGTCCACTTCGCAGTTTCCTTAAGCCACAAGGAAGCCCATCTTGAAGACCTCAATTTGGCCCGCTTCCTCTTTCTCCCCTCCCACGGTGCCTCTGCCTCGGCCACAGCAGGCTCCCCTGGGTCTGTGAGCAAGCACAGCAGGACTCCATAGGCCCCTAGCCTCCTCCTGGAATCCCACAGTGCTAGCACGGCTCCCTGGCCCAGCGTGGGCTGCTCACCCATTTCGTATTACTCCCATCATAATTTTTCTCATGATATTTAGCCCTCCATCAGTCTCTTTTTCTAAAAGGCAGCTCCCCCTGGATAGCCACCTTGACATCTTTTCCTAAGGCTTCTCCACGGCGCCCAGCAGGCGCTAGACTCACCACCATTCCCTGCGGGGCTGGTGGAGCCCTGTGAGCCCAGGCCCCCCGACCCGGCCGCCGCAGCGCCTGCCCTCAGTAACGGAGGCCCTCGTGTGTTCTTGTTCCTCCGCAGTGTGGGGCTTTGGTTTCCTCAGTGTGTCACTGATTAACCTGGCCTCTCTCCTGGGAGTCCTCGTCCTGCCGTGCATGGAGAAAGCGTTTTTCAGCTATGTGCTGACTTACTTCATCGCCCTGTCCATTGGAACGCTGTTCTCTAACGCGCTCTTCCAGCTCATCCCAGAGGTGCAGTAGAACAGGCGCGCGTGCCCTCCTCCCCGGCTGACAGCACAGCCGGGCCCTCCTCCAGATAACCCACGCTCTCAGGCACCAATGGCTGAAAACCACCCCCGGAACCAAACTGACCCCTCCCATCAAGGGCCACCAATGACTTCTCGCTCTGGGTCTCCGGGCCTTCTCTCACTCCTGGGGCACGCAGGCTTGCTCTGGCCTCTTCAGGTAAGGTCAGATGCAAGGCCCTTGGTCTTGGCCCCACCTCGCCCCAGTTGGGACTCTCTGCCTCTGTTCCTGAGCCCATTTGTATGGCTCCAAAGAGGCTGCAGTTGATGGGCCTGTCCGCGTGGCAGGAGCATGCCTTCTGTTCTAAACAAAATCCTCGGGGCGGTTGAGTGTGGGTACCATTCAGTTACCCCTCTGGAATGAGGCGGACGGAAAAGAGATGACCAACAGTTACACAGAACTGGCCCATACAAAATGAGCGATCTGTGTTTTTAAGCAGGCTGCCTCCTGTCGCATGCAGAGCCTAATGTTGGGCGAGAACAAACAAAATTAAAAGTCTGAAGTGAATGAAAGGGGCGTGTGATCTCTTTCGAGACCTTGCATCTTGACCTTTTCCTGATAGGACGGACTTCCTGGGACCCTGACTTGACTGTTGGCTAATTAATTGAAATGTTTGCTAATTTTTTTAATTGTTATCACCAAGGAGCTATAAAAATAAGACCCAAGTTGACGTCTGCCCACCATTTTTGGCTGGAGCAGGGACACCAGGGCTGGGGGTGGTAATGTGCAGACACCTGCCAAGCCCCTTTAGAGGGGTGGAAGCGTCTTTCATAAAGAGCCTGTAATGGAGGCCTCCTGTCCCTTCCCAACCGAAAGACTAACCCAGCAGAGATGCAGGTGCGATGCCACGCCACGCCTGTTCCCCCTCCACGATGGGGGAAGACATATTTAAGGTCAGCCATTTGGGTGCTGACTCAAAAATTCCACCTGGATTTAGCAAGCACTGCTCAAGGAAGGCCTCCTCTTGGGCTATTTTTTCAGCTCCAGAAATTGAAGTTGTTGATTTAAAAAAAAAAATATTTGAAATGAAATGCCTCATTGCCTATGTGAATGAAACCACCATCATTGTACATGCCCTGCTCACAAGAGAGCGTTTTATCTGGGCACATTTCTGTCCTACCCTTTGCTGGGACTGGACTCAGCCCGGAGTCTGTCACACTGGCAAATGCTAGAGTAAATATGTATATATATATTTTTCATGACGGGGTGATCCTGGAACTCTGTTTTCTACCCTTGAGTCCCTCTCAAAGGAAATTGAAACAAAACCATTTGAAGCCGGGCACATGCCTGCAATCCCTGTACAAGGGCTGGGAGATGTACTTTGGAGATAGGATGCCCCTGGGTTTAATCCCCAGTACCAAAACAAAAACAAAAGAAAGCAACAACAATAACAACAGCTAAAGTTGAGAACTTGAATTTCATGGGCGTTGAGTTTTACTTGCTCTCTCCCCTTCTGCCCTGGACTTCTGACTTTGTCAATCTGTGCAAACCACACCACCTCCAGGCCATGTCACATGTGCGTCTGCAGCCAGATGGGATGCATAGAAGCGAACCCAGCGGCAAAAGGAATGGCCTCTTTCCACTTGCTCTATGTCCTACTAAAGAGAGCCTTCAGGGCGGGGTGCTGCACACCTGTAATCTCAGCTCTTGGGAAGGCTGAGGCAGGAGGAGCACAGGTTTGAGTGGCCATCCTCAGCAACTTAGACCCTGTTTCAAAATAAAAAGAGCCGAGGATGTAGCCCAGAGATAGAACGCCCTTGAGTTCAAGCCCCCGTACCAAAAGAAAGAAAAAGAAAAAAGAAACAGCCATTGAGTCTGGGATGGGCTAGAGGCAGCAGGGGCGGAAGCCACAGGGTTCCAGGGCCGCCTCGAATTCCTTCTCATTTCTCTGCACTGATTGAAGGAAATTTCATCGAACTTGAATCACTAACAAATGTTCTATTTCTCTCTCCCTCCCTACTTGTCTCTCTGGTTCTGTTTCCTTTGTTAATACCCACACCTTTCCTTGTTGCCACCCCTTCCTCTACCTTCGCCCCCATGGTGGTGGCCCCGCTCCCTGTCCCGGGTGGGCCGGCAGTGTGGGGATACGGTCTCCTGTGTGTCACCGTCATCTCCCTCTGCTCCCTCATGGGGGCCAGCGTGGTGCCCTTCATGAAGAAGACCTTTTACAAGAGGTTGCTGCTCTACTTCATAGCTCTGGCGATTGGAACCCTCTACTCCAATGCCCTCTTCCAGCTCATCCCCGAGGTATGGCAAGCTCAGAGCCTTGCACCCAGAGCATGCCAGTCTCCCAGGGGGAGAGTGGGCACCGTGGGGGACCCTCCATTTACATGGAAGGTATAGGGAGGGGCTCCCAGGGTCCTTTCCGTGGGAAAGTGAAGCTGGGATGAGGCAGGAGCTAGGAGAGGTTGCATAGTATAGGTGTGAAGAATGGGATTCTAGCCGGGCGTGGTGGTGCACACCTGTCATCCCAGTACTTGGGAGGCTGAGATGTGAAGATCATAGGTTCGAGGTCAGCCTCAGCCTTTAGCAAGGCCGTCTGCAATTTAGTGAGTCTTCATTTCAAAATAAAAAAGTAAAATAAAAGAAGGCTGGGGATGTAGCCCAGAGGTAGAATGACCCTAAGTTCAATCTCTAATAATATGCGCATGCTTGTGCACGAGCACACACACACACACACAGACACACACACAGAATGGGATTCAATCCCAACTCTGCCATCTCCACCTCTGGCAAGCCCCTTGACTCTCTGTACCTCTGGTTCCTTATGTAAAATGGGGAAACCAGTAGGTTTGGCCTCAAGTTGATGTTTTGAGGGATAAATGAGCGAATTATTTGTAAAACACCAGGAAAGTGCTCTAACTGATGAATGGACATGGTACAGCTACATCACTTTATGGCTCCCAGTTTGGTGCAGAGAAGTATAAATGTAGCAACAGAATTCATGGGTCTTAGTGAAAAGGTCAGTTCTCTCAAGAGGGAGTTTGGGAAAAAGGCAACCCACACAAATCAACCTGGTTTTGCATATGTCAAAGACACCTTTGCCCCATGCCTATATTAATGAGAAAAATCCTCCACAAAGAGAAGGGAGCCAAGGTACATTTAAGCCATATACAGAATGCCAAACAACAGCAAGAAAGCCAGCATAAGCTGGGCGTGGTGGTGCACCCTTGTGATTCCAGCATTGGAGAGGCAGAGACTAGAGGATTGCGTTCACAGGCAGCCTCAGCTACTTAGTGAGGCCCTCTACAACATAGAGAGACCCTGTTTCAAAATAAAGAATAAAAAATTTTAAAAAAAGGGCTGGAGGTGTAGCTCGGTGGTAGGCTGCCCCTGGTACCGCAAAAAAAGGAAAAAAAAAAATAGCATAGTTATGGAAAAGTGCCACAGAACTGCTTCCAAGCCGGGCATGATGATGTATGCCTGTAATTCTTGTCCTTGGGAAGCTTAAGGCAGAAAGACCACAGGTTTGAGGCTAGCTTCAGCTGCTTATTAAGACTCTCAGCACCTTACCAAGACCCATTTCCAATTAAAAATTAATTCCTGTAATCCCAGTACTTGGGAGACTGAGACAGGAGGATCGTGGGTTCAAGGCCGGCCTCAGCAACTTGGTGAGGTCCTGTTTCCAAATAAAAAAGTGTCTAGAAGTGTAGCTTAAAGGTAGATGCCCCTAGGTTCAATCCCCAGCACCACACACACATAAAAAGAATTAAATTAAAAATTAAGCCAGCTGCAGTGGTACATGCCCAGTACTTAAGAGGATCATAGGTTTGAGGTCAACCTTAATGAAAACCCCAGCAACTTAGTGAGACCCTGTTCAAAATAAAAAAGGCTGGGAGTGTAGCTTGAAGGTAGAATATCCCTGAGTTCAATCCCCATTATCAAAAATAAAAAGAGAGAGAGAGAGGGGAGAGCTTCGTGTTTATAAGGTTTGAGAGTCAGTCATGGAAATATTTTATCTGATTGGTATATTTGCTTCCGTAGATCTTTTAATTATAACAGGCGTAAGGCATTTCATTGTAGGTGGTCTGGCAGGCCTGGGCAAACCAAAAGGCCGACTCCACATGCTTCTGGGAACACTCTGTGTTTTCCAGAATGCTGTTTTGTATTCTCAGCGAGCCAACTCTGTGACATCTACAGAGAAAGTATTGCTGTATCCACTGGAATCGTCTTGCCCTAGAGCATCTACCTAGAATCCAGGTCCAACGACTCCCACACCTGCCCTTTTAAATAACTGCCAACCCTTCTGGGTTCGGGTGGACAAGGGGTGGTCGCCTGGATTCACATCTCTTTCCCTAAGTGATTCTGCTCTCCTAGATAGTTGACCCCAAAGAGTTAATTTTACTCTAGAACTTGGCCTGTACGTTTCTTAAAAAATAACCACGCTTGTAATCCCAGTACTTGGGAAACTGAGACAAGAGAACCGCAGGTTCGCAGCCTGCCTCAGCAACTTAGTGAGGCCCTCTGCAACTTAATGACACCCTGTTCCAAAATAAAAATAAAATAGGGCTGGGAATGTAGCTCAGAGGTAGAATGTCCCTGGGTTTAATCCCCAGCATCACTCACACACACACACACACACACCACACACACACACGAAACTAGAGAATTGTGATTGAGTGTGGTCCCTTAAAAACACTAAAGAAAAACGCCCACTTTCTAAGCAGCCAAGTTCCCCTTCACTAGATCAGTTTTCGCATGTGACCTGTTCCTGAGAGGGGCCAGAGCGCATTCAAGGCCAGTTTCCTGTTGGAAAACAGAGGAGCAGGTCATTAAACATTTTAACCATAAAACAAGAGCTGAAATTGGAACAGATTTCTCCTGGTGTCCACACCTGTCTTTCCCAAGGAATTCTTTCCCCCCTCCTCTTTAGTAAGTGAAAATTTCAGTAAGAATGCAAAACAAAGCCCTCAGCCAGGCAGGGTGGCACACACCTATATGCCAGTCCTCGAGAGGCTGAGAAGGAGGATTGCAGGTTCACAGACCAGCAGACCAGCCTCAGCAATGTAGGCACTCTGCAACTTGGTGAGAACCTGTTTCAAAAATGATGAATAAAGCCTGGCTGGCGGTGTAGCTTAGAGGTAGAATGCTCCTGGGTTCAGTCCCCAGTAAACACACACACACACACACACACACATACACACACACACACACACACACACAACCCACCAAGCTGGGTGTGGTGGCACATGCTTATACTCCTAGTACTTTTGGGAGGCTGAGACAGGAGGATCACAGGTTCAAGACCAGCTTTGGCCATGTAGTGAGGTTATCAGCAACCCAGTAAGACCCTGTTTCAAAACAAAAAATAAAAAGACTTGGAGATGTAGCCCAAGAGTAGAATGCCCTGGGTTTAATCCCCAGTCCCAAACAAAAGCAAACAAAATCCCCTCTTCTTTATTTTCAAAATTATATATTTATTTATTTTAATACAGGGTCTTGCTATGTTACCTAGGCTGGCCTTGAACTCCGGGGCTCAAGCAGTCCTCCTGCATCAGACTGTCAAGGAGCTGGGATTACAGGTGTGCGCTGCGGTGCCCAATTTCAAAGCCGCCCCAAGAGGGACACCTGCAGGGATCGAGCCTGCGTTTTTGGCTCTGTGGTTCCTGCGAGGCTTGTGGTTAGGAAGATGCTGCAATTCTTTCGATTTAACTGGGGAACGGATTTCCCTTTTTAGAAAGCATAATCCCACCACTTCCCATTCTGTTTACAGGCACATCAGTCAGGACGCTAGGGAAGCTGAAAATAACACACATGTCCTCTCCTTAAGTACGGATTTGCTCAGGGGGTACTTTTGTAGCCAAGCGCCTAGCACAATTAAAGCAGCCCGCGTTCAAAGTAGGAAACCATGCGGCCCACACCTGTGATCCCAGCTTCCAGCTTCGTGGTAGGTCGAGGCAGGAAGATTATGAGTTCAAGGCCAACCCCGGGCTACCTGGTGAGACTCTGCCTCAAAATAAAATAAAAATGTTCAAAGTGGAAAACCGTATCCGGGGCTGTTCTTTCTAAGATTAAAATCCTAAAGATGTTTCTGTCTTTTGTATCAGAAGAGGAGCGAGACAGAACCTGGCAGGTTCTAGCAGGGTGGGTGACATCACTGCAGGGAAGTAACTGGATTAGAATTTGCTGGCAAGAGAATGGGCACACGGCCTCTTCCCTGGAGTCAGGAAGCAATTAAGAGTTGAGAGGGAGCCCGTGAAGATGTTTATTCTCTTAAACTCATTTTTTTTTCCTGGGCCCACAGGCTTTCGGTTTCAACCCTATGGAACATTATTATGTCTCCAAATCGGCAGTGGTCTTTGGGGGTTTCTACCTTTTCTTTTTCACAGAGAAGATCTTGAAGATGCTTCTTAAGCAGAAAAACGAGGTGAGGCCCAACTGTTAATAAAGGAAGTTTCTAGGGAAAGTACCCATCTCAAAAAAGCGTTGATGTGAGCCGGGTGTGGTGCGCACAGGCTGAGATAGCAAGATCCAAGGTTCAAGACAGCCTCAGCAATATAGTGAGACTCTTGGCAAGCTAGCAAGGCCCTGTTTGAAAACTAAAAAGTAAAAAGTTCCGGGAGTATGGCTCAGAGGTAGACACCCCTGGTTCAATCCCCAGTACCACCAGAGAAAAAACAAGTGACACATTTGGTTGATGCTGGATTCCCCGTGCAGTGCAGTGACAGTTTCCACATGTGTTAGAGACCACAGGTGCCATAGGGAGATGGTCCTATTTCACCCATGAAGATACTAGCCGGGGCGGAGACCGGACTGGAGGACTGGAAACCAGTTCTGGCCAGTGAGCTCCTTACTGGTAGCAGCAGATTATCTCGTTTTCTTCTAGATTGTTTCCTAAACATATTTTTATATTTTTGGAAGGTAGGCAAGGGTCTTGATGACATATGGTATCTTGTTATGACTTATGACTGTAAAGAACAGGACTGACTAGTGTAGTAGAGTTCCAGTAAGATCCTGCTGGGCACAGTGGCACAAGCCTGTAATCCCAGTACTTGGGAGGCTGAGGCAGGAGGATCGCAGGTTTGCAGGCAGCCTCGGCAACTTAGCAAGGCCCTCTGCAACTTAGACCCATTTCAAAATAACACGAATAAAATAGGGCTGGGAGTATAGCTCAGAGTTAGAACGCCCCTGGCTTCCATTCGTAGTACCGCACACACAAAAAAGATCCAACATGTGGTTGTGCCGTAAACAGTTGCGGGGTTGAATGGCCCAGGGAGTTGAATGGAAGGAGCTGATACAGAGGAGGGCCCAGGTGCTTGGCAGGGTGGCCATCGGGGTGGAATGGTGCCACCCCAAGGGACTGCTTCGATTCCTCACACACAGCCTGCCTTCACACTTGCTGTAGGTAGCATCTTTTCCCGTGACATTTCCGTGTGGCCTGCTTGGGTTTCCTTGGTGACAGCAATGAGGGCTTCTCCCAGCTTGGGGCGGTCATTCGGAGTAGGTGCTGGGGGTAATCTGGGTGGGTCTCGCGCTCACCCTTTCTATCCCTTGTTTCCAGCATCACCACGGGCATAACCATTACACCTCAGAGACGCTTCCTTCCAAGAAGGACCAGGAGGAGGGCGTGACGGAGAAGCTGCAGAACGGGGATCTGGACCACATGATCCCTCAGCACTGCAACAGCGAGCTGGACGGCAAGGGCCCCGGCCTGGACGAGAAAGTCATCGTGGGCTCGCTCTCGGTGCAGGTTGGTGACCAGCAGCTGCTGGGGGGGCTTTCAGGGCAATGGCCTCGACGAGTCAGGCACATGGCCCACCTCTGACCTTCTGTGGGGACGGGGCTGCTGTGCTTCCTCATAGGATCTGCAGGCTTCCCAGAGCGCCTGTTACTGGCTGAAAGGTGTCCGCTACTCTGATATCGGCACCCTGGCCTGGATGATCACGCTCAGCGATGGCCTCCACAACTTCATCGATGGCCTGGCCATCGGTGCCTCCTTCACCGTCTCGGTCTTCCAAGGCATCAGCACTTCGGTAGCCATCCTCTGCGAGGAGTTCCCCCACGAGCTGGGTGAGTGCGTGTGCCTGGCCCACCTGGGCCGGCTCCTTCTGCTCTCTGCGCAGGCACCCTTGGTGTGGCTCACGCCCTGCTGCTCCCTCCCCTGCTTCACGGTGCTTATTGTACTTAATTGCCACTCGCTAAACTATGTGAGATCTAACCACTGTATCAGAACAGTCGAACAAATGATAGTTTAGAACGACGCAGCTTCTTATGCGGATGTTTATTTCCCTGTAGCCCCACATGCTGCAGCTCAGTTTTCTTACCTGTACCATGGGGTACAGGTATATTATTAACCACAGAGTTAAAAAATAACACCTAGAATCATTGTGAGGTGAGCAAATAGTGAGAAAGACTGAACACACGCCACTCACTGCTGTCCGCGGTGCTCAGTGTAGATTTCTTACATCCCATTAATCTTCCAAAGTCTGAGAAGGATATTGGCAGTCCAGCAGGTAGATGAGTCTATGAAGCAGAGCTTAGGAGGTTCTCTGATCAAGGGAGAAAGTGCAAAGCCAGGACTCTGGAGGCCTAGAGATGACTTAAGACCAAGATCCTGGCCTCGCCATTTTTTGGCTTGTGGCTTTGCCCAAATGACCTAACTTCTGTTCTTTGCAATTTTGTTTCCTAAAAGTACCATTCACTGTAGTTGTGAGGAAGGAAGCTCTTTCGTTCAACATTCTCACTGCTGTGATTAAAAAAACCTGACCATGCAATTTAGAGGAAGGGAAGATTTATTTGCTCAGTTTTTTGGAGACTTCAGGGTCCAGTCCATGTCAGGCCAGGTCTGTGGAGTTCAGGGCTTGGCAGCAGGTAGGAGAGAGAGAGAGAGAGAGAGAGAGAGAGAGAGAGAGAGAGAGAGAGAGGGAGAGGGAGAGAGGGAGAGAGAGAGAGAGAGAGAGAGAGAGAGAGAGAGAGAGAGCGCGAAAGCATAAAGCTCAGCTCTCACATCCTTGATACTAGAAACCTAGAACAAGCAGGGGAGGAGAAACCAAGTAATCCCCAAGGCCATACTCCAAATGACTCCTCCTTAGCAACCAAGCCCCCTTTCCAACATTGCTACCTTGGGGGTAGCAGTGGGGGTTAGGGGGCTATTCTAAATCCAAACCATTCCAGAGGTTCTTTCTATTTCACCATCAGTGAAAAGAGAAATGAGGCCAACACTAATTGGTCATCACTTTCAAAATCCTACACATTGGTTCCAGCCTCTAGGCTGGGAATACATGGCCATTTTAGCAGGTGGGGACAGCTCCTGGGCAGGAAGACGAAGGTGCCTTAGTCTTGTGTCAGTCTGGAGTCTGGGGCTGTCTTGATTTTTGCCCAGATTCCATCCATATTTGAAGCAGTCTGACTCATCCATGTTCTCTGTCTCCCGTCTCAATGTTCTTCCCCTTTGTGGTTTCCCCATGTAGGAGACTTTGTTATCCTGCTCAATGCTGGCATGAGTATCCAGCAGGCTCTCTTCTTCAACTTCCTCTCTGCCTGTTGCTGCTACGTGGGTCTGGCCTTTGGCATCTTGGCCGGCAGCCACTTTTCCGCCAACTGGATTTTTGCACTGGCTGGAGGAATGTTCTTGTATATTTCTCTAGCCGATATGGTAAGTAGGTAAAACTGGGCCAGGTTATTAAATTTGTGAATAGAACCAAGGGGAGGAGGGTACTGGGGGTTGAACTCCGAAGTAGACCCCCAGCTTTATTTATTTCTTTATTTCATAACAAAATCTCTCTAGGTGTCCGACAGTCTCGCTAAGTATTTCCTGAGGCTGGTCTGGATCCTGTGATCCTCCTGTCTCAGCTTGCCAAGTACTGGGATTACAGATGTGCCCCACCACTGACAGTAGTTTCTGTGCTTTTTCCTGGTACTTGGGAGCCCAGGGACATTCTACCTCTGAGCTATAACGCTAACTCTGTCTTATTTTTTATTTTGAAACAGGGTCTCACTAAGTTGCGCAAGCTGTCAGGGAACCTGTGATCCTCCTGTCTCAGCCTCCCAAGTACTGGGATTATAGGTGTGCGCCACTGCACCCTGCTGAAGACTTTTAAATACTTTTTAAATATAGTTTTAAAAATTCATATGTCCTTTAGAAACAGTATTTTTGATAGATGATGTGATCACTGGCCATCATCACCCAGCCTCACCTCATGGAAATGTGATGTTCTGTACTCCTGTGCGAGCCACCCTGTGCTTAGGATTTTTTTGCATCACTTGATGGTGTCGTAGTTGTGACCTCTCTTGATGGCCTAGCAACATGACACCTTGACTCACAGCCATGCTATACTTCCATTCTCTGTCTCCTTACACGTTGCTTGGGGAAAACAATGTTGTGGTATTAAAAAGAGCTTTTCAAGGTTTTTCTTTTTTTTTTCAAGTAAGATTTGTTCTGGAGATTTTACTATTTTATTTTATTTTTGTGGTATTAGGGATCGAATCCAGGTACATTCTACATCCGAGCTACACCCCTAGCCCTATTTTTTATTATTTATTTTGAAACAAGGTCTCACTGAGTTGCAAAGGGCCTCACTAAGTAGCTGAGGCTGTCCGAGCACCTGCTGTCCTCCTGTCTCAGCCTCCCAAATGCTGAGATTACAAGTGTGCGCCACCACGCTTGGCTCTTATATTTTTGAAACAGGGTCTTGCTACATTGCTGAGTGCCTTGCTAATTGGCTGAGGCTGAGGCTGGCCTTGAACCTGCCATCCTTCAACTTCCCAGGTACTGTACTGGGGTTACAGGTGTGTGCCACCATGCCTGGCAAAAGTTATTATTATTTTTTTTTAATGAGAGCTTTTTTTTTTTTTTTTTTTTTTTTTTGGTGGTACTGGGAATGTGGCCCAGGGCCTTGTACTGACGAGGCAAAGCCTTGACCACGGAGCAATGCCCTCCAGCCCAGAGCACATTTGCCTTCAGCTCCTATCTGAACACATCCAGGACCACGTACCTATTCAGGCTTTTGTTTTTCCACCTACGTGGTAAAGTCGTGGTGGCCACCTTGGAGAAAGACTGCCGTGTTTGAAGCTCCTGCTCCTATTACCGTCCATTTTTTCTTCGTCAACCAGTTTGCAACGTATCTGCATCACTGAATTGCCCCGGACTTACAAGGTTAAGAGAGTTACATAGCTGTCTCTTTGTGTCTCCTGTCGCAGTTCCCCGAGATGAATGAGGTGTCCCAAGAGGACGAGAGGAAAGGCAGCGTCCTGATCCCCTTTGCCATCCAGAACCTGGGCCTCTTGACAGGCTTCAGCATCATGCTGCTCCTCACCTTGTATTCGGGACAGATCCAGATTGGCTAGGGTGCCGTCCTGAGCCAGTGGGATTGTAAGTCGGGCCCTGGGCTGGCTGGTCCCAGCTCCAGGACTCCGCATCCATGAGGCTCCGTGGAAGAGGCAGTTCTATTACAAATGGACACAGACTGTCTGCTTGCATCGGGATGTCAACTGCATTTAAAGCGCTCTGCCCTCGGAAGAAGCTGCCCTGGTGACCATTCTCTATGTAGTGCCTCGCCCTCTCCTCACGCCCTTGCCTGACGATGACTCTGGAGGCCTGGATGCTGTGTACACAGGACAGACCTCTTCCTTTTCTCTCTGGTCACTCTGGCCTCTTGATTTTGAGAGCAGCACCGAGAGATTTTTTTTTTTTTTTAATCCTTCACTCTATGATGTAAAAGTAGAGCCAGTGGCCATGGCCTGGTATAGAATATCCAGAGGTGCACACCCACATGGGGGGAGGGCTGTGAACCTACATGTGCCTCCTGGACCTCAGGTGGGCTCATTTTGAAACAGGTTCACCTGTTCTTACAGAGAAGGGGCCGGAGATGGGAATCCCTCCGTTTTTCCCAGTCTATTCAGTTGCCTCTTCCTTCTCAAACACAACTAAAGTTACCAGGTGAATAGGGCAGGAGGAGAAGCAGCTCTGCAAGAGAACAGTTGGTTTTGCTGAGCTTTCCACCTCCCCTTCCTGGCTCCCTTCTTGGAAGAGACTTTAGCTGCCTCCCTAGAAGCACACTGAAGGTGCTTGTGTCGGAGGGGAGTCTGCACAGACTCACCCCGCCGGCATGACTTCCGCTGCAGAGTGGCAAGCTGCCTTGTAGAATTGGACAGCTGTAGTTTCTGCCTCAGTATGACAAGGATAATCAGAACTAGAATCAGCGCAGGTGAAATTTAGGACTTGCTAATCACATACATAAAAGTGGGAGTACTAGAAAGGTCAAAAGCCTGGGTGGGGGCACTGCCCCATGTTGCGGGCGAATGGGTATTGAGTAGCAACCGTAAGTTATGGCTTCCTCCTTCACCCCAGACAGAGCAAAGTGAATCCTGTATTGAAATGGAGTGTGAATCTCTCTAATCCAGTCCAGCAGATGAGTGGACGGACTTGTCTTTCACACTGTAGGCCAGCCCTAGGCACTGTGGAGCCCTCTCCTCTGAACCCTGGCTTCAAGGGGAGCTCATCCAGGTTCACTAGGTGAATTGAGTTTTTATTATTATCATATTGATAATGTGAGATTCTTCAGCCACTTTGGGGAGCCAGTCTCTCCAGAAGCCTTCCTTAGTGGTGCCCACAGCTGCAGCCCGGGGCCCGCGCTCACTGGACGTCAAGATAGGAGTGCTGGCTCATCGCCAACACCTGAGTTTTTCTGTCCTTACTCAGAAAAACTGTCCACCGTTAGTCATTAAAAGCAGCATCTATTTTAGTTTTTGTGTTTGCTTGTTGTTTGTTTTCTTCTTGGGAAATGTCCCTCAAATCAAGATTATCCCTGAGAAGGCACGAGGGGAGAACGGCTGATGACTATTGCTATGTCTCTCCTCATCTTGCCAGCAGACTGGGTTAGATTTGCAAGTAGGTTGAAAAAGGAGGAAACTTAGCAACCTAGATTTTAGGTTGAATGTCAGGACGGATTCCTGAGAGGGTTAGGGGCCAGTTCTACCAAAGAACCAATTCCTTGAATGTTAGAATCGAATTTTTTTTATATTATCATCCTCTTGCTGTTTTTACCTTAAAACAATTTTGTCTTTTCTGGTTGGGTTTTCTCTCCCCACCCCCTCCCAAACTACCTTCTAAGAGGTATCAGAAAAACACATCCAAAATGTAAGACTGAGCTGGGCGTGGTGGGCATGCCTTTTGTCATCCCAGCTCTTGGGAGGCAGAGACAGGAGAATTGCAGGTTTAGGCCAGTCTTAGCAACTTAGGCCATCAGTTACTTAGTGAGACCACGTTATAAAATAAAAAATAAAATGTGGCTTGGGGTCTAGCTCAAAGGTAGAATGTCTCTGGGTTCAATATTCAATTCCCAGTACCCCCCCCCCAAATTTTTAAGACCCTGGGGCTGGGGTTGTAGCTCACGGCATGCAAAGGCCTGTGTCCATTTCCTGCAACTGAGGGCTGGTGGGGGGGGGGGGCAGAACCAGAAGATTTTGCTTTATCTAACTCAAATTAATGTATTAAATTTTAATTTTAGCATTCCCTAGAGACCTTGTCATTCCTTAAACATACCCTTTGTCTTGGAATAGAATACTGAGGTAGAGTTAGTGGGCTTCTAAGTTTAGGAGAGGAGCTTAAAAACATCATCTTTAAAAGAGTGGCAAAATGAACATGAACTAGGAGGGTGCCTGCCCTTTTTCTGCATACATTATGAATTCAAGAACTTTCCTTTCATAGACGGCTGCTTCAAAGGGAAACCTCTTAGACCGCGTCAGTCCAGAGGCCGGCCCCAGCTGGAGCATCGGAGGTCAAAGGGTGCTGGCCACTGGCAACAGATTCACCTCATGAGTTGAAAACGTGGCGATTTCTTTTGGACTCATAAGTGCTGAATTTGCCATTTTAAGCATCTGTACATATTAGAAGTGTAAAGCGTAGTGAGCTGCCCGAGGACCTGCCTACCCTGGCATCTTCAGCCTCTCTCTAGACCAACCAGCTCCTATTAACTTTTAGTGAGGAAAGTTAATGCCGCATGGAGAAGCCACAAGCCAGGGACAGGCTCCTTCTCCCCGGCCTCTGGCCTGGCCTTCTGGCCTTGCCCCTAAGCTATGCTATGTCTAGTGCCCACCTTCACTCTGGTTATGAACAACAAAAAAGACTTCTGTGTTTGAGTAGTCGAAGATCTGTTTTTAGGATGTCCTCTTCCAAAGAGATGGGAATAGTGATAGGCTGGAACCCCTCCCCTCCTTTTTTTAAAGTAATTTTTACAAAAGAGATGTTAGGTTTTTATTTTTATTTCCCTTTACAGTTCTGCAATTCCATCACAGTATTTTTTTAAATAACTCAGGTGTTATGAGAAGAATTAGGAAAAAAAATAACTTATATGGACTGTAAATGTTTTATTTGTAAGATTCTATAAATAAAGCTATATTCTGTAATTGTTGAGAAGCCCTTGTGTGATTTTTTGGCCACAATATTGTGGGTGTAATGAAGACTGTCTAACACAAGGTGGCGATGTTGTCTTGCTGATGCGAAAGCTTCACTGCCCGGGTCTATACCCCCAATCCTTTTTTATTTTTATTTATTTATTTATTTATTTTGGTGGTGGTGGTACTGGGGGTGAAACCCAAGGGCTTTCTATCTCCGGGCTATACTCCCAGACCTTTTTATATTTTATTTGGTGGTACTGGGGTTCCTGGAAGCCCTTCTACTTCCGGGCTACACTCCCAGACCTATTTTATACTTTTTTATTTTTGGAAACAGGGTCTCTTAAGCCAGCGCGCCTGGCTTCGAAGCTGCGCGATCCTCCTGTCCCAGCCTCCCAAGCACGGGGATTACAAACGTGCGCCACCACGCCCGGCTCAATCCTATTTTATTTTAGTGTGTGTGTGTGTGTGTGTGTGTGTGTGTGTGTGTGTGTGTATGTGTGTAAGAGACAGAGACTGGGAATTGAACCCAAGGGCATTCTGCCTCTGAGCTATACCCCTAGCCTTATTTTATATATATTGCAGTACTGGGGATAGAACCCAGGGGCATTCTATCTCCGAGCTATACCCCCAGCTCTACTTTTTATTCTCTATTTTTGAAAAAGGGTCTCATTGATTTGCAAAGGGCCTTACTAAGTAGTAGGCTGTCTACAAACCACAATCCTCCTGTCTCAGCCTCCTAAATGCTGGGATTAGAAGCATGCACCACCATGCCCACATTCCATATTTTAATTTTTATTTCAAAATAGATCTCACTAAGTTGCAGAGGGCCTAAGTTGTTGAGGCTGGCCTTGAACCTGTGGTCTTCTTGTCTCAGCCTCCTAAGTACCAGGATTACAGGTGTGCACCACCACACCTGCCTTGCTTATGCCCTTTTACCTGGTCCACTTTTATTTGGAAGGGGAATCTGTGGTCCTCACAGAAGTAAACAGGCCATTGAGAAGATTAAAACCTGGACCTTAGATGTATTTTTGTAATACTCTTTTCTTTTTCTTTTTTCTTTCTTTTATTTTTGCAGGTCTGGGGATGGAACCCAGGAGCATTCGACATCTGAGATACACCCCCCTGCTGTATTTTTTATTGTTTATTTTGAAGCAGGGTCTCACTGAGTTGCAGAGGGCCTCACTAAGTAGCTGAGGCTGTCTGCGAACCGCGATCCTCCTGTCACAGCCTCCCAAATGCTGGGATTACAAGTGTGCGCCACCACGCCCGGCAGTTTTGTAATAACATTAACCATTTAAGCCATTAGGACATTTTTGGTGGGAGGTGAAACACTGAAATTTAGAAGGTCTTAAAAATTAGTTTTCTAAGCCGGGCGTGGTGGCGCACGCTTGTAATCCCCACGCTTGGGAGGCAGAGACACACCCGGCTAATTTATTATTTTTTATTTTTAAGGGGGAAAAATCATAGATATCTTTATTGGTTAACAGAACCTCTGGAAAAGAGTATTCTCAGGAGGATTTACATAAACTTAAACAGGAATACGAATCTCTTAGAGATTTCTCAGCATTTAGTAGTTTGAGTAGCTAATCTGCAAAGATTCTAAATTTAATCAACTATACAGCTGAACACTTTCCATTTTGAAATATGAGAATATCTTAAGAGGATGTTTATGGGAATGAAATGACTGGGAACAGGGTAATTTTTAAAATGTTAGCAAATTATGGCAGAAGAAAACAAAAAGTAGGGAAAAATACAGTGGGCAGGACACAGCTGTGGTTCTGAGTGGGCCTCTTCTGGTCAGCCAGGGCCTGGGGTAGGCCTATGCTATACTTGCTTTTATAGGCGTGGTGGCGCACACTTGTCATCCCCGCGCTTGGGAGGTGGAGACAGGAGGATCGCGCAGGTTCCAAGCCAGCCCCGCGCGCTGGCTTAGGAGACCCTGTTTCCAAATAAAAATGTAAAAGTAGGTCTGGGAGTGTAGCCCGGAGGTAGAAGGGCTTCCAGGAACCCCAGTACCACCAAAAAAATAAAAAAATAAAAAAATTAAAAATTAAAAAAAATCGAGCTGGAGTTGTATCTCAGAGGTAGGAGGTTCATGGCTTCAATCCCTAGTATCCACCCCCCCACACACACACACACAAAGAAGAAAATGAGTGAGCAGGACAGAATTGGAATTCAAATTTCTCTCCTAGGAAAGCTGATTAAAGAAAGCAAAAACCAGGATTACAGGTCTGTGCCACCACGCCTTTGAAATCGCTGAGTCCCAGATTAAGAAAGGCTCCAGAGAAGAGGAAGGTTCATTGTTGGGTTCCCATTGGGGGCCACGCATAGTATGACAGCCATGGGCAGGAAAGATGGACGAAGGCCCTCCTCTTAGGGAGAGAAGGCAAGCACAGCAACCGCTCATTTACTGACAACGGTAATGCGGTGGATTTATTCCTGAACGGTAATGAGGTGGAGGACGGGTGAACAGGTGTAGCCTGAGGTACCCAGGTTGGAGAAGGGCCCTGGAAGAGGACATTTGAGTTGAGCCACAGTTTTTTCTTTCTTTCTTTCTCTTTCTTTCTTTCTTCCTTCCTTCCTTCATTTATTTATTTATTTATTTAGTTAGTTAGTTAGTTATTTAGTTATTTTGTGGTGCTAGGATAGAACCCAGGGGCATTCTACCTCCAAGCTATACTCCCAGCCCTATTTTAGTTGTTTTTTGTTTTGTTTTGTTACTGTTTTTAATTTGGAAACAAGTTCTCACTAAAAGCCTTCATTGCTTTGAACCTGCGGTCCTCCTTTCTCAGCCTCCCAGCACTGGGATTACAGGCGTGTAGCTCCGCTCCCGGTGAGCCACAGCTATTTGAAAGTCTAGAAAAATATTCCAAGCAAAAGGGCCAGAACATGCAGGATCTCTGGTACAGAAATAAGTTTGATATGTTTGAGGCCAGCATGTGTAAGCTCGTGTATACAACATGAAGATTAGGCTGAACTAGACTGGGCACCGGGAGGAGTGACGGGTCAGACCCAGCAGGAAAAGGGGGCGCTTGAGAGTTTTAAGCAGAAGCGTGACAAATCTGCTTTATGCTTTTAGAAAGAGCTGATATATAAAGATGGACTGTAGGGGGAGTAAGGTGACCAGATACAGTAGAGGAAGGAAAGGTATCTGGGGTTCTAAGTTTTTGTCAAGTGTTTTAGTGAATGCCGGTGGTTTTTTGTTTGTTTTGTTTTTGCAGTACTGGGGATGAAACCCAGGGGCATTCCACCTCCGAGCTCCAGCTCCAGCCCTATCTTTTATTCTTTACTTAGAAACAGGGTCTCACTGAGTTGCAAAGGACCTAAGTAGCTGAGGCTGTGCATGAACAGCGATCTTCCTGTCTCAGCCTTCCAAATGCTGGAAATGCCATGTTTGTTTGTTTGTTTGTTTGTTTGTTTATTTGTTTTTGTTTTACCTATAGCATCTTACCTAGCACCTTATGTGGAATTCTGCAGGCCGGGCATGAGAAAGGTATTACATTATATATTCTTTTTTCTTTTTTCAATATTGAACATTAACCTAGTGGTTTTATATCACTGAGCTACATTCCAGCCCCCTTTTATTATATATAATAATAAAATCACACACACACACACACACACACACACACACACACACACACACATGCATATATAGTAGGTGCTGGGGATCAAACCCAGGGGCATTCTACTTCTGAGATACACCCCCAGCCTGGTTTCATTTTTTGTTTTGAAAGAGTCTTATTAGGTTGTTGAGAGTCTCACCACACTGCTAAGACTGTCCTTGAACTTGTGATCCTTCTTTCTCTGCCTCCCAAGTACTGGGATTACAGGCATGTGCCACCACACCCAGATCCCCCTTTTTATTATAATTATTATTATTGTTGTTGTTGTTGTTGTAGTAGTATTGGTACTGGGAATTGATGCCAGGGCATTCTGCCTCTAAGCTCCACCCCTCACCTCTTTTATTTTTTGTTTGGAAAGCCTCACTAGGTTGCTGAGGCTGTCCTTCAACCTGAGATCCTCCTGCCTCAGCCTCACAAGTAGTGGGATTACAGGTGTGCACCACCATGCCTGGCTCCTTTTTATTTTGAAACACGGTCTCACTAAATTGCTGCAGGTGGCCTAAACTTGATTCTCTTGCCTCAAACTCCTGAAGAGCTAGGATTACAGGCATGTGCCACCATACCCAACATATATCTATATCTGAACTTTATTTATTTATCTAAACTTGGTAAGTTTTGTGTGTGTGTGTGTGTGTGTGTGTGTGTGTGTGTGTGTGTGTATGGTACTGGGGGTGGAACCCAGAGGCTTTCTACCTCTGGGCTATACTCCCAGCCCTATTTTTATATTTTATTTGGAGACAGGGTCTCACAAAGTTGCTGAGAACCTCACTAAGTAGCTGCGGCTGGCTTCGAACCTGGGAGATCCTCCTGTCTCAGCCTCCCAAGCGCGGGGATTACAAGCGTGTGCCACCACGCCTGGCACTTGGTAAGTTTTTCAGACCTCAAGACTGAGCAGTGTCTATGCCAATAGAATTTGATCAAAACTAAATGCACTTGTAGAAGCCATGAGTAGACTAAATATGGTGTTCATACACTATGTTACTAATAAAAACATTTAGATAGCATTTTCATATAAAATTGGAGAATATAAAATGGATATGGTGGTGCATGCCTGTAATCCCGGTACTTGTGAGGCTGAAACAGGAGGGTCACAGGTTCAAGGCCAGTCTCAGCAACATAGACTCTGAGCAACATAGCAAGACTCTGTTTCAATAAATAAAAAGAGGAGCTGGGTGTGGTGGTGCACCCTTGTGATCCCAGCATTTGGGAGGCTGAGACAGGAGGATCGCAGTTTGAGGACAGCCTCAGCTACTTAGTGAGGCCCTTTGCAATTCAATGAGACCCTGTTTCAAAATAAATAATAGAAATAATAGGGCTAGAGGTGTTGCTTGGTGGTAGAATGCCCCTGGGTTCCATCCCCAGTAATGCAAAAATAAATATAGATAGATAGATAGATAGATAGATAGATAGATAGATAGGAGAGGAGGAGAGAGTATAGCTCAGAGGTAAAATGCCCCTGGGTTCAATCTCTAGTACCAAAAATAAATAAATAAATATGAAATTAGAGAATATACACTACAAAGTGCCTTTTATTCAGTGTAGCTATTTATGAAATGTTTGTTTTACTCTAATTTTGAAAATATTCTATGGTTCTCCTGCCTGCATTTAACACAGAAGCTTAATATTTAATGGCTTTCTATAAATAGAGACTGAAGCCAGGTTACTTTTATACAACAGTGGAAACAAGAATTCCCTGTGCTTTTGTTCAATTAAAAGTGTTCATAACCATTTCTCAGCGGAGCTGGTCATTAATTAAGGTTTATGAAGCGCCCAGGGAATTTCACAGAAAGTGTATCAAGTCTCACAAGTACTGTTACACTGGAACCTAGATTCACCGCAATTAGCAGAAGTGCCAGTTAAACATAAATTTCGGTCATCTCAAATACTTGTGGCACTCCTGACCAGTACAGAAAGTCAAAGGAAAGCAACACCACAGACTGCAGAGGTAGCTCAGAAGCAGAGTGCTTGTCTGGCACACAGGAGGCCCTGGGTCCCCAGCACTGAGAGAAAGAAAAATGAAAAATGATACCACATTCACCAGCTAGATTCTTTGCAGATGGGGTGATACTATGCAAGCCAAATAAAATAGAAATCCCCAATTATTGCTGGCTGTAAATAACACAGCTGGGCACGGCACACACACCTGTAATCCCAGTACTTGGGAGGCTGAGATAGGGGAATTACAAGTTTGAGGCCAGCTTTAGTAATTTAGTGAAACCCTGTTTCAAGATAATATAGGGCTGGGGCTATCGCTCAGAGGTAGACTGCCCCTGGGTTCAATCTTCAGTACCACACACACCAAAAAATTAATTAATTAAAAAAACACACATCGTGGTGGCGCACGCTTGTAATCCCTGCGCTTGGGAGGCTGAGACAGGAGGATCACGCAGGTTCAAAGCAAGCCTCAGCTGGCTTAAGAGACCCTGTTTCCAAATAAAATATAAAAAAATAGGTCTGGGAGTATAGCCCGGAGGTAGAAGGCCCCTGGGTTCCATTCCCAGTACCACCAAAAAATAAAAATAAAATAAAAAATAAAATAAAAATAAAAAACATATCACAGTGGAGTTGTCTTATTCATTAAAGAAAAGAAAAAACAAAAAATCCTGAAGTCAGACGTGATGATGCATGTCTGTAATTCTAGTACTTGGGAGACTGAGACAGGAGGATCACAGGTTTGAGGCCAGCCTCAGCAACTCAGTGAGGCCCTCTGCAGCTTAGTGAGACCCTGTTTCAAAGTAAAAGAATAAACTAGGGCTGGGAGTGTAGCTCAGAGGCAGAAGACCCTGGGTTCAAGCTTCAGTATCACTGGGAAGAAGAAAAAAAAAAAAAAAACTGGGAGAGCTGGGCGTGGTGGCGCACGCTTGTAATCCCAGCATTTGGGAGGCTGAGACAGGAGGATCGCGGTTCACCGACAGACTCAATAAAGAATAAAAAGTAGGGCAGTGGGTGGGAAAGGAGCTTAGAATTTTTCTTTGTACATTTTTATTTCATTGACTGGCTCTAAACTGTTTCTTTTCCCCAGTGCTGGAAGTCTGGCATGCCAGGCAAATGCTTATCATTGAGCCGTTAAGCTATATTCCCGGCCCTTTTGTGTGTGGGGTTTTTTTTTTTTTTTTTTTTTTTTTTTTTTTTCCAGTACTGGGGATGGAACCCAGGGACATTGTGCCTCTGAGCTACACCCCCAGCCTTATTTTTTTAGTCTTTTTATTTACTTTTTTTTTTATTTTTTGCGATACTGGGGATGGAACCCAAGGACATTGGACCTCTGAGCTACACCCCCAGTCCTATTTTTTATTCTTTATTTTGAAATAGTCTCACTAAGTTGCAAAGGGCCTAAGTAGCTGAGGCTGTCCAAGAACTGTGATCCTCCTGTCTCAGCCTCCCAAATGCTGGGATTCCAAATGCTGGGATTCCAAGTGTGTGTCACCACGCTTGGCTCTTTGTTTGTTTTATCAGAGAATTCATTTGGAAAGTCTCCCAAATTAATATTTACCCAGTACCTGGGAGGCTGAGACAGGAGGTCCACAGGTTTGAAGTTGGCGTCAGCAACTTAGTGAAGCTTTCAGCAATTTTGCCAGACACTGTTTCCAAATGAAAATTACAAAAGGGCGGGGCATGGCAGCCGGCGCTTGTAATCCCCGTGCTTGGGAGGAAGAGACAGGAGGATCGCGCAGGTTCAAAGCCAGCTGTGCTGGCTTAAGAGACCCTGTTTCCAAAAATAAAAAAGTATAAAATAGGTCTGGGAGTGTAGCCCGGAGGTAGAAGGGCTTCCAGGAACCCCAGTACCACCAAAACAAAACAAAACAAAACGGAAGAATATAACTTGGAGGTAAAATGCCCCTGGTTCAGTCCCCAGCACCACAAAAATACATACATACATACATACATACATACATACATACATACATAGAGACAGACAGACAGACAGACAGACAGACAGACAGACAGACAGACAGACATAAAAACAGAAAGGGCAGAGAGTGTAGCTCAGAGGTAGAATGCTCCTGAGTTTACTCCTCAGTACCTAAACAAAATAAATAAGGTTTTAGTCCCTCTCTGCCTTTTCTCCAGCCACCAGCAGGACGCCGAGGCTCCTTTTATTTTTGAGGAGCTCAGTGGGCTTCACACAAAGGCCTATGGCTTCCGGCAATGAATGGCACGCACCCACCATGGCTCCAACAGACCCGGACGGATGGACGGATGCCACCACCCCAGCTGGGGGCCGGATGCCACCACTCCAGCTGGGGGCCAGGGAAGGTCCATCACCTCCCCAGGCCTTGGTTTCCCGCTTTATAACATCACACTGGCCAAGAGTCGCTGCCGTGACAGCTGTAGTGGCGCCCGCCTGTGCTCCCAGGGCTTTTCATCTTGGGGCAGGGTCTTGCTAAATTGCAGTCTGGCCCAGAACTTGTGATCCTCCCGCCGCAGCTCCCAAGTTGCTGTGATTACAGGTGCGCCCAGTTCTGATTACTTTTTTTTTTTTTTCCAGTACTGGGGATTGAACCGTGGCCAGGAACTTTGTACCTCTGAGCTACACCCCCAGCCCTTTTTTATCTTTTGTTCGGAAATAGGGTCTCTCTAGGTTGCTGAGCGTCTTGCTGTATTGCTAAGGCTGTCCTTGAACCTGAGAGCCTCCTGTCTCAGCCTCCCAAGTACTGGGATTACAGGCATAGATAGCAGCAAGCCCTGCTCCAACTGCATCTTAAATGAAAAGGGCATGAGATTCTATTCCCTGAAGTTCTCATGCCTCCTGTGGTTGCATGACATTCGAGAGGATAATTTAGGATCTGATTCTAGGGTATATCACCAGACATCCTTTCAGTAATAAATCTCTATTAATGGAGACTTAGGCTTAACCTCTATTGTCTTTTAGGAAGGAGCTGTCCAATAGAATTTCCTGCGATGATGGAAATGGCCTGTTCTACCGTGTCCAATAAAGTAGCCAGCCTGAGCACTGGAAACGTGGCTAGTGGATAAGAATTATTTCAATTTAAATTTACAAAGCCACAGGTGACTGCTTATTGGCCACTGCTGTAACTCTAAGAATGATTTGCTTATAACATGCATACACTTCCTTGGATTGCAGTTTCCGTATTCCATTAGCATTGTTAAATCAAAATACTTTTGACTCTGCCAGGTACTTATACTCATTGTGGGAAGACAGATGGAGAGAGAGAGAGAGAGAGAGAGAGAGAGAGAGAGAGAGAGAGAGAGAGAGAGGAAGTTTCTATATAGGATGCTTACATTTGAAGGACGTAACTGATGAAGGTCGGTGTTTAACCTAGAGGTGAGCCAGACTGTTAAGACTCTCAGAGACCTGCACTAGAGCTGCAAGGTGAGCACTGACCGCCATGCCGGGCATGGCAGGAGAGGCAGGTCCCATGTCACTGCAGCAAGGAGGAAGAAGTGCTGGACAGGCCACACGCCAGAGCCTTTACACTGAGGTCTGGCCCAGGGAGGGGACACACAGGGCTAACCAGAAGGTCACTTTCTTTTACCTAGGAGGTCTGTTCCAGGGGTCCCCTTTCTCTTTGATGTAGAAAATAAAACGGGGGGCTTTGGAGTCTAGCTCAGAAAGTGAGCCCCTCCCCCCAGGTACTTAAGTAGAACTAGCATGGCCATGAAGGTCCTTATGGGGGGCGGCACTGGGGATTGAATCTAGGGGCATTCTGAGCTACACACCCAGCCCTTTTCCTTTGAAACGGCCTCAGTAAATTGCTGAGGCTGACTTAAACCTTGGCGATCCTCCGGTCTATCTCCTAAGAACTGGGATAACAGGTGTGCCGCCTCGCACTGCACCAATTTGCTCTCTACACAAAGTTAAGTCAGGGGGGTCTGAGGTTTGGGTTTTGGGTTTAGGGTGGACCGCGATGCTCAGAGGGAGGTGTCGGTGGGGAAGTGTGGGAGGGCAGGAGCTCTCCACGCGGGGCCGGCCTGCTCTAGAGAGCCCGGGGCGGAGAGCAGGCTCGGATGGGGGCTCGGGATGGGGGCGCCCGGGGGCGGAGAGCGGGCTCGGGATGGGGGCGCCCCGGGGCGGAGAGCGGGCTCGGGATGGGGGCGCCCTTGGGCGGCGAGCGGGCTCGGGATGGGGGCACCCGGGGGCGGAGAGCGGGCTCGGGATGGGGGCGCCCGGGGGCGGAGAGCGGGCTCCCGATGGGGACTCGCGATGGGGGCGCCCTCGGGCGGCGAGCGGGCTCTGGATGGGGGCGCCCTCGGGCGGCGAGCGGGCTCGGGATGGGGGCGCCCGGGGGCGGAGAGCGGGCTCGGGATGGGGGCTCGGGATGGGGGCGCCCCGGGGCGGAGAGCGGGCTCCTGATGGGGACTCGCGATGGGGGCGCCCCCGGGGCGGCGAGCGGGCTCTGGATGGGGGCGCCCGGGGGCGGAGAGCGGGCTCTGGATGGGGGCGCCCTCGGGCGGCGGGCCGGCACGGGGTGGGGGCGCCCGGGGGCGGAGAGCGGGCTCGGGATGGGGGCTCGGGATGGGGGCGCCCCCGGGGCGGCGAGCGGGCTCTGGATGGGGGCGCCCCCGGGGCGGCGAGCGGGCTCGGGATGGGGGCGCCCTCGGGCGGCGAGCGGGCTCTGGATGGGGGCGCCCGGGGGCGGAGAGCGGGCTCGGGATGGGGGCGCCCTCGGGCGGCGGGCCGGCACGGGGTGGGGGCGCCCGAGCCCGCACGCGGCAGGGCGGCGCGCGTGCGCGGAGGGCGGCGCGCGGGCCGGGGAGTTGCGAGCGCGCGCGCGGGCACGAGCCTCCGCGGGCGCGCGCGGGCCGCCGTCGCCCCGGTTGCCTCCCCGCGCTCGGCTCGCCGAGGTCCCCGCGGGCGCCGCGGGAGGAGCGGCCGGTGCGCCGCAGCCTGTCGGAGGAGTGGGAGGCCGTCCTCCCGGGTCGAGGCCGCCCCGGGCGCCGGGCTGACGGCCCCGCCGAGCCGAGACCGCGGCCGAGGAAGGCGGCGCACGTCGGGCCACGTCCTGGAGCCGGGAGGAGGCCGGGGGGACCATGTCCAGGAAGTACTACGAGCTCTCCACCACCGAGCGCGCCATCACAGGTGCCGGGCGGCCGGCCCTCCCCTGCGACCGGGAAACGGCCCTCGCAGGGCGACAGCTCGGGGGCCAGGGACCGGGGATAGAGGACGGAGGGGGAGGACGAGGATGGAGGCTGGAGGGGAGGCTGGAGGCTGGAGGCTAGAGGACGGAGGATCAGGGGGAGGATGGAGGATGAGGGATGGAGGATGGAGGGGAGGCTGGAGGACCGGGACAGAGACTGGAGGACGGAGGGGGAGGCTGGGGCCCTGGCCGCGCCCTCCCGGGCAGGACCTGACGGGCTGGGACAGGCGAGGGCGCCCACCCGGCAGGACAGCCCCTGGTCCCGGCGCTGCCGGGGGCGCCCAGACCCACAGCAGCTAGGTGCGTGGGTACCAGTACTGCCCCGAGTGCGGCCGCGCCTCCTTTTCTTCTTGTGTGTCTGGGGTGGTGCCGGCAGAGTTCACTGGACGCTTCCGAGTCGTGTCTTTCTTTAGGATCAGGCCTTTCTTGACAGCCCCATCCCCAGTCCTGTACCTTTGGGCCCACTTTTGATCATCATAAGCCACCGCACTTACTAAAAGAAACTTAATGGGGGTGACATCAGTGCAGATAAGTCCGCTTTATGTTTAAAGGAACCGACAGATCTATCTCTTGACATGCTGTTGGTACTTTATTTCCTCTTGGGCTCTTAGGTCGAGAATAATGTTGGCTCCACCGGCATTATATTTTCCTCATCGTGGTGTTAGAAGAACAAAGCGTAAATTCCTCCTTTCTGAGTTCTCTAGGTTCTGTGTCTGGTTGTTTGTGCCTTTAAACTGACGAGACCTGTCAAACATAACTAATTCATGTGCGCTTTTGTTCATCCTGGAAGACTTAGCCTGACCCTTCTCTCTCAGTATTAATAATTGATTTGAAAACACTACAAGAATGGAATAGACTTAGACTAGCTGTGCCCTTGGGCTTTGCATGAAGTCTTTGGAATTACAGTGGGGAAAGCTATCAAAATGCCCCCCTCCCCCATTTTGGTATTAGAGAACGGAAACTAAGGTTGTGCTGATGATACATTTTTTTTTTAAAGGGCAAGGAGCCTATGGCATGTTCAGGGCAGGGGAAGAACAGTGTTAGTATCATAAATGTTGGTAATCTGCATTAAGTAGTACTTAGTAAATATGATGTTGAGGCTACTCAGAATTTGATTTTCTTTAGGATGAAGGGAATCATTCATAGAGCTGAAACTTATCTTTTTAACAGCTAAATTATTTTTGACCATTTTAATGTAAGTCTTCCTAGTATCTAACTCACAGGAAGTATCTAACCCTCTTTTAAGACTCAGAATATGCTATCCATACCTTTTCTGATGAGTCAAGGTCATCTGCGTATATATTAACTTCTGTACTGTGCTATTAATATAGCTCGTGCTGTCCGCTACGTAAGGGTGTTGGCAATTTTCATCTCCTGTACTAAGATGACCCCTCACTGCTGTAACATTTTAGTGTTTTTTTTTTTTTTTTGCAGTATTGGGAACCCAGTGGCATTTTGCCTCCAAGCTACACTCCTAGCCCTGTTTTTTATTCTTTATTTTTTTGAAACAGGGTCTCACTGAGTTGTGAAGGGCCTCAGTAAGTAGCTGAGGCTGTCCAGGAACCGCGATCCTCCAGTCTCCGCCTCCTGGATGCTGGGATGACAGGCCCTGCTGCTTTGTCTGTTTTTATCTCTTCAGTACTGTCCTGTCCCCTGTCACAGATGCCCTTACTGCCTTCTAATCTGCTTCTTCTAAGCTGAAGTAGGCAGGGAAGCCAGATAAGTCAGAACGGTGTGCCAAGTCAGGATAAATAAGGTCTGAGTGAAGATTAGTGGCAGCCCTTGGACCTTCAGCAGTCTTGAAATTTGATCACCATTGTACAATCTAATTTCCACCATAACAGGCCGTAAGATATGTGGGGGAAACTTAAGGACCCATTCAGACCCTTAAATATAGAAGTAAAGTATAAAATGGTTACAATGCAGGTGCTGATTCATGCTGGGTGTGTTCATACCTTAAGTCAACACTACTTTCATAGTGTCATATGCTACAAATTTATTTTTAGCAAAATAAAAAATTACTGAATGTTACATACTTACTTTCTTTTTAACTAAGGATTGAACTCAGAGGCATTCTATCTCTGAGCTACATCCCCAGCCCCTTTTTACTTTTTAATTTTGAAACAGGTTCTCACTAAGTTCCTGAGGATCCCACTAAGTTGCCTAGGTTGTCCTGGAACCTGTGATCCTCCAGTCTTAGCCTCCCAAGTACTGGAATTACAACCAAGCACCGCCACACCCAGCTTGTGGTTCTTTTTTATTTTATTTTTATTTATTTTTTTGGTGGTACGGGGTTTTCTGGAAACCCTTCTACCTCCGGGCTACACTCCCAGACCTATTTTATACTTTTTATTTGGAAACAGGGTCTCTTAGGCCAGAGCAGCTGTCTTCGAACCTGCGTGATCCTCCTGTCTCCTCCTCCCAAGGGCGGGGATTACAAGGGTGTGCCACCACGCCCGGCTTGAAGTTTCTTTTAAGAAAATAATCAAAAGCTACTTAGGAGGCTGAGGCCTAAGCAGCACATCTTCCAGACCTCAGCAATTTAGTGACACCCTGTCTTAAAATTTTTAAAAAAGGAGAGTCTGGGGGTATAGATTAGAGATAGAGTGCCCCTGAGTGTGATTGCCAGTACCACTAAAAATAAAAAAATAAAAAAATAAAAAAATAAAAAAAGATGTGACTGTGTAAGTCAGCAAGGTCCATTGTCCTGGACATCAAATTTTGATCTGATGCTATCTTGTCTGGCCAGATTTGCCTGTATCTCTTCACAACTCAAAAGCTTCTTCAGAGGTGATACCACACCCCGGTTATTTTGGGTTTTGTTATTTCCTGTTAACTTCAAAGTCTGCTTAATTGTTTTGTTTGAGCAAGACTTGGAGAAGGGTGAGTGGGTGGGCGTGATCTGTATTTAAGTGTCCTTTAAATGGAGTGCTCTGAACCTGGAAGGCGAGTCTGGTAGTCAGAAAACCTAGGTTTTACTTCTGCTTCTGGAATTTATTTGTGACCTGGTGTTTCTTTTTAGTTCTAGCCTTTTTACTTGCATTAATAATCTCATCTGGAATAATGTCTTCTCTGTCAAGCCTGGGTCATGCAAGTGACAGAGGGCTGTGGAAAGCTTAAGATAAACACTACGAGAGTAGCTTGGATAACAGATCTCTTACTGTAGCAGTGGTCAGTAGAGAAATCATTAACATTGAAAACATGCCGGCATTAGAAAGCGTATGGAATTATAGGTTAGGAAGCCCTTCCAGGTCAGAAGAGATCTGTTCCACAATACAAAGTCACCTTATCTGGGCAGAGTCCCATCTGTCAGCATTCGAAGAGACAGGCACTTCTGTTTTAGTTCTTTGGCAGCCGGCTTCTTCTCTAGTAGCTGAACATGTTTATGTTTAAAACTTCTTAGGGTTTCACCCGCTCATTAAGTATTTATTGAGTGCTGTCCACAGTGGACCCTAGTAGGTTCCCACTTGCTTCTTTCTTTGC
The DNA here is from genome assembly GCF_963383645.1 of Muscardinus avellanarius. NCBI lineage: Eukaryota > Metazoa > Chordata > Mammalia > Rodentia > Gliridae > Muscardinus > Muscardinus avellanarius. Next base: position 13,057,699 of record NC_137800.1, on the reverse strand, counting down.
GTTCCTTTGTGTGTGTGGTACTGGGATTGGACCCAAGGGCAGTCGAGCTCTGAGCTACACCCCAGCCTTTTTGATTTTTTGTTTTGAACCTGGGTCTTGCTAGGTTGTTGAGAGTCCCACTGTGTTGCTGAGGATGTCATGGTCCTCCTGTCTCAGACTTTTTTAGGCTGGAATTTAGCTCAGTGGCAAAGTGCTTGCCTTGCAGGTGTGGAGCTCTGGGTTCAATCCTCAATTCCACAAACAAAACAAAACAAACCCTTCTTAAAAAGGTATTTTAAAATAAATACTACACGCCTTAATGAGTAGAGGAGAAAGAAATCGTTTTCACAGTGTATTTCCCTGCCGCGGCACCACAACACTTACCCATTTAGTCAGGGCTCAGATGACAGGCCTGGGAGCCAGCGCAGACGTTTTATTTTTGACATTTACCGCACGTCCAGTTCCTGTGGGCTTCAGTGCTCATGGGCCTCTGTTTTCTGCCTGGCTACCTCATCTCCTTTGATTGCTCGATCGTGTGGCTATTGGGATCTCTGAGGAATGGAAGGGACCCTCCTTGTGGCTATCGGGATCTCTGAGGAATGGAAGGGACCCTCCTTGTGGTAGAAATCCTTCTTGAGCACTTCCTGGCGGGGGTTAAACCCCTAGCTGTTGAATGGTGCCTGTGTGCTAACGCTCCCTCACCTTGTGCCCCGCCCCCCATCTCCAGCCTACTTACTTCACCACTGCCTGTGGGTCCCTGGAATGTTTTATGTCCGAATGGGCTCTTTGCGTTACCTCTATGTGGAATCTTATCCCACAACTGGCTTTACCCTATTTGCCTATTTTTCAAGATTGAGCCAAGAGGGCTTTGGAGAGCTTTTTCTCCTCTGCTAGGGCGTTGTAGAGAGTAATGGTTTTAGATCATAGGCTTTAGCTGGGCATGGTGGTGCACCCTTGTAATCCCAGCATTTGGGAGGCTGAGACAGGAGGATTGTGCAGGTTAGAAGCCAACCTCAGTTACTTAGTGAGGCCCTTTGCAACTCAATGAGACCCTGTTTCCAAACAAAGAATAAAAAATAAGGCTGGGGGTTTGTTGTTCAGAGGTAGAATGCCCCTGGATTCCATCCCCAGTACCGAAAAAAAAAAAAAAAGAACATAGGCTTTGAAGTCAGACATATCTGAATTGAAATTGTGTGTGTGTGTGTGTGTGTGTGTGTGTGTGTGTGTGTGTGTGATACTAGGGATTGAACCCAAGGGCATTCTACTTCTGAGCTATACCCCCAGCTTTATTTCATTTCTTATTTATTTTAAATTATTATTATTATTATTATTTATTATGGTATTGGGGATGGAACCCAGGGCATTCTACCTCCGAGCTATGCCACCAGCCCTATTTTTTATTCTTTATTTTGAAACAGGGTCTCACTGAGTTGCAAAGGGCCTCACTAAGTAGCTGAGGCTGTCCATGAATCACAGTCCTCCTGTCTCAGCCTCCCAGATGCTGGGATTACAAGAGTGCGCCACAATGCCCAGCTCATTGTGTGTGTGTGTGTGTGTGTGTGTGTGTGTGTGTGTGTGTGTGTGTTACTGGAGATTGAACCCAGAGAGGTATTCTAGCTCTGAGCTACACCCCCAGACCTATTTTTTATTCTTTATTTTGAAACAGGATCTCACTAAGTTGCAGAGGTGCTCATTTAGTAGCTGAGGCTGGCCGCGGACCTGCAATCCTCCTGTCTCAGCCTCCCAAGTACTGAGATCACAAGCCTGTGCCACATTGTCTTTTAATAGCTGCATGACTGGACTAATCAGTTAACTTGTTTGACCTCGGTTTGCCTTTCTGTAGAACAGGGATAATAACACCCAGTATACAGGGTAATTGTGAGGATTAAATAAACTTTCAAAGTGCAGCATCAGGCACATGGTAAGTTCTTACAAATGTTACCTGCCGTCATAATCACCATCACCATCATCATCATCATCGTTAGATACTTCCTCTTTTTAGCCCTTAGAAACAGTCTCATTGCTTTATAAATTTTAAAGACGGTTTGGGCCAGAAGTGGTGGCCCAAAGTGCTCAGTGGTGGAGCACTTGTGTGGCATATTCTGGGCCCTAAGTTTGACCTCCAGAACCAAAAAATAAATAGATAAAAAATTGTTTTCTTGTCATCCCCGCGCTTGGGAGGCAGAGACAGGAGGATTACACTGGTTCGAAGCCAGCCTCGCTGGCCTAAGAGACCCTGTGTCCAAATAAAAAATATAAAATAGGTCTGGGAGTGTAGCCCGGAGGTAGAAGGGTTTCCAGGAACTCCAGTACCACCGGAAAAAAAATTGTTTTCATGCCAAATCCTTCTCTTCACATGGAAGAGCGGTGTATCCTTAATGCTGACCACGGAGGCTAGCACATGAGGCTAGCACATGGTTAGGTGCTTAGCAGCTGTTTCAGTACAAGCAGAAGCAGCTTCGACTATGGGAGACGGAGCAGCAAAGGGCACAAGCTAACTCCTAGCCACGTGACCTTGCTTATTTATTTTCCCTGCCACAACTTTCAAATGGGAAGCAATACCTACCTTAGAATTACAGATTGTGTTTTATACTCAATGTGAAGTGTTTGCCTCCGTGGTTGCTTAATTCTACAGATTTACCCAGGGGCTTTCTACCTCTGAGCTACACCCCCAGCCCCATTTTTATTCTTTATTTTGAAACAGGGTTTCACTGAGTTGCGGAGGGCCTCACTAAGTAACTGAGGCTGGCCACGAACCTGGATCCTCCTGTCTCAGGCTCCCAAGTACTGGGATTATAAGTGTGCGCCACAACGCCCAGCTTAATTCTACAGCCTAAAAGCATTAGTAGCTGGGCGTGGTGGTACAGGCCTGTAATCCCAGCACTTGGAAGATGGGAAAACCATGGGTTCACAGCCAGCCTCAGCAACCTTATGAGGCCCTCTGCAACTTAGTGAGACCCTGTTTCAAAATAAAAAATAAAACAGGATTAGGGGTATAACCCAGAGATAGACTGCTCCTAGTTTAACTCCTCAGGTACCACACAAAAAATAATCTTATCATACCCCATAAATTTACGTTATTATGACTTTTCATAGCGTGTGTGTGTGTGTGTGTGTGTGTGTGTTTGTGTGTGCTGTCCTCGAACCGAGATCCTCCTCTCTCAGCCTCCCAAAACTCCCAAACAGAAACGCCTAATCTGAGCAAAGCATACCCATCTAGTTCCTCATGAGGCTGAAAATGTTTCTTTCCTTCTTTCTTTCTTTCTTTCTTTCTTTCTTTCTTTCTTTCTTTCTTTCTTTCTTTCTTTTTTTGGTGGTACTGGGGTTCCTGGAAGCTCTTCTACCTCCGGGCTACACTCCCAGACCTATTTTTACATTTTTATTTGGAAACAGGGTCTCCTAAGCCAGCGCACGCGGCTGGCTTTGAACCTGTCTCTGCCTCCCAAGCGCGGGGATTACAAGCGTGGGCCACCACACCCAGCTGTGACTTCATTTCTAACAGGCCAAATAGCCTAATTGCAAAAACAGTGCTGCTCAAATAAAGTATCTCTTTATGCCTTCTAGGAAAAAATCTCATTTCTGTTAACTGTTGCTGATAGTTGTTATTTCTTACTTGGTTGGAGGAGGGCCACATCTTAGCTCTCTTGGAAAGGAGTTCTGTGACCATCCAGCAGGGAACTGTCTCAAAGAGTTTGGTCAGATCACTGCAAGAAAATAATTTGTTCTAATAAGTTATGAAAGAATCTGAAAGGCACATATGGCTTTTAGTAGCAATATTTAATGAAACCTCTTCAGCAGCGTTCAACTGGCTCCTAATTAGAAAGACAGGTGAGCAGCTTAGGAAACGTGTCTGAGTCTGTGAAAGTAGGGCAGGCTCACAGGCTTAAAATAGGCATGAAAGCAGAGTTATTTGTGGTGAACAGAGATGGCTACTTAGTAAATCCTTGTGTCCCACGAGGATAAGACTATAAAATAATCTCAAGATGTTAGCTTATAGGCCAGTAACTTTTCAGGCCCACTTTTCATAGTTCAGGATTGACATGGTCATTATATAATCTCTGTAGTGGATAGTGATGTGTGTGTGTGTGTGTGTGTGTGTGTGTGTGTGTGTGTGTTTATACATATTATTGCAGTATGCTGAGTTGAATTTGATGGTATAAAGGCTACTCCAGAGTTTCTTCAGTATACTTTTGTCTAGAAACTTGGTTTTTAAAGAGTTACTTCATTTTCATCCTGATAATTACAGATTCTGGGATGTTGCACAGAAATGCATAGGAAGTTTCTAAAATCCTTCCCACCCGCCATAGTGTCAACCTCACACCACTGCAGAAAACAAGAAGCAAAAACCAGAAGCTGACATGGAACAACCCAGGTTTTTCCGATTTCACCAGTTACACGTGTACGCCTGTGTGAGTGGGTCTGTGCAGCACACACGTACTGGTTACACACGCAGCCTGGGCTACTCCAGCACTGGCAGGTGTTCATGGCAGGCCAGGGCGGTAGTCAGAGGCAGAGCACTTAACCAGCATGCAGAGAAAAAACACGTAGACAGCACATCAGCCCAATACTTCTGTTATTTTCCTCTTTCTCTACTGGAAACTCGTTTTTATCCTTTGTTTTTTGTTTTGAATCATGTGCATACCTGGTTTGGCTTCAAAGTTGGAAGCACTATAAAAAGAGTTTTTGTTGAAATCCAGGTAACCCAGTAGCAACTAGGTAAAACCCAGGTTTAAGAACACTAACAGGTAGGATGAGCTGGCTTAGGATGGTGGTTCTCAGCGATCTGGTTACCAGCCAGAGACACCTGTAGCGCTCATAAAAAACAGAAAAAAACGGGTACTGTGGTCCATTCCAGGTAAGTCTCAAAAGCTCTGTTGAGGATAAAGCTGCAAGTTGAGGGCTGGGAGTGTAACTAACTGGTAGAGCCCTTGCTTGGCATATATGATGCTCTGGGTTTAATCTCAAACACCAGAAAAACAGCCTCAGCAATTTAGTGGGGCTCTCCACAACTTAGTGAGACCCTGTTTCAAAAGGAAAGAAAAGAAAAGAAAAAGAAAAAGAATAAGAAAATAGGCTGGGTGTGTATCTCAGAATTAGAATGCCCCTGTGTTTAATACTCAGTACTACCCCCAAAAAAAAAAAAGAAAAAGAAGACTTAGTAGGGCATGGTGACACATGCCTGTAATTCCAGTGACTTGTGAGGCTGAGGCAGAGGGATGATGTGTTCAAGGCCAGCCTGAGAAGTTGAGCGGGATCCTGTGTCAAAATCAAAGAGGGCTGAGGGCGTCCTCAGTGCTAGAACACTTGCCGAGCATGAGGTTCTTGGTTCAGTCTCCAGTACCACCAACAAAGGAGAGAACAAGCAAGCATATATTCAACATGGATACAGAAAACTTAAGTGTGTGTGTTACTGGTTTTGAACTCAGGGTAATTCTACCCCTGGGCTACACCCACAGCCCTTTTTATTTATTTTGAAACAAGGTCTCACTATGTTGCAGAGGCCCTTACTAAGTTGCTAAGGCTGGTTATTAAGCTGTGATCCTCCTGTTTCAGTCTCCAGGTACTGGGATTACAAATGTGTGCCATCATGGTCAGGTAAACTTTTAATTTTTTAATTTATTTTTATTTTTTGCAATACTGGGGGTGTAACTCATGGGCATTCTACTTCCAAGCTACAACCCCAGCCCTATTTTGTTGTTGTTGTTGTTCTTTATTTTCAAATAGGGTCTCACTGAGTTGCAAAGCGCCTCACTAGGTATTAGCTGAGGCTGTCTGTGAACTGTGATCCTCCTGTCTTAGCCTTCCAAATGTTGGGATTGCAAGTGTGTGCCCCATCCCTGCCTTAATTTTTAAAATAAATTTGTTTTGAGGATTGGACCCAGAATTTCACAGATACTATAGGAGGCCAGTCTCTGCTTACTTAGTGAGGCCCTCTACAACTCACTAAGACACTGTTTCAAAATAGTGAATAAAATAGGGTTGAGAGTATAGTTCAAAGGTAGAATGCCCCTGGGTTCAGTTCCCAGTACTACAATACATAATACATAATACATACATACATAATACATACATACATACATACCTATAAAATAAAATAGCTGGAGCCGGGCTTGGTGGCACACGCTTGTAATTTCCCGCGTTTGGGAGGCAGAGACAGGAGGATTGCGCAGGTTCGAAACCAGCCGCGCACGCTGGCTTAGGAGACCCTGTTTCCAAATAAACATGTAAAAATAGGTCTGGGAGTGCAGCCCAGAGGTAGAAGGGCTTCCAGGAACCCCAGTACCACACACACACACAAAAATTAGCTGGGGGTAGTGGCACATGAGTGTGATCCTAGTACTTGGGAGGCTGAGTTGGAAGGATCACAGGTTTTCAGCCAGCCTCAGCTATTTAGTGAGGCCCTCCACAACGTAATGAGACCCTGTGGAAGTGGCTTTGACCCAGGCAGAAGCCCAGCCCAGGCTCACTCCTCCTATACCTCCTGGGTTTCTGTAGCCATCTTTGATTTCCCCTTATAATCTTCCAACACTTAGTATATACATACATTGCATTGTTTCATGGTCTTGTGTTTATACTGTATCATGTTTTGTGTGGATTATTTTGTTGCCTTAACTAGAATATTACATCCTTCAACATAAACTCCATAGGGTTTAATGTGTGTCTTCCATACATTGTACAAAAGTAAACTGCTTCATTGTTACAAAGAAGAGTTTTAGCTTGTGTTTCACTAATTGAAGTTGATATCAGAAAGGTAAATTAGTGACTTGTTATTTTTATTCTCTTTTAAAATAGAGTTGCAAGTTTCTTACTATTCATTAGTACAATCCAGGTGTTAAGTGTCTTGTAAATACTTTGTTCCCAACAGTATTTGAAACTTTGGAAGTTTTTTTGATGTGTGTGTGTGTGTGTGTCTGGGTAAGAATTAGAGTAGATCCAGGATTTTCACTAAGAACATTTTGACTCTGTGTGTGTGTGTGTGTGTGTGTGTGTGTGTGTGTGTGTGTGTTTAAGAGAGAGCTGGGTATGGTGGTGCACACTTGTAATCCCAGTACTTGGGGAGCTGAAACAGGTTCAAGGCCAGCCTCAACTACTTAAGTGAGGCCCTCCACAACTTAGTAAGACCCTGTTTCCAAATAAAATAAGTAATAGGGCTAGGAATGTAGCTCAGAGGTAGAATGCCCTTGGGTTCTATCCCTTGTACGAGAGAGAGAGAAAGAGAGAGAGAGAGAGAGAGAGAGAGAGAGAGAGAGAGAGCGAGCTAGTTACAGGTGGTTATCTAGAAGCAAGTACAATCCTTTTGTTTCCACAGCAGTATATCTTGCATATGACTTATTTTTTGCATGTTATGCAGATGCAGTTGTTGTTTAGACTTAAATTGTAGTGATTTCTCAGAGATTATTTTCATTCTAGCCCATGCCATATTACTCTGATTTTAAGAAAAAGTATTAGAGATTATTTGATGCTATGGCCTGTTTGTGTCCCCCCCCCAAAAAAAAAATTTGTAGGTTGAAATCTTAGTCCCCAAGGAGGGGGTATTAGGAGGTAAGGTCCAGGGAGATGACATTTTTGTAAACTCCTAAAAGAAAATAGATGAGAAATATTTGTGACCTTGGGGTAGACGAAGTTTTCTTAGGTCACAAAAAACATGAACCATAAATACTGGTACTTGACATCATCAAATTTAAATCTTAAGCCAGGCGTGGTAGCACACACTTGTAATCCTAGCAGTCTGGAGGCAGAGACTGGCAGATCATGGTTTGCAGACAGCCTCAGCTACTTATTGAGGCCCTCTGCAACTTAGTGAGACCCAGTTTAAAAATAAAAATACAAAATAGGGCAGGAGATGTAGCTGGGTTCCATCCCCAGACCCACCCACCCCCATACACACACAAATTAAATATTACTTTTCTAGGGCATTATTAAGTTTAAGTCTTACTCTTCTAGAGATGATTAAGAAAAAGAAAAGGCAGCTGGGTGTGATGTGATCCTAGTACTTGGGAGGCTGAGACAGGAGGACCTCAGGTTCATGGCCAGCCTCAACAATTTAGCAAAGCCTACAAATGGGAGGAAATATTTATTTATTTATTTATTTTATTATATTTTATTTTTTGGTGGTACTGGAGGTGGAACCCAGAGGCTTTCTACCTCTGGGCTATACTTCCAGACCCATTTTTTATTTTATTTGGAAACAGGGTCTCAGTTAAGTTGCTGAGAGCCTCACTAAGTAGCTGAGGCTGGCTTTGAACCTGTGTGATCCTCCTGTCTCAGCCTCCCAAGCGCGGGGATTACAAGTGTGCGCCACCACGCCTGACATTAGAGGAGGAAATATTTATACTAGGTATGTGCTACTGAAGATGGCTATTCAGAATATGTAAGGACTTTATGGTTCTCTAATAAGTAGACAACCAGTGGAATTTAAAAACAGGCAAGTTGGGTGTGGAGGCACATGCTTGTATTGGGGAGGCTGAAACAGGAGGATAGCAGGTTTGTGACCAGCCTCAGCAATTTAGTGAGACCCCATAGTCTGCATGAGTCCCTGAGAAGTTACTTTTAGATTGTTTTAACTGGTACTGAAACAGCTGTGTCTCAGCAAACTGATATTAAAACAAGAAGCTTCTGCTTAGATGGACTGAGATACACTGTGGTTTGGTTTGGTTCAGTTTATCTGTTTTGCAAGTTGGTGTTTTTCTGAGCATTTGTGAGCAATGTGTAGCTTCTGTTTCAATTCTCAGCTTTTGATCAGCTAAACTGGAGGATTTATTACTTCGGGGAGGCGATAAGTCAAGATCTGCACCATCATCTGACCAGCTGGGATATTTATCAAGCCTTTGATGGTGGGCATATTGAACTCCAAAGCTCACAGCCAGTTTGTTCTTTTTTTTATAGATGCCTTGAATGATCATTTGTCAGATGATCTTGTGTGGTAATGGCTGCCTATCGGCATGTAAGATGCTTGAGATTCATTTGACCTCCGCAACAGACAAGCTCAGACAAGAATTACTATTAAAGTTTGAAATTATGTCTCATATAGCTCATGGTCTGTTTGGATCTTGCTTTGGTAACTAGGCAATTGTTTTTTAGTTTGGATGTGGATTTTTCACATTTGCAAGGGTCTGAGTTTTTAGTATAATATTTGGTGGTATCAAAGATAAAGGTTTTAGCCAGGTGTGGTGGTACACACCTGTAATCCCAGTACTCTGGAGACTGAGACAGCAGGATCACAGGTTCAAGGCTAGCCTCAGCAATTTAGTGAGACCCTGTTTCAAATAAAAAAGAGCTGGTGGTGTAGCTTAGATGTGGAATGCCTCTGGGTTCAATCCTCAATACCATAAACAAACAAACAAACAAACAAGTCTTATTAGTACTAGCAAAAGAGGAAACGGTGTCTACTGACAGTTTTGAATCTTGACTCAGTGGAAAAAGAAGAAAATGGCCAAGAAGATAAAGCACAAAATCCTGCAAAGTACGTGCTAATCACTAGCTTTTGCCATCCAGGAGGTTCTTCGGTGCTGAGCTGATCTTGGCCATAGTCTATTCTCAGTGTCTTCTGCTTCTGGGCCAGATGGTGTGGGAAGTCCTGACGCAGCCCCAGGGCTTGTCCATGGACTTGATGTCAGCGGTGAATAGGATTAGTGTCCCCTGTGTGTGTCAGCAGTTGGGAGTGCATGCGGCTCGCGAGGCTCGAGTCCTGATCTTTAGCTGACAGCTGTGAAGAAGCAGAAACCATTTACGGATGCTGAAACCATAGGCTTTAGTTAACTTATTATACTAATCATCATTATCAGAATGGGAAAGAGTGGAATCTCCTATTATAGTAAAGCACATATGGGTTTTTATAAGGATTTAGTCACTGATTATCCTGGAAGTAAGAACATGTTACAATGGGGAGGATGTGGGCACATGCTCAGGCCTGAAGGCCTTTCTGTATCTGTAAAGTGTAGTACCGGTACGAGCCTGTTGAAACCTAGGTATGGAAACTTTCTTGTGTCAGGCTTTGTACATGAATGTGTGTTTTCTTTAACCTGAGAGATACCCAAATATTGAAGCATAATTTATTTATCTTTAGAGACAGGGTCTCAATCTGATCTGCAGCTCTTCTGCTCAAGTGACCCTCCTGCCTCAGCCCCTGAGTAGCTGGGACTCCAGGCATGTGCCACTGAGCCCAGCTAAAGCATAGTCATCCTCAACATGTTTTAATTATATATGATTAACTTAGGCCCCACTTCATTTTTGATTTGTCATGGGTTTTTTTTTTACAATCCAAATATAATAAACCAAAGATTTGATTAATTAAATGTTGGAGAATGCCAAGCAAAGCTCATAATTTCTGTTATCATTTGAAGCTTTTTAAAATAGGATAAAGTACCACAGCTTTATGTTATATAATGGCCATTTAGTATACATATAAAGATACTGCAGGTGCAAACTACATCTTTTTTTTTTTTTGCGGGTCTGGGGATGGAACCCAGGGGCATTTGACCTCCGGGCTACACCCCCTGCCCTATTTTTTATTCTTTATTTTGAAACCGGGTCTCACTGAGTTGCAGAGGGCCTCACTAAGTAGCTGAGGCTGTCCGTGAACCACGATCCTCCAGGTCTCAGCCTCCCAAATGCTGGGATTACAAGTGTGCGCCACCACGCCTGGCTCTAAACTACATCTTAACAGTTTTATTGTTCTGAACTTGGGAAAGACAAAATCAAAGAGAATTGTCATGTGATAAAATAAGAGTCCTGAATACCCTTATGTAAGATATAGTTGAGACAATGTATTTTTTACTTTATTTTAAAACAATGTATTTTTACTTTATGTTATTTGTATATGTTTTTATTGGTGCAATATAGTCTCACACATAATGTAAATCATGTTGACATGATGTGCACGCCCACAGCACTTGGCACCCCCTGACCCCGCTGCTTCCCCAACTCCCCCCTTCCCCACACAGAGTACTGAGGTTGACATCACTATTTCACATATGTAAACATAGCCAGTGGTAATAATTCCTTCAGTGAACCTCACTCTTCCCTTCCCCTTCCCCTGGACCACCTCCTTGGCTCCAGAGGTTTCGCCTCCATTATCTGGAATCCCTCTGACATCCCAGTTACTTTCTAGTTTCTGCATACTAGAGAAAACATATGACCTTTTACTTTCTCTGAACAAATTCTCCTTTTTATTTTGGGATTAGGAAAGTCTTTTATGGAGGCAATTTTAGAACTTAGATTGCACTCGGGGGCTCTGCATGCCAATGAAAGAACACAAACCCTTGCACAGTCAGAGTTGTGCTTCTTTTCATATTTTGAGGCCTTTCTCTTATTTATGCTTTCCCCAAGAGGTTTTTGTTTGTTGGTTTGTTTTTTTGGTACTCAGGAATGAACCCTGGAGTTCGTTCTACCTCTGAGCTATACCCCCAGCCCTATTTTATTTTTATTTTTGAAACAGTGTCTTGCTGAGTTGATGAAGCTGGCCTCAAACCTGTTATCCTCCAGTCTCACCTCCTAAGTACTGGGATTACAGGATTACAGGTATGCGCCACCATGCCTGCCCAAGAGGTCATTTCTAATTACAAATCTTTCCTTGGTGAATGTTTTAGAATTAGAATTCAAATTTAAAAATTAGTCATTGAGCAGGGCGTGGTGGCATATGCTTATAATCCCAGCATTTGGGAGGCTGAGACAGAAGGATCTCAGTTCACGGACAGCCTCAGCTACTACTTAGGGAAGCCCTTTGCAACTCAGTGAGACCCTATTTCAAAATAAAGAATAAAAAACAGGGCTGGGGGTATAGCTCAGAGGTAGAATGCCCCTGGTTCCATCCCTAGTACTGAAAAAAAAAAAAGCATTCATGGTATATATTGTAGCATAATATATATATACATATATGTATGTATGTATGTATGTATGTATGTATTGTAGCTTAGAAACTTACAGCTTAGAAACTTTTTCCACATAGTTCTGGTGCTGTGGATGTGAAAGTATGGATTTATTAGATTTAACTTGTCACCTAAAGGAAGTGTGTTTTTTGGTTGTCTATGCATTTAAGTATCTTAATTTTTTTCTTCTTATTCTAGCTGTCCCCTTTCCTCCGACCCGACGGCTTACTCTGAAGGAAGTATTTGAGCATGGGAAACCTAAAATTGATGTCTTAAAAAACCATTTGGTTAAGGAAGGCCGAGTGGACGAAGGCGTTGCCTTGAAGATCATCAACGATGGAGCCGCCATCCTGAGACAGGAGAGCAATATGATAGAGGTGGAGTCTCCCATCACAGGTGCGGGAGCTCGTGGCCGCAGCTAGGTGTGAGCAGAGCTGGGGGAACGACTACAGATTTCCCACGAAAATGTGGCCTAACAAATTTTCTAGAAAATTTGAAGCAGTCTTTGTTTTTTAGGATTAGTTAAGATGTCTGTTGTTCCTTAAAGAAATGCAATTTTAAACGGCTGATATTTCCAGTAGGATTATTTAGTATCGGTAGATTGACTACAGTTGTACAGTAGTTAAGTCAAAAGCTAAAGTAATTTAAATTAAAAAAAAGTTAAACTATGAAGCTGTGCATGGCGGTCCAGCCTCCGATCTGAGCGTATGGGAGGCTCCGATCCAGCTTAACAAGATCCTGTTTCCAGCTGGGCGTGGTGGGGCACGCTTGTAATCCCCACGCTTGGGAGGCAGAGACAGGAGGATCGTGCAGGTTCAAAGCCAGCCGCGAGTGCTGGCTTAGGAGACCCTGTTTCCAAATAAAAATGTAAAAATAGGTCTGGGAGTGTAGCCCGGAGGTAGAAGGGCTTCCAGGAACCCCAGTACCGCCAATAAATAAATAAATAAATAAATAAATAAATAAATAAATAAATAAATAAAAACCAAGATCCTGTCTCCAGAAAAATACAAAAAGGACTGGGTGTAGCTCAGCTCAGAGATAGAATGCCCCTGGATTCAATTCCAATTACCAAGAAACCCCAAAGTACAAAAAAAAACCCACAAAAAGTTAAAAATGTTACCTCTGTTGGTGTACTGTCTTTCTCAGCTAAGACATAAATTTTTACTTCATATTATGTCCTTTTTGCCTAGTGTGTGGTGACATTCACGGACAATTCTTTGACCTGATGAAGTTGTTTGAAGTTGGGGGATCACCGGATAACACACGCTACCTCTTCCTGGGTGACTATGTGGACAGAGGCTATTTCAGTATAGAGGTAAAAAGTAAACTGGATATGTTGGTCCCGTTACTGTGTGTTTATGGGGTGCATGTGTGTGTGTGTAGTACTGGGGAATTGAACCCTGGGCTGCTCAACCACTGAGCTACATCCCTAACCCTTTTTGAGATGGCTCTTGCTAAACGGCTCAGGTTGGCCCTGCAACTGCAGTTCTCCTGTCTCAGCCTTCCAAGTACTAGGGTTGTAGGCATGTGGCATGCCTGGATCTATCATATTATCCTCTTTTGTTTTTTTTTTTTTTTTTTTTTTTTTGGTGGTACTGGAATTCATGGAAGCCCTTCTACCTCTGGGCTACACTCCCAGACCCATTTTTATATTTTTATTTGGAAACAGGGTCTCTTAAGCCTGCGCGATCCTCCTGTCTCCGACTCCCAAGTGCAGGGATTACAAGCATGTATCACCACGCCCGGCTCATGTTATCTTTAAAAAAAAAAATTGCTTTCCATGAAAAGTATTCTACCTTTGAAGTACACTCCCAGCCCTATTTTGCTTTTTATTTTTATATTTTTGGAAACAGGGTCTCACCAAATTGCCAAAAGCCTCTCCAAGTTGCTGAGGCTGGATTCTAAGCTGCAATCCACCTGTCTTAGCCTCCCAAGTACTGGGGTTAAGGCACCCAGCTTGCTTTCCATTCTTTAGTAGGAGAAAATAAAATGTGAACACTGGTAGAAGTTATAAACCTTGCTACTTTCAACTCTTAAATAGAGAAGTGTTTTCCATTGATATGAAAAGGCTATTTTTTAACCAGTAAAAAATATGAATAGAAGATAAGTAGATAACTCTAAACCCAGTTTTAAAATGAATTAAGCCAGGCACGGTCGTCCATGCTTACAATCCCAGGATTGGGAGGCTGAGAAAGGAGGATCACAGGTTGATGGCAGCCTCTGCGATTTAGTGAGGCCCTCTGACATGTAGTGAGACCTTGTTTAAAAATACAAGATAGCGGGCATGGTGGCTTAGGCTTGAGATCCCAGCATTTGGGAGGCTGAGAAAGGAGGATCATGGTTCACAGACAGCCTCAGCTTCTTAGTGAGGCCCTTTGCAACTCAGTGAGACCCTGTTTCAAAATAAAGAACAAAAATTAGGCCTGGGGGTATAGCTCAGAGGTAGAATGTCTCTGGGTTCCATCCCCAGTATCGCCAAATAAACAAAAAACAAAAAAGAAAAAAAAGGGCTGGGGTTTAGCTCAGAGTAGACGGTCCCTGGGTTCAATCCCTAGTACCACAAAAGAAGAAAAAGAAAAAAGAAAAATGCTAAGTGTTTGCTAACCTTCCCTCTCTAAAGGCAGTGTATTGACTAAATATAAATAACACAGTTACTTTCACGCTACAGAGGGTTAGGATTAGCTCCCAGATGAGCTACGATTAACTCATGTCAATATTAAGCCAGTGGTAAACAAGCAGGCACGTAGCTTATTGTGGGAGTAACTTCTGGTATTGTCGCACAGAGCGAGCCCTTCATAAATGTTCCTTGAAGAGAAAAAGTGAATTGCAGTTAAGGTAATGAAAATTCACAATTTACCTTTTTGTATTTTGAAAGTTCAACGTAAGCTTTTGTGTGTAAAAGATAGAACTATCTTAGAACCTAACGCAAGGGCGGGAGTAGAGTAGAACCACAGTATCTTCATGTTCAATGTCTACCGAGTCAACTGCATGCTCAGAAGGTGCAAGTACAATAGCTTTTGAAATGGCGTGAGTAATTGAGTGTGTAACGTGCCCCAGAATACACAGGAGACAAGAAATGGAGCCTGCCTGCTGTGGTCCCCGCCCTCAGTCCCGCTCGACCCTCTCAGTGCACCAAGTACCTCTCTGTGCTAAGTATATGTGGTGCTGGTGAAAGGTTTCTTTTCATGCAGCGTGCCTACTAAGCGCGAGTCATGGTGTCACCCAATGCTCCACCAAAGAAGCATCAGATGTTCTGCAAAAGAAGTAGACTTCACTTTTTAGTTAGAAAGGCGATCAAAAGTCACCAACCTGAGAGGTTTAATGTTATTTGCCAATGCTTACAATTAATAGAATGTCAACTGTGAGGGCAAAAGTCAAGGGTAGAGAGCCAGGCCTGGTGGCGCACGCTGGTAATCCCAGTACTTGAGAGGCTGTCCATAATTTAGTGAGACCCCATTTATTCTCTCCCTCTCCCTCTCCCTCTCCCCCCTCCCCCCCACCTCACCTCTCTCTCTCTCTCTCTCTCTCTCTCTCTCTCTCTCTCTCTCTCTGAGATTGAACCCAGAGGCATTCTACATTCCATCTGAGCTACACCCCCAGCTCTATTTTACTTTTTTATTTTGACACAGGGTCACAGAGGGCCTCACTAGGTTGCTGAGACTGGCCTCCTGTCCCCGGCTCCCAAGTACCAGGACTCCAATGTGTGTCACACGCAGCATGACGAATGATTTTCCATGCAGGCATTGATCTTCCCTGTGGGCTTTGGTTAGTAACCAGGGGTGGATCCGTGTGTCACTGATAAGACAAATAAATAAGCTTCCCCCTTCTTTCAAGCCTTTTGGTGTCGCTTCTTTATTTGTAACCATTTAAAGTGCTTCCTCTGTTGTAAAGGGATATAAATCATTTTTATTTTCTTTATTTGATTGTACAAGAAAGAAAGGATTAAAGGACATTTTTAGGATGGGATACATCATTCCAGATATACAAAAGCCACCAAGAAGAGCATGTTATCAGATGCACAGGTGTTAACATACAAATGATTCTTTTTTCTTTTTGTATTAGGGATTAAATCCAGGGGCAGTGTATATAATATATATCTATGTGTATCTGAGCTAAATTCCCAGTCCTTTTTATTTTCTATTTGGAAACAGGGTCTCACTAAGTTGCTGAGGGTCTTTGCTAAGTTCTCCACATTGGCTTCAGACCTGTGATCTGCAATACCAGCCTCCCAAGTAGCAGGACTACAAACCTCTACTCCCACGCCTGATTTGACTTTTTTTTTAAACTATACGAGTTAGTTTTACCATTGATTTTTCTGTTTTTTCCCCCCACATATACTCTCATATCATCTGCACATGGTAGTCTTGCTTTTTCTTTAGTCATTCTCCTTAGGAGAATTCCATTGATTTTGTCTAATTCTACTGATGAACTTGTCACTCTGCTGTTAAGTAGTAGCAAAGTCACTGTCCTTGTCTTGATCTTAGTGGAAATGCCTCTAATGTTTCTCCATTATAAAATAATTACATTCGTAGCCTTTAGGACTAAGATACTAAGTATGTAGGTTGCTTTGTTAGCTTAGATATTTACATAGAACCTGGGAACAGAAGTGAGTGATTTTGCCAGGCATGGTGGCGCACGCTTGTAATCCCCGTGCTTGGGAGGCGGAGACAGGAGGATCGCGCTGGTTCGAAGCCAGCCGCGCTGGCTTAAGAGACCCTGTTTCCAAATAAAAATATAAAAAATAGATCTGGGAGTGTAGCCCAAAGGAAGAAGGGCTTTCAGGAACCCCAGTACCACCAAAAAAAAAAAAAAAAAGAAGTGAGTGATTTCAACTGGGTATGGTTGCCTCTAAGCCCAGTACTTGGGAGGCTGAGACAGAAGAATAGCAGGTTTGAGGTCACCCTCATCAATTTACCAAGACCCTGTTTCAAAATAAAATAATAATAATAAAAAGGTTGGGGACACCGGGCGTGGTGGCGCATGCTTGTAATCCCAGCGCTTGGGAGGCTGAAACAGGAGGATCGCACAGCTTCAAAGCCAGCCTCAGCTACTTAGTGAGGCTCTCAGCAACTTAGTGAGACCCTGTTTCCAAATAAAGTATAAAATAGGTCTGGGAGTGTAGCCGAGGTAGAAAGCCCCTGGGTTCCACCCCCAGGACCACCAAAAAAAAAAAAAAAAAGGATTGGGGATATAGCTTAGAGGTAGAATGCCCCCCTGAGTTCAATTCCTAGTATCAAAAAGGGGAGGGGAAGTGTCATCAAGGTAAAGTGTTCTTGGATTCAGCTTCCAATACCAAAAAAAAAAATAAATAAAGAAAGAAGGAAGGGAAAGGAAGGAAGGAAAAAAGAAAGAAAGAAAAATGTAAAGAAAGGAAGGAAGAAGGAAGGAAGGAAAAAAGAAAGAAAGAAAAATGTAAAGAAAGGAAGGAAGAAGGAAGGAGTGATTCTATGGTGGCTTCTCTCTGCAGTCTGTGAGATCAAAGCAGAGCACTCCACAGCCGATAGAGGATTCCACCGTTTCTTCTTGGAAATGTGCAAATCCCACTGAGCCACGTCACTGGAGCAAGTCACTTGGCTGTATATAAGTTGTTTTTGTGTGTTATCATGGCCACAAAGAAGCTTTTATTCTTGAATTTGTCTTGCAGTGTGTGCTGTATTTATGGAGTTTAAAGATTAATCATCCCAAAACGTTGTTTCTGCTTCGAGGAAATCATGAATGCAGGCATCTTACAGAGTATTTCACCTTTAAACAGGAGTGTAAGTATAATCGCTGCTCAAGAGCCTTCTTAATTATTCCTTAGCCTGTCCCAAAGTGAACCAAATATAAAGAAAAAAGAAACTAATAGCACTCAAAAAATTTTTCTTTCTGGTAAGGACAAAGATTCTGCCTTTTAAGATATTTATTATCTTAATTTATTTTGAAAATAACTTTTGAGTTATTTTGAGTGATCTCCCTTGTTTATAAAAGTAAGAAACCTAGGATATTTGGAAAGCGTAGACAAGTACAAAGAAGATAAAAGTTGCCTCTCATTGCACCAGTTAGGAATAACCACTGCCACACCATTTGGGGTATAATCTTCCATCCTTTTTTTCTCTCTCTATAAAAACCTATTGTGGTCAGGCGTGTGGCGCACGCTTGTATTCCCAGTACTTAGGAGACTGAGACAGAGGAGTGCGCAGGTTCGAAGCCAGCCTCAGCTACTTAGTGAGCCCCTGTTTCCAAACAAAATATAAAATAGATCTGGGAGTGTAGCCCAGAGGTAGAAAGCCCCTTCCTTCCATCCCCAGTATCATAAACACAAAATAAGAAGTAAAAACCTATTATGAAATAATTTACACACACACAGACACAAACACTATATTCACATTTTCACACAGTATATGTCTTTATAGATCATTTTAATTTTAGAATTCTTTTTTTTTAATTTTTTGCTGGTCTGGGGATAGAACCCAGGGATATTCGACCTCCGAGCTCCACCCCTCCAACAATTTTTTATTCTTTATTTTGAAACAGGGTCTCATTGAGTTACAGAGGGCCTCACTATGTGGCTGAGGCTGGCCATGAACCGTGATCCTACGGTCTCAGCCTCCTGAATGCTGGGATTACAAGTGTGCGCCACCACGCCCAGCTTCATTTTAGAATTCTACCTACCACACGGATAATGGACAAAAAGACAAGGTGTTGGGTGTTTAAGGATTTTTACCATGCACACAAGGAATCATTTTGGTTAGTTTTTCTAACTGGGGACTGAACCCAGGGGTGCTTTACCATTGAGCAACATCCCCAGCCTTGTTTTTAGTTTTCATTTTGAGACAGGCTCTCACCGTTGCTGAGGTGGACCCCCGACATGCGCTCCTCTTGCTTCAGCCTCCCTGGTACTCGGGGCTCCAGGTGCACACTGTGCCGAGGCCAAGGTTCAGATTGCTTTTTCTTTTTTTGTTCTAGGGATTGAACTTAAGAGCATTATGCTTCTGAGCTACACCCCTAGATCTATTATTATTATTATTATTATTATTATTATTATTATTATTATTATTTTGATGGTACTGGGGGTGGAACCCAGAGGCTTTCTACCTCTGGGCTATACTCCTAGACCTATTTTATGTTTTATTTGGAAACAGGGTCTCACTAAGTTGCTGAGAGCCTCACTAAGTAGCTGAGGCTGGCTTTGAACCTGTGCGATCTCCTGTCTCAGCCTCCCAAGCGCGGGGATTACAAGCGTGCGCCACCACACCTGGTGATCTGTTTATTATTTTGAAATAGAGTCTCATTAAATTGCAGAGAGCCTTGCCACCTTGTGGAGAATGGCTGTGAACCTGTGATCCTCCTGTCTCGGCCTCCCAAGTACTGGGATTACAGCTGTGACCCCCACATCCGGCTGTTTTTGCTCTGTTTGTTTGTTTTGGATTGACTGGAGATTGAACTCAGAGTTCTTTTTTTTTTTTTTTTTTACAAGAATAATTGGTTCAAGTTATTTTTAGATTATGGAACAGTAGGTTCAGGAAACATTTTAAGTGTCTTTTTGCACAGAATTTCCTACCTCAGTTTTTTTATTTGCTTTCCACATGCTTTGATGTAGTTTCAACCTAGTTGCTTTATTTTTCCTCTATCAAGTGACTCCCTGCTGCACTGAAATGTAAATAAATCTTGGAACGAACACACAAATTCAAGTGCAGATTTAAGATTTTATTCTTATATATGGAGAAAGTATGGGAATTTTTTACTGATGAGTTAATGTCTTAACCAGCCAACTGGTTTAGGACCAGTACCTTATCATTACTGCTAAGTGATACTCAGTTCCAGTACTTCATAACATTTCTTAAATTGCTTTGTACTGTGGTTTTTAAATATTTATTTCTTTATTTTTGTTCAAATCCAGAGATAATTTGAGTACAAAGAAAAGTATAACAGTTAATTTTTGACATGTCATTGTCCTTGCAAAAAAAATTTATTGCTATAAACTTGAAAAGCAAGAAACCCAGTGGGTTTTTTTTTTATTTCATCTCATAGTTCTGGTTTCATGTTTGTTGTTGTTGTTGTTGTTGTTGTTGTTGTTGTTGTTATTTAGTGGTACTGGGGATGGAACCTGGGGGCATTCGACCTCTGAGCTACATCCTCAGCCTACTTTTTATTTTTTATTTGGAAACAGGTCTCATTAAGCTGTGGAGGGCCTCTCTAATTAAATTGGAGGCCTCACTAAATAGCTGAGGCTGGCCACGAACCGGGATCCTCCTGTGTCAGCCTCCCAAGTACTGGATTATAAGTGTGCACCACCATGCCCTGCCTGGGTTTAGGTTTCTAAAGTACACTAATTTCTTGTTTACATGAGCCATTTTCTGATGACTTACTGAGAGTTTCTTGTAATTCTGCTCATGAAAACAGTATTGTTATGTTTTGTTGTTCTTTTTTTTCTCTTGAGGGTCTTTTTTGGAACTGGGGGTGGAACCCAGAGCACCACACCTGCAGAGCAGGAGCTTTGCCACTGAGCTACATCCCGGCCCCAAGTTGGTCTTTCTTTAAAACAAAAACAAAACAATAACAAAAGCTGTTCATTGCAGCATGATTTGGAGTAGTGAAAGTTTGGTCAGCTTAGATCCTGGTGTATCCACAGAGTGAAATACTCTGTAGATGTTTTTAAAAAGGCAAAATTTTACCTTTACCACCATAGGATTTTTATCCATGCCTGATAATTAAATTGATAAAACAGATCAACAGGAGAAAAGCTTATGTATTTATTTAACATAAGTTTTATATGACATAGGAGCCTTTGAGGAGTTGGACATTATGTATATACTGAATTGGACAAAGAATACTAAGATATAAAAAAGTGAGTTTTTTTTTTTTTTTTTTTTTTTTTGCGGTACTGGGGTTCCTGGAAGCCCTTCTACCTCCGGGCTACACTCCCAGACCTATTTTTACATTTTTATTTGGAAACAGGGTCTCCTAAGCCAGCTCTCGCGGCTGGCTTCGAACCTGCACGATCCTCCTGTCTCTGCCTCCCAAGCGCGGGGATTACAAGCGTGCGTCACCACGCCCGGCTTAAAAGTGAAATTTTTTTTAATTAAAAAAAAAATTTGTGTGTGGTGCTAGGGATTGAACCTAGGGCCTTGTGCTGACAATATGCACTCTGCCACTAAGCTACACTCCAAGCCCTTTTTGTTTTTTATTTATTATTTATTTATTTATTTATTTTGAGGTACTGGGGACGGAACCCAGGGCATTCTACCTTTAACTACACCCCCAGCCCTGTTTTTGTATTCTTTATTTTGAAGCAAGATCTCACTTGCAGAAGGCCTCACTAAGTAGCTGAGGCTGACCATGAACACATGGTCCTCCTATCTCAGCCTCCCAAGTACTGGGATTACAAGTGTGCGCCACCACGCCCAACTGAGACTTGCCTTTTTTTTTCCCTTTACAACCCTCTAGTGAGAATGACATTGATTTTCCCCAAGGCCGGTGCTCCACTGAGCTCCCCCTAGTTTCACTCTGAAAGAGTCTTCCTCCTAAAGGTTCCACGCCATCTCTTCACATCACCGCACTTGGGACCAGGCTTCCAACACAAGAACGAGGAGGGACACGCGCAAACCCCCTCCAAACCACAGCAGCGTGGAAGAAGACAGTGCTCCTTTTTCTTTCGTATAAAGCCCCTCTTCCAATTTTCCACCTGCTATTTCATGACCTTGCCTCCCTGGAGCATAGTAGAAGTCCACTCTCTGCCTACTAGTATATTCCCTTGTTCTGTAACCAACCCCAGCTTGACATCTACATCAAAATACAATTTATTAAGGCAAGCATTTATATAGAGTCCAGATATAATTACTAAGAGATCTTAGCAACCAAGTGCAGAAAGATGATTGATATTTCACTGATGTCTCTTAAATCTCGATTTCTACTCATGTCTTTAATACCTTCAGAGAATCCTTTAAGATGCAATAAAATATTGCAAGCCTCACAAGACCCTCACAAGCCACACATGGCCTCCATGCATGTAGAAGGATGCGGGCAGGAAGGGCCACAACAGGCATGGCTTTTCAGTGACGCGGCCTCAGGAGTGCTCGTGGCCGTCCAGAGCTCATGCCTCTCTTGTTGATCTCCATCCCCAAGGCACAGCGCAGGTGCAAGAAAGCAGGGTCCACACTGCGTGGACCAGGGAACCACTCCACTCCAAAGCCCGGTATCACAAGCACCAGTATCACTTATAAAAGATTTATTGGCAGAGCTTTCAGGGTCCCAAAGTGGACATACCTAGTTATGAGTCACCACCCTCACAGGAGCCCATGGCTATAGTCCCCCACCAGGTAATTGGGTAATTTTACCATGAGCAGGATTGCTTAACCAGACAGCTGACAGTCACCTTATCAGGTTTCCAGGGCAACAGAGCTAGAAAGTTAATCCAAGGTCACACTTCTTTAAGGGAGAAAGGTTTTCTTAACCCTTTATCTACAGCTTTTCAAAAATATCTTTACATAGATGATTGTAATTTCAAATTTGCCTGAAACAAATGTTTTCTTTTGTTTTTTTGGTGGTATTGGGGGAGTGGAACCCAGAGGCTTTCTACCTCTGGGCTATACTCCCAGACCTATTTTATATTTTATTTTGAAACAGGGTCTCACTAAGTTGCTGAGAGCCTCACTAAGTAGCTGAGGCTGGCTTCGAACCTGCACAATCCTCCTGTCTCACCCTCCCAAGCGCGGGAATTACAAGTGTGCGCCACCACGCCTGGCTAACAAATGGTTTTTAAATTGTTTGATGCTCTTATGGCTTAACTCCCTTCTTATGACAGCTTTTTGTCCCTTTTTCCCCCTCTGGTAGGTCGAATCAAATATTCAGAACAGGTGTACGATGCGTGTATGGCTACATTTGACTGTCTTCCTCTTGCTGCCCTCTTAAACCAGCAGTTTCTCTGTGTACATGGCGGAATGTCACCTGAAATCACTTGCTTAGATGACATTAAGAGAGTAAGTAATCTTTTACTATTCTCATAGTCTATTTATAAAATTTTATTTTTAGCTGGATGTGGTGGCGCACGCTTGTGATCCCAGAATTTGGGAGGCTGAGACCAGAGGATCGCGGTTTTCAGACAGTCTCCGCTACTTAGTAAGGCCCTCTGCAACTTAGTGAGACCCCATTTCAAAATAAAGAATAAAAAAAAGCCGGGCGTGGTGGCGCACGCTTGTAATCCCCGCGCTTGGGAGGCAGAGACAGGAGGATCGCGCAGGTTTGAAGCCAGCCGCTTGCGCTGGCTTAGGAGACCCTGTTTCCAAATAAAAATGTAAAAATAGGTCTGGGAGTGTAGCCCGGATGGCAGGGGGTGTAGCTCAGAGGTCAAATGCCCCTGGGTTCTATCCCAAAACCTACAAAAACCGGGTGTGGTGGCGCAGGCTTGTGATCCCTGTGCTTGGGAGGTGGAGACAGGAGGAGAGCGCAGGTTTGAAGCCAGTCTCGTTGGCTTAAGAGACCCTGTTTTCAAATAAAAATATGCAAAAATAGGTCTGAGAGTGAGTGTAGCCTGGAGGTAGAAGGACTTCCAGGAAGCCCAGTACCACCAAAAAAAAAAAAAACAACAACTTACAGAAAAATTAAAATAAAAATTTTATTGTAATCACTCAATATATCTTTAGCTAAAAAATTTAAAATACAGATAGTCAAAAGTAAGTATATATCCAGGCATGGTGGCACACACCTGTAATCCAATCCCAGTACTTGAGAGTCTGAGACAGGAGCATCACAGATTCAAGGCTAGCCTCAACAATTTAGTGAGGCTTCTAGCAACCTTGTGAAACTCTGTTTCCAAGTAACAAATAAAATCAGTCTTTAGATATAGTTCAGAGGTAGAATGCTTCTGGTTTAAAAAAAGAAGTAAGAAAATAAAAATGGACCCACTACAAGATAAATACTTTTAACATTTGAAAACACATACACACACACACACACACACACACACACACACACACACACCACAGCAGTTAAAATTTTTTAATTAAATCTGTTCCTTTACCAACTAGAAGCCTCATTTTCTTAGAGTATAGTTCTGAAATCATACAGCCTTCTATTCTGTAGATAGAAGGTTTTTGTCTGTCTGTCTGTCTGTTTGTTTGTTTGTTTACCCCCCTGCTTCCAAGAGCTCTTTTGATTTACTAATTTTTTCTTTTGACTTTTGTGTGTCTTCAGTTAGACAGGTTCATTGAGCCTCCTGCCTTTGGGCCAGTGTGCGACCTGCTCTGGGCGGACCCCTTAGAGGATTACGGCAATGAAAAGACCTTGGAGCACTACACCCACAACACTGTCCGAGGGTGCTCTTATTTTTTTAGGTAAGCTAATCCTCAGTGTAGAAAATTATGAAGGAAACTGTAACACACTTCATGAAATTCTTTTTAAGTACTTTATATCTCAAACATATGTGATATAGGGACTTCTGTTTGATTTATTAGTAGAGATCAGAGAACTCGTGTTTATTTTACATTTCCTCGCGTTTTATTCCCTATGAAATCCAATACACCAGGTTTCAGTGCTTTGATGTTGTCGTCTGACACTGGATCATCTATGTTATTTGTTCCTAGATATTATCTATAAACTTTTACAAAAACAAAGGTATCCTTGGCTCCTTCCACAAAGATTCTGACTCATTAGGCCTGAAACAGGGGAATCCTATTATGTTTAAAGAAGCCTTCCAGCTTTTGGAACTATTCGTTTAAACAAAGATATAAAAAGAACAGGACATTGTGATCCAAGCCCAGGGCATTCCCTGGAAGTTGGCGATTGTCCTGAGCCTCAAACGTGAGCTTTCACTATGGTTTGCCACTCAAAAGAGGGAGATATAGGAAAGTTGAAAATATCAATTATTTTTAATCACAATATTTTATAACAAGTAATTTGAATCCCAATATTTTAGCCTTCTAAAACTCTGTTGATTGGCTAAAATAATGCATTGATTAAGTGGAGTACACACAAGAAGGGTCAATTTTGCCATTAATTTTAACATTCTTCTAAACAAACTTTTCACATACCCTTCTGCCAACCTTTCCAGTGATTTTTTAAATTATATATATGTACTTTAATATTTTTTATTTGGAAACAGGGTCTCTCAAGCCAGCGAGGCTGGCTTCGAACCTGCGCGATCCTCCTGTCTCCGCCTCCTAAGCGTGGGAATTATAAGCGTGCGCCACCACGCCCGGCTCCAGTGATTTATGATAAAATAATTTAAATTGTTTTTACATGGTTTATAGAATATAATATTTATTTATTGTTGGCACAGTATAAATTGGTACAATTTCTGATAATATCTTTCAATTACAAATGTGCATGACTTTGACCAGAAATTTTGACTTCTAAAACTTAATCCTGTGGAAAGACAGTTGATCCTCATTATTTGCAGATCCCATGATTGTGAATTTTCCTACTTGCTAAGATTTATTTGTAACCTCAAAGTCAATACTCATAGAACTTTCACAATCATTCATGGAAATGCACTATGCAGAGGGGCGCACACACACACACACGCACACACACACACACGCGCACACACACATGCGCACACACACGCGCGTGCACACACACGCACACACACGTGCACACACACGCACACACACACAGGTGAGTTGCCTTATAAATCTGTTGCATGCTGATGTTAACTATTAACATAATACTCTGTGTTCTTATTTCAGCTCTCATTTTGTAGTCTATTTAGTGCAATGTTTTTCATGTTTCTGTGGGTTTTTTTTTTTTGGTGATTTCACTGTTTTGTTTTTTTTGTTGTTGTTGTTGTTGTTTTTGTTTTTGGTGGTACTGGGGTTCCTGGAAACACTTCTACCTCCGGGCTACACTCCCAGACCTATTTTATACTTTTTTTATTTTTGGAAACAGGGTCTCTTAAGCCAGTGAGGCTGGCTTTGAACCAGCACAATCCTCCTGCCTCCACCTCCCAAGTGCGGGGATTTGTTTAAAATGGCCCCCAAGGATAGTGCTAAAGTGCCATCTCTTGTTCCCAGGCTCTTTGGTGTGCCTTACACAGAAAATATGTATGTGTTAGATCATCTTTGTTCAGGCATGAGTTATGTGGTGTTGGCCATGAGCTGAATGTCAGCAAATCAACAGTATATTTAAATAAAGTGTCTTTACACAGAAACACTCTGAAACATAATTGTGTATTAACTGGTTAATGAAAATACGATGACCAGAGGCTCATAAGAACCAAAGCCTGTATTTCCCCTAGGATCAGTGGTTAATAATTCACTAATTCAGTCTTCAAAGAACATTATAAAACATAGCTACTTCAAATAATAAGAATCAATTCTACTTGCAAGTATGTGAAATGTATATACAAGTTTATTCCTTTCTGCATTATTTATAACAAAAGGTTGAAAGTAATGTGATAGATCCAGACAAAGGCAGTATCATGAGGCCAACTTTTCAAAATGAAAAATAAACTCCAGAACCAGAGAAGGGATGAATTTCATAAAAAGAGAAACTAAGTAAAGGAGAAATGAAACTGAATCAAACAGAAGATATAATTCTAAATGACAGGAAAACAAAAAATGCCTCTCTGTATTAATACTAAATGTAAATGGCCTCAACTCTCCAGTTAAAAGACAGACTGGCAAGGTGAACTAAAAATCAAAACCCAACTATATGCTGTTTACAAGAAATAGCAAAGGCTAAAGGTGAAAGGATATTCACAGGCTAAAGGTAAAAGGATGGAAAAAATAATTCATGCATATAGAGACCAAAAGCAAGCAGGAGTAGCTACTCTCATATAGGACAAAATAGGTTTCAACACAAAATTTATCAGGAGAGACAAAGAAGGGCCACTTCTTACTGATAAAGGGAACAATCCAACAAGAAGATATAGTAAAAATTTGTGCCCCAAATATTGGTGCATTTACTTCCATAAAATAAATACTGCTTAACATTAAGACTCAGATCCCAATATAATAATACTGGGAGACTTAAACACACATCTATTAACATTAGATAGGTAATCTAGACAAAAGACCAATAAAGACTCTTCAAACCTAAATCAAATGGACCTGACAAACATTTACAGAGTATTTTACCCAACAGCTGAATTCTCATTTTTCTCAGCTGCTCATGGAACTTTCTATAAAATATACCACATTCTAGGCCATCAAGCAAGTATTAATAAATTCAAAAAATTGATATAATACCTTGTATCTTTTTTTTTTTGGTACTGGGGTTGGAACCTAGAAGCATTTTACCTCCAAGCTACACCCCAACCCTCTTTTTTATTCTTTATTTTGAAACAGGGTCTCATTGAGTTGAAAAGGACCTCACTAAGTAGCTGAGGCTGTACGTGAACCGCGATCCTCCTGTCTCAGTCATCTGAATGCTGGTATTACAAGCGTGTGCCACCACACCTGGCTCAGTACCTTCTCTCTTCTCATAATGGGCTAAGATTAGAAATCAACAGGAAAAGCTGGGCATGGTGGCACACACTAGTAATCCCAGTACTTGAGAGGTTGAGACAGCAAGATCACAGGTTCTAGGCCAGCCTCAGCAACTTAGTGAGGCCATTGCAACTTAGGCCCTGTTTCAAATAAAAAAATAAAAATAAGTCTGAGGGTTTAGTTCAGAGGTAGAATGCCCCTGGATTCAATCTCCAGTACTACCAGGAAAAAAAATCAACAGCAAGAAAATACAGAGGAATTATACTAATACATGGAGATTGAGCAATGCACTGTATGTATGTATTTATGTATGTATGTATGTATGTATGTATGTATGTATGTATGTATGGTGCTGGGGGTGGAACCCAGGGTAATTCTACCTCTGAGCTACACCCTCATCCTTATTTTATTCTTTTATTTTGAAACAGGGTTTCTTTTTTTTTTTTTCCTTTTTTTTTTGGTGGTACTGGGGATGGAACCCTTATACCTCTAGGCTACACTCCCAGACCTATTTTATATTTTTTTATTTGAAAACAGGTCTCTTAAGCCAGGGAAGCTGGCTTTGAACCTGTGCAATCCTCCTGTCTCTGCCTCTGAAGCGCAGGGATTACAAGTGTGCGCCACCACGCCCGGCCAAACAGGGTTTCACTAAGTTTCAGAGAGGCTCATTAAGTTGCTAAGGCAGACTGTGAACTTGTGATGCTCCTGTCTCAGCCTCCAAGTACTGGGATTATAAACATGCACCACTAAACCCAGTTAGCAATACGCCTTTGAATGAAGACTAAATCAAAGAAGAAATTTAAAAAGTTTCAGAATCAAATGAAAATAAAGACAGAATTTAGAGCTGGGCGTGGTGGTGCACGCTTGTAATCCCAGCATTCTGGAGGCGGAGACCGGAGGATCACGGTTCGCAGACAGCCTCAGCTACTTAGTGAAACCCTCTGCATCTCAGTGAGACCCAGTTTCAAAATAAAGAATAAAAAATAGGGTGGGGGGGGGTAGCCCAGAGGTCAAATGTCCTGGGGTTCCATCCCCAGACCTGCAAAAAATAAAATAAAATAAAAAATAAAGACAGAATTGAGCAAACTCTCTAGGACACTATTAAGGCAGTTTTAAGAAGAAAGTTTATAGTATTGAGTGCCAGAATTAAAAAGGAAAGGAAGAACCGGGCGTGGTGGCGCACGCTTGTAATCCCCCCCCACCCCCTGCTTGGGAGGCGGAGACAGGAGGATCGCACAGGTTCGAAGCCAGCCGCGCTGGCTTAAGAGACCCTGTTTGCAAAAAAAAAGTATATAAAATAGGTCTGGGAGTGTAGCCCGGAGATAGAAGGGCTTCCAGGAACCCAGTACCACCAAAATAATAATAATAATAATAATAATAATAATAATAATAATAATAATAATATATAAATAAAAAGAAAAGGAAGATGCTAAACAAAAACCTAAATGCTTGCTTGATAAATCCTTCGTATTTTTCTTTTATCCTCGATTTCATTAATTTTTGCTCTAATTATATTTGTTTTCTGCCTTCTACTGGCTTTGGGATTATTTGTTTCTATTTGTCTAGGGCTTTGAGATATATCACCATAGTGCAGAAATCCAGACTATCATTTAGAAACTATTTTGAAAACATATTTCAATATACAAAGTTCTGTTTTTCAATAGGATGAAAGGGAAAAGCCAAGATGATATAAGTGGATTTTATTAAAAGCTTAGTAAATCATTATTTTGTTTTTCCATAGTTGTTTGAAGTCTATACTTATGTTTTCAAATTTCTTTTCTAGTTACCCTGCAGTTTGTGAATTTTTGCACAATAACAACTTATTATCAATTATCAGAGCTCACGAAGCACAAGATGCTGGGTAAGTTATTTTAAAACTGTAGCAAATATCACAGCAGAATTTTTACCTTTAGTATCAGGACAGATGGGCTGTCATCTCTCTTCCAGGTACCGAATGTATAGGAAGAGCCACACAACCGGCTTTCCGTCACTTATTACAATTTTCTCTGCCCCCAATTACCTAGATGTCTATAACAATAAAGGTAAAGGAGCCCAGTGATGTTTGAGTTTTAATTTGTGGGTAAATGAGAGCTCTAGTTTAATTATATCTCTGTGTATGTGCATGTGTATATGTGTATTATTTTAATTTTTCATTGCTTGAGAATTGTGAACCCAGGCCCCGGCACATGCTAAGTACATGCTCTACTACTGAGCAACATCCCCAGCTCAAGATCTTTATGGACTCCCTAATAAGAATCCCTGCCAACCCCTTAAACAGGGTCTCCCTGAGACTCCCAAATTGCTAAGAGTCTTGCTACATTGCTGAGGCCTTCCTCCAACCTGTGATCCTCCCATCTCAGCCTCCCACATACTGGGATTATTTATAGGCATGTGCCACCACATCTGACTCTTGGCCTCTGTTTTTAAATATAACATTTAAATTTTAAAAAATGTGCTTAGCATGTTTGAGGCTAAGGGTTCAATCACATCACCTCCAAAATGGGGTGGAGTCCTAACTGAAACAAAGCAAAAAATCTAGAATTTATGCTGCTGCTTGGTCTTTATCGCCTTAGAATTATTGGGCTTTGTATGAGTATTATGATTATAATAGATTTATACTCTAAGTCATAGTATAAAATAAATAACTTCAGGGTCATGTTAGAAAAATTCACATAAATTATTGGTTTTTATAAATTTGTTTATAACTGTACCTCAAAATTACCATTCGGTGTTTTAATATTTGTGAATTATTGAGTTGCTTTTGCTCTCCTGGAAATACTGTACGGATAGAACAAACAGCATACCAAAAAAAAAAAAAAAAAAAAAAAAAAAACCACAACAACAACAAGCTTCCTGTTAGCCCAAGCCCTGACAGAAGCTAGCAGTATGGCTTGAGTAAGTCACATCATCTTTCTAAACCTCAATTTCTTATATTAAAAAAAAAGATTGAATATGGACATGCTTTTCATTCCAGAAATTCTCTTTCTAAGGCTTTTTCATGCTAAGGTGTTTTTTGAAATATAACACTTATGATTCTTCTATTTCATACGTTTTCTATCAGGGCAGGAGTCCTACCAAAAACTTCCTATCTTTGTAACTATTTCGTTGTTTATAAAATATGACTATAAAATAACAGGACTTTTTAAACCAACATGCCAAAATGGATATATCCAGATGAGTATTGTCCCTTCAAAGCAGTTACCCTGGGAGGCTAGATTCGTATTCCAACAATGCAGTCATTGTTCAAAAACCGTTTTGGAACCCCCCTCTTGGCGTTGCCTTCAGAGTCTACGATACATTCTTTTGATTACCCTCAATGATGGGAAATCTTCGTCCTTTGAGGATTTGATTTTTGGACAGCCAAAAGTCATTCGGAGTCAAGACTGATAAATAAGGTGAGTGATCCTCAAGCTAGATGATACCATTCGGGGTCAGAGCAAGGTGTGATTATAAGGTAATGAGACTGGTTTTTCTCCTGTTGCTTGTGCGGGGCTCTGGAGGCGATTCCAGAAGAAGAGTTCCAAAGGCGTTCTGAGTAATGGCAGCATCCTTGGAGTCACTGTCTGGCCAGGCAGCAGAGTGTGCTGATGAGCACTGAGCTTGGAGTCTGGATCCCTACTCCCGTCCTGCTTCAGTTTTGTGTGTCACCGTTAACGAGAGTCTGAACTTCTCTGGACTTCCGTTTATCTTTAAAATACCTGTCCTGTTGAATTGTTAAAGATAAGTTGGAATTATGAAAATGAATGGTAAAGCGTTGTTGAAAGTACGAGCTCCTCTAATCCTGTAACGTTTTCCTGTTACCGTGCCTGATGTAATGCCATCAAAGGACCACACTCATCGGATATCTAAGGTCTCGGGTGTTTGTAGTTGGTTTCTGAAGTCTCATTACTTTATGGTCATGCCTTGTATATGCATCTGGGGAGAGGAGTTTCGAAGAGGTCCACAATATACTTAATATTTTCTGTGTTCAAAAGGAAACTATGAACCAAGCTTGGTGGCGCCACTTGTAATCCCAGCACTTAGGAGGCTGAAATGGGGATCACAGGTTCGCAGCCTGCCTCAGCTACTTAGCGAAGCCCTCCACAACTTAGTGAGACCCTGTTTTAAAATAAATGATAAATATAAGGTTGAGGATGTAGCTCGGAGATAGAATGCCCTGGGTTCAAGTCATAGTGCCAGAAAATAAATTTAAAAAAGTGAATTATAGTGCACACTTGTAATCCCAGTACTTGGGAGGCTGAGACAGGAGGATCACAGGTTTGCAGCCAGCCTCCGCAACTTAGTAAGTCCCTCCACAACTTATGAGACCCAGCTTCAAACTAAAAAATAGGGCTAGGAGTGTAGCTCGGAGGTAGAATGCCCCCGAATTCAGTCCATAGTACCACACACAAAAAAAAGTAAACTCTGGAGGGCTGAGGATGTGGCTCAGAGGTGGAAGGCTTGCCTGGCACGTACAATCCTTTGGGCTCAAACCTCAGAGCTGCAAAAAGAAAAAGTAAACTGTGGAATGGCATATCTCAGTTAAATCTGATTTACTCAGGCATGGTGGTGCACACTTGTAATCCTAGTACTTGGGAGACTGAGACAAGAGGATCACAGTTTTGAAGCCAGCTTCAGCAATTTAGTGAGGCTGTCAGAAACTTAGTGAGACCATGTTTCCAAATAATAAAATAAAAAGAGATGGGAATGTAACTCAGAGGTAGAACGTCCCTGGGTTCAATCCCTAGTAATACACACACACACACACACACACACACACACACACACACACACCCCTAAATAAATAAATACATCTGATTTAGTGTGTCCTTGAGTGACTTTTTATCCTTTTTTTAAAAGCATTCCTTTGCCAGGTGCAGTGGTGCACACCTGTATTCACAGTACTCAGGAGGCTGAGTCAGGAGAACCGCAGGTTTGAGACCAGCCTCTGCAATTTAGCAAGGCCCTTGACAACCTAGCAAGACCCTGTCTCAAAATTTACAAAGAAGAGCCGGGCGTGGTGGCGCACGCTTGTAATCCCCGCGCTTGGGAGGCGGAGACAGGAGGATCGCACAGGTTCGAAGCCAGCCTCGGCTACTTAGTGAGGCTCTCAACAACTTGTGAGACCCTGTTTCCAAATAAAATATAAAATAGGTCTGGGAGTATAGCCCGGAGGTAGAAAAGCCCCTGGGTTCCACCCCCAGTACCACAAAAAAAAATTTTTTTAAAGAAGGTCTGGAGGTGTAGCTCAGAGGTATAGTGCCCCTGGGTTCACACCTAGCACACTCCCTCCCCAGGAAAAAGCACTCCCCCAGCTGTGTTTTCTCTGTACGTTTCATCCTCCTGAGTCTCGCTCTTGCCCAGCGCTTGGCTTCTCCGCAAGATGAGTCTTTCTGGTCCCTCTGTCCTAATCTTCGTGGACTGGCCACCGCTTTGCCCTGGTTCCCTGCCCCCATGGCAGCCGCTGCTCATGTTGCGACGCCCTCGGCCCCGCGTGGCCTTTTGCTCCCCTCTGTGTTGACGGCGCCTGCGATCGCCCATGGTCGTCAGTGTGCCGAGCTCACGCGTGCCACCTAGGCCAGCAGCCAGCGGACAGCCTGGGAGCTGCCGGGTGTGCTTTTGTTCTTGGTCATTCCTTAGCACGCCTTTTAAGTCAGTCTGTTCTACCTGGGTTTTCTGTGAGCTTTGACATATTGGTAACTTTATCTTGAGATAGGCTCATTCTCCTAAGCAGCGTTTGAGGAAAAAGGCAGAAAATGTGGTATCTGGGCCAACCCTGGTGTTGACTCCATCACTCCCTAAGAGCGCACCTTTTTCTTCTCTCTTTCTTTCTTTCTTTCTTTCTTTCTTTCTTTCTTTCTTTCTTTCTTTCTTTCTTTCTTTCTTTTTGAGGTACTGGAGATGGAACCCAGGGGCATTCTACCTCCAAGCTACACCCCCAGCCCTATTTTTATTATTTATTTTGAAACAGGGTCTCACTAAGTAGCTGAGGCTGTCCACGAACCCGGATCTTCCTGCCTCAGCCTCCCATATGCTGGGGTTACAGGCGTGCGCCACCACGCCCGGCCTGCCTTTTTTCTTGGGCTTGTTGCACTTTGCTGCCTCCTCTGTCTTAAACTCTTGATTTTTTTTTTCTTTTCCTGCATATTCCTTAGGCTTATTTGCATCTGCAGGCATTTCTCCATGCCACTCTTTTAGAGTGTGTGTGTGTGGGGGGGGGGGGTACTGGGGATGGAACTCGGGGGCATTCAACCTCCAAGCTACACTCCCCTCCCTGTTTTTTATTCTTTATTCTGAAACAGGGTCTCATTAAGTTGTGAAAGGCCTCCCTAAGTAGCTGAGGCTGGCCTTGAACCGCGATCCTCCGGTCTCAGCCTCCTGAATGCTGGGATTACAAGCGTGCGCCACCACGTCCAGCTACTCTTTTAGATTCTTGTTCCTATTTTCTTTTCTAAAAATTTCCAACAGGGAAACATACCCAGAGGAGCTTTTAAGCATCCACTCTCGAGATCCACCTCTCACTTCTTTTTCCTGTGTAAACAGAGGGCAGTACTTGACCTCTATGAAAAACATATGCATGAAATCAGAGGACCTATACCTGATGGCCAGGGTCAGGGTTTTAAGGACTGGAAACCCTGTTTTCATTATAATCAGTTTTCATTATAATACGTTTTAGGAATTCATTAACTTAAATTCTGAGAACACTAAACTATTCTCTGACAAAGAAACATAAGGCAAGAAATACCTGTATTTGTCAGTTATAAAGAATTTCTGTGCCCCATTCTATGCCCACTCTCACTTCTTTTTCCTGTGTAAACAGAGGGCAGTAAGGATAATTAAATGAGTTGTACAAAAGAGTAGGTGTGGTGGTACACACCTGCAACCCCAGTACTTGGAGGCTGAGACAGGAGGATGGCAGGTTTGAGGCCAGCTTCAGGGACTTAGCAAGACCCTGTTTTAAAATACAAAATATAAAAAGAACTGAGGGTGTGTCTTAGAAGTAGAATGCCCCTAGATCCAGTCCTGAGCACTCTAGAAAAGAAAGAATAGTACAAAGAACATTGCTGATGATGCAGAGTAAGGAACTGAGTTTAAAAATTTTTTAAATACAATGAAAATTGGTTTGGTATCAGAGTATGTGTACAATTATATGAACTGGCTAATACTAAACATAATATACTGGGAATTACGCAAGCTGTGAATAGAAGAAATTGGCACTTTAAAATTCACTATAGTGTGTGTAGAGATGATTTAATCTGCTTGTGACTGTAATTGTAAAGTGTTCCAGGTTTACCATTTGTACCACACTATGAATTGATAGCTACTATTTGTAAGCTCTCAGGGAGTTTATAAAAAGCTTTGGGTCTGGTTAATGACTAGGAAAACAGGCCATGTCCATTTGATGCATGGCGTTTGCCCTTAAAGGGGAGCTGTGATTGTACCCATTTGGCCTACAAAAGGGGACTGGGGGGAAATTTCTCTCATGTGGAACCTTAAAACCCTGTAGATAGTCACGCAGTAAACCCTTTGAAGTTTCAAGACCATTTCTTTTGTTCTTTTATTAGATGAGCTCTTTGAGCAACTTTGTTCCTTGGAATAAATCTTAAGAGCATGAACCATATACAATTCTTTAAAGTTTTCCATGTGCCCTTTATTTGGCCCTAATTTACAAATGCAGGGTGAGTCCCCAGACCCTGCGTGGTGGGGACGTGGCTACACAGAGCACACCAGTGGTCCTGTCATGTCCCTGCGTCAGGCTTTCTTGCTTTTTCCTTTCTAGCTGCAGTGTTGAAATATGAAAACAATATTATGAACATCAGGCAATTTAACTGCTCTCCACACCCCTACTGGCTCCCAAACTTTATGGATGTTTTCACGTGGTCTTTGCCTTTTGTTGGGGAAAAAGGTAAGAGAACCCAGCATGCACCTGAAGCATCCTTGTCTAGTGACTGAGCACATCCTTGATAGTTCAGAATCAAAAGGGTTTTCTTAAAGTTTATCAGAAATGTTTGCGAATTTTGTCTGTTTTGCTCATAGATTTTTAGATGGCACTTAGTTTGTTCTTAAATGTTAGTTCTAGTCTGTTGCAGTTCTCTAATTCTAAGGATAAGTAGCTGTCCTGCTATGATCAAGATGTTAGAATAACACAGTTACTCTACTGTTCCCTGGGTGGTTTCTTCAGTGCTGAAGAGATTTGGGTAGGATGTATCGTTCCTGGAATTTTATTTGTACAGTTACACAAATAAGCTATACAAATATAAAACAAGCCTGTTGGACTCTGCGTGTTGATGTGACTGCTTTGTAAAGTGGGAAGACATTTCTTATGTGCACATCTGAACAAAAGGCTCTGAACAGTAATCTATTCAAATCAAGTCATTCTGCAACAGAATACGCAAAGACTCCAGTCTTG
Source organism: Muscardinus avellanarius (assembly GCF_963383645.1). Lineage (NCBI taxonomy): Eukaryota > Metazoa > Chordata > Mammalia > Rodentia > Gliridae > Muscardinus > Muscardinus avellanarius. Next base: position 13,022,060 of record NC_137800.1, on the reverse strand, counting down.
ATGGGGCAAGCGGTCTTTCTGGATTCTCTCTCAACTCCATGGTCCACATTTAATGCTAATGCTTTACAGCTATTCTGACTAATATAGTGACAAACACTTTTCGTGTGCTTACTTAACATGTCTGTGTATTTTGTATCCACGTCATCGGAGAGGAAGAGCTGTGTAACTCTTGGCTTCTTTTGTCCTGTGTAGTCACAGAGATGCTGGTTAACATCCTCAACATATGCTCAAGTGATGAGCTGTCGTCTGACGATGAAGAAGGTAAGCCGTTCACTAGAAACTAAGGTATTTGGGGTAGAATTCTAGTTTATTTCGAATAATTTTCTTTGTTTTATTAAAAAAAAGAATCGTGTACACTGGAGAAAGGTAAACTTTGAAAAATGGGAAACCATAAATAGGAAGCCACCTATAATGCCACCGTAACATACATGTCCACTGTTAACGTCGCGATGTGCTGTCCTACCTGTCGTTTGTCTTTGCACATGCTTTCTCCTTTCATTTTTTTAATTCACAAAAATGTGGCCATGTAATGGTATTAGAAACATTTACTTAGTTGTTCATGTTACTCATTCTCGGTGTGAACCAGTCCTGTACTCTTGGATATTGGACTTGTTTCAACTTTTTATTTTTATTTTTTTTTTGGTGGTACTGGGGTTCCTGGAAGCCCTTCTACCTCCGGGCTACACTCCCAGACCTATTTTTACATTTTCATTTTGGAAACAGGGTCTCCTAAGCCAGCGCACGGCTGGCTTCGAACCTGCGCGATCCTCCTGTCTCCGCCTCCCAAGCGCGGGGATTACAAGCGTGCGCCACCACGCCCGGCCAACTTTTTGTTTTTAACAGCTATTCTGTATTGAAAGATCATATAGATGAATCTTTGTATATCCTGTCAACTAGTATTTAGCCCACGCCTGATGTGTACCAAGGGCCGTGCAGGTCCTTGCTCTCAGTGAGCTTAGAGTCTAGCGTAGGGAAGACAAACAAGACATAAGTACAACTCAGATGGTGGTAGATGTGAAAGAAAGCAAAGCAGTGTGAGAAAATCAAGAATAGCATTTCTCAGGGCCGGGTGTGTCTCACTGCTAAGGAACCCGCCTGGCATGTGCCAGGTCCTGAATCCAACCCCAGCACATGCACACATACAAAAACAATGTTTTCTTATTATTTGCATAGGGTACACTTATACAAATTGCATATGTGTAAATTAGTGTTTGAAATTTTAAATCCGAAGCCAGGTACAGTGACACACACCTTAATCCCAGTAGTTGTGAGGCTGAGACAGGAGGATTGCGTGTTGGCCAGCTTCAGCAATTGAACAAGACTTCAGCAATTTAGAGAGACCCCGTTTCAAAATAATAATAAAAAAATAACAACAACAACAAAAAAAACCCAGGGCTGTGGGTATGGCTCAGAGGTAGAATGCCCCTGGGTTCAATCCCTAGTACAGAAATAAATTAATTAATTAATTAAAAAATTTTAAATCTAAAGTTGGGCTCCCCAGCTGCTGGGACACTGAGGCAAGAGGGTTCCAGGTTTGAAGCCAACCTGGTCAACTTACTGAGACCATGTCTAAAAATAAAAACCAAAAAGGGCTGAGGACGTAGCTTGGTGCTTGCCTAACATGTGTGAGGTCCTGAATTTGATTTCCAGGACCACACTAAAATAAAAATCTTAAACAACAAAATGTTTTCTAATCTGCTCCAGCTTCTAGTAGGGCAGCAGCTTACTTTCCTGTGTGGTGCATGGCTAGCAGCTTATCATATTATGTTATTCTCTCTCCAGCACTCTTTATTATGCTTGTTACAGGCTGTGTTTCTGAATTTTTAATTTGTACTTTTATGAGAACTAGCAGACAGTTTCTCTTGTGTTTATTGACCTTGGTTATTTCTCTTTTTGAATGTCAATTCATATCTTCTACTTGTTTTTCCACTGGGTTATACACATGGCTTTTTTCTTTATTAGTGTGTGAGGGATCTTTATATAGTAACATTTGTTGTATGTTTAGCCAAGTAATTTTCTTCCCAGTGTGTCCGAGAGGCTAGACTTCAAAGGTAGATCCTAACCTATCTGAGAGGACAGGAGATTCTGGACAGATAGTGGTCACTGGAGCACAACCCTAGGACTGCCCTCGCCCCGGGCTCTGTGCTAAGGTGACTCACTCAGCTGTAATCTAGCGCACGTGGGGAACATAGACTTATGGTTCAGCTTTCATATGGAAGGTGAAGAGCAGAGAGAACTTAGCTTGTGAATACGTTGACTTATGGAATAGGATCAATACAAGGATATAGTACAGCCAAGGAGAAAGAAGACAAGAAAACAAAGAGAGGAGAGGAGAGGGGGAAGGGAGAAGTTAGGGGAAGACAAAGTGTATAAGAAACATGTAATAAAATTTACATTCAGCCAGGCGTGGTGGCGCACACTTGTAATCCCACATTCGGGAGGCTGAGATCGGAGGATCGTGGTTCGGAAAGCCTCAGCTACTTAGCGAGGCCCTTCACAACTCAGTGAGACCCTGTTTCAAAAATAAAAAAGACTAAAAAATAGGGCTGGGGGTGTAGCTCGGAGGTAGAATGCACCTGGGTTCTATCCCCGGTACCGCAAAAAAAAAAAAAAAAAAAAAAAAACAAAAAAAAAAACATTCAAATCTAAATGGAAATGGAGATATTATGAAATCTATGATATGTGTTAAGACAGGACTCTTTTGTTGTTGCTTGTTTATTGTTTTTGAGGTGGGGTCTCACCGTGTCCCCCGAGCTGACCTTTAGCTCTTGGGATCAAGCGATCTTGCTGCCTCTACCTTCCGAATGCTGGGACTACAGGCTTGTCCCTGCTCTGAGAAAAGGTTCTTGGTTATCATGAGCATTTGCTTACAAAAGTATGCCAGCATCGTAAATGGGATATTTATTGAAGTCCTGCTTTTACTACCAAAGGTTCAAACCATCCAAATGTCCCTCGTGGAGACGGAGAGCCAGGTCAGTCAATTTATGATAGGCCTTCTGCCTGGAGCACTGTTTCCCCCACGCAGGCCTCCTTTCTCCTCTCAAGTTTGTGCCTATTCAGCTCACTCTTGCTTCCTCCTGGAGCAGCTTGCTGGCTTCCCTGGCAGATCTAGTACCTGCTAAATACGCTTTCAAACCCGACTGTTGAGACAATTAGAAAAGTGAGAGGGGAAAAAAGTAATCGCTTTAAAAGCATCAGAAGCTGACAGAGTAATTGGAAAGAGACAGAAACCAAGAGACAAGGCTGACACCTGGAACCATTTCTCTCTTGAGTACACTCATGAATATTTTTTTCTTGTGAAACTGGGGGTGGAACACAGGGGCATTCTACCTCCAAGCTCTACTCCCAGCCCTACCTGGTTTTTAATTTTTTTTATTTTTGAAGCAGAGTCTTATTAAGTTGAGGAGGGCCTCACTAAGTAGCTGAGGCTTACTGTGAGCCTGTGATCCTCCTGCCTCAGCCTCCCAAGAACTGGGATTACAAGTGTAGACCATCAGACCAGGGTCAAATGAATTTGTACTTTAAAATATGAAAAGTGAAAGCACTGGGGTATGGCTCAGTTGTAGAGCCCTGGCTTGGTGTGAGGCCCTGGGTTTGAACCCCTGCATCACAAAAATAAATAAACTGTAAAAAAGAAAGGCAAAATAATGCAGTACTTATAATACAGCATATCTTCATGACCTTAAAGGGAAAAAAATTTCTTAAGTAGGACACAAAAATCACTAACCAGATGGGCATGGTGGCACATGCTTGTAATCCCAGTGCTTGGGAGGCTGAGACAGGAGGATCACACAGGTTCAAAGCCAGCCTCAGCAACTTAGTGAGACCTGGTTTCCAAATAAATTATAAAATAGGTCTGGGGGTGTAGCCTGGAGGTAGAAAGCCCCTGGGTTCCACCCCCCCCAGCACCACAAAAATATCACTAACCATACAAGAAATGTAATGAATTAGACAATATTAAAAATAAGAATTTGAGCCAGGCGTGGTGGTGCACACTTATAGTCCCTGTACTTGGAAGCTGAGACAGGAGTATCTAGGTTCATGGACAGCCTCAGCATCCTAGTGAGGCACTCCACAACTTAGTGAAACCCTGTTTCAAAATAAAGATTTTTTTTTAAATTGGGTTATGGGTATAGCTCAGAGGTAAAATGTCCCTGGGTTCAGTCCCCAGCACCATAAAAAAAATTTTTTTTGGTTTATATCCAAAGACTCTACCAAGCATGTGAAAAGACAGGCTACAGAGTGGAAGAGGATATTTGCAATACAGCTAACAAAATTCTCATTTGCAAAAGATATAAAAAGCTACAGATGAGCCAGGCATGCTGGCGCATGCTTGTAATCCCAGTACGTGGGAGGCTGAGGCAGGAGGATCGCAGGTTTGCAGCCAGCCTCAGCTACTTAGTTATGCCTACCAAGGCTTAATGAGACCCTGTTTCAAAATAAAGAATACAAAATAGGGCTGGGTGTATAACTTGGAAGTAGAATGCCCCTAAGTTCAATCCCTAGCACTGCAAAACAAAAACAAAAACAAAATCAAAACAACTACAATCAAGCCAGGTGTAGTGGTGCGCTCCTGTGAGCCCAGCTACTTGGGAGTTTGAGGCAGGAGGATTGCAAATTCGAGGCCAGCCTGGGCAATTTAGGGAGGCCCTTTCTCAAAATAAAAAATAAAAAGAGGATGTAGCTCAGTGGTAGAGCATTTGCTTAGCGTGTGTGAGGTGTAGGGTTCAATCTCTGGTTGTGTGTGTGTGTGTTGTGTGTGTGTAAATATGAAAATGGATATGCCAAACTCTTATCCAGAGTTGACATATATGAGGAATACACATAGAATCTTGATTTGTAGAAGCCAAAAGTCAGAATCTGCCCAAGTGACCACTGGCAGTAGGATTCGTGGGCAGGCTGCCTGGGTGAGGCGGTGCACCGGGAAGACGACGACGGCCACAGCAACAGGGGACACGCGGGGTCCGTCCATGACGCTGAGCAAAAGAAACTCCAGTTACAGAAAATTTAAATCAATGAGGCTGAAGAGCTTGTGGATGGTGCTTCCACCGTAAAGCTAAAAAGGGCAGCAAGAGGACTTCAGGGGAAGTCAGAAGAAGGCGCTCCCCTGGGGAGGACAGGCCGCATCCAGAGGGGCTGAGGCGCGCCCTGGCTCGGGCAGTGCTCGGTTCAGTGGTCCAAGTGGTGCTTTTATAGGCATTTACTTTGTCTAAATCATCGGGTTATGTATTTTTTGTGTACTTTCTGTATCGTTATTGTAGTTCATGATTTTAAAAAAGGTACAAAAGGGTAATATGCCTATAAAACTGGGGAGATTGTTGTAGGGATTTTTGGAAGGTGGATTAACAAATGCCTTAGTATCACTGACTCAGCTTGATGGGGAGCTAAAGCCCAGGTTAGCAATAGGGAATGCTGCGCTCCAGCACCAGTTGCTAGGACTGGGAGCCGGGGGAGGGCGGACTGGCAGCAAGCTGACATTAGTAAAATCGGGTGCAAAGCAATTAAAGTCCTGGTTGCCACGGGGCAACTGCCTCTTCTCCAAGCCTGAAGTCCAGTCTCCAAATAAGTGTGAACCAAACCGTGTCTAGACTGGAGGTACAATGGAGAGCGCCAACGCTTTGCCCAAACCGAGGGACACGTGACTGTGCACGCCCGCTGCCTAGCAACAGAGGCCGCCAGAGCCCTGGCCCAAGCGCAGTCAACAGCCTCCCGGGGGAGTGAGCGCCAAGCCGCCACAGCCGGAGCAGACTCCTAGAGACAAGCAGCAGGAGCCGCCAAACGCAACCCGAGTGAACTTGAAATTCTGCAGGTTTAAAACCGTAAAAAGGAAAATACCCCCGAAAGATAAGATAGGGGCTCCGTTGAAAAACCACAGTGCTAGCCGGCGTGGCGGCGCACGCTTGTCATCCCCGCGCTCGGGAGGCAGACAGGAGGATCGCGCAGGTTCGAAGCCAGCCTCCCTGGCTTAGGAGACCCTGTTTCCAAATAAAAATGTAAACATAGGTCTGGGAGTGTAGCCCGGAGGTAGAAGGGCTTCCAGGAACCCCAGTACCACCAAAATAAATAAATAAATAAATATCACATGCTCCTCCGAGATTTGTAAACGGTCTTGCCCTTTGTTTCTGTGCCTTGTTTTGTTCCACAAAGGAGATTTTTTTCTTTGTCTACTGTTATTTTCGTGGGCTGTAGGAATTAGAAAATATCGAATAATAATGGGCGAAAATGAACACAAGACGTTAAACTTTTAAGAAATGAGACACTGGGAGAGGCGTCGCGTCTAGCATGCGCATGCGTGGCGGTGCCAGGCCTCCCTCGCGCCGATGACGGCCGCCCGCCCCCACGGGACGCTTCACTGTGGTTTTCGTTCTTCCATCTCCCTTTCGTTCTCTCCTCATATCTCCATCTTCATCTCCTTGCTTCTTGGTGTCTCTTCTCCCTGAAGATCACTACGTTTCAAGCTACCAGAAAGGTACCCAACTGAAGTGTGCTGAGAGCTTTCTAGCCCCTGTCTGTCCTGCCGCAGTCTATTGGTCAGGCGTTTTTAATTGCAAGTGGACAGTTTCACATGGCCCTCCGTCTTCCCTGTCGATGGTAATGTCTGTTTTCTCTGGACCTGCTGCTGGATCTAGCAGGATCCGAGAACTGGAGGTGAGGAAGGAGAGGCCATGCTTTCTTTCCCCAGCCTTTGAGTGCTGTTGCCGGGTGCAACGCCTGACCTTGGCTTCTCCTGTGTGGGCTGCTTCCTAGAGCTTAGACGGGAAAAAGCCATGCCTTAACCCCTCCTCTGTCGCTTTCTAAAATACCTCACCCATCCTTGCCATCTGTCTTGCTCAGCGGTCAGTAGTGCTTTGAAGAGATAACTCACTGATATGAGTAAGTGAAATTCAGGATGAAGCAGCCCTCGCGAAGTCCAGGAGAGCTGCCTGAGCCCGTGCTCATGCGCAGACACTGCTGGGACAACCACCTGCCTTTGGTGGGCCACAGCCCCGGCCAGCGTGGGCCTTCGCCATCCCAGGAGGCCTTTGCCGCAGCCGCTCTCTGCGAGGTTGTCTCTGTGTTTCAGTGTGCGCGTGTCGGGACACGGGGCGCCCACCTCACGCACCCTCCTTCTGTCTCGTTCTGTCGCCCTTCATGCTTTTTACTTTACCTCTTTTTTTTCTACATTTTTTTCCTCTTGCTCCTTTGAACTTTGGGGGAGTTTTTATTTGTTTAAACAAACTTGGACCTTGATTTCTTAAAAAACAAATAAAAACACAGTTCCCTTTCATTAAAAAAAAAAAACTTCCTCCTGCATTTTTTTTAAAGCCAACCTGTTAACACACCCTTTAACCCCTCCTTCTTTGTATTCCCTAAGGGTACCCCTCAGATCGGAAAGAGGTCATCAAGAATAAGGTCAGAGCCATAGGGAAGATGGCCCGGGTCTTTTCGATTCTTCGGTAAGGATGATCTGTGGTCACAGTGTGGGGTAAAGGCATTTGAAAGTACATGAGTAGCTTGTTTTAGAGTCGTCTTTAGAATTGGAATTTGGTATTGGAACCGCTAGTCTTCAGGTTGACGGATTGAGCCAGATTGCACGTTAACGTGACGAGGCCTCGTGGTGAGCGACCCTCGGAGCCGCTTAGATGAGTGCTTGCAGTGGTTTAGTGGGGATGGCCCATGCTCGAATTCTGGGTCTGCCTCTTTGCTGTGTGATCGTGGATTTAATCTCTGTGGTTCAGTTTCCTGGTCTGGAAAACAGAGATAAATAGGACCTTGCTCACAGGTGGCTAGGTGGATTAAATGGATACTGTGTGGGAAATAGTGCCTGGCTGTAAGTGCCTCTGGCTGAAAAGCAAGAGCTGGCCGATTGTCAAAACCTGGAATATTGGCAGAACACCCCTTTTCCTCGAGCCAGGGGCCGGGTCTGTGGTGGGGAGCCCGCCCTCCACCTGGTGCCTTCCTTTGGGTGTGGCTGGCGTGCCGAGGGTGGCCCCTGGCATTAACCAGGGCTTCGCTGTTCCTTTGCAGGGAGGAGAGTGAGAGTGTGCTGACTCTCAAGGGCCTCACTCCCACAGGCACCCTCCCCCGGGGCGTCCTCTCAGGAGGGAAGCAGACCATCCAGACAGGTGAGTATAGGCGCTTCTTCCGTAGAGGGTGCCCCCTCCCCCAGCACTCCCCCTGCAGTTACAAAGCAAGGCTTCATTCCATAAAGGATGCTAAAGCGACTGGACGGCTATCTGGGGGAGAAAAGGAGTCTTAACCCCTACTTCCTTCCCTCTGAACACAAAAACTAATTCAGAATGGATTGTAATGTGCATGTAAAAGGTGAGCCAGGTTTGGTAGCTCAGGCTTGTAATCCCAGTACCTGGGAGGCTGAGAGAGGAGGATCGCAGACTCAAAGCCAGCCAGCCTCTGCAGTTTATCAAAGCTCTCAGGAACCTAGTGAGACCCTGTTTCTAGTATAGCTTTGGGGTAAAATGCCTCTGGGTTCAATCCCCAGCACCAAAAGTAAATAAATAAATAAATAAAGTAAAAGGTAAAGCAATAAAACTCCTAAAAGAAAGTACAGAGAGAAAGCATCTGGGTAGGCAGAGTTCTTAAGGACACATTGGGAGGCGGAGGCAGGAGGATCGCAGGTTCAAAGCCAGCCATGCTGGCTAAAGAGACCCTGTTTCCAAATAAAAATATAAAATGGGTCTGGGAGTGTAGCCCAGAGGTAGAAGAGTTTCCAGGAACCCCAGTACCACAAAAAAAAAAAAAAAAAGAAAAGAAAAGAAAAGAAAGAAAGGAAACAGTCATGAACTGGATCTCATTAAAGCTCATTAAAATAATTTTCTCTTAGCCAGGCATGATGGCACATGCCTATAGCTACAGGTCCTTGGGAGGCTGAGGTTCATTTGAGCCCCATGAATTCAAGGCCAGCCTGGGCAACATAGCAAGACTGTCCCCCACCAAAAAAATTAATTTCTCTTTATGAAAATACATGATTAGGAGATGTAAAAGGCAAGCCACAAACTGGATTTTTATAACACATATGTCTGACAAAGGACTTGTGTTCAGGATAAAGAACTATAAATAACAAGAAAAACATTTAAAAATTGTCAGGTAATTTTAATAGGCACTTCACGAAAGAATCTATCAAAGTAGCCAATAAGCATATGAAAAGATGCTCATTATGGTTATTTATCTGGAAAATGGAGATTCAAACTATAGTGACAGACACTGCAAACCCATTAGAATGGCTAAAATGTTTAAATCTGACAACACCATGTCTTGGTATCTGACAATACCACGCACTTTGTGGAGAGCAAAACTAGGCATGTGTTAGTGGGTTTGCAAATTGGTTCAAGCTCCTTGGCAAACTTATGGGCAGTAAGTCAAAGTTATGTCTGTCCCGTAAGGATCAGCACTGCCTCACAGTTCATACCTTATCTCTTCCCCATAAACTAGCAGCTCCGCGCTTGGTATAGCAGAGAGAAACTCGCACATCTGTCTACCGAAAGCCTGCAGAGTATGCTCATGGTAACTTTTTTCATAATAGCCCCAAACTGGAAACAAATGTTCACTGAGAGCAGGGTCTATAAATTGTATTTTATTTATATAAAAATGACCTTTTTCTGCAGTACTGGGAATGGAACCCAGGGACATTGTACCTCCGTCCTACACCCCCAGCCCTATTTTTTAGTCTTTTCATTTTTGAAACAGGGTCTCACCGAGTTGCAAAGGGCCTCGCTAAGTAGCTGAGGCTGTCATGAACTGCGATCCTCCGCTCTCAGACTCCCGAATGCTGGGATTACAAGCACGTGCCACCAGGCCCAGCTCTTAAAAATGACATATTATGGGTACATGCGGCAACGTAGCTGGATCTCACAGATCATAAGGTAACCTAAAAAGCCAGACACAGAAGAGCACAGACTGATGTAAAGGTGATGTTTAAGAGCAGGCAGAGCCGGGTGTGGTGGCGCACACTTGTAATCCCCGCGCTTGGGAGGCTGAAACAGGAGGATTGCATGGGTTCGAAGCCAGCCTCACCTACTGAGTGAGGCTCTCAGCAACCTAGTGAGACCCTGTTTCCAAATAAAATATTTAAAAAAAGGTCTGGGAGTATAGCCCGGAGGTAGAAAGCCTCTGGGTTCCACCCCCAGTACCACCAAAAAAAAAAAAAAAAAAAGAGCCGGCAGAGCAGGCAGTGGTAGGAGAAGCCAGAGTGGGCTCCCTCTGGTGCGGTGCTGACGGCCACAGGCACTTCTAGTGTTGGGAAAGTTCCGGTTCACCGTCCAGGTTGTCGTTATAGATGCATAGACATATGTACAAAGGAGTTAAGCTCTCCACTCCTCATGTGTGTGTTTTATACCTTTCTGAGAACAGTTTGGGAGTGGCAGCCTCTCCCTTGGAAGTGCGGGCACCCCCACCAGCGGCTGTATTTTTGCCCTGTGCCACAAAGTCCCTTCTTCAATTGAAGTATTATTTCCAGGCAGTATGTGGGAGCTGGCTCCCAAGCAGAGGGAGTCCTGGAATGAAAAGATTAGTGTTTTTAGAATGAACACAGATCCAGCAAAAGAGGGAGAGATAAGAGACCATGGCTAGATGACTAGTTCTAGGCATAGAAACGGTCACTGGAGCTACCATATTTATTTTGGTTTTGAAACACGTTCTTGCCAAGTTACCACCCTGGCCTCAAACCCAGCCACCTCATGTCTCTGCTTCCCAGGCACTGGGAGGCGTGTGCCACCGTGCCAAGAACAGAGAATTCTATACATGTATAATTTGGGAATTTGTTTGCAACTCTGGGTCACGTTTTGGACTAGTCCTAGTGTATCCAGTTTTTTTTTTTCATTCTTAATTTGGATAAATGTTTTAATCAATTTAGGATTACTTCTTGATATTTCCAAAATTGATAGAAATCTTCAGGCATGTTTGAGAAGAACAATAGTAAAGTTTCTTCCAGCTTTTTAGAGCTTCTTATTGTCACTTATTGACAAGAACTGAGTTTGTTTTATCATTTTCATAGAGTCTCGGATCCACAGGTTCATTGGCTCACTGGAGCAATAGCTGAGAAAGAGCTTTAATTGTTCACATAACTTCACTTGAAAAGATTTCAGCCGGCAATATCCCATACGCCCTTACCGCATACATTAATTAATGCCACCCTTTGTCCCAAGAGGGATTTGAGGGCGTTACAGTACATGTACAATACAGTGTAAAATAAATATGCTCAGAAATTGGAGCACAAAAGAGTTAAAAATAAATGCAACAGTCAGCCACAGATTTATTTGCCTTGGAGCTTGCTAATAGCCAAAATAAGCAGGAAAGCCGGGAACAGAGCAAAAATTCACAAAGAACATATGATAAAAATTAGGTCAGTTATAAATTGGACTGTATCAAAATTAAAAGCTTTTGTGCTGTAAATGGTATTATCAAGAGAGTGAAAAGACAACTTATAGCATGTGTGACAGTATTTGCAAACCATGTATCTCATAAGGGACTGATTCTTAGAAAATGTAAACTCTTACAACAAAATAAAAAGTGATTACAAGCCAGGCGTGGTGGCGCATTCTTAAATCCTACTACATGGGAAGCTGAAAAAGGAGGAGCAAAGGTTCAAGGACAGCTTTAGCAATTTAGTAAGTTACTGTTTCAAAATAAAATAGGGCTAGGCATGTAGCTCAGAGCTGAAATGCCCCCAGGTTAAAAAAAAAAAGGAAAAAATTTCCTCACAATTAAAAAATAAAGTATTTGAAGTGACATTTTTCCCAAAAGACATACAAATGGGACTTCCAGGAAGATGGCGACCAAGAAATGCAGCGTTTACAAGTCCTGGTAACACTCAATCTCGATTGCCACAAAATCAGTGCTTTTCATAGCCAGAAAACACTATCGGCAGAGAAATAAAAAATGTAAACACAAGGGACAGAGAAAAAGAAGTCTAGAAAAACATGTAGAGACCAGAAAAGAAACCAGCCCACAATGCAGTGGCAGAGCTGCGCCGGCGCCATCTTCCCTCACAGTACCAGGCTCCAGAGAGGAAAGGTAAACAAGGAGCTGAAGTGAGCAGCTGCGGATCATTTGGATGTAATTCAGCAGTTCTTCCAGCACAAAGAACGTCTAAAACTCCCAGTGGACAAGATCATCACGCCTTCCAGGGACTCAGAACGGAGCTCAAAACCAGAAAAGAAATATGCAGCCTCACGGCCGAGGGCGTGACAACGGCTCCATATTGCCAGCAGCGGCAGCGAGTTCACCAGGCCCGTGACAGCTCCAGATCGGCGCACACAATCACTGTAAGTAAAATTGCGGCCCCTACAGGATAAATCCCAGCACTGCATGCCCAGGGACTTGCGCAGCTTTGATAATCTCCCTGGGTCTGAAATTTTACAGACCAACCCAGTGAAGAGTAGCAGTGGCAGAGATACCACACCCTAGTTGCAGCTCCCTGTGGGAAAACGCCCAGCCCGACACCCCCGCGGTCTCGTGCAGCCTCAATTAACTCCCTGGGTCTGAGACTTTACAATACAACCGAGTAAAGGAGTAGTGGCGGCTGAGATTACAACAAACTCGAGATCCAAAGCACCCTAAGTGAAGTTGTGGTGAACTGGGGAAGAACCCAGAGAAGGCACAAACTTCTGAAATCATGGGAAAGAGGAATAACAATAGAGCAATGAATGCCCACAACCCCATAGTATCAGAACCTGATAACAGAAATTCAGAGATCTCCAGAAGATCAAATCAGGAATATAACTGTAGAAATAATATAGGACTTTTGAAAAGAATTTAGAGAGAGTCTAAAAGACATAAAGGATGCAATCATTGAGGTAAAGGCATCAATTCAAACTATAAACAATCAATTAGACCACATGGAGAATAGAGTCTCACTCCTAGAAGATGATCACTCCAAAAACGAATGCATAATTTATAACTTAGAAAAAAAATCAGACAGTAGGAATCTGACATTGAAGAAATATGGGCCCATTTTAATAAAAGCTAACCTAAGAATAATTGGAATAGAGGAGGGAAAAGAAGGTTAAAACAAAGGGATCAATAATATCTTCAAAGTAATAATAGCAGAAAATTTTCCAAACATAGAGCAAAAGGTCGATACACAGGTCCAGGAAACTTATAGAACTCCCTTTAGACAGGATCAGAGAAGAGGTTCCCCACGCCACATAATTGTCAAAATGACCAATGTAGAAGCCAAGCAGAGAATCTTAAAGGCAACAAAAACAAAAGGCCAAGTGACATTCAGAGGCAAACCAATTAGAATCACTCCAGACTTCCCAAACCAAGTCATGAGAGCCAGAAGGGCTTGGAGTAACATATTCCAAACTCTGAAAGAAAACAACTTCCAGCCAAAAATTTCCTACCCAGTAAAACTATCTATTAAATTAGATGGGGAAGTAAGAAGCTTCCATGACAAATAGAAACTGAAGGAATTTATGTCTTCAAAACCAGCGCTAGAGAAAATACTCAAAGATACTAACCACAAAGAAGAAATAGGTAACACACACCAGAACCAGAGAAATAAGATTTTCCATCCAGCAGACAACTAAGCAAAGAAGAATAAACAGTATTTCAAACAGAAATAAAATCTTAACATGTTAGGAGTTAAACGTTATCTCTCAATAATCACACTGAATATAAATGGCCTCAATTCCCCAATAAGAAGACATAAAGTGGCAAATGGATTAAAAACCAGTATCCATCTATCTGCTGCTTACAAGAAACACACTTTACAAGTAAAGATAGTAACAATTTCAAGGTAAAGGGCTGGAGCAAGGTAATTCATGTTAAGTAGCCATCCTAACAAATGTGAAATAGTATTTCACTATAGTTTTTATTTGTATTTCCTTAATGATTAGTTATATTATGATAATGATGAGTGATATTCATGAGTTTATTGGTCATATAAAAATCTTTGGAGATTCATTACCTATTTTAGTCTTTTATCTATTTCTAAATTGTATTGTTTGCTTTTATTGTTGCTAATTTCTAGGATTTCTATTTGGAATATTAATATACCTTCAGATATAGCATTTGGAAATATTTTATCCCATTCTATCGTAACTTTTAATTTTATTTGCATTGTCTTTGGATGTACAATATTTTTTATGAAGTTTTTTTATTCTTTTGTTGCCTGTGCCTTTGGAATCATATCTAAGAAATCATTGCCAATTTCAATGTTGTGAAGTTTTATGACCCAGATTTTCTTCTAAAAGTTTATAGTCTTAAAATTTACACTTAGGTCTTTTATCTATTTTGAGTTAATATCTGTATATGGTATTAGGTAAGGGTCCAATTTTATGCCTTTTTATGTAATTGTTATTTTTCAATAATATTTAGAGAAAAGATTATTATTTCCTTCACCAAATGTTCTTGGAAACCTTGTCAAAAATAACTTGACCATATATGGAAGAATTTATTTCTAGGCTTTTTATTTTACTCCACTGGTTTATATATCTGCCTATATAGCAGTACTACACTGTTTCAATTATTGTTGCTTTGTAAGGTTTGAAATCAGAAATTGTACATCTTCTAGCTGTATTCTTTTTCGAGATATTTTGGGTGTTTAGAGTTCATATTTCATGTTAGGATCGATTTTTTCTGAAAATAAATAAATAAGTAAATGTATAAAAAATAAAATAATGTAAAAAAAAAAGAAAATTGGAATTGAACACCAAAAAAAAAAATTTGATGGAATCTCTTTGGAAAACAGTATGAAAGATCCTCAGAAGAAGGAAAACAAACTTACCGTATGACCCAGCAACACCACCTCTGGGATCTACCAAAAAGAATGAAAACCAAAATACCAAACTAATGCATGAGCAACCGTGTTCATAGATGCACAGTTCACCACTGCCAAACCGTGGGACACCAGCCAGGATGCAAGATGTCCTTCAACAGATGAATGGATTACAAAACTCTGGGATGTGTACACAATGGAATTTGCCCAGCCATAAAGGAGAACAAAATTATGGCATTTGTAGTGAAATGTCCCAAAAAATAAGAAATCAGATACTTTCTCTAATGTGCAAAAACTAGGGAGAAATGGGTAACAGGAGGAACTCTAGATGAAGAAGAGATCCTATAGAGGAGCAATTAAAGTGACCTCTCTGAGGGCATGGGAGGGGGAAAGAGGGAATTTCATTAAAGCAAATGATGTACGTAAACAAACATATCAAAGTTAATCAGGAAACCAAGCATGGGAAGGAGGGAGGGGGAGGATAGGAGTCAGGAATTGGGTAAGGGCTGATTGGGTGATGTGTGCATGTATATCTCAATTTTTTTTTGTCCTATTAAGAAGTATGACTACAATGCACCAATAAAAATTTATTTAAAAAAGACATACAAACGGCACATGAAAAGATATTTGAAATCATTAGACATTTAAGAAATGCAAATCACAGCCACAGTGAGATACCACCTCAGCCACTGGGACAGAGGGATGGCTTCAGGACAAGAAGTGCGGCGGGGTAGCTCAGCAGGAGAACATTGCCCAGCAGGCACCAAGCCTTTGGAGAACACACTTTGGTAGTTCTTCACAGGGTTAAACAGAGCTATCATATAATCTAGAAATTCAGTTCTAGTCATATACCCTACCCAGGAAAGGAAATAGGACCTCACAGAAAACTTGGGCACAGATGTTCATAAATGGCCTTTCTTTATTCAGCACTGGGGATGGAAGCCAGAGCCATTCTACCTCTGAGCTACACCCCCAGCCCTACTTTTTTTATTCTTTATTTTGAAACAGGGTCTCACTGAGTTGCAGAGGGCCTCACTAAGTAGCTGAGGCTGTCCGCGAACCGCGATCATCTAGGTCTCAGGCTCCCGAATGCTGGGATTACAAGCGTGCACCACCACACCCAGCTTGATCCTCCTGTCTCAGCCTCCCAGATGCTGGGATTACAAGTGTGCCCCACCACGCCTGGCCATAAATAGCATTCTTCATAATAGCCCCAAAGTAAGCGCAACCTGAATATCCATCAACTGGATAAGCAAAATATAGTATATGTGATATTCAGCCATAAAAAGGAAAAAGGTACAAGTGCATGCACTTTTTCAAGGGTGAACCTTGAAAACACTGCTAGAGCTGGGTTTTGTAGTACAGACCTGTAATCCTGGGACTTGCGAGGCTGAGACAGTGAGGCTCTCAACAACTGTTGCCAGATAAAAAATTAAATAGGGCTGGGGGTGCAGCCCAGAGGTTCCAACCCCAGCACCACACAGGAAAAGAAAACATTATTAGGTAATAGAAGTCAGTCACTAAAGACAGTATTTGATTCCGCTTCTGTGAAATGCGTCAAATAGTCAAATCTACAGAGACAGAGGTGGCTTAGTGGCGAGCTGGGGTTACGGGGAAGAGGTGAGAGGAGAGAAGGGCGGTGGCTGCTGATGAGAGAGTTACTTTTCAGCCTAATGAAACTGTCCTAACCACAGATTGTGATGATTTCCCACCCCTGACTATATCAAAACAGTTGACGCGTACCCTTTAAACAAGTGAGCTTTACGGCATATGCGTTATATTTCAGTAAAGATGTGAAAGAGGAAAAAAAGCAGCTGAGTAGTTTCACATGACTTGTTCCTTATAACGTCCGCCGTGTAGGTTGTGGTCTCAACACCCAGTGCAAACAAGCAGTTCCCTGAAGGCCCAAAGCAGCGCCACGCTAGTATCCATTTACTGGCAGATTCGAGTTGTAATTGGCCCAGCACTCTGCAGGCAGGTCAGGCCAGGCCTGGCTATGGCTGCCCACCACAGCTTCAGTGCCGTGTTCCCGCGGCACCACAGCTTTCTTGTGTGGCTCCTCTGCCCAAGGAGATCAAGCGATGCGGCAGTGCTCTCACACACGCCTGCGTCTGGTGGCCGAGCGCAGGCCCCAGAGGGGTTGACTCCAAACGCCCCCCTCCACGAGCGCAGGCCCCAGAGGGGTTGACTCCAAACGCCCCCCTCCACGAGCGCAGGCCCCAGAGGGGTTGACTCCAAACGCCCCCCTCCACGCCGTGCGCGGAAGTTGCCTCTGCCTGTTCTTTTCCTTTCTCCTTGCTGCTCACCCCCTGCGCCTTCTTTAAGGAGATGGTGATGGAGGAATTGACGAGGCTGCCCTAACAGGATCTTTCTTGGTGCAGTTTGTAACCTGTTCACTATACTAGGTTTTGCTGTATGGAAAAGAAGATGCTAATTTTAAAACTGCTTCCTCTTTGAACACTGAGGGAGGGAGAAGAGGGCCTTGCTGGTCACTTGCGGCTCCCTTGCACACTGACCGGGAGCACACGGGATGCCGGCCTCGCACGCTGCCAGTCCCAGATTGGTCCATGAGTTTGCACTGGAATCGAGTAGTTGTATGTGGTCCGCCCTGGAATAGACATCGCCCCTACCTTGTAACCTTTTTTTTTTTCTTTCTTCTTCTTCCAAATGCCAGTCTATTCTTCAAAGGTTACTCTTCTTTATTATTAGGTAATTTTTAAAAAGGGCAGCTGGACCCCACATCAGAAGTAGCATTGGATGTCCTTAAATGAGGCCCGGCCGCAGCTCATTTAATACCGGCTGAGTCATTTCCATCTAAAACTCTGTCGTGACGTCAAGGTTTCCATTCGACAAGTAATTTTGAAACATGACGCAAAGCCGTGAGCTAGCAGCTGGCAGTCTCGAGTGAAGAGAGCGCTGTTCCCTTGCCCTGAAATGACCACGGTCCAGGACTGCCCTGCGTGGCCTCAGCGGTCCTGCTGGCCCTCGCTCCTCTCCGCGTGGACTTTGGTGTGGAGGGGAGCTGCGGGCGGGCCGGGGTATCTGCTGGCAGCGGTGCCGCCGGCTCACTCACTCTCTTTCTGTCCTCATCGCATGCCCCTGCTCCTGCTCCCACACAGCCACGGTAGAAGCCACAGAGGCCCAGGGAGGTATGGCCATGGTACTCTGGTAGAGGTCTCCTGTGTCTGTCTACTGGCTTTAAAAAGCATCGTTGACATGTCAGAGCTTGTGTTACTGTGTCACCAGGACACGAACAGAGAGGAAAGAAGCTGCTCTTCTAAGCATGTTCGTGGTCCTGTCTTTGTCTTCACTCAAATGACCTTCACCACAGCTGAAGTCCTTTCTGGGCTCTGTCAGTTTCAATGCGATGGCTGAAGCTTCAGCATCTGGTGGTGAGAGGCGAAGTGGGTTTATCGTGTATCCCTCTGCATACAAGAGGCATCCACTTGACCAAGAGTCACGCGAGCCGGCCTCTTTACCCAGCGGCTCTCAAGGTTATTAAGAGCAGAGCCAAAAGGAGACTAGAATTTAGATTGCTTCTGTTCTGAGATTGCCTTGAGGCAGTCCAATCATCTTTGTTTCTATGGAGACATATTTTAACGCCATTTATGAATTTGTGGATGAAAACCACTATAATTGATAGACTTGTATCATAAATTTGTTTTATTAGATAAAGTGGTTCAAACTGAGAATGCCTTTCCTCGATACAAAAGTCAAATCAGAAGGAAAATATCGGCCGGGCGTGGTGGCGCACGCTTGTCATCCCCGCGCTTGGGAGGCTGAGACAGGAGGATCGCGCAGGTTCGAAGCCAGCCGCGCGCGCTGGCTTAGGAGACCCTGTTTCCAAAATGAAAATGTAAAAAATAGGTCTGGGAGTGTAGCCTGGAGGTAGAAGGGCTTCCAGGAACCCCAGTACCACCAAAAAAAAAAAAAAAAGAAGGAAAATATCTACAAGCTGTGTTGATGGTTTCTATGTTCAGCTCCTGGTTATGTGGGTTAAAAAGCTGTCCCAAACAAAAAGATGAGCTTTCTTGTTATCTTTTTTTTTCTTTTGTAGTTAATGTAGTATTTGTGTTTAAAAGCAACTGCTCTGTGTTTAACTTGGTCTATTGTCCTGGTATTGCCTTTAAATTTTTCAGCATGTTTCTGGCCCATTAAAAAAAAAAAAACACCCTCTTTCTCAAATGTGTTGGGGCCAAGAACCTCCTAGCTTTTTGTCAGGTCTTATTTTGACATGGTTATTCATTGTGAGCTTCTATAAAAATTAAATTTCAGCTACCCTTCGGGCTGTATGGAAGCCGTAGTTTTAGACAAGACCGTTTCGGTCAAACGTTGCCTGTCCCCATCACCAGCTCTGTGTCCCTGGCCACCTTTCTGTGTGTTCCTAGGAGAGCTCTGTGTGCTAAGCATTTGGTTAAGTTTTAGCTTTGCAGTCTGACCAAGCACTCCCCACCCCTTTCTTGTTTTTCTGTAGCCATTAAAGGGTTTTCAGTTTCACGCAAGATCCGGAGTTTTGAAGAAGCCCGAGGCCTGGATCGAATCAACGAACGGATGCCACCCCGAAAAGACACCACATACCACGAGAGGCCGGCGAAGCTGGCGTCCCCCCCTGTCCGTGCAGACGTTTCACACAAGAGCATCCCAGAGAGGAAAGGCCCCCAATGACCAGAGAGCCCCAGGCGGTGAGGGCGCATCCCAGACTTGCTGACAAATTCTATTTATTTACTATTGGTAAACGGAACAAAAGCAACTTAAGCCTGGAGGCGCATTCATAATTCCATCTTCATTTATTCTGTAAGAAAGGTGACCATTTTATAAATTCTCTTAATTTACAGCCAGTATGTATAAAGAGTATATCTATTTTGTTTTCCCCTTTCCCCTCACCCCAGTTTTTAGGAACGGATTGGATTGTTGTCAGAACCTTTAAGTCTTGTGCTATAAAGGGGACCTTCCCCCAATAAAGGGGCCTTGGAAACCTCGACCCTGGGTTTCTGACTTGAACTAGACAGCCTTTTCTCTTGCGTTTGAAAGGTAATATAACTAATAACTTAGCCAGGCATGGTGGCACACGCCCGTAATCCCAGTGTTCGGGAGGCTGAGACAGGAGGTTCACAATTTCGAGGACAGCCTCAGCAGTTTAGTGAGGCCCTCTACTACTTAGTGAGACCCTGTTTCAAAATAAAAAATAAAATATGGCTGGGGGTGGAGCTCAGAGGTAGAATGCCCCTGGGCTTAACCCCCAGCATCACAAACATACATACATACATACATACATACATACATACATAACTTTTCAAATTCAACAGGGTTTTTTTTTTTCCTTCTGGGTGCCATTGGAGAAAGTCCTCTTAGATTTCAGTAAATGATTCTCTTCTGATAGAAAACTTGATTATACTAGAACTTCTAAGTGAGTAACCCAAATGCAGTGATTCAGTGACTTTAAGGGCCAAGGGGAATGTTTTCCATAACAACCTCCTTTCTTCAGGACTCCCAGTTCCTTTTAATATATTCTAATAAAGCCAAATGGAAAATAATGAGGGTTTTTTTAGAGTTACCTAAACTTTGTTCTTCTATCCAGAGTCACGATTAGTTTAAACTCCCCTTACAGGTTTGGAGAAGAAAGACTTTAAAAAGCCTTTAACCATTGCCAGATTCTTTAGCTTTCATTTCTGAATCCTAGGTGACTTACTCCATCTTCAAAGGAAACTGCAGTGTGTGTGTGTGTGTGTGTGTGTGTGTGTGTGTGTGTGTGTGTGTTTTACTGGGGATGGAACCCAAGGGCGTTCTACCTCTGAGCTGCACCCCCAGCCCTATTTTTCTTCCTTTCTTTCATTCATTTATTTATTTATTTATTTATTTATTTATTTATTTATTTATTTATTTTTATGGTACTGGGGTTCCTGGAAGCCCTTCTAACTCCGGGCTACACTCCCAGACCTATTTTTACATTTTTATTTGGAAACAGGGTCTCCTAAGCCAGAGCACGCGACTGGCTTTGAATCTGCTTGATCCTCCTGTCTCTGCCTCCCAAGCGCGGGGATGACAAGCGTGCGCCACCACGCCCGGCCCTTTTTTTCTTTATTTTAAAACAGGGTCTCACTGAGTTACAGAGGGCCTCACTAAGTAGTTGGCGCTGTCCATGAACCGGCATCCTCCTGTCTCAGCCTCCCGAATGCTGGGATTGCAAGCGTGCGCCGCCACGCCGGGCTCAAGGAAGCTGCATCTCTAAATATTGTATAAAGGCCCCCGCAGAACCCTCCGCAGCGAGACGTGTTTCTGTCTCTCTGTGCCCCGCACCAGCTGCTGCATCTATTTTCCTATGATCCTTCTGGTTTTCAGTAAATTTCTGAAGCTCCTGGGGTAATGGAAACCGATGGAGGTGGGATGAGGCCTGGCGAACTGAAAGTCTTTCTAAAGGGCATCGATGAGTGCGGTTCCTGTCTTCTCTCTTCTAATTACTACGATGTTTCTCCATCTCTCAGCACTCATGGGCTTGAACTGTGTGTCAACCTTCATTAGCATATTTAAATATAAAAACAAGCGTTCAGATACAGAGTTTGAATACTCTTCCGTTAGTTGGTTTTCATGTCACACCAACTAATGAAGGAGGTGGAGGGACAATCGGACTTGCATTTCTGGGTTAGCCTGATCCCAGGTGCTAGTCACAGGCTTCCCGATCAGCCTCGTCGTGATGTGCATTTCTGGGTGTTACCGACTGGCTCAGTCCTGTGGGGGCAAGTCCACTCGCGACCGGGAGCCTCAGAAAGATGGGGCAAAAGGCAGGTGGAGTTCTGCAGAAACTTATCTGCAGCAATTCTTTCCCCTCTATGAATTCCCTAAGTTTTTAGGTACGGCGCTTGGGAAAGAATTTGAGGTGGACAAAAGCTTCTTGAGCCAATGACAATTTATTACAGGAACCCAGAGAAATTTATACCCTTCACCAGTGAGATTAATAATAGGAGAAAAAAGGGAAGGGGGGCAATCACAGCAAAACAATAGTAAATTACATATAAACAAAGTAAATGACTAGTCCAGCATTTAGGAGATAAGCTCCAATAAGCTCCGGATCTTTCTTCCGATATTGCAGCAGGGCAGGTCCAAAGGTAAATTCCAAAGGCAATACAGGCACGCCCAAGGCCCAGGGCTTGGAGAATACGCCTTCTCATGGAATCTTCTTTTGCTTTCTTTTTTGAAGTTTCCATCTATATCCATATGACAAGCATGGGGAGCTGTGGCGGTCCAGGGAGATGCGATGGGAGTCTCTCAGATCTCATCCGCCTTGCCTTCTGAAGTCTGAAAGCTTACAAAAACTCACAACACAGCTTGGCAAATAAGACACCACAAATAACACCATGAAGTTCTTGGATTTAGTTGTCAGATGTATTTCCTTAACTGCTGAATACTCTTTTTTAGACAAAAAGCCTATTAAAGGCCTATTGGTCTCTAATAATCCATTTCCTTATCACAAACCCTCTGCAACCTGCTTCTAACTTTCTAATTCCTTTCTTTCCCAGTCGGGACGTTCTTATGATAAGCTCTTCTTCATGAAAAAGTGCTTTCTTACTCTTACGGTATTTCCTTTCCTTCATACATATATATTTAGAATATCTGTCCTTTATTTTGTCATTTTCATTTCTAGCCATGCGGCATTCTCCCTGTTTCGGGGAACGCTCACACTGGGCGTGAAGGTCAACAATCTTTCTCCTTGGCTCTATTGTATTTTGGCAACTAAGTTGTTCATCAACTAAATTGCTTCGAAGTCACACACAAAATTTTATCTTCTCTGTCTCTAGGCAGGATCTCAAGGGTAAACAAAGTTTCCTTAAACTGAGCTATCGGTTACCTTACCGGAGTTAATAGCTTAACCTAGTGATAGGAGTGAGGGTCGGAGACCCTTTGTGATTGCTGCAGCTGGAATGCTTATCACAGCATCTGAGTTCTGGCCAGTTTTTTCCTTACTATTGAGCAAAGCCAAGGACGTTTAGACAAATTATTAGAAAATTTATATCCACGGACTCAATTTCTTTTTCATAGTCCTAATCTCACATCATCAGAGCAATTCGTGTAGAAAGTTAAAAGGAATCATTAATAGTCATGAAGGGTAAAAGTGGGGGATATTTTGGCCAGAGACGATACCTCTTTCTCGGGGCTTTTTGCCGATTAACTATGTGGAGTGGGGGGTCTCAACACATAGATGCCGAGGCAGCAGGATGTCTTGGCACTGGGCATGCGGTGTCAGGCAGGGGCATGCGCACTGACGGGCTTCCTTCCTGGGCTCTGGACCATGGGGCTCTAGCACTGCAGCAAGCTTGGCTCGCACAGCAGCACCTCAGGCTGACAGCGTCCAGGGAACCAGAACGGGAAACAGCGTAATTTCATTTTTTTCAAAACAATTTTCATTAGAAGAATAAAGACTTAGTCCCTCTACTCTCTGTAACTGTTGTTAATAGTTCCCAGTTTGTTTATGACAGAGATTAAAGCATTCTTGGGAATGGTAATCTACCTGCACGGACTGTTCTGTTAATTAAAAAAAAAAAAAAAAGATAGCATATTGTGGAAAGAGAAAAAAGTATCTCCTCTTGGGTTGTGAGCAAAATCCATAAAAGAAGGGAGAAAAGCTGGGCTCAGCGGCACACCTGTAACCTGACAGGAGGACCCAGGCCCCACCGCAGCCTCACCAACGTAGTTAGAGAAACCCAGGAACTTAGCGAGATCTTGTCTCAAAATAAAAGGGCAGGGGTATAAGTAGAATGCTCCTGGGTTCAATACCTAGTACCAAAAAAGAAAGAAAAAAAGAAGAAGAAGAAAAAGTCCTAAGAAACTCTCTCCTAATTGTCCTCTCTTTATACCTAGAGAAAGAATTAGCCATCTGGACACCCGTACACTCCTCTCTCCCCAAGCCCAGTGGTAGAAAAGATCCTGCCTTGGGAAATATTGTCTGTGAGGGTCAGTCCACAGGACACACGGTGGAGCTGGGCATCCCTTGCCCCTTTCTCCTTTTCATTGTGGATTATTGTACACAGTCCATGGGTAGAAACCACTCATCGGGCCTCCGACAGACCACAGTGCAGCCGTTACCGCAAACACTTGTGGGGGAAAAAAAATCACTGGTTTAAAAGGATGATTGTTGCCAGGCGTAGGTGGCGCAGGCTTATAATCCCAGTGCTTGGGAGGCTGAGACAGGAGGATCGCACAGGTTCGAAGCCAGCCTCAGCGACTTAGTGAGGCTCTCAGTAACTTAGTGAGACCCTGTTTCCAAATAAAGTATAAAATAGGTCTGGGAGTATAGCCTGGAGGTAGAAAGTCCCTGGGTTCCACCTCCACTACCACACACACACACACACACAAAAAGATGATTTTTTAGGAATTCTTCATTGCATTTTCAAAAAGAAAGTGGCACGATACTGGCAAGTTTCTGCGAAGGAAGCGTCATAAAAGGTGTATTAGGGCCCATAGAGCCATCCCGCGGCAGCAGAGTGGAGAATCAAGTGCGGATTCAGGAAGGCCTCAGTGGGCATAGGATAGAGCAGCACCGTCTCTGCCAGGAGCTAGGCTGGAAAGTTCTGCTCAACTCTAGAAGTGAAGATATTTCTTCTGAGCTGGGCACACACCTGTAATCCCAGCACTTGAGAGGCTGAGACAGGATCGCAGGTTCAAAGCCAGCCTCAGCAACTTAGTGAGATCTGTTTTCAAAATAAATGTATACATAAATAAAATGAGGCCGGGCATGGTGGCGCACACTTGTAATCCCAGCATTTGAAAGGCTGAGATGGGAGGATCACCGTTCGCGGACAGCCTCAGCTACTTAGTGAGGCCCTTCACAACTCAGTGAGACCCTGTTTCAAAATAAAAAGAACAAAAATAGTAACTTGGAGGCAGAATACCCCTGAGTTCCATCCCCAGTATCCCTAAATAACTAAATAAATAATAAATAAAATGAGGCTGGAAGTGTATCTCAGAGGTGGAGTGCCTCTGGATTCAATCCCCAGCTCCACAAAAATAAATAAATAAACAAGATATTTCTTCTGTTCTGCTGGGGTGTGTATTACTGGTCCAGCACTTGCCTAGCAAGTGTGAAGCCATGAGTTTGATCTCCAAAATAAATAAATCTCTTTGTATATGTTAAAAGTAGAGCTCTTACAAATAGACAAGGCGATGCGTGCCTGCCTGTAATCCTAGTACGTGTGAGTCTGTGCTCTGACGAAATGATTGCAGGCTGGAGGCCGGTGCCCAGTAACTTAGTGAGACTCTGTTTCCAAATAAAAATAAAATAAGGCTAGGGGAATAGCTCAGTGGCAGAGTGCCCCTGAGTACCACAGTACCACAAAAATCCTCAGTACCACAAAAAGTGGGGCTCTTAGTTGGTGTTCAGCACCCACATAGACATTTGCACTATGACTCAAAACAATTTAGAAGGCTTCAGAAAATATAACAACGGCCCTGTTTTTCCACACTACATTTCTCTGGAGGCTTTTTATATGTTTTCATCTAAAGGACAGCGTCCCAGGTGGCCACCCCCCACCGCCCAGGTTGCCCTTGGGCTACTAGTTCCTTCTGGGACCATCATTCCAAATACACGCTGTTAGCTGCTGTCAAAGTTCTGCAGAGTTGGCATTTTCAAAGCCTCTTCTGTTGTATTAAATCTTTCCCCTTGTGTTCTAAAGATACTAAAAATACTTTCCATTTGTCCTCCATATTAAGGTCTACAGGGACCTTCTTCTTAAAAACCTCTCCCAAGCCAGGCACACGCTTGTAATCCCAGTATTTGGGAGGCTGAAACAGGAGGATGGTGGTTCAAGGACAGCCTCAGCTACTTAGTGACGCCCTCTGCAACTTAGTGAGACCCTGTTTCAAAATAAAGAATAAAAAGCCGGGCGTGGTGGCACACACTTGTAATCCCCGTGCTTGGGAGGCAGAGACAGGAGGATCACGCAGGTTCTAAGCCAGCCAGGCTGGCTTAAGAGACCCTGTTTCCAAATAAAAAGTATAAAATAGGTCTGGGAGTATAGCCCAGAGATAGAAGGGTTTCCAGGAACCCCAGCACCACCAAAATATTATTATTATTATTATTATTATTATTATTATTATTATTATTAAAATAGGGCTGGGGGTATAGCTCGGAGGTAGATTGCCCCCAGGTTCCAGCTCCAGTACCAGCAAAATAAATAAATAAATACAACAACAATAAATCTTCTCCCACTTAGGAAGACAAAAACACAAGAACCCACTTCTCATACCAGTTCCTAGGCATATTGGGAGACGCCCTTGCAAACTTTTCTGAAACAACCACTTTGAAAATGACATTTCCTATGGTTCAGGCTTCCTGATTTTGGTTATATGCACATCGATTTTAAATTGATCAGATGATTTTTGGGGATGGAACCCAGGGGCATTGGACCTCCGAGCTACACTCCCTGCTCTGGTTTTTATTCTTTATTTTGAAACAGGGTCTCACTGAGTTGCAAAGGGCCTCACTAAGTACCTGAGGCTGTCCGCGAACTGCGATCCTCTGGTCTCAACCTCCCAAATGTTGGGATTACAAGTGTGCGCCACCACGCCCAGCTTGATTTTTTTTAATAAAAATTCAGAAACTCCTCTAACACAAGTTCAAAACATCCCCTTTAAGCTCTCGGTTCTGAATGTTTGGAGCAAAAATAAAACAATACATGCGTGTGTTTAATAGAAGCTCCCACAGAGATAACTTCAGTTTTACTCACAACCTCAAGGTGACCTTGGGTAAGGAGTCCAGACACTGCTGATCTGCTGGCCTTTTGTGAGCAGCTATTGACCAGCCGAGTGAAAATTGCTTACCACACTCTGATAGACTTGAGATGGCCACTTGCCTAGGGGTGGAAGCATCAGCCTGCAGGAGTAACTGTATTTTTCATACTTTTTAAAATCGATTTGCCTTGCCTTTTCTAGTCCTCCAAGAACATTGCCATTCAGTGAAGCAAGTTTCTCTCAATAGCAAAGATTTATGTTCTTTTTTTTTTTTTTTCATTTTTGTGATACTGGGATTGAACCCAGGGGCATTCTACCTCTGAGATACACCCTCAGCCCAAATTTTTATTCTTTATTTTGAAACAAGGTCTTGATAATTTGCAGAGAACCTATGTAGCTGAGGCTGGCCACAAACCTGCGATCCTCCTGTCTCAGCCTCCCAAGTACTGAGAATGTGACACTATGCCTGACTCTTAAGACTTATATTCTTATCCTACTACTTTAGGGATGATCTTCTGACACCATTTGAAATAGAAAAAGAAGCTGGGCATGGTGGTGCACGCTTGTAATCTCAGCATTTGGGAGGCTGAGACAGGAGAATCACGGTTTGTGGACAGCCTCAGCTACTACTTAGGCCCTTTGCAACTCAGTGGGACCCTGTTTCAAAATAAAGAATAAAAAACAGGGCTGGGGGTGTAGCTCAGAGGTAGAATGCTCCTGGGTTCCATACTCAGTACTGCAAAAAATAAAACAAAAAATAAAATAAGAAAAGAAACCCTTATTTATTTGGTCACCCCTGTAATCCTAGTACTTAGAAGGCTGAGACAGGAGAGTTGCAGGTTCAAGGCCAGCTTCAGCAACTTAGCAATTGAGCAAGACCCTATTTCAAAAGAAACAGTAAAGTAGAGCTGGGGGTGTAACTCCAAGGTAGAATGCCTCTGGGTTCAACCTCTAGTAAAAAACAAACAAAACAAAACAAAACAAAAAACCTGGTCACTAGGACATTTTTACTTAATATCATTAAAGAGCCAGGCAGACTTTCTTAAAATTAGCCTTGAGCCTTGAGTGTTAACATGGCCCCTAGATCCTCTTCTTTCTAAGTGATTTTTAAAACATAGTTTGACACAGCTGGTCTCTATAAAAAAAAAAAAAAAAAAACCTATCACAAGCCATCTGCAATTCAGCAGGGCTTCTAGTCAAGGTCATGACTCAGGAGTCTCCATCCTCTCAGAACAAGGAAGGCTGAAATTTGTCCACCCTCTGCTTTATTTTGTATAAATATTGAAGCTGATCTTCAGAATTTTTGATTGTACCATATCTACATAAAAAATTTAATCTCTTCAGAATTAAGTTCATCCTGACTAGGCGGAGTAATCAGTTGGGTAGACCAGTTGAGAAAGAGCTTCTCCCATTTCACTGATGGTGTGTTTTTCTTTTTATAATTATCAGGCTTTTCTCTCCAGTCTTTGTACTGAAAGTTCTTCCCTGTTCTGTAAAGATTCGTTGAGATAGCATTCTAGAATTCCCAATATTTATTCCAGTTGTTATAAGTAACAGTGGAACCTGAGTTTCTTTAAAAATATTATCCAACTTTCCCTACGCCAGGCAGAAAAGATACCAGAGGGAGGGATAGAACCCCAATCCCCAGTTGTGGGTATGAGTCTCCAGTTTCCTAGATTATTTGTGGTTATGAACCATGTGTTTGTTCTCCTTTGCCTGGTACCCGGCCCTCATCTACTCTGAAAAAATGTTAGACCGGGAGTAGGAGGCCCAGTAGGAGACAGAGGAAGGCCTGGGCTACGTGACAACCGTTCTGAAGATGGTGTTGCCACAGTCCCTTTTCAACCTTGCCGTGATCAGAAAGATCACAGAAAGAGCAGCTGTGTGTAGAGGAAGCAAGTTGTGCAGCCCAAGGACAGGGTTGTTACTCTTATCTTGGGTGCCAGTGGCGAACCTATTAACAATAAGGCTTTGTGTCATTGACGGTGTATGAGAGAGGGAGCCTGCCTGATGCTGGGCCCGGGGGCCTGCCCAGCCTCTGTCCGGCCAGCCCAAGTGAATGGGCTCACATTAGCTGCTTCCATCTATGCAGTCACAAAGGTGAAGATGAGACAGAACGGACTCCCTCCTGGGAGGCCTGGGCCTCGCGCCCCAGCAACCCTGGGGAGACTTGCTCAATGACACCTTTGTCTGAGACAGGGCCGTGCATCTTCTCAGCACCCTCACGATGAGTCTGGGTGGCTTCAGGTCCAGAAGGGAGAACATGGACGCAGAGCCTCCGTCTGCACCACTCTGAAGTGGAGCCACCGTGCACACTGCTGCCTGTAAGTTCAGCCCAGGAGCTCCCTCCACACCCTGGTCCCGCTCTCACCAAGCACCTTTTCTCTTTTGGATGTTAAAGTGAATGTGTATGATGAGGAGGCAACTATAGGCGTGTCCTAATAGAAATATCAGCAGGCTTTTTCAAAGAAAAGATCCTGCTTTCGCTTTTCAGACCATGAGGGGTCAGACATAGGAGGCTCGCTGGCTGGTAGTTTGATTCCCCCCACCCCTCAGGGTTCTTCTGAGTAGTGGATTATTTGCTTATGCTTAGAGATTTACCTGCTTTTTTTTTTTTTTTTTTTTTTTGGCTGTCAATGCTGTTAAATAGTGGAAATATTACTTATTGGCAGAAGTCATCTAATAAGTCTTTTTGTAAAGAAGAAATTACTTTGTTAGAACCTTCTTACTGGAAACTGGAAGTCATCTTTAAGATTAAAAAGAGAAGAACATGCCCTAAAAATTGAATGATAACTTTGTTTGCTCCCTGTGTCTTTATTTCTTAGGGGAGACATTGATATTTGGCTCTTACCCATTTAATAATTCCAGTCCAGGGAAAGCCTGGACTAGAATTATTAACTGTCTGGTCTGGTCTCTGACAAAGCCAGGGAATTCCCCTCTGAAGGGACATTCTCCATCACAAAAGGACGACCTCTTTCTTTCACCCTCTGGCTTACCCAGAGGGTGAAAAGCACTTTGGTGGCTGCTTTTGTGTTTGTTTTCCCCCCACTCCAAATCCCCTCTCCTGTCCCCGACTCCCTCCCTGGCATTTTGCCCACCACTAACTTCTGATCAAGCCTCCCACCTCCCTCTGTGGCTTTCTCAGCAGAGGCTACTACATGAAGAAAGGGAAGAAAGACATCACAGAGAACATGGCATCTTTGCAAAAGATATAGTTTTTTTATGATAGTAATTTAATAACTCTGCATGTGATCCTAACAACAGACATGGATGAATTCCAACCTGGGATAAGTCAAAGCAGCCAGAGAGGAACTGATGTGGGAGTGGGGGCTACGGAGAGCAGGAAGTGCCAGGCTAGCCTTTAGATTCTTCTGAAAAGTAGAAATATCATGAGGTGCAGAAGACAAGCTCCTCTGGGCAAATGGGGGCTTGGGTACAGGCAAAAGGGCTGTAGTGAGTGAATCCAGCAGGTTTTGGCAGTGGAGGTGAGAAGGCTACACCCAGGACTGATAGGCCCACACAGCAATATCTATTTATTTATTTATTTATTTATTTATTTAT
The DNA here is from genome assembly GCF_963383645.1 of Muscardinus avellanarius. NCBI lineage: Eukaryota > Metazoa > Chordata > Mammalia > Rodentia > Gliridae > Muscardinus > Muscardinus avellanarius. Next base: position 12,992,062 of record NC_137800.1, on the reverse strand, counting down.
TTATTTATTTATTTATTTGTGGTACTGGGGATAGAACCCAGGGGCATTCTAGCTCCAAGCTACAACCCCAGCCCAATTTTTTATACTTTATTTTGAAACAGGGTCTCATTAAATTGCAGTGGGCCTCACTAAGTAGCTGAGGCTGTCCGCGAACTGCGATCCTCTCATCTCAGCCTCCCAAGTACTGGGATTATAAGTGTGAGCCACCATGCCCAGCATCACACAGCAATTTTGACGTTAAATACAGACCTGTTAAGGACCACAGACCAGTTTTTAGGCCAGAAAAGGAGCCCAGATTTCTAATTACATGAAAGCCGAGTGTGCACTTTGGATTCTGTTATCCCAGTGGCACCCTGCGTTAATAGTCACCTCATCCCCTCAGCTAAAGATTAGGTAAGATGTGCCATTCTTGACAGAATTGTGGGAAGCCTTCTAAAACCCAGGAATGAGCCAGGCATGGTGGTGCACGCTTGCAATCCCAGCATTTGGGAGGCTGAGACAGGAAGACTGTGGTTTGCGGACAGCCTCAGCTACTTAGTGAGGCCCTTTGCAACTCAGTGAGGCCCTGTTTCCAAATAAAGAATAAAAAATAGGGCTGGGGGTGTCTCTTGGAGGTAGAATGCCCCTGGGTTTCATCCCCAGTACCGCAAAAAAAATTTAAAAAGTTTTAAAAATTAAAAGCCTGGGAATGAAGGACTGAAATGCAAATTTGTATTGCCCTCTCACTGGATCTAAATCTAGGCCCCATTTTTTTTTGCCTGCTATAGAGAATTCCATGGTTTTGCTTTTTTGTTTTGTAGGTTTGCCTTTGTTGTTGTTTATAGCTTCCAGGTTATGGAAAGAAAATATTGATATTGTGATTTGGTGACTTCATGGTAAATTAAGTTGTCTTTTTAGTGTCTATGTAGTCAGAGGAGGAAGTTCATAGAATTCAAGGAGGCGGGAAGACAAGGTTGTCCTTTGTTTGGAGGCCAGAGCGCGACCTCATGGTGTCCACTGGCCAGCCAACCAGCCCTCTTATCATCCTATCTCAGCTTACCTGGGCTGGGAAGAGGGCCGGGCAGACCTAATTTTCTAACTCCCAGTTCCATGCCCTTCTCCATGGCCGAGCTGACTTGGCGTGGTTCCCCCTCTAAGGTCATCGCTTGTTTATCCTTCCCTTGCACAATCTACTTTCTAAAGAGCTGACAGCCACTTGCTCTTTTCATCCTTCCTGAGAACTGAAAGCGGTCCATCGGCGATGCCTTCCTCAAAGGCACCCCATCCGCACGTTGTGCTTACTAGCTCATCCACGAAAGGAAGAGAGAACAGGCATGGGTGTGCCGGCCAAGTCGAGGCTGGACAGACTGGGCAGGAGGCCGGCCCCTCCCATGGCCTTTGGGGCTTGTCTGTGATTAACTGAGGGTCCTGTGTTCTAGAGGATGCCCATGTCTTCTTCTGTGGGGTTCCACATGCCCATCCTGGCTGTCGGGCCCCCAGGCTGACCCTGCTGGACCTGAGCTGGGTGCTTTGCACTCAGAGTCCTGCAGGTCACAGTGACTAAGCAGAAAGACCGGGTTCCAGGTGGGCAGGCCATGCCACTGACGGCATCGGAGGGCCTTTGACACCCCAAAGTGGGCCACTGGCGCTCCTCTCTGTCGCCTGCCCCTGCTCCCATGAGTGGCTGGCACAGATGAGGGCCATCCGCAGAACTTGGCTGGCAATACTGTGGGAGCAGGAATGAGGAGAGGGCCCGGGAGAAAGGACGGGGCCCAGGGGACGAAACAGAGTCCAGAGCCGCGCTGCTGTGTCAGAGTGACTTGGTTTCATTTCCTCACTGGGTGTCAGCCCCCTGGAGAAGTCCAAACTGCTAGACTTTCTTTTTTTTTTTTTTTTTTTTTTTGTGGTACTGGGGTTCCTGGAAGCCCTTCTACCTCCGGGCTACACTCCCAGACCTATTTTATATTTTTGAAACAGGGTCTCTTACGCCAGCACGGCTGGCTTCGAACCTGCGCGATCCTCCTGTCTCCACCTCCCAAGAGCGGGGATTACAAGCGTGCACCACCACGCCCAGCAAACTGCTAGACTTTCTTTGCTATTCCATTCTGCTGGTCTGCAAGAAGACAAGTCTTTATTTTTTTATTTATTTATTTATTTATTTTTTTTGTGGTACTGGGGGTGGAACCCAAGGGCTTTTCTACTTCTGGGCTGTACTCCCAGACCTATTTTATATTTTATTTGGAAACAGGGTCTCACCAAGTTGCCGAGAGCCTCACTAAGTAGCTGAGGCTGGCTTTGAACCTGTGCGATCCTCCTGTCTCAGCCTCCCAAGCGCGGGGATTACAAGCGTGCGCCACCGTGCTTGGCTTGACAACACTCTTCCGAGGGCACAAATAACTCCACCAGAGCAGGCCTGAAGAATATACCAGAGCCTATCCCTGGCAGAAGAATGAAAGCAGAGTCCCTTCTTCACCTCCCATGGGGAGACCAGGGCCCAGAGAGATGACAGACTCATCCAGTGTCGGACTCTGGCATTGGAGAAATATTGAGAAATGAATGTGCGTGTCTGTCTTCTGGGATGCCTGGCTCTCCTCTTTCCACTTGAGAACCTGAGTTCTCTGCACCTAAAGCCCCAGACTTCCCTGTGAAAAAGCCACCTAAATGCACCTTCCATTCAACAGAGACTGGTTTTCAGAGTGACTTGCTTTCTACCCTCTCCTCCCCCTCCATTTGAGGAACCCCAGCATTTATCACTAGTCACTGGCTAATGATGCCCTGGGGTGGTCGCCAAGGACAGAAATGCTCTGGGGAAGGGGATACACAGAAGTTGGCAGCCGCTGGGGGCACGGTGGTACACACCTGTAACCCCAGCTATTTCAGAGGCTAAGAGGATCAAGTTTGAGGTCAGCCTTGGCCTCACCTAGTGAGACCTTGCCCCCCCCCAAAAAAAAAGAAGCTGGAGATGTAGTTCAGTGGTAGAGTGTCCTTGGGTTCAAGCACCAGTACCATAAAAAAAAAAAAAAGAAAAAAAAGTTGGCAGCCTTGGGCAGGGTTGGGGACCCTGGTGACTGGAATCGGATAGCTAGGGAACTAGGAACAGTTATGTAACTGTGTTTACTAGTCCCAGGTGGCTGGGCAGGTCGAGGCAGCCCCTGACAGAAAGCATTGCCAGAGGTGGGCCAGCCCCAGCTCTCGGGGGTGGGAGAGGCTCATCTGGATGGCAGAGAGTGCATGGGACAGTGCCCAGGAATGAAAAGAACCTGTCACCTGTCGCCGACCAGAGCCTGTAATCTGGGACAGCCTTCCCCAGCCGGGAAGCCACGGGAAGCCGAGCCAGCTGTGAGGTAGGCCATGGCCAGGAGCTGGAGCCAGGGGGAGGAGCTGGGAAATCGGACACCTACTTCTCTAAACCTGGCTGTTTTACCCACTTAATCTACTTTTCAAAGAGGAATTCTCTCTAAATATGGGCAGAAAAGGACAAATTGTTCAGGTTTCTTCATGTTTGCCGGCCCCGTGCTCCCGGCAACCTTCCGCGAGGCCAGATGAACATACGGATCATGGTGGGTGGACCTGAGAGAGAGAAGGTGAGCGGCCGGCAGGGCCCAGCCTAAGCAGCCGGGCCAAGCCAGGGTCTCCGCGGGCGGCAGGCGGCCGCTTCCACAGGTGTCTGCTAAGCTCCTATTCCCACAGAGATGGAGCTGGTGGCCAGTCCTCAGCTCCCTCTGCAGGAAGCAGGAAGTTGAGACCTTACCTTTGACAGCTCAGCAGCAGCCTCTACATTAAATATTTATCTTGGAGTCCAGGTCAGAGCCCTAGAGAATAAAAGAAGCTCACTGCTGGTGAGGGGTATGGCCAGAACTCCTGGAGTCAGAAGAGCTTCAGCGTCACCATCTTTGAAGAACAAGGAAGAAAACGAAAGTGATGTGGCCCGTCTTAGTCCCAAGGACCCTGACAGGTGGGGAAACTCAGCACGAGGGAAGTAGGTACTTGTTACATCTCCAAGGGAGGGAAGGACCCAGGCTTCAGGAGGGCCAGCATAGCGCCGCCTGCCCTCACAGTGGCCAGAGCCCCCCCACACACACACACACAGCACCCTTCCGCTGGGGACACTGGCCACCCAGTCTCCATCCCTTTGGCTTCCTGAAAGGCTGACAGATTGTTGGGAGGGACCTACCTCCAAGGTTATCTTGCTCAGCCCCCTGCTCAGTGCAACACTTGTCTTTGTAAAAATACAGCTGGCAGTCCCTGAGCTTGTGGCTGAGAACAGAGGATCACACAGGCTCGAAGCCAGCCTCCGCTACTTAGTGAGGCTCTCAGCAACTTAGTGAGACCCTGTTTCCAAATAAAATATAAAATATGTCTGGGAGTGTAGCTTTGAGAGAGAAAACCTCTGGGTTCCACCCAGAGTCCCAGTACCACCAAAATTACACACACACACACACACACACACACACACACACACACACACACAACTGGCAGGCTTGGAGCCCATGCTCATTAGGAAACCTTCCTTGGAAGCCTTCTCTCTCTGCTTTCCTAGGATAGGACCTGGCTCCTGTTCTCCGTCCTGCCTCCCATCTGTGCCCCTGTGAAGTGCCCACCTCCTGGGTTCCCCCCAGCCTTAACTTTCCTGTGTAGTTTTGTTCCAATGTGGGCAGACTAGCTCTCTTCTGGCACTTGGGAAAAAAAGCTAATAAGTACGGGTAGCAGGGGCTGAAGATTGCTACCCCCTTTCCCTAGTCCCTTTCTTCCCAGTGCTGAGCAGGGCGTTTGAAAAACAAAGCGCAGGGTGGCCACAGGCAGCAAGGGGACACTCAACAGGCATCCAAGAAATGCTGTTCTGGTCCTGCCCCTAACCATCACTCCCAGCTAGGACCTGAGGTTGATCAGTAACTATTCGCTGGGTGGTTGGTTTGGGTCTTGGAGACCCCAGAGGTAAGCCAAGAGCTACAGGTCCTCCGGGGCCGTCCCTACGGCCAGTTTACGGCCATTAGGCTCTCTGGCCGTCAGTGACAGGCCGGGTGCCCACAGGGGGCGGGGCCTGGCAGAGCCAATGGGGAGCCAGTTGGAGCCGCGGGAACGGCGGAAGGCCAGGAAGATCAAAACAAATGCGTTGTCCGGGAACACGGGGACCCTCTAACCTCGCCCTCGCCCAAGGGACCCCACCCTCATCCTCTTTCGGGGCGCGGCCCGCCCGGGGCCTCTGCTTCAGGCCATTTCCCACCCCGCCTGGCGGGCGAGGGTGGGCACCTTCGCCCTCGCACGCGCGCTGCTTTGCACCCTCCGGGCCGCCCGCGTCCGGGGCACAGACCCCCGGCGGCTCCGGGGCGCCCCGCGGCGGCGCCCTGATCTCGGCCCCGCCCGTCTGCCTCTCGCCGCGGCCCCGAGGGCGGCTCCGCCCGGGCCCGGGCCGCACAGTTCCTTCTCGTTAATCACTCCTGCCCTCTGTCCACCCTGGAAATGTCGCTGGAAACTCTGAGTGGCCCTCGCCGGCCCGCCCGCCCCCCAGCCGACGCCAGCCCCGCGGTGGGGGCCGGGGAGAGCCCTGGAACGGGCGGGCTCCCCGGGGACCCTCGCGGCCCCTCCCGGCGCCGCCTCCCGGCCGGCCCGGGCCCTGCGCCCAGGGGCCACCGCGTCCCCGCAGGAGCCGGGGAGGGACGGCCGGCCCCGCCGCCTCCCCACCCCAGCCGCGCCACGGCTCGGATCGCGGCCCCGAGCTCCTCCCGCCGCCGCTCGCCGCCCTGCCTCCCCGCGCGCCCCCTCGGCCTCCCTCTTCCTTCCTGGGCGCCCAGCCCGTCCCAGCGTCCTGACCCGGTCACGAGGCCCGCGCTTCTCCCTGCCCTCCCTCCCCGAGGGCACGCCGCGGCCGCCGCGCAGGAGCCGCGCGGGGATGCTCTGCCCCGCTCAGGGCCCGCCACCTGCTCGCCAGGGAAGGTAGGTGCGCGGAGGAGAGGGGCGGGGAGGAGGCGAGGCCGCGGCGGGGGAGGGACCCGCGCCCGAAGGAAGGCACAGCGCGCCTCCCCTGGGGTCTCTGTCCCGAGCTCCGAGGAGACAAGAGTTGCGAGGAGTCCCTTCATCCAGAAAAGGCAAAGTTCTTGAAAACCTGCCCCTGCCCACGTGGACTTGTAGCTGGAAAATACCTGGGGAAGCATGGGGCCACGTCCCCAAGGCCACCAGCCCTTAGAGGTGAGAAGGAGCCCGCCAACCCTAGCAGAGGTACTTGACTTCTTCCGGGCCTTTGGTCCCGGCTCTGTAGATGAGGGGGCTGCCTGGATTCTAGGAGGACCCCAGAGATGTTCTGGTACCCTCTTGTCCTTTGCTGGACAGGGAACCAAGTCCCCAGGGTCCTCCATCCTCCTTGGGAAGGGTTCCTTAATATCTCCCAGCAGGGGCTGCCAAGAGAAAAGTTGAGACCACCTTCCCAACTCACCCCTGCCTGTTCCCGGGAGTGCACCCCGTGGAGCAGAGGTAGGGAGGAGCAGATTGGGGCGCCAAGGACCAGGAGTCCCTGAACACAAGTGGAGCCAGGGGGTGAGCTTGCCCTGCTCATCCTACAGGAGGGCGCTTCTCGCCAGGCTGGAGGGTGGGACAGGACACCAGGAGAGGAAGCCTGGTCAGCTGATGGCCCCACTCTAGTGCTGAGCAGACACTTGGCCCAGAGCAGTCAGCAGGGCAGGGCAAGGGTGGGGGGGGGGCTGGAACTGGCCGGCCCAGGCCTCCAGCCGTCCACGGCCTCCGGCTGTCCACACTGCCCTGCCTCGCTTTCCCGTGGAGGGGAGGCTGCGTGCGGGAACTGGGGTGTGTCTGCATGTTTTCTTTTGGTGAGAGTCCTAATTGAATGCAGCTGGTGGGCGGCCCTCCCCCCCCCTGCTCCCACCCCAAGTTGAGGATTGGCATGGAAATCCCTGTGCCCAATGGGCTGGTCGGATGTCAGGGGACTCCCCACAAATGCAGACCAGAAATGAGGGGCTGGCAAGGGTACAGAGGAGGCGGGGGCAGCACCCCGAGTAGGAACTGGGTACAGGAGATGAGGATTCCCAGCTCCATCTCGTGCCTTCATCCTCTCGGGTCCCCACAACTCATATGACTGCCCTCTGCACACACCCCCACCCACAACCCTCTTACCCACGGCCCCGTGCTGCCCACATGACCCCCTGTGGCACGCCAGGGCTCGTAGTCAAAGCGCTGGTGTCTTTTCCAATGCGGGCACATAGCTCCTCCAGCAGCAGCCGCTGAGAGCCGCGCAGACCTCACAGCCACATAGAGTCTGATTCGGTCCCATCCAGAGGTGGGGGTTGGCTCCCCTGTGCGGTCCAGCGGCCAAGGTGAGGAGGCAGAGCTTTGTACCACAGTGCTCTGGACACCCCAGCCAAGACCTCCCCTGGTCCTCTTATACTCGCCTCTGGGCTCCCTCTTGTCTACCTCCTCCTGGGGGTCTGGATCCCTCTGCCCCTGCCTTAAGCTGGCTCCCTGGCCAGCAGGCAAGGTACTGCCAGGGACTACCCTTATTCAAAACAGCTGGCGGTGTAGGAGAAAGCGCAGCACATGCGTGTGCGGGTGGGCACCCAGGGGCACATGCGTGTGCGGTTGGGCACCCAGGGGCACATGCGTGTGTGGGTGAGCACCCAGGGGCACATGCGTGTGTGGGAGGGCACCCAGGGGCACATGCGTGTGTGGGAGGGCACCGGGGTCACATGCGTGTGTGGGAGGGCACCGGGGACACATGCGTGTACGGGAGGGCACCCAGGGGCACAGTGCCCAGCAGGAACAGCTTCAGTTTCCCTCTCACCCACCACTCTTCACCCTGTACTGGCACCTGAGCCCTGGGTCTTCCAGTCAGCAGAAGAGGCCAGAGGGAGCTCATATTCCCTCTGAGTTCCCTCTGAGCAGGAGTGGTCCTGCTGCCTGGAAATGCGCCCTCCCGCCCTGTTAGGGACTAGGGCATCTTTGGCTGCTTCCCAGTGGGCAGTGGGTGGCAGGCCTTGCCGTTGGCCAGAGCCTCTCTCCCGGCCGGGGCCCAAGGGACTCCTTGTGCTTGCAGGCGAGCAGATGCTCCTTGGAGCATGGGGAGGCAGACCACCTGAAGCAAAGTCCTGTGTGTCCAGGCCCCCTCTCGGCCAGGAGCTGACTGCGCTGGCAGGGGAGCCCCAAAGGGCCTGGCCAGCCTCCCCTCCCTTCCTCCTCACCCTGCCTCCCCTCCCCCACTCCCACCCGGTGCTCCTGCCCAGACCTAACAAGCGGCCCATTGTGCCTCCGGGAGCCGGCACGGGCAGCCTGCAGGCGGGTGCCTGGAGTGGCCTGCTTCCTGGGTCCTTGAGCTCCCACACAGCTGGCCTCCACCCCTCCCACAGCCGGGCTCTCCTCCCCCACCCCAGGGTCCAGCCAAGTGGGTACTGGCAGGCGCGGCCCAACACGGCTTTCCCTTCCTCCCTCCCTCCCGCAGAGGACGCACAGAGGAGCAGCTGGAACATCCCGGGTCCTCCAGCCTTGATCCTAGGATGCAAAGCTCACCATGCAGCCTCCCTGCTGGGCTCAGCCTGGATGACTTCATCCCTAGCCACCTCCGGGCCCATGTAGGGTCACCCTCCCGGGGGACACGGGTGAGTGAGGAAGAGGGTACCCTGTGGGCCCACAGGTACTGGGGACCCTAGCAAGTCTGGTGGACGAGGCTTGGAGGGACAAGAGGTTGGGAATGGGGTCTGGGGAGAGCTCCAGAGAGCCTACAGGGCTTCCTGTGAAAGGCAAGGTTGGCCCCCAACCCTGGCTGTGGGGTGGTGGCTATGGCTATGGCCTGGTGGCCATCCCTCTCCCCTTTAAGGGACCTTCTGGTCCCTGAGCTGTTGCTCCTGGCTCCTCCCGACAGGTGCCTGTGATCCGGAACGGTGGCTCCAACACCCTTAATTTCCAGTTCCATGACCCTGCGCCCAGGACGGTGTGCAATGGCTACGCCCCACCGAGGAGAGATACTTCCCGGCACCCAGGTGGGTCCGCTCAGGAAAACCTTGCTCCGGGAGCCTGATGTGGGAGGTGGCAAATCTGAGACCCTGGGCCCTGCCACGTGCTACACTGTGTCAAAAGGAAGGCATAGCAGAGGGGGCTGGAGGTGTCAAGGTCACAGAGGTTTCTAGGAGCTTTGGGGCTCCGGCTTGGAGTCTCTTCCTGTGTGCCAGTGCGCTGGCCCTGGGAGAGGAGAGGAGCAGGCTGCTACAGCCTTCCTGCTGTCTCCAGCCGTGTCACAGCCTCAGGGTCAAAGGGGCAGCTAGCTGCAGGCCAGGGCATAGCTGGGACTGGGGTTAGGAGGGTAGAGGGAGTGTTGGCTCCAGCAGGGGCAGAGACTGAGCCCCCTCCAGGCCTTGGGGCTGCTCACAGAACTTTCTGGGCCAGCCCCCAGGGTCCCCCAAACCCTGGGAACTCCTGGGCGCAGGCCAGCCACGCGGAAGGCGGCATCTTTTACTGAGCGGTCCCTTGAGGCACGCACTATGTAAGACTTCAGTCACTGAACAAGGAATTATAGAACCCCTGCAGCATGTAGCCACTACAAGACATTATTGACTCCCTCCAAATCCTGGCAAAGGTACAATTGTAGACAACTGCCCAGTGAGGAACTTGCATCTCAAAGAGGTTTGAGCTGAGATGCAAACCCTTTTCCGTCTGGCTGCAAGGGGGCCGAAGACACTGGGGAGTTGGGGACAGTAGCTCTTGGAGATGTGTTCTAGGCACAGTCTCATATAGTAGATGTCATTGAATCTTTGCCGCCATTATCCTTGTTTTACAGAAGTGGTAACTGAGGCACTGAGAGGGTGTGTGGCGTGCCCAAAGTCACATAGCCAGTAGGTAGCAGAGCTGGGATCCGAATTCAGGTCTGTTCCTTCCAAGCTCAGCATCTTTTTCTGCCACATCCCAGTTGGAGTGTGCCCACTAGTAATGATTTCCAGCCCTCACTCTATAAACTCTTAGGATGGTCCCAGGCAAGCAGGATGGGGTGGAGACAGGCAGAGATTTCTCAAAACAAAATCCATTTTAATTCACTTTAAGAAACAAACAGAAGCCTGTGGTGCTGCTGGGGACGGGGAGGTCTGTGGCGTGTGCGTCATCCAGTCAAATAAACAAGGAGTTGTTGAAACTTTGAACCCACAGAGATCGATGTCCTGAGGAGCTAAGGGACCAACAAGGCCAGGTGGGGACCTCTGCCTTTAGCTAATGCTCTCCTGCACACGCCCCGCAGATCCTGCATGCTATCAGACCTGGCCAGGCCCTGGGAACCGGCCGGTAGCAAGCCCAAAGACCCCCGTCTCCCAGCATGCCCAGAACTGGTCAGCCACGTGGACCAAGGACGGCAAGCGAAGGGACAAGCGCTGGGTCAAGTATGAGGGAATCGGGCCAGTGGATGAGAGCGGCATGCCCATTGCCCCCCGATCTGTGAGTCCAGGGCCTGGGGGGTCACGCACATATGGGGCCCAGAGACCTACGCTGAGCTCCATTTGTATGGGCGAAATGCGTATGGGGTGTATGGGGCTGTACCCCAGATATTCCAGACTAAGCAAGGGTGCAACCATGATGAGTCCAAGGGGGTCATAAACCCCATAAAGTTATGGCACCTTTGTGTGTCTGAGTGGCACAAGCATGGAGGTGCAGATCTAGAGTCCCCCCAGGGTCTTTTTTTTTTTTTGGTGGTACTGGGGTTCCTGGAAGCCCTTCTATCTCCGGGCTACACTCCCAGACCTATTTTTACATTTTTATTTGGAAACAGGGTCTCCTAAGACAGCACGCGTGGCTGGCTTCGAACCTGCGCGATCCTCCTGTCTCTGCCTCCCAAGCGCGGGGATTACAAGCGTGCGCCACCACGCCCGGCCTCCCCCCAGGGTCTCAAAGGTGGGGAGCCAACACTGGAAGGACTGTGCCTGGCAGGGACTTTCTTTTCCTGTGGTATCCCCAAGGCCTGACTCAGAGCTCACAAAATAGTTGCTGAGTCAACAATTAGCTAAAGGAGCAAGGAGTCCTGCATGAGGCGATTGCATGCCACAGGAGGTGTGGAAGAACTGGGGTACCCTTCCTGCTTCCCCCGGTTGTTTTGAGGCATAGGTGCAGTGGGTGATGTGAATACCCTCTGCCCTTCCAGGATGACTTTTATTTATTTTTTGGTACATAGAAGCACAGGTGGTTCTTTGCAGGAATATAGAGAAGCCAAGAGGAAAAGTATTAATTACCCAGAGCTCAAAGTGTAGGGATCATTGTCAGATACCTGACGGGAGGCTGGCCTGTATCTGTCATGTGACATGCTACCGATGTTACTGTCCCATAAAGATGCCACTCACGTCCAGAGAAAAGGCTCACTAAGCAAAACCTTCTGCGGCTCGCTCTTGGGAGGGTGGGTGAGCAGGGATGCTGACTTTGGATTTTCTTTCTTTTTTTTTCTTTCGGTGGTACTAGGGATTGAATTTAGGGGCATTCTACCTCTGAGCTACACACCCAGTACTTTTTTTAAATTTTGATTTTGAAACGGATCTTGCTAGGTTGACAAGAGTCTCACTACTTGCTGAGGCTATCCTCGAACCTTCAATCCTTCTGTCTCAGCCTCCCAAGTATTGGGATCACAAGCGCGCACCACCACGTCCGGCTTGACTTTGCATTTTCTGATCACAGAGTGTCGACAGCCCCAGGGACTGGTATAGGAGAATGTTCCAGCAGATTCACCGGAAAATGCCAGGTTAGACACTCTCCCAGGACCCTCTCCTGGCCATGATCATCTCTGGCATCTGGACCTTGGGGAAGGAGGAGGGGAGAGAAGGGCCTGTTTAGGGGATTCTTTTTCACCTCCCCTACCCAGAGGCCGTAAGGTCTCTAAAATAGGCCAAGGAAACTCCCTTTTCCGTCCCTGTACTTGAGATCAGCAGTGGCCTCTAGAAAGAGCGTCCAGCTGCCTTCCCCAGGGTCCTCTGCGGCTGTGGAGAAGGAAGCTAGTCCCGAAACCCCCGACCTTCCTGCCGGGCTGGCATCCATCACTGGCCACTCCCCGGTGTGAAGCACTGGTTTCTCCCACGAGGGCGCATGTGAACTGGCCACGAGGTGACTCAACCATTCAGTGGGTCCTTGGCCATCTGTGTGCTGCGCCCTATCCTAGGCGCTGAAGTTAAGAGGGAGACACGTAATAAACAGATAAACCTTCTATATGGAAGATGGTGGAATGGGCCAGGGAGAGACTTGGAGAAGGCTAGGGGAGTGGCCAGTGCACCCAGGGTGGTCAGGGAAGGCCCCAGGCCTTGGTCCTTGAGCAGAGAGCTGTGGGGAGAGGGAGGGAGGCTGCCTGCATTGCTGGGTGAGGAGCGCCCCAGCAGAGGGCGCTCCAAAAACCCAGAGGGAAAACCAGAACAGGCAGATTGGGAACCAGCAAGGTTCCCTAGGCGCAGGGAAGGAAGGGCTTGTGGTAAGAGATGGAGTCAGAGAGGCCTGGGGGCAGGTCACGTGGGGTGTTTGGGCCCATTATGAGGATTCTGGTTTTTACTCTACAAGAGACCAGGGGCCGTGGGGAGGCTCTGAGCAGAAGAGTGATGTGCTTTGTCAGTGACGGCTGAAAAGGCTCTCCCAGGTGCAGAAGAGATGGTGGGAACGGGGGGGGGGGGGGGGGGGGGCAGCTCCCTGCTTGGCAAGGCTAGGGAGGAAAGGCTGCCAAGCTCTGCTTTAACCCAGGCCAGGGACCAGTGGGTTAGACCGGGTCAGTGGCAATGGGCGTGGTGGGACCACATCAGGATTCCAGATATGCTCCAGAGACAGTCATGGACATTTGCTGATGGGCTTGGATGTAACATAAAAGAGAAGGTGAAGGATGGAGTTGCCATCTGTAGAGACAGAGATGACTGCTGTGGGAGCGGGTTTGAGAGGCGTTCATTGTTATGGTCTTAGGGGATGAACCCAGGAGGGCTCTACCACCGAGCTGTATCCCTATTTTTTTTTTCTTTAGACGAGATCAGGCTGGCCTCAAACTTACTATCCTCCTGCCTCAGCCTCCCAGGTAACTGGGATTACAGGTGTGTGCCACCATGCCTGGTAGCATTCAGTTTTACATACATGTCACAGACAAGTGGAGATGTCAAGTAGGCAGCTGAATATCCAAGACTGTAGTTCAGGGGTAAAGTCGAATTGCAGATAGAAATACCTGGGCTCACCCAGAAGGGATTTTGATTTAAAGTTCCCCTGGTAATTTTTTTTTTTTCAGCACTGGGAATGGAACCAGGGGCATTCTGCCTCTGAGCTACACCCCCAGCCCTATTTTTTATTCTTTTGTTTTGAAACAAGGTCTCACTAAGCTGCAGAGGGCCTCACTAAGTAGCTGAGGCTGACCAGGAACCTGCGATCCTCCTGTCCCAGCCTCCCAAGGACTGGGATTATAAGCGTGCACCAACACACCTGGCTTCCCCAGGTAATTTTTAATGTGCAGCCATGGTTGTGAGCCACAGAAATAGATGGTATAGTGATTTTTCCTCTGTATCTGAGGGAAATTGGTTCCAGGACCCCTGCAAATATTTTTTATCTGGACTTGGTTGAATCCATAGATGTAGAACCTGTGGAATTAGTGGGTCAGCTGTATTTTAAAAGCCTTAAGCCCAGCATGGTGGCACACTCCTGTAATTCCAGAACTTGGGAGGCTGAGATAGGAGGATCACAGGTTCAAGGATAGTCTCAGCAACTTAGCAAGACCTTGTTTCAAAATTAAAAAAAAATAGGCCTGGGGAATATAACTCAGACTTAGAATGCCCTGGGTTCAGTCCCCAAAACAAAACAACAAACAAACAAACAAACAAACAACCTAAACCTGGCATGTTGGTACATACCTGTAATCCTTGTACTTGGGAGGTTGAAATAGGAGGTTTTCAGGTTCAAGGCTATTCGCAGCAATAAACTTAATGAGATCTCCAGCAACTTAGCAAAATTCTGTTTCAAAATAAAAAGGGCTGGAGGTATATCTTGGAGGTAGAATGCCTCTGGCTTCAATTCCCAGTACCAAAGAGGGAAAAAAATTTTTTTGAGGTAATGGGGATGGAACCCAGGGACATTCTACCTCTGAGCTACACCCCTGCCCTATTTTTTATTATTATTTTTTTGAAATAGGGTCTTGCTGAGTTGCAAAGGGCCTCACTAAGTAGTTGAGGCTGCCCACAAACCGCGATCCTACTGTCTCAGTCTCCTGAATGCTGGGATTACAAGTGTGCGCCACCATGCCTGGGTTGGGAAAAAAAATTTTAAAGCCTTAAAGGCTAGGGATATAGCCCATGGTAGAGAATTTGCCTAACATGTGAAAGGCTCTGGGTTTGATTCCCAGCATCACAATAATTAATTAATTAATTAACTAAAAATCTCAAGACACCAGGCATGGTGGCACACACTTGTAATCCCAGTACTTGGGAGCCTGAGACAGGAGGATCACAGGTTTGTGGCCAGCTTTAGCTACTTAGTGAGGCTCTCTTCAACTTAGTGAGACCCTGTTCCAAAATAAAGAATAAAAAATAAGGCTGGGGATGGTAGCTCAGAGGTAGAATGCCCCTTGGTTCAATCCCCAGCATCAAAATTTAAAAAAAAAAAAAAGTCTCAAGACTAGTCAAGATCACCCAGGGAGATGATGGAAAAAGGCCCTGGGTTTGATTCCCAGGACTGAACCCACAGGCCCATAAGATGAGCAGGAACCAGCAAGGAGGACCAAGACTATGGTGTAGCCAGGAAGGTAGAAAAAACAAGTAGTCTCCTGCAGCCAGGTGAGAAAGGCATTGTAAAAGGCGGAGGTGCTGAGCTGTGGCATCCTGCCGATGGTCAAGGAGGAGGAGGACCTGAAGCTGGTCATTAGGTTGGATACCATGGGTACCCTGGGTCCTTGGGAGAGTGGCTGGGAGCGAGAGTGGTGGCTGAAGGCCTGTTGAGAGAGACAGGGACAGAAATGGAGACAAGGAGGTTGTGATGCTCAATTAGGATGCTGTAAGGAGAGACAGGAAAACCAGGCGGCGGCAGAGGAAGGTGGGCCCCTGGAAGGGGCATTTTGTTTTGCTGGGGAGTAGGTATGCTGGCTTATCAGTAGCTCTTCTCAGAACCCCCCCCCACACACACACACACAAGAAGTCCCAAAAGGTAAAGTATTTAAAAGAGGGTGCAGAAAGAGAAGGGAAGGAGGAAGGCAGGGAACTTCAGTTTCGCCGACCTGACAGGAGGAAGGCCGGTCTGCAGAGGTCAGGAGAGGGTGTGCGTGGGAACTGGAAGGGCGGAGAGGCTGGCTTGGGCCAGGCAGCTGCCCGGTTGGCTTGCACAGGCCCTAAGTCTGCCAGACGCATTTCAAGCCCTCCCAAGAGCTGCTCTCCTAATTCCTTCCCTCCCTCGGGACATTCTTCAGGCCCTGACTCAGCTCTCAGCCCCTGTTCCAGGCAGGAGGGAGGCTGGGAGAGGTCAATCCTCCCTCTCTGCCACACCCATGACCTGCTACTTTCTGCTCCCCAGACCTGCAGATGGACTGGACCTTCCAGGACCCACCCAAAGGTGAGGGATGCGGGCGCACTCGTCCGCCCCATTCATCCTGGCCCTGTGCCTGCACCGGAGACGTGCAGTTCCACCTGACTTCAGGGACCCAGCTTGGTTCAATCTGAGACTTTTTCTGGTTCATTTCGGGAAGTTCTCAGCCCTCTGGCAGGTGGTAGTTAAGAACCCCAGCTCCCTCTGCCATCAGGAACCCCTTGTTCTGCCGTTGTCCTGGATGAGATGTCCTGGGTCTTGTCAGTTTAATGGGGAGATCATCTACCCCTGGGCTGGCTTGAAGATTTGGTAAAGAGTGTAAAAGCTCTTGGGGCAAAGCTCACCTTTACTGGGCAGGTGCACCATCTCTACTGCTGGGAGCCAGCCACCCAGGAGTGAGGGTGGAGGTGGGTGCTGGAACCTCGAATGGTCACCCAACCCCAGCCCCTGCCGGTCTTCTTCCCCTTCCAGTGATTCCCTCGTGTGCCGCCTCTGCAAACCCCAGGCCTCCAGGGCCCCAGCAAAGACTTGCCTCCAAGCCCGGCCCAGCAGTGACTTCCAGCGGGTGAGCAGTGGCAGGGGCCTCCTTGCCCAGACAGCGCCCCCTCGTGGCTACAGCCAGTACAGCCTTGGAGCAGGCAGGCCAGGGGTCTGGCTCCATCTCTGGGTTCTGTTGGGTCTCAGGGTCTCCACCATCCTACATTTCTTTTTTTTTCTTTTTTCTTTTCTTTTTTTTTGTGGTACTGGGGTTCCTGGAAGCCCTTCTACCTCCGGGCTACACTCCCAAACCTATTTTATATCTTTTATTTGGAGACAGGGTCTCTTAAGCCAGCACAGCTGGCTTCGAACCTACGCGATCCTCCTGTCTCCACCTCCCAAGCGCGGGGATTACAAGCGTGCACCACCATCCTACATTTCAAAGGTGGCCAGAAATGGGCCTGGTACCCATTTCTGTGGTGGGCAGGAAGAATCCATCGAATCCATCCCCCACAAAGACTCATGGGGCACGTGTGTGTCAGCGGGGGTGTCCAGGGTGCCTACTGAAGGAAGCTCGGGCTTGTGGCCATCCACTTTGAAGCCTGATAGAAAATAACTGGTGCGGATGAACCCCGATTCCACTTAGATGCAGCTAAGGGATGCCATCCAGAGAGGCGAGGGAGGAAATTCCTTCTCCTATGCAGACCTCTCGGGCCCTGGAGGGGCTTCTCCAGGCCCTGGAAACCAGGAGGTCAAAGTTGAATCCAAGAGCTGATCATAGCAGGGAGGGACTCATGGCCATGGCTGGTCCATGGCTCGTGGCAGCATCAACACGGTAGGGAGGGAGCTCCAGTCTGGACCCAGAGCCGGGCTCAATCCCATGCACTAGCACTGGCCAAGTGACTTTGGGCCATGGTGTGAGTCAGCTTTGCATCACTGTGGCCAAAATGCCTGATGGGAAGGATTTATAGGTTATTCAGCCCATAGTCAATTTGTTCAGTCCATAGTCACTTGGCTCCAAGGCAAAAACATCATGGCAGAAGAGCAGGTGGAGGAGATCTGCTCAGCTTGTGGCAGCCAGAGAAGAAAAGGCTGGGAGAGGGGAGGGGGTTGGCGACAAGAGAAAGGCTTCCAGGCACTGCCCCAGTGATGTACTTCCACCACTGGCTCCCACCTCCCCGTGGTCCACTCAGCTCTCAGTGGATTAACCCACTATTGATAAGGGCAGAGTCTTTATGATCCAGCCATTGCCTTTAAAGTCCCACCTCTGAGCCTCGCTGCACTGGGGAACATGTCTCCAACACATGAGCTTTTTAGGCGACACTCCAAATCCGAATGGTAACAGCTACCGACCCATCTGAGCCTCTGTCCCTGTCCTGTAAGCGGGGATCACAGGGTGCAGGTGAGGGCTGAATGGGGTCGTAGCATCCTGCATCGTGACTGGCACACAGCAAGTCTGCACAAACGGTAGCAGACAGGCTCCCTTATGATGACTACAGCCTCATTTGATTAGGAATGACGCATTCCCTTCTCATGATCACCTTTGTTGTTACTAAAATCAGAACAGACTCATAATTATAGCCAACAAATCCTGATCCTCTGGGCAGACATTCTATTATTTGATACACTTAATTAATATGGTGGTTCCAGTTGACAGACACTTTCAAACTGAAAACAGAGGTTGGGACATTCAAGTCAGCCAGGAAAGGAGCCTTAGCAGGAAGCTCCGGTAGATGGGACCGTGCAGGGCGTCAGTGTCTGGAGTGGACACACAGGTGAGGCCACTGAATCCAGCACCCCAGGGAACTGAGGCTCAGGGAGCAGAAATACCTTGCCCAGGGCAGCAGGGCAGGGCGACCCAAGGTTCTCCTTAGAGTAGGATGTGGCCTTGTACCTTTGGGCATGGGTATAAAGCCACTCACCCATAGCCGTCAGAGAGCTTCATGGCAAGTCCAGAGACAGTCACCCATGCAAATCTAAATGCAGGACATTCTACTGAAGGCCAGCAGGAAAGGGCTGGCCCCTCACAGTGGGAGCCAGTCGGGCTCAGGCCTTTCTTCTCCTGGGCGCCTCAAAAATCCCTCCTCATTACATGTAACTTAGTAAATGGTTGTGTAACCACGAGGTAGTGGAGCTGGAATCAAAACTTCGAACTCACGAGCTGGGTGTGCGCTCCCACTGAGATATATATAATATATATAATACACACACACACACACACAGCCTTTTTTGATTTTTATTTGAGAAAGGTTAGCTAGCTAGGTTGCCCAAGCTGGCCTTGAATTTGCAATCTTCCTACTTCAGTCTCCCAAGTGTATGGGATTACAGGTACATGCCAATCATACCCAACTATCAGAGAATTTAACAGTGGTTGAAATCTTTAAACATCAAACAATCCTGGAGCTGAAAACTAAAATAAAGGCAGTAAAGTGCAGAGCAGAACATACACAGCAGAATTGAGAACCTGTGAACTGAAGGAGAGGTTATTTGGAAATATTCAGCCAGATGGGAGAAATATAAAAAAGAATGGAAAAGACTGAAGGAAGCCCACAGAGTTTATGGTATAATAACAAAAGAGTAAATGTATGGCTCATCTGAGCTCAGAGGTAGAATGTCCCTGGGCTCAGTCCCTAATAACACACACACACACACACACACACACACACACACACACACACACACACAGAGTTAAGCATTACAACTGCTATCACCAGAATACAAAGAATAGTAAGAGACGAGCCGGGCGTGGTGGCGCACGCTTGTAATCCCAGCATTTGGGAGGTTGAGACGGGAGGATCACAGTTTGTGGACAGCCTCAGCTACTTAGTGAGGCCCTTTGCAATTCAATAAGACCCAGTTTTAAAATAAAGAATAAAAGATTGGGCTGGGGGTAGAGCTCAGAGGTAGAATACCCCTGTGTTCTACCCCTAGTACTGCAAAAAAAAAAAAAAAAGGAATATTAAGAGACAATAATGAAATTATATGCCAACAAATTGGGCAATCTAGAAGACAAATATTTAGGTATGGTTTACCAAGAATGAACTATGAAGAAATAAGAAATCTGAGCCAGGCATGCTGGCCTATACCTGTTATCCCAGTACTCTGAGGGTGAGACAGGAGGATCACAGGTTCCTGGCCAGACTCAGCTACTTAGTGAGGCCCTCTGCAACTTAGTGAGACCCTGTTTTAAGATGAAACATAAAGCCAGGCAAGGTGGCGCATGCTTGTAATCCCAGCATTTGGGAGGCTAAGACAAGAGGATTGCAGTTTGTGGACAGCCTCAGCTACTTAGTGAGGCCCTTTGCAACTCAGTGGTACCCTGTTTCAAAATAAAGAATTAAAAAACAGGGCTAAGGATGTAGCTCAGAGATAGAATGCCCCTGGGTTCCATCCCCAGTACTGCTAAAAATAAACAAACAAACAAACAAATAGGACTGGGGGTATAACTCAGAGATAGAATGTCCCTGGGTTCAATCTCCAGTACCACAAACACACACATACACACACACACACACACACACACACACACACACACACACACAAAAGGAAAGAAAGAAAGAAATCTGAATCCTATAACAATAGTAAATTAAACAATAGTAAATTAAATCGATAATATAAAGTTCTGGCAGGGCATGGTGGCGCATGCTTGTAATCCTCGTGTTTGGGAGGCGGAGACAGGAGGATCGTGCAGGTTCAAAGCCAGCCGCACTGGTTTAAGAGACTCTGTTTCCAAATAAAAATATAAAAAAATAGGTGTCTGGGAGTGTAGCCTGGAGGTAGAAGGTTTTCTAGGAACCCCAGTACCACCAAAAAAAAAAAAAAAATTCTGGTCAACTAAAAGCCTAGGACCTGTCTGCTGGTCTAACAGCTGAATCTTACCACACACTTAAACACATTTAAAGAACCAATAACAACATTTCTCAGTTAATTTCAGAAAATTAAAGAGGAAGGAATTCTGAGTTCATTCTACAAGGTCAGAATTACCCAGATACCAAAACCAGACCAGAACACAACAGAAAAAAAAATACTACAGGCCAATAGGGTATGGTGATGCAGGCCTGTAATCCCAGTACTTGGGAGGCTGGGACAGGATTGCAGGTTCAAGACCAACCTCAGCTACTTAGTGAGACCTTCAGCAACTTGGCAAGACTCTGTTTCAAATTTAAAAAATTAAAAAGGGCTGGGGGTGTAGTTCAGAGGTAGAATCTCCTGGGTTCAATCCCTAGTATCAAAAAACATAGCAAGGCCGGGCTTGGTGGCGCACGCCTGTAATGCCAGCACTTGGGAGGCTGAGACAGGAGGATCGGGGTTCAAGGCCAGCCTCAGCTACTTGGTGAGGTCCTTTGCAACTCAGTGAGACCCTGTTTCAAAATAAAGAATAAAAAATAGGGCTGGGGGTGTAGCTCGGAGGTAGAGTGCCCCTGGGTTCCATCCCAACCCTCGTAGCTCACAGGCTTCCTACTGTTTAACACTCCTGCCACCGTAAGGGATGGGCAGCAGAGGCTCTCAGAGAGTTTAGGGCAGGGAGAGAGGAAGAGGTGAAGCTTCTTCAACCAAGGCTGCCTTCTCACTCCTGCCTCAGTTTCCCTAAGAGGATATGGAAACACTGTTTTTCCCATTCTTCAGGAGAAGCTGGGACCAGTCTCAAGAGTTACCCAGAAGCACCTTCAACTATAATCCTGGGGTGTCCTCCTTGGGGCTCCAGCCCCCAAATCAGGTAGACACCCAGCACACTCCCACACTGCCCCAGCTGTGTGCTCTCTGCCAGAGTTCCTCTGCAGAATAGCACAGGCGATGCCCTTTCAGCCCGAAGGTGGGCGCAGGGTTAGGGTGGGGATGAAAGCCTGCTCTTTGAGGCTGGGCAGAGCCCGGGTACCTGTCTACCTAAGCGATGGCTACCCGCAGGCATCTGTGCAGGGGCCCAGACGCCGAGAGAAAGTGGACAATGTCTGGACAGAAGACTCTTGGAACCAGTTTCTGCAGGAGCTAGAGACAGGGAAGAAGGTGAGCGTGGCCATGGCTGGGTCCTCGGGGAATGGATGCATCTCAGCGGGGGCATTCGCAAAGGGGGCAAGTAGGTTGACTCAATACCTCCCTCCCACCCTTCAGCCCAAGAAGCCGCTGGTGGACGACCCCGTCCCTGTGGAGAAGCCCTCACAGCCCATCGAGGTGAGTGCTGCAGGGTCGGGGATGAGGAGGGAGACCCTGGGTTCTATGGGCTCACAGACCAAAGACCCTGGCCCTGTCCTGTCCCACACAGTTTACCCTATCCCTGCCCAGCACCCAAGACAGCTTCCCAGCATAGAGTAAGGTGCCCCATAAATACGTGTTCAATAAGTACATGTCGAATGAAGCAGGAGCAGGAGGGGGTGGTCAGTGTGGACTGGAGTAGTCTCAGACATGGAGCTGGGCTCCAAAAAGATCAGGGGAGCCAGGCGTGGCGGTGTGTGCTTGTAATCTTCAGCATTTAGGAGGCCAAGACAGGAGGATCCTGGTTCGCAGACAGCCTCAGCTACTTAGTGAGGCCCTTTGCAACTCAGTGAGACCCTGTTTCAAAATAGAGAATAAAAAATAGGGCTGGGGGCATAGCTCTGAGGTAGAATGCCCCTGGGTTCAATCCCCAGTACTGCAAAATAAATAAATAAATAAATAAATAAATAAATAAATAATAGATCGGAGGGTGGGCTGGGGATATGGCCCATGTGCCTAGCATGTACAAGGCCCTGTGTTAGATCCCTGGTGTACAACAATAAAATTAAATAGCAGGGCATGGTGGTGCACACTTGTAATCTCAGTACTTGGGAGGTGGAGACAGGAGGACTGCAGGTTCAAGGCCGGCCTCAGCTCCTTAGTAAGGCCCTCCACAATTTAGTGAGATCCTGTTTCAAAATAAAGATAAAAAATAAGGCTGGGGTGTAGCTCAGAGGTAGAATGCCCCTGGGCTCAGTCCCCAGTACCACAAAATAAAATAAAATTAAAATTAAATAAATTACAGGTCTTGGCCAGGCAGAAAGAGGGCTGCTCTGGGGAATTGTGTAAGCAGCAGAGGCTGGGGGATATGCATGTGTGTGTGCGTGTGTGTAACACGCTCAGCCCACTGTGATGGGCAGCGTGGGGGAAACCTGAATGGGTACAGTGAAGTCAGGTGGAGAAAGGCCATAGAAAACGTGGAAAGAAGCTGGGCGTGGTAGCGCACGCCTGTAATCCCAGTAATTGGGAGACGGAGACAGGAGGATCACAGATACAAAGACAAAACTGGCAACTTAGCAAGGCTTTCAGCAACCTAGTGAGACCCTATTTTCAAATAAATAAATCGGGCTGGGAGAATGTCTGGAGGTAGACTGCCTCTGGGTTCAATCCAGTACCAAAAAAAAAGGGGTCCCCACAGGCTCCTAAACAGAGGGACATGGCAAAACATGGCGGGAAGGCGCCATCGGGAAGGACTGAGGTTCGGGGAGGATGCAGGGCTGCGCTCCTTGTCACCAGGATGGAGGTTCTGAGCTTGCCAAATAGATGGAGACCTCGGCTCAGGCCTTGCCGTGAGGGTCCTTGATGTCGCCACAGAAAGAAATCTGAGGACAGGTCACAAGGAGGCAGGATGGCTTTAATGACACTTTCAGAGACGGGAACACTCTAAGCTGTAAAATGTCAAGTCTAGGGACATGATCTAGGATGTTTTCAGCTGTGTTGGAGACTGGGTATATCAATTATTACCTACCAGGGGTGGTTGTGTTTTTCTTTGTTCTTGATGAAATATGTCTAATAAGCCCCCCATCAGGGTGTCTTCTTGTTCTGCTTTGTGAACATGAAAACAGTACCACCTTGATGTCACACTGAGGGCTGGACACGCCGTCGAAGTCATCAGATGACTGATAACGTACAGAACTGACTTAATTGTGCTGTTTGTGATCAGAATATGTAAAAGTCAAGTGTGTGTGTGTGTGTGTGTGTGTGTGTGTGTGTGTGCGCGCGCACGCGCGCGGGCACGCTGGAGCTCAAACCCAGGGCCACTCTACCCATGAGTTACATGGCTAACCCTATCTATCTATCTATTTATTTTATTTATTTATTTGAAACAAGGTCTCTCTAGGTTGCTGAGAATCTGCTAAATTGCTAAGAGTGCCACCAAGCTCAGCAAAAGTGACCTCTGAATCTGGACTTTTAATCCTGGACACTCGTCCATTCTGTCTCCCACATACCTATCTTACGCCTCCTACCCACCCTGAGCACAGCCTGCTTCTCACATCTGGCCTCTGACCCGCAGCGGCTCCCCCCCCCACACACACAAACACCGTGCACTGCCCCCCACTGCCCAAGTCTTTCCGCACGCGCCCCCAGGTTCTGCTGGAGAGGGAGCTGGCCAAGCTGAGCGCCGAGCTGGACAAGGACATGCGGGCCATTGAGACCCGGCTGCCGTCGTCCCCCAAGGTACGGGGATCTACCTGGGGGCGGCGCCGGCCCAGCGTCGGGGCTGGGCTCCCGGAGGGAGGCGGGCTGGCAGGCAGCTCCGAGCTCCTGCGCTGCCCGGCACCCTGCGCACGCACACGTCAGCCCGGAGTCTGTTCGCTCCTCTACAAAGTACTGGGCGTCGACTTTCCGAGTGACCCTTAGGCACCTTCCGGCCGATTACGCCGCGGCCTGGCGCCCGGGCCCCCGCCCCGCCCCGCAGCCCAGGACCCGCGCCCCGGCCCTTCCCGGGCGGCCTCCCGCTTCCGCCGGCGCTTCCTCCGGCGCTGGGCTCTAGGACCCCGCGTCCCGCCGCCCCTCCCGCCTCCTTCCCTCCCGAGCCCGAACTTTTCCGGAGGCGGCGGCCGGCAGCCTGGGCCCGGCCCCCCCGCCCTGATCGCGCGTCTCCCGCAGAGCCCGCAGGCGCCCCGACGGGCCGCGGAGCAGCGCCCCCGGCCCGGGTGAGTGCGCGGCGCGGGGAGGGCCGGGGGCGGCGGCGGGCCCTCCGCGGGGGGCTGCCCGGCGGTCAGGGGGCGGACGCGGGTGGGTGGCGGCGGCGGGGCGGGAGCCGCCACTTCCCACGGGCACTCCCGCCGCCTCTCCCCGCCGGGCCTCTCCCTTCCCGGCCGCGGCTGCACGGGAAGTAGGACGTCCTGCGGAGCGCCCGGGACCTGGAGACGCCTCGGGAGGAGGCGGCCGGGATGGGGGCGGCAGGAGGTTTTGGGGAGTGGGGGCGCTCTGGAGGTGAGCCGGGAGGGGAGTGAAGCCCCCGCAGGTGCTCACCGTCGGTGTCCTGCAGCCCGGCCTCAGCCTGGAGCTCCGGCTCCCCGCATGCACCTTACCTGGGTTCTTCCCGACCCCTGAGCCCTCCCAGAATGGCGGATGGAGGAGGAAGCCCCTTCCTAGGGCGCAGAGATTTTGTCTACCCTTCTTCAGCCCGAGGTAAGGACCAAATCCTGCTATTTTTCTCACCTTACCAGATAAGCCCGGGCCCCAGGGGGAGCAGGAAGGTCACAGAGACCCCCGGTGTCCGTCCCTGGGTGGAGGGAGCGCCCCCTGCCCGACACCTGACCTCCCCAAACTGAGGCGGTGCCTTTCCACAGACCCTAGTGCCTCCCAGCGAGCCGGCAGCCCAGCCCGGAAAGAGGAGAAGAAGGTAAGGTGGAGGCTGGGGTGCTGGGGCAGGGCTGGGGCATGTCCCTGCAGCTGCTGCCCTGGCCCTCGCCCTGCCTGACTGGGGTGGCCCCCTCTGTTTTCTCCCCCACCCAGAGGAAGGCTGCCCGGCTCAAGTTCGACTTCCAGGCACAGTCCCCCAAGTAAGCGGCCTTCAGGACCCTGGCCCTTCATCCTGGCGGTTTCTGCACTTTGGGACAGGGCTGGGGCATAGGGTTTTTGGTGGGCGTTCCCAGAGGGGGTGGGGGCCCTCGGGAGCATCGGGGAGGGCCTGAAGAAAAGGAGCTGGGGAGGGTCTCTGAGTTTGATGTGACGCCCTTGCCTCTGGTCCACAGGGAGCTGACTCTGCAGAAGGGTGACATTGTCTATATCCATAAGGAGGTCGACAAGAACTGGCTGGAGGGGGAACACCACGGCCGGCTGGGCATCTTCCCTGCTAATTATGTAGAGGTGAGTGGGAGGGGCGGGCGCCAGGCTTGCAGGGTCCGTGGGGTACCAGATACTTGGAGTGCAGACCCAGGTTTCCTAAGGCCTGAATGCCTGCGCCCTGCCCCCTGGGGGGGGCCTGGCCCAGGGATCAGCTTGTACCCAGGAAATGTTTGTTAAATGAGGGCGGAGCCCAGCCTAGGGGAGCACCGAGTTCCTCAGAAGCCACAGGCCCCTCAGAGTCCCGACTCTGGCCACTTAGAACCCGTCCTTCTATCGCTGTCCTTGGGAAGAATCATAATTGTAACGAGCGAGCGTTGGGATGGTTTACAAATCACAGCAAACACACCTTGGCTTTAGGGTCTGTTCCTCCTTTGTTCCTCCAGCTGCCAGGGTATGATAGATTATCCTCATTTTATGGCCGTGGTTTCTCAGGTTCCAGGGGGTAGGTTACTAAGTAGGAGATTCAGAATCTGAATGTGGGTTTTTCCAATTCCAGAGGCAGTTTCTGGACATAATAGAGGCCCTTAAGTTATCTCTGGTATTTGTGTCTTTGGGGGAATGTCAAACTATCTAAGTTACTGACATAAAAGTTGTTAATAATATTCCATTATCCTTTGAAGCTTGGGTTTTTTGTTTTGTTTTGGTTTTTTGGTTTTGGTCATAAAATATTTTTTTTCTTTTTTGGGTCCTGGGGATTGAGCCCAGGGCGTTGTGCGTGTAACACAAACACTTCACCACGGAGCTAATTCCAGCCCTTTGTTATCCTTTTAATGTCAATAAAATATGTAGTGATGTCCTCTCTTTTATTCTTGAAGGTGGAAATTTGTTTTCTGGCTAGAGATTTATTAGCTTTCTTGATCCTTATACAAAACTAGTTTTTTTATTTCATTAATTTTTCTCTTTTTGTTTTGTTTTTCCAATTTCATTGATGTCTGTCTCATTATTTCCTTTTCTTTGCCTATTTTAGGTTGATTTGTTCTTCCTTTTCTAGTTTCTTAGAGGGAAAGTTTGGGTTAATGTTTTGAAACTTTTTTCCTTAATAAAAGCATTTTATGTTATAAATTTCCCTTTCAATACTGTTTTAGCTGCATCACACAAAGTTTTTTTTTTTTAAACTCAACTTTAAGTATTTTCTTATTTCTTTTGTGACTTTTCCTTTGACCCATGGGTTGGGCGGTTATTTCCAGCTCTTGATTTAATACATATAACAGGCCTCCCCCAACCCACAGATTAATCTCTCTGATCCTGAAATGTCACAAAGTACATACACCGTTCCACTCCATCAGTTAGTTACATCTTAGTATGAAATCATTGATTAACTTATTAATTTTTTTTGCAGTACTAGGAATGTAACCTAGGGGCGCTCTACCGCTGAGCTACATCCCTAGCCCTCCCTCCCTCCCTTTTTTTTTTTTTTTTTTTTAGCTTTGCCTAAATTGCTGGGTTCAAATGTGCAATCCTCCTGCCTCAGTCTCCGGAGTCACTGAGATTAGAGGCATGTGCCACCACACCCAGCTAACTTCTAGATTTATTTTGGTACTGAGGATTGAACCCAGAGGCATTCCATCTCCAAGCTACACCTCCAGCCCTATTTTATTTTGAAATAGGGTCTTGCTAGGTTGCTGAAAGTCTCACTACTTGTTGAGGCTGTCCTTGAACCTGCGATCCTCTACTCAGCCTCTCAAGTTCTGGGATTACAGGCCTGCACCACCACACCCAGCTAACTCTTTGATTTTGATGAGCAGGGTAAAGCAGAGAACCTGAGGATTCTGGGAAGCTGAATTTGGGAGAAGGGAGGAGGAACTAACACATATGAAGCAGTAGCAAAGACTAAATCCTCAGCTTTAGAACAGGTTACCGCTGGGCGTGGTGGCGCACCCTTGTTATCCCAGCATTGGGGAGGCTGAGACGGGAGGATCGAGGTTTGAAGATAGCCTCAGCTACTTAGTGAGGCCCTTTGCAACTCAGTGAGATCCTGTTTTGAAATAAAGAATAAAAAAAATAGGGCTGGGGGTGTAGTTTGGAGTTAGAATGCCCCTGGGTTCCATCCCTAGTATTGCACACAAACAAACAGATTACTGAGTGCTCCTTAGGACACCGAACACTTCCTTTACTGCTGTGGTCCGACTTAAACTGTAATTGGAACGGCTCCCACATTTGCCTTCACATGCCCAGGCTTCCACCGCCTGCTCCAACACTTGCGCTGAAAATTCTCCCTCTGCGAAGTCTCCTTGGCCGGGCTCACCCCGGCCACCCTCAGGGCTGTGGCTGGTGCCAGGCTCTGCAGTCCCTGTTCCTAGCTCTCCTTGGTGTGCCCAGTGCTGTGGGCTGGACCTTTGGCATCCTTTCTCCCCACAGGTGCTGCCTGCAGATGAGATCCCCAAGCCCATCAAGCCCCCCACCTACCAGGTGGTGGAGTATGGAGAGGCCGTGGCCCAGTACAACTTCAAGGGGGACTTGGAGGTGGAGCTGTCCTTCCGCAAGGTGGGGCCAGGCAGGACAGGGTGGTGCGGGGATTGGTGAGCACAGAGGTGAATGTTCAGAAAAAAACTTTATTTCCCCGATGCTGGGGGTTGAACCTAGGGTCTCACATGCTAGGAACATGCTGTACCACAGAGCTATATTCCCATCCCCAGATCCAGAAAAATAATTTTTTTTCTTTAAAAAATCAGGCACAGCAGGGCCTGGTGGTACACGCTTGTAATCCCCACACTTGAGAGGCTGAGACAGGAGAATCGCACAGGTTCAAAGCCAACCTCAGCTGCTTAGTGAAGCTCTCAGCAACTTAGTGAGACCCTGTTTCCAAATAAAATACAAAATAGGTCTGGGAGTATAGCCCGGAGGTAGAAAGACTCTGGGTTCCACCCCCAGTACCACCAAAAACAAAATAATAATAAAAAAATAAAAAATCAGGCCCCGGGCACAAATGCTGGGATCGCAGTTTGCAGGCAGCCTCAGCTACTACTTAGTGAGACCCTCTGCAACTCAGTGAGACCCTGTTTCAAAATAAAGAATAAAGCCGGGCGTGGTGGTGCACACTTGTAATCCCCGTGCTTAGGAGGCTGAGACAGGAGGATCACGCAGGTTCGAAGCCAGCCTTAGCTGGCTTTTAAGAGACCCTGTTTCCAAATAAAATATAGAAAATAGGTCTGAGAGTATAGCCTGAAAGTAGAATGCCCCAGGGTTCTATCCCCAGTACCACAAAAAAGAAAAAGAAAAAAAAAATCAGGCGTTTCCATCGGCATCCAGTATTTCACATTTTCCCCTGACCTCTTATAATACGTTCCTCTTAATTGAGCCAATTTTTAAGATTGACTCAAACTTCTAGAGATGTGTTAGTATTTTCAGCTTCAGGTTGGTCAGCTATAACATTGTCTCTTTCTTTCTTTCTTTCTTTCTTTCTTTCTTTCTTTCTTTCTTTCTTTCTTTTGATGGTACTGGGGTTCCTGGAAACCCTTCTACCTCTGGGTTACACTCCCAGACCTATTTTATATTTTTTTATTTGAAAACAGGGTCTCTTAAACCAGCGAGGCTGGCTTTGAACCTGCGTGATCCTCCTGTCTCTGCCTCCCAAGTGCAGGGATTACAAGTGTCATTTTCATTTTTAAAGGAACAGATAGAAATATTTGACTGCATTGTGTGTAGAAAGGGCAACTTTATCAAACCTTAAGTAGTTATTTTTACACACACGGACACACATACCCACACACTTTTTGTGTGTGTGTGTGCTGCGGCTGGAACCCAGGGGCTTTTTACCTCCAGGCTACCCTGCCAGACCTGTTTTATATTTTATTTGGAAACAGGGTCTCACTAGGTTGCTAAGAGCCTAAGTAGCTGAGGCTGGCTTTGAACCTATGCGATCCTCCTGTCTCAGCCTCCCAAGCACTGGGATTACAAGCGTGCGCCACCACACCCAGCCACACACACACACTTTTTTTTTTTAACTATAGATTATGACGAAAAAATTTCAAAAATTTTATCCTAGAAAGCAAGGAACTGATCACCCTTTGACTGATTTTACTCTAAGATAATCAGTGCCCAGAGAGACAGAGCAGCTTGCCCAAGTCCACACAGTTTGGGCTTGGCAGAGCCAGGCTTGCATCTATGTAATTAGCCACAGACTCTGCTCTGATTGGTGCTCTAGGGGGTCAGAGCGCTGTGAACTCAGAGTTGGAGTCAGGAGGAGGGAACACGGAACTTGATCCGAACCCAGCTCACCGTGCTTTGGGAAGAACCTAGACTTCGGCTGGCTCTCTTGGGCAGCCTGGGTTTGACTCCTGATAGCTCCTTCTAGCTATGTGGCCTTGGGTAACCTGCCAGCCTCTCTGAGCCCGATCCCTGGCATGTGCGGAGTGTTGGGCTCGAATGAGACAGCCCAGGTAAGGCCCCGCAAGTGTGCGATCCCAGGAGCGACGCTCTGAAATCCCTAACCCCTTCCCTCTCCCCAGGGGGAGCGCATCTGCCTGATCCGCAAGGTGAACGAGAACTGGTATGAGGGGCGCATCTCGGGCACGGGGCGCCAGGGCATCTTCCCTGCCAGCTACGTGCAGGTGTGCCGCGAGCCCCGGTTCCGAGTCTGCGAAGATGGCTCCCAGCAGCCCGGGTCCCCCCGCCTGACCTCCGCCCGCCTGGCCCGTCACCCTGGCTCCCCCTCGGCACCTCGAAGTCCCGCTGACCCCACTGACTGGGGGGGCCGGACCTCCCCCCGCCGCAGTGGCTTCACCTTCCCTGCCCAGGAGCCCAGACCCCAGACCCAGGTGAGGTGGCCTGCTCCCCGCACCGCATTCCTGCCCCCATTGCTGGTCCTCATCGGGAAGCCTTTCCAGAGAGCCTTAGACATAGTGTGCAGCTGTGCCAAACCTGGCATTATGGCCCCATCCATCCGGCCTTGGGAGCCCTAAACCCCACCAGTTGGTCTGGCCCAGAGCCTCAGTCCAGGGACGCACGGGCAGACAGCCAGGGCTTTCTGCCCACTCTAAGAGCGGGGTGGTTCTGAGAATCAGGGCCTGCCGTATGCCTGCTGGGTAACCCTGGGCAGGTGACTTGTGCTCTCTGGTCTTGGGGTTCTACCCCTATAGAATAGGGATAATTATTCCCGCTGTGGCGGATGGAGGGGTAGGCTGATAGATAAAGTTTGGTTTTGTTCTGGAGTCCAGCCCACAGCCTGCACTTGCTCCCGTAGGGCCCACTAGCCAGCACAGCTCTCGGCATGCAGCTGGGAGTGGGGGACCCCTCCCACAGTCCCCACTCTGGCTGTTTTTCCGCTCAGAAGTGCAATCATTTGTAGCACAGGCCTGTGATCCCAGTACCTGGGAGGCTGACACAGGAGAATCACAAGTTCAAAGACGGCCTCCACAACTTAGCGAGAGACTCTGTTTCCAAATAAAAAGTAAAATATGTCTGGGGGTGTTCCTTGGAGGTGCTATGCCTCAGGGTTCACTCCCTAGCACCACAGGAAAAAAAAAGGAAAAAAGAAAAGAAATGTTGTCCCTTCCTCCTCTGTGTATAAGATGAGGAGGTGTGTGAGATGTTCCCAGTTCACGTTGTCCTTTCTCCCTGAACCCTCCTTTCGTCCTGTGGACCCCCAGCCTCTCAGCACCCCTGCGCCAGCCCTGTCCCATCCTAGAGGCTCCAGCCGGCCCCTGGACCGGGGAGCCTCCTCCCCCAATACCACGCAGATACACTGGACGCCGTGAGTACCAGCTGCGGATGCCTGGCTGGGGTGGGCATCGTTGGCAAGCACCCTGACTCCCACCCAGGGATTTGGGAAACTCCAGCTTGGTGTGTTGTCCTTGCGGAGCTCTGAATTGGGGGCAGGGAGGAGAACAGAGGGGACTTTGGGTCAGTCACAGGAAGCGGCAACTGCTGGTAGAAGAGCCAGCGTGCTCTGGGAGGAGGTGAGGCCTCTGGTTGCCATGGTGCCATCTCCTGCAGGTACCGAGCCATGTACCAGTACAGGCCCCAGAACGAGGACGAGCTGGAGCTGCGTGAAGGGGACCGAGTAGATGTGATGCAACAGTGTGACGACGGCTGGTTTGTGGGTACGTGTGTCTGCGGAATGGGCTGGGGCGTCCCAGGGCGCCAGGGGGAGTTTAGGCGACTGGGCTGCTGCACCCACCAGGGCTGGTCCAGTGCCCAGCCTGGGTCCTGGGCAGGCCTGGCACAGGGTGCTTTCCCAAAGCCAGCATTTCTGTTGACTATCTTCTTTCATGCCCTGAAGTGGGGTGGAGCCTGGGGTCATAGATGGTGTCACTTCAGGGGTAGGTAGTTACGCCCAACTTCCGCCATCCCCCCTCCCTCCGCCTGCTCCTCCAGCCTGGGACGAGGAGGCCGCGTGGGCAGAACCTCAGCTGGCTGGGGCTCACCAGGCTGGCTGTGGCTTGGCTCACCAGGCTTCACGTGACAGGCCCCGTCCAGCTGCAAACAGTAGGTCAAGGAGAGAGTGAACAGACAGAAGACCTTTCCCCAAGTGGGATCCGGAGCCCGAAGGGTTGAGGGCTGCCTGGGCAGGGGGCATGGGAGATGGTCCCTTGACCAGGTAGCCTGACCTTTCTGATCCGAATCCCATACCTCAGTGCCAACTAGCTTCTGACAGCCCGGTGCTTGTTAAACACTAACTTGTTAATAGTCCTAACGTAAGAAGGATGGGCTTGTGCACATTCTCATTTGACTGTATAATTCTGCTTTTTAATTTTAAAAATTTTTCTACTTTTTATTTTTTTATATATTGGGGATGGAGCCCCAGGGGCATTCTACCTCTGAGCTATACCCCCAACCCTACTTTTTTTTTAAATTCTATATTTTGAAACAGGGTCTGAGTTGCAAAGGATCTAAGTATCTGAGGCTAGTTGTGAAACACGCTCCTGTCTCAGCCTCGCAAATGCTGGGATTACAAGTGTGCACCACCACGCCTGGATGAATTTTTTTTACACAACTAATAAGGTTTCACACATTTCTAGACAAGAAGAAAAAGTACTACTCTTGTGCTATAAGCCACAGTGCTCCGGAGGAATAGCTCAGACCTGGTGTGGTAGCCACAAGGCACATGTAGCTGCTTGCAATTTTTTTTGTGTGTGTGGTACTGAGGATGGAACTCATGGGCATTCTACCTCCAAGCTATACCCCCAGCCCTATTTTTTATTTTGAAACAGGGTCTCACTGACTTGCAAAGGGCCTCACTAAGTAGTAGCAGAGGCTGTCCTTGAACCACAATCCTCCTGTCTCAGCCTCCCAAATGCTGGGATTACAAGCATACACCACTATGCCCATCTTGCTTGCAATTTGTGTGTGTGTGTGTGTGTGTGCGTGTGTGTGTGTGTGTACATGTGGTGCTGGGGATTGAACGCATGAACTCAGAGGTGTTTTACCTTTGAGCTACACCCCCAGCTCCATTTTAGTTTAGTTTTGGAAACAGGGTCTCACTGAGTTGCTGAGAGCTTCGTTAAGTTGCTGAGGCTGGCTCTGAACCTGTGATCCTCCTGTCTCAGCCTCCCAAGTACTGGGATTATAGACATGTACCACCACACCCAGCTGCTGCTTGCTTTTGAATGAATTAAAATGAAAGAAAAAATATCTTTCAGCCATACTAGCAGATTTCAAGCAGCTGTGGTTATCAGCTTGGGCAGAGCAGGTCAGGAAGACTTCCTGGTGGCTTGCTTGCACCCTGGAAGCTGCCCCTTTTGGGGGGTCATGATTGACAGCAAGATGGCTTCTGCCAGTAGGGCCGTCCAGGTGGCCAAGCCATACTCCATTAATAAGGTTCCCAGGCAGAAGAGAACTCAGTGTTTCGGAAGCTTTGCGATCCTCAGGGCTCCCATCTTATTTTTCTGTGATTTCATAGCACTCTAAAGGAAGTAAACAGCCAGATATGCTGATGCGTCAGGGCCCACCAGCCACTGCAGAAATAATAAAGTCATTACCTCAGAAATACGGAAGGAAACCCATATCTCAAGAAGAGATGGAATTTATCCAACACAGAGGTCCAGAATAACCATGTGGCTGCTGTTTGTCGTCAGACAAAAGAGTTATCTTTTCAATAAAGGACTTCCAAAATGAAAGAAAAAAGGAAGGTTTCCTAAGGAAGCAGGGACTAGTGTGGGTGGGAGAAGGGCCTGGAGAGGCTGAGGGGAAAGATGCTCTCTGGGCAGAGTAAGGGCATCAGCTCAGGCTGAGGGTGGGCAGGAGGCCAGGACGGCAGCCTGGAAAGGAGTTTACCCGCAGTCGGGGCTATCTTTCCCAGAATTCTGTACACCAGTATTTCTAGCAACCCCAAAACACAGGACTCCTTGGGCCTGGATGGGAGTCCTGATTGACCACCTAAGCAGCCCAGTGGTTCTGGGCAGTTCACTGGGCCTTAAGCCTTACCTGCTCATCTCTGAAATCAGGGCGCCCTACTAGACCAGTAGGCTCTTCTTGATATAAGCTCTGTGATTCATGCTCTTGCTTCCTGGCTTTCGTGAAGCAGGGTGGAGTTACAAAGTGTGCAAGGTTGCAGGGTTGTTGATTGCGCAGATTGTGGAATTTAGGGAGTGGAGCTCTGCCTAGCTAAGCCTCGGCCACTAGAGGGCAGGAATGAGGCAAGCAGGCAGGTTCCCCCTTTGGGGGGGCGGGTGGACCTCTACCTGCAGTTCTGGACACGACCAGCAGAGGATGGGCCCTGACCCCCACATTCCTGGGAATGCTCTTTTTGTCTTTCCTCTTTCAGGTATCTCTCGGAGGACCCAGAAATTTGGGACGTTCCCTGGAAATTATGTAGCCCCGGTGTGAGTGGTTTCCTGGCAACTTGGAGCCAGCCAAGATGGGGTGGGGAGCACGTATGGGAGGGGGCAAGGCCCCCCACATCCTCCTCCCCCAGGACCTGTGCTCCCGGCATCTGCAGAGACCCCAGCAGCCTTCCCTCGGAGCCCCTTCGAAGCCCCTTGGACTGATTCCCACACACAATTCACAGGCATTCCTCTGAAAACGCCATTCATCCCTCTACTCCCCAAATACAGAGGTCTGCTTTGAAGTAGAGACTTGTTTCCAGGCCTTATTGAGACCAGACCCCATAGCTTCCACCCCCATCCTGCCATGCATTTTCTCTAACAGGGACTGGCTCCCAGCTTCGCCCCGTGGGGTTCCTCTAACAAGGACCAGCCTCCTAACCTGATGCAGAACAAAGGCCTCCCTCCCGCCTGGAGGGCCCGCTCCCCTTCCTGGCCACATCCCCGCTGCCCTTCAGCTTCTGGCCTCCAGCTGGGCCAGGGGGCAAGGTGGGGATGCGGCACCTTCCTAGCCGGCTAGGCCCAGGGAGAGGTCTTACCTCAAGGCTGCCTCCTCTTAGAGGCTGTGCCTTGGGCTCCGGGGCCTCCTGTGGCTGCAGTAACCAGCACCACCGTCTATCCCAGACGAATTACAAGGAGACACGTGTGTGCTGCTCTTGCCTTCCAACTCCTCGCCAGCTCCCAAGTTCCCTCTGGAAGAGAATGTAAAATAAATGTGGATTCCAGGGCCCTTGTCTCAGAGTCCTTTCTTGTGAGGTGGAAGAGGATTGTGGGAATTCTTTCTGCAGGGGACTGCCTGGAGACAGTTCTGGCAGGTGTGTATGAGGCGCTGGAGAAGCATAATTGGTATCTAAGATCTCAGCCCCCAGGACAGGCAGTTAGCTGTTTGATAGGAAGTGCTGAGGACAAACGTCATCAGGGCCAGGTCTGACCTGGGGAGAAACCAGAGCTGGGACCTGAATGTGGGCTTGTTTACAGGCTGTTTTGATTCTGGATCTGCCACCGTGGGGTTGCTGGACTAGAAGACATTTCTAAGTGTTCCGCTAATGTTTTCCTTCTGTGTACTCCCTGTCCACACCGAAGCACTCGAAGCACTCGTGTGTTCATTTTCTTCTTTGGGCTCAAGGTTTTGAGCAATCAGTTGCGGGAAGCTGGGAGTGGTAGGGTGCAGCTGGCCAAAGCAATCCTCCTCACCCAAGGTTTTGGAGTCCTAAGGCGTGGTGGCTTCTGGGGGACATCAGCCTGAATGCTTCTCCAAGAAAGGAAAGCTATAAGTGGGGTACAGTGGTGCACGCTTGTAATCCCAGTACTTGGGACGCTGAGGCTGGAGGATTACAGGTTCAAGGCCAGCCTTAGCAACTTAGGGAGACCCTGTTTCAAAGTAAAAGATATAAAAGGGCTGGGTGGTGTAGGTCAGAGGTAGAGTGCCCCTGGTCCCATCCCTGGTACAAAAAGAAAGAAGAAAAAAGAGAAGGAAGGAAGGAGCCAGGCATGGTGGTGCACACTTATAATCCCAGCATTTGGGAGGCTGAGACAGGAGGATGGCATTTGGCAGCCAGCCTCAGCTACTTAGCGAGGCCCTTTGCAACTCAGTGAGACCCTGTTTTAAAATAAAGAATTAAAAAATAGGGCTGGGGTGTAGCTCAGAATGACCCTGGGTTCCATCCCCAGTACTGGAAAAAAAAAAAAAAAAAAAAAAAAAAAACAACTCTGTTCATTCTTGGGCTGCTTTGAAAGCTGAGCAGAAAGGAAGGTGTTACTGATGAATACCTAATGTGTTACAACTGGCAGGTTATGATTCCATCTTACAGGAGAGACTGAGGCTCTGATAACTTCATTACTAAAAGCTGAAGTCAGGCCCGTCTCGCTGTACATAGTCTACCAAATGCCCGGGCGATCCTTGTCCAGATGGGGGAGGATCGGGCAGGAGGTCAGGGACTAACCAGGGGTGGCCATGGTGAGCTGCTTTTATGTCCCCGCACTCTTATTTTCTCGGCCTGACGTTTAAGCTGCTACCACTCCAAGGTGAGAGGCGGGAGCCTGGTTCTGTCAGCACCCAGGGGAGGGGCCGGGGCCCACAGGGCAGTGGCCAGGTGCCGCAGCCTCCTTGAGCCTGGGCGCGGCACTTGCAGAACAAGACCTAGCACCATCACCCATTCCCTCCACCCAGTACCCACTTAAGGCTCAATGTTGGCAGGTCCAGCCCACCCCCTGGAAATGACCCTCGGGAGCCTGCTGGCCCGTGTCTGCTCCCCCATCCTGGCCCCACTCGCATTCCCTGCTGCCCTTATAAAATTTGGGGGCTGAGGCTGCTTTTCCCTGGGCAGAAATCAGATCCACACCCTCGCTTTGATGGGGTCCTGGAACCTCGCAAGCACAAGCCAGCCCTGTGGCCCTGGACTGCCCGCCACCACCCCCATCTGTAGGATGACCACTTCTGTGCCTTGACCCAGCACGAGGGGGCAGGCGAGCAGAGGACCTGGGGCCACTGGGGGAGTCTGGGCGCGCCAGGCCCACACTTTTCTTCGAAGGCTGAGAGCATCAAGACCTGACTCCCCAGCTTGCTTCTGATTCCTGACCATCTCTTTCTGTATTTTTACATCTCTAACTCCCTTAGACACCAGCCGATGAGAGGCTATTGGGATTTTTCCTTTTCATTCTAGATTCCTGGTTGGTTTAAATCCCACGAGAGAGGCCAGGAGCGTGGCTTGTATTCGTGGCTCAGAGTCACTCAGAGCAGGGTTGGTCCCTGCTGGGTCCCATAGTGGGAGTCCTGGGAGTTGTACCCCGGTCAGCTGATTGTGCCCACAGAGCAGGAAACACTGAAGATTCCCCTGTAGATGTTTATAGACTGTCCAAGACACATGAGAGGAGGGTCCTTGTGAACAGGGCACGGCATAGAGCAGGCGCTCCATAAATATTCACTGAATGAGCATTGCTTGGATCACGGAATAGAGCTGAGCGTGGATGAACTCTCCTCTGTCTCCCCTCCCTCCAAGACCTGTCATTTGGGGCAGGCATGATTTCCCTGCTCCTTTGTAATTCTTGGACTTTGTGTATGGGAGAGCAATCTATACAACAGAAGGGTAAACTGTATATTACCACTTGGGGAAACTGAGGCCTGGAAGAGCTGGGGAAATTGTCAAGGCCACACAGTACAAGGCAGATGTGGCATTTGAGGCTAGATCTGTGTGACCCCGAGACTGGCGAGTCCTACCTGGGGTTTCCTGCTCCCTCAAGGGGCTCCCAGGGCCTGGGAGCATAGCTCAGCTGCTTAGCACACAAGAGGCCTGGGCTCCGTTGGGCACTGGGTGGGGAGGAGGGCCTCCCTGCAGCTGGGGAGGTACAGCAGGTGCAGCAGGCAGAGTGGGCAGTCAGAGCCCAGGATTAGTCCATGGGAGAGTGGTTACACACCCAGGACGGGGCTGTGGGAGGTGGGGCCAGGGAGGTGGCTGGACAGAGTACAGGAGGATGGTGTGGGGACAGGGCAGGTGAGGCGGTGCTGAGAGAGTACTCCTCACAGAGGGAACTGGGAGGGAATGACTCACACCTGAGGCAGGCAGGTTACAGCTGTGCCCACAGGTACGCTCTCCAGAGGGCCAAGTCCTGAGCCCAGCGGAGGGAGGTGAGGCAGCGGCTCCACAGGACCTGGGTTCCCCAGGGTGAGGGGTGGTTACCAGGTAAGGCTGCCCCCAGTGACCAGATGGCTCCTTCTTCGGGAGCCAATGGTGGCTGACAGATGGGGAGGGGCGAGGCAGGGCCAGTGGGGTGCTTTGGGATGGCCCATTCCAGGAGGGCCAGCAGGGAGGGGAGTGCCCGGGACCCCCAGCCAGGAGTTTCTTATCTCCCCAGTGCCCTAGCAGAGCAGGCTTGTGGGTGTGTCAAGTACGGAGGCTCTGAGCTGCAGGGAAGGAACAAGATGGGGTGGGGGGCGCCAAGCCAGGCTGTCCAGGAGGGAGTTGAGGCTGGCTGTCCAGGAGGGAGTTGAGGAGGGCAGAGGGGTGGCCTGGGATTCGTGGGTGTCCAGACCGCATCTACGCCAGCACTGGAGCCTGGAGTGGGTGGAGGAGCCAGACCGACCACAGACAGACCAAGCCAGCCCTCCCCCGCTCCGGGCCTGGGGGTGGGGGGCTCATGGGCTCCTTTGATGGGAGGGAAACGTATCTGGCTAGAGAGAGCTTTAGGGGGTGGCAGCCTCCGCTGTCTGCGGAGGGGGCTGTCACTTCACTGGCTCCTCTGCCCTCGGGGGCGGTCGGGAGGGAGGATGCGGGCACCTCGGGAGGACGACCTCAGCCTGGAGGGGGCTCAAAAGAGGATCTGTCCCATCTCCCCGGCGTGCCCGGGCCAGGTGGCAGCGCCTCGGCTCGTCAGCGCGGAGGAGGCGGCTTCCCGGGCCAGGGGCGGCGGCAGGGGCGGCCCCGGGATCACATGGGCGGAGGCAGGTCCCGGAGCCCCGGGCGGGCTCTCCCTAGAGTCGGGCAGACAGCGGCGGCGGCGGAGCGGCTGCCGTCCTCGCCCTCCCTTCGTGCCGCCCTCCTTCCCTTCCCACCGGGGTCGGGCGGCCCGGCCAGCAGGTGAGCGAGCGCGCCCACCTGCGCACCCTCCGCACGGCCGCACTCCCCCGGTTCTCCGCCGGGACCCTGCCTCCGGCCACAGCCTCCTCCTGCAGCCTCTCCTCGGCGGTGGCCAGGGCTCCCTGGGTCCCAGGCGCTCCTCCTCCAGCCCTGGGCCCGCGGGGGTACTTTGGCCTCGGAAGAAAGAAAGTTCCAGGACTGGGAGAGCCGGGCCGACAGGCTAGGCACCTCCCTGGGGCACCCACGGCGCGGACAGCACGGAGTCCACTGGCCGGCTCAAAGGTCTGGGAATCTTAGGGCGTTTGGAGTCTCTGGCACCAAACCTTGGGGACTGGGGGCCACGGGACCTGGGAGGGACAGACACCAGGCTCGGGCAGAAGGGGAAGCCAGCTGGTTGGGGATGGGACAGACAGACTCTCTGACCTGGGTGTCCCCTCCCCCGGACCCTGATATGCAGAGAGATTATGCAGCACTTGCAGTCCCTGGATCTCCCCAGGGGCGGCCCCAGGATGGGTGCTGGGCTGGGTGCTGCCCAGCCTGGCACTGCAGCTTCCTGCCTGGGTTGGCTCCTGGCTCCAGACCTAGAGGCTCAGGAAATCCCACAAGGGCATGGTCTGCAAGGACACTCCCTTGCCCAGCAGAGGGGGCAGTGGCTGGAGGCCTGTGGCCCCAGCTGGCAGGCAGCATCCGTCAGCTCACTCTGCTGGCCAGCATTGTGGTGGGTGTGCCCGTTGGCAGATGAGCCCTGGCTACCTTGCAGGGCTTTGCAGAGGGCAGCGGGACCCTGGGGGAGGTGGGAAGAAGCCAGATCTTGCCCCTCTGATCCACACTGACAGGGGGAGGGGCAGGCAGCCTGGAGGCCCTTCTGAAGGCCTCCACCTGACCCCAGCCAGCCCCCCACTGACCTGACTGGGCCAGCTTTTTGCATAATCTGATGGGGCCACACGATTCTTTGCTGTCCCTCGGTGGGTGCCAGAGCCCTCCTCTCCCGAGGCCACCGCCTGCCCTCCCCCCAGAGTGGGGAGGAAGTACCTTGTGCTGTCGGTTTTGGGGACAGGAAGCAGGCACTTGAGGACTTAGTCCTGATGGTGGAGGAGGGGAGAGGGAAGAAATGGCCAGCCTCTGCCCACCTGTTCTCCAGCAAGACCCCGTCAGCATCAGGGCCTGTGCCTCTTGGGAGCTGCTGGGCTAAAGACCATGGGAAGGAGAAACTCGAGTCCTGGCTTCACAGGGCTGTGGGGAAGTGAAACTCAGGGGCGAAGGAGGGACCTAGTCACTTCCTCTCCCCGCCACCCGCAGCCCCTGGTAGGCGGCTCCAGGACACCCTGCACCCTCTTCTCCCTTTTGCCTCAGATGGGTTGGAGGGAGTGGACCCCACCCCAGTCCTCTCTCACCCAGGTATGGTGCTGACCGTGGACGTAGTTGGGCCGGCGCCCTGGGGCTTCCGCATCTCCGGGGGCAGGGATTTCCACACGCCCATCGTGGTGACCAAGGTAAGGGTTGGTTCCAGGAGATACGGAGCTATCCCCAAGACTTAGGTGCACGCTGTCCACTGCTGTACCCTCGGGTGCTTTTTGTTTGGTTTTGTTCTGGAACTGAGGCCTGCTGTTAGTGGTGCTGGTCTGGGGGGCAGGGGCCGAGAGCTGGGCCCTGTTATCACGGGGATGTGGAGGCGACTTCAGAAACAGGCTTCTAGGGAGTGAAAGGGAGTGGGGCAAGGCCACAAGGCCAGGGCTGGTCCTTTCTCCTCTGTCACTAGCCCTGCACCTGCCGGCGGCCATTTTGGGTCATTAAACTCAGAGCTTTTGAGAGTTCTTGGCAGTTTCCTCCTGACCCAGGCCCAGGCCAGGAGCGTCAGCTGGGAGGGTGGTGTGCAGGCAGCAGCCTGCTAGGTATGGTCTGCACAGGCAAGACTATGTAGCCGAACGTATTTCCCAGCTCAGGTCCTGAAAGTCGGGCTTCCTGCATTCCTTGGCTGCTGAGGTTAGAATGCCGGTGGGGGGTGCGGGAGTGGGGCTGCCACAGCAGCTTTTGGAGGGGATTAGCTGGTTAGCTGGGCAGACAATGGATGGCACAGAGAAGGGTGTCAAAGGTCCAGCCCAACTTCTGCGTTTCTTGGGCAGCCCAGGGAAGTGCCCTGTGCTCCATCTGGCCCCCAAGCAAGCGCACCACTGTCCCAGTGTGGTACCCACAGACTCAGCAGCTCCTGCTCCTTGTCAGGTGACTGAGCGTGGCAAGGCAGAGGCTGCTGACCTCCGGCCTGGCGACATCATCGTGGCCATCAATGGAGAGAGCGCAGAGGGCATGCTTCACGCTGAGGCCCAGAGCAAGATCCGCCAGAGTGCCTCACCCCTGCGACTGCAGCTGGACAGGTAGGCCCTCTGTCTCTCCCGGCTGCCTCTCCCCTCTGAGACTGCTGCCTGCAGCTCTAGCACAGCTCAACCTGGCCTTCCCAGGTTCTTCTGGAACATCTTTGAGAAGATTCCGGGCTCTGGGCCTGCAGCAGGGCAGAGGGAAATGGGGCAGGCTGAAGGATGTCCCTCTGGCCAGCTAGGTGAAGGTGGGCACCTGGCTGGGCATGCAGCTGCAGGCTGGGCAGGGTGAGCTGGCACCAGCCACCTGGAAGCCCGGGTTTGACTGGTTCCCAAGAGTGTGCAGGGCACAGGGTGTGGGCCTGAAGTGGGTTGAAGAGGGGAAACTTCCAGGTAAGGTGCGCCGGAGGCTGGGTCTCTGGGACCCCTGCCGCTAAGAGGAGGTGCCCTTTGTATAGACGGAGGTGGAGAGAAGGCATCTAGGGTGCAGTCTTCATGGAGCTCTTCTGTCCCTCCTCGCCGCCACTCTGGGCCCTGCTGTGAAGGTGGATTCCTGGCTTGTGGGGTTTTGAGCCTGGAGGCCAGGGTTGTGGGAGAAACAGGTGGCTCCCTGGGGTGTGGCATCACGGTGAGTCAGGGTTCAGGAACGTTGGGAGATCCCCCCGTCAGGAGAGCCCTCTGGGCAGGCCGGGAACCTGCCTCTCTGCCACCAGCCCACTGCCAGGCTCTCTCCAGGGCCGCCTCCATGCCCCCTCCCTCACCGGGAGGCCGTCTCCCAGGGTGCTGCAGAAGCCAGCTCCCACGATCCTCCTCCCCTTCCTGCCACTCTGCCCTGAGTGTTTGCAGGAGTTGGACCCCGAGGAGGAGGCTGGAGAGTACCTCATGGCATCTGGGAATAGGACCAAAACCTACAGGAGGCCTTGGTCTGGGGTGGAGGAGGGGCCCAAGCTGCTGACGCCATCACTTCCTCTCAGGTCCCTCTTGGAGGGACCCGGCCTGGCAGGGAGGTTGGCCTGCCCACGTCCTGCAGGCCTCCAGCTCCACTTGGGGTAAGTCGAGGCTCCGGCTTGCTCCTTCTTTTGCAGAGCCCCCTCCTCCCTCCTCCTGGTCCTCCGGGAGACATCTCCGACATTCAGAACTCTGGAGCAGGAAGCAGGGCTCTGGGCTGGAGCCAGAGCTGAGCTCCCCTGACTCTGACCCTATATCCCTCCCCAGGGAGGCAGATGTTCCTGCTGACCAACATCTCTAGAAATGGCCAGATGTCCAGGAACAGCGTAGCTGCAGTAATGGTGTAGTAGGGATAGGAGGCGGTGTCTCTCCTCACCCTTAGCCAGTTCCCACCCTCCAACGACCTCCTGTTCAAGGCTGCAGCTAGCTTCACTAGGGACGGGGTTCGGGAAGGGGGTCCCCGGGAGTTGGGGTCCCTCTCAATGGGAGCTGGCCTGCCTGTTGCCCCAGTTCTCCAGGTCTTCAGCTGGAGGGAAAGGAAAGGGGGCCAGTTCTACCCAGCTGACGGCTGGAATGCCTGAGGAAGGGGCCTATGACCCTCTCAAAGGCCTGAAGGGGACAAACCCATGGGTGCAAGAAAGTGGGCGTCTGGTCCAGCCACTGCTGGGCTTTGGGCTTTGGGGCAACTCACTTTCTTTCTCTGAACTTCAGCTTCTCTGTTGGTTAGACTAGAGAGGATTCTTTACATGAAATTAACCATCACCCCCAACATTGACATCCCTGACCAGTGACGAGGTCTAGATAAAATAATAAGAAAAAAGAGGGGAGAGGGGAAATGTAAGGAGTTTCTAACAAAGTTGAATATATTGAATGTTTTACGAAAATTATGTTCTTTCTACTTTGTAGAGTTATTCTGTGCTTTAAGAAACAGTGGTAGCTGAGTGTGGTGACACTCTACTCTAGTACTTGTGAGGCTAAGATAGCAGGTTTGAGGCTAACCTCAGCAACTTAATGAAACCTGGTTTCAAAATAAAAAATATAAAGGAAGAGCCGGGCGTAGTGGCGTACACTTGTAATCCCCACGCTTGGGAAGCTGAGACAGAAGGATCGCACAGGTTCAAAGCCAGCCTCAGCTACTTAGCGAGGCTTTAGCAACTTAGACCCTGTTTCCAAATAAAATAGAAAAAAGGTCTGGGAGTATAGCCCGGAGGTAGAAAGCCTCTGGGTTCCACCCTCAGTACCACCAAAAAAAAAAATTATATATATATATGAAGGGCTGGAGATGTAGCTCAAAGGTAGACTGCCCAAGTTGTTCAATCCCTAGTAACACACACACACACACACACACACACACACACGAGAGAGAGAGAGAGAGAGAAAGAGAGAGAGAGAGAGAGAGAGAGACACACACACAATAAAAGAAACAATATCAATGGTGGTCAGCCAGGAGGCATGGTAACATAGGTCTATAATCCCAGTACTTGGAAGGCTGAGACAGGAAGACCACAGGTTCAAGGCCAGCCTCAGCAACTTAGCGAGACCTTGTTTTCTTTTCTTTTCTTTTTTTTTTTTTTGGTGGTACTGGGGTTCCTGGAAGCCCTTCTACCTCCGGGCTACACTCCCAGACCTATTTTATTTTTGGAAACAGGGTCTCCTAAGCCAGCGCGGCTGGGTTTGAACCTGCGCAATCCTCCTGTCTCTGCCTCCCAAGCGCACGGGGGTTACAAGCGTGTGCCACCATGCCCGGCCTCAAGACCTTGTTTTCAAAAGAAAAGAAAAAGAAGAAACAACAGTGGCCATTGATGATAGTTGTTTGTTTTGTATTTGGCAAAGTTAAACATTGGCCAAATGTTCTGAATGTTTTGCTGGTCTTGAGAGCCAGGGCTGGGGATGGCATTGCAGGGTGGAGGGGTTGGCGGCCCAGGACCTCTGAGATGCTCCCATCCCTCTGTTATCCCTCAGGTCTCGGGCTGCGTCTCCTGGTCAGACCAATGGAGAGGGCTCTGTGGAAGTGCTGGCAACTCGATTCCAGGTAAGCTGGTGCCTTCCAGCCAGGGGCCCCAGCAGTGACCGCCCCAAGAGCCACGGCCAAGGGAGGGCGGCTGGTGGCTGAAGTGGGCGGCCAGCTCTCCCTGTGGCACCTCTCTCCACAGGGCTCCCTGAGGACCCACCTGGACAGTCAGTCCTCCCTGAGGTCTTCCTACTCCAGCCCGGCTTCCCTCAGCCCCCGGCCAGCAAGCCCCTTCTCTACCCCGCCCCCAACCAGCCCACTGGCCCTCGCTGGAGAGGGTGCGATTGGCCACAGGTGAGCGCAGCAGGTGGGTCCCTGGCTCCCCTTCGGCATCTCAGCGTTTAGAAGACCCTGGAGCCCCCGCTCCTCCCTGGGGCAGGCCAGGTGGAGCTGTGTGCCCACACTGCCCTCCTCCCCACTTCAGTTTCCAGAGTCAGATACACTCGCCGGGCCTCGCTGCTCCTGACCGCTTCTCCTACGGGGGCCGCCCCACAGGCCGACAGGTGAGGATCCCTCCCGGGTGCCCCTGGGGCTGTAGGCAGCTGGTGCCACCTGGGCAGCCTGCAGGGCCATCTCCTAGCGACAGGTGTGCTCCTCCCCTGAGCCAGAGAGGCCATGGCTTCTGATGGGCCCAGTCGCTCCTTGTTCCTCGCCCGCCTCCCAGCCAGCCACCTCCCCCTCGTGCTGGCCTCCTCCTCTCCCAGTGTTTCTCTTGGGCTGGGGAGGAAATAGTTTTGCTGCTGTTGTTGGGATGAGTTCCTTTAGGCTCTGGCTGCATCTCTTGAACACATTCCTCTCCTTTCCAAGCCCCCAACTCCCACCCCCCCAGCCCTCCTTCCTCCTCTGACTCAGCCTGGAGAACCCCCACGAGACTGCGGTTCTGCCCCAAGCGGTGCTTGGCCATTTCTCTGCCCTCCCTTCTTTTCTGGACTCCTCTTCCACCCTGGTCCCCATGTCTACTTGATGGCACTCTCCCTCCCCTGGGGCAGGGGTGAGGAGGTGAGGGCGTGAGGGAGCCAGCTGTGCTGGGCCACGGCTGCTGGGGGCACGTCCAGCCTTTAGGGTGAAGGGGATGAGGCCCAGCTGCTGTATGTAGTCTTACCTCCGGGTGCATTCTGCATTCCAGAAAGCAGAGCCTTTGGGGGTAGCTGGCAGAGGTTACTAGGAACTGGGGGGCTCTGGAGAAGGA
Organism: Muscardinus avellanarius; assembly: GCF_963383645.1. NCBI lineage: Eukaryota > Metazoa > Chordata > Mammalia > Rodentia > Gliridae > Muscardinus > Muscardinus avellanarius. Next base: position 12,947,273 of record NC_137800.1, on the reverse strand, counting down.
AGGGGCAGGATCCTCAGGGGACTGCCCGTGGAGGGGCTTCCTAGTGACCCACCATGACCAGCCCAGCAGGTATTGTGGGCACTGAGATGTGTTTTGTGAGATCTCTGTCTCTAAGGAATTTAAGATGAAGCTCTTGAGATAACACAAACATTCAAAACAATTTTGGAACAATTAGACACTAGGCAGTGTGGTATTAATTACAAAAGCAGGAGGTGTTCTGGAAGGGGAGAGATAAATGTGGGTTTGGGGTCCCCCAAGAATGCTTCAACAGGAATTTTGCAGGACACTGGAGTGGGGACAAGGTCAGGTTTAGATTAGGGAGTGATGGACAGCTGTCAGACGCTCTGAGAGATGGGGAGATAGTAGTCCAAGTGAGACCTGGCTGTTTGGGCCTGGGAGGACTTGAGCTTTGGACCCAGACAAGTCAGAAATGAGCTTGGCCTGGCGCCGAAGGATGGGTTCCTCCTGAGTGCCTTTGGCCGGAGCCTGCTAGGAGCTGTCACCTCACCAGGCGCCTGGTGCTCAAGGACAGGCCTTCCCACTCCTTCCTGCAATGTCCCCAGTCTCGGCACACAGATGTGGGTGGCATGCAGGAGTGGGTCTCAAACTAGCAGCAGCTCCTGGGAGTCAGTAAATGCAGATTCCCATTTAGACCTGCTACATAGGACACGGGGAATAGGGTGGTGATCTCTGTTTTAACAAGCCCACATGTTGAAAGGGCTGGTGTCAGAAGACCCGGGTTAGTCTCACCTCTGTTGCAAAGCCTGGGACAGGCCCCCCGCCCTCTCCGGGCCTCAGAGCCAGACTAGATGCTCCGCGTTCCCGTCTGTGACCCTGAGGACTCCCGTCATCACGTCAATCCTCTGGCAAATATTTATCGAGCAGCTGCTTCATGTCAGGCACCCTTTGGGCTCTGGGGATGTATTTGTGGAAAAACAGAGAGGAATTCCTAACCCCCAGGCTGTGCTGATGGGTGCAGGAGTCCCAGGGTCTCGTGGCTTCCCTTTGAGAATTACTGTATTTCAATGTCTCAGAGGCTCAGAGTCCATGAGAAAGAAGCACATTGGTTCTGATTAAATTCCTAAACTTAGTTAACCACAGAATTTCTCCCAGGACCCCACCTACCCCCAACCCACTACTCACTGTGAACATCCCTGTGTCCCCCAAAACACACTTGGAGCAGTGTCGGCTCTAGCTGCGCTCTTGGGCAGGCAGGCAGCATTGCCGAGCTTGGAGATGCAGGGGCTTTGTATGAAGGCTGAACAGGAGGGGAGGAGGCGGATGCAGGCCCCCCCACCTCTGAGGGTGTTGTCCCTTGCCCCCAGGAAAGGACTGTGGGCGGGAGGGGGTGGCTGGGGTGCAGTGGGCTCGTGGCTGGCTGGGGCTGCAGAGAGCTTTGGGACCCCGCCAACCCTTTTGGAAACTACCAGTTGCCTCCTCCAGGCGAGCACACGCCTTGGTGAGCCCATGCCAAGGGCTTACCTCTCTCTCTGGCTGGGAATGAGGACGTGGCTCCTTCAGGGAGCTGGGGCTGGATGTCAGCCCTTCCTCTCCCCTGGGCCAGTGTCCTGAGCAGGGCACACTCTGATCTGTCTGGAGATCTGACATTGTTGGTTGTTCTTGTGTGTGGTGCTAGGGTTCGAACCCAAGGCCTTGTGAATACACAGCAAGTAGGTGTTCTGTTGCTGAGCTACACCCCAGCCTGGGATTATCCTTGAGGACCTGAGGACACCATCTCACAGTCTTCAACTGACTGCAGCACTGGGCTGTATGTGGGTGCTGGGGCGTGGAGTCCCAGCCCTATCTGTGACCCCCATAGGGCTTGAACCAGCTGTATGCCCTCTGATCCTGGGGGCCCTTGCCTGACCCTGGGGCCTCCTGACCTTGGGGCCCCTTGCCTGTAGAGCATTGTGTTAAAGAACCCCAAGAACAGAGGAGAAGGAACTGCTGGAAGAAGGTCGGTGGGTCAATGGTCTTGGGCTGTCCCTCCTCCTCCTCCTCCTCCTCCTCCTCCTCCTCCTCCTCCTCCTTCCCCTCCTCCTCCTCCTCCTCCTTCTGGTACTGGGGATGGAACCCAGGGGCTTTCTACCCTAGACCTATTTATATCTTATTTGGAAGGTCTCACTAAGTTGCTGAGAGCCTCACTAAGTAGATAAGGCTGGCTTCAAACCTGCGTGATCCTCCTCAGCCTCCCAAGTACTGGGATTATAAGTGTGAGCCACCACGCCCGGCCTGAGTTGTCTTTATAAGACTTCCAAGCTTTCTCTTTGTTCTAAGGGATCATGCAATATTTTATTATTTTTTTATTTTATCGGTGCGTTGCAGTTTCACATCATAACGTGGTTCACAGCAATGGTGACGCGCATGCATGTGGCGCTTGGCAGGCCTTTCCCCGGCTTCCTCCCCACACCCCCTTCCCGCACAGGACACTGAGATTGACCTTGGTATTCTCACCTTCATACACAATCACAGTGGAAGTGATTCCTTCACGGGTCCTCGCCCTCCTCCTTTCCCCAAGACAACTTCCCTGGCTCCACCGCCGCCCCCCCCCCCCCCATGATCTGAAGTCACCGTCCATTGTATCCCAATGACTCCCTCGCTTCTGCATATGAGAAAAAACACGAACATTTTAACTTGGCTCCATAATTCATCAGTGACTTTGAAGTTAAAATCGAGAGAACTTGGCTTCTCAGGATCTCTGCATTGCGCCCTGGGCTCTGGGGCTGCTGGCTGCCCGAGGCTTCCCTTTCTGTTAAGTGGTACCTTTGGGAATGGCGGCGAGGAGCAGGGGGAGGGGAGATGGGGTGCAGGCTGGAAACTGGCCTTGAAGTGAGATTTCCCTGCTTAGAGCAAGTATAATAGTTCAGATGGACTTCTCGGGGTGTGGCTCAGAAGGCTTCCCCTGAAGCTCAGCGGGGCAGGACGAGAGAGACCGGAGACCTCCAAGGGCCGCTCAGGGAACAGCATGTGGGTGCACAGGGCCAGCTCAGCCTCTGCCCTGACACCTGGGGAGCTTGACCACTTCACCCTTCAGTTTCCGGGCCTCCCTGCAAAAGAGTCAGCATGCATCCTCTCTGCCTGTTGTGTGAGACGTCCCTGACCCAGTGTGTCACATCTTTGAGGACAGGTGGCATGATCTAACAGAGAGGGATGTCCCCAGGGCTGTGCAGAGCTGGCCACCCGATTTCTTCGCCTATCCGTACCCACTGCCCTTGCAGAAGCCATGCGTCTCTGTAGCTGGGCACTGGCTGTCCTCCCCTCTGGTGCTCAGCATCCCTGTTGCCCTGGTTCTGGGGGGCCCGGCCACTCAAGGTGTCTGCTGGTCAGCAGGGGCTGGGCGCCCCCTAGCGCTGGTCCTGGGAACGGCGTTTGGCAGCGCCCTCGGGGCGTTGGCCTGGCGGCCCCTGGCTCCTCCTGCTTCTCTTCCCCCACAGGCTGGCTTGGGCCGCGCAGGCGACTCGGCAGTGCGCGTGCTGCCGTCCTCCCCCGTCCCCCGGTCCTTCAGCCCCAGGTTAAGGTACCAGCAGGTCCCGCAGGGTCGGGTGGGCTCCTGGAATGCCCAACGGGGACAGGTGGGAGGCTGCTTCTGTAGAGGGATGAGGGTCTCCGACTCTCAGCCCCCACACCCTCCCCACTCTGCTCCTGCCCCACACCTGTCCTAACTCCCTGGGCACCCCACCCTCCAGTGTGGACTCAGAAGCGGGGAGCTGCCTCCTGGAAGAGGACTCAGAGGTATTCAAGATGCTGCAGGAGAATCGTGAGGCGCGGGTGGCCCCCAGGCAGTCCAGCTCCTTCCGGCTCTTGCAAGAAGCCCTGGAGGCGGAGGAGAGAGGTGAGAACCCTGGGTCCCCAAGAAGGGCTCCCTAGAGGAAGCAGGACTTGATTGGCCCTGAAAGAAGGACAAGACTGCCACAAACAGCCTTAAGATGGTGGCCTGGGAGCACAGTGGAATGCGGAGGCTGGCAGCCAGAGGGCTGTTGGTGTTGGGCAGGAGAGAACAGCCCAGCCTGCAGCCTGGAGGCAGCAAGGAGGGCAGGGCCCTGTGGTGAGGGCCTTGGGAGCGAGGCGGATGAGTACCCGCAGCAGGCCAGTCAGGCAGATTGTGCCAGGTAAGTCACCACAGCGGGCAATGCAGGTCAGGTGAAGCAAGAATATAATGTGTGGGTTGAAGGTGGCCATGACCCCGCCTCTGCCCCCGGAGAACTCTGTTCCTGGGGCAGATAGGCCTGGCCAGCACCCAGGGGGCTGTGGGATGTCCCTCCAGGCCAGCAGGTGAATGCTTTTTAGAGCAGCAGAGAGGCAGTGTCTGGTCCAAGGGAGAGAGGAGAAGGGAGAAAGTGGGCAAGGCAGGAGAGGGATGGGCATTGCAGGATGCCCTGTTCCTGGTGGCTGTCCCAACTCTGATGCATAGCTCCCACGGGCGTTTTGCAGAAGTATGAGGACTGTGTGAAAGGATTTAGAGCTAGACTTCTTTCTTTTTGGTATTGGAGATGGAACTCAGGGCTCTATCAATGAGCTACATCCCCAGCCCAGGAGCAAATCCTGTCTCTCCTAACCCTGAGGCCTCAGAACATGGTGACTTCATCCTGGGAGCCTCAGCATCCTCAGCTGCTGCAGGGACAGCAGCTGCCCAGTATTCCTGGGCTCCAGCTCAGCTGCAGTAACACACACAAAAAGCCTTTTGAACGCTGTACAAAGGCACCATGGCCCTGTTACTGTCTAGCATTATTATCTACCCATATCATCAGGCCTGGGTCACAGGAGAGGGAACGCCCACTTTGTCTGATGTCAGGTACTCAGCTCAGAGGCTGCCAGTTGGCCTTAGAACAGACTTGGCCTTGGCCGCGCTCCACGCTCTCCATCTGGGGTGGGGGCTGCTTGATCGGCTCGGCTCTCTTCTTTATGGGCGCTTAAGTCCCTGAAGCAGTCCCTGTGTCAGCAAGCGCCTTCTGCAACAAGCCTGGGAGCAGCCCGGGAGGAGCAGCAGTGTCACTAAACAGCTGGATGCTCTTGCGGGAGGGTGAGTTGCCCGTCCATATCCCGCCCCCAGGTGGCACGCCTGCCTTCCTGCCCAGCTCACTGAGCCCCCAGTCGTCCCTGCCCACCTCCAGGGCTCTGACCACCCCGCCCAAGCTCCACACCTGTGAGAAGTGCAGTACCAGCATTGCGTGAGTGGGGGTGTGGGGAGGTGGGGTGCAGGGGGGGGTGTCCCTGAAGGGAAGCCCTGCCAGTGGCTTCAGGTTGGGCTCTTTGCAGCCTGGGCTAGCTGCTTCCTGTGCACCTCCTCTTCTCCTTCCCCTCTCCTCCTCCCCACTTCCTTTCCTCTCCCCAGAGGAATGAGGAATGCTACCGCTTCAGGCTTCTTTTCCATAATTTCCAAGCTTTTGAAATCTGTAGAGGCACCTCCTCCTCCTCCTGGAAAATCTCGCCCTCCCCCTCCGGCCCACTGCGGGCTGAATTTTCCAGAGGCAGGCCCTTTCTCTCAGTGGGTGGCATTAGGATGCTGAGCCCCCCTCCTGAGAGTCAGGTGACGCACTTTATGAAAGCCCATCTGGGCCCTGGCCTGCACCTTGCTCATCTACACAATGGGGTGACACTAACTAGTCGCCCTGCTGTGCAGAGGTGAGGAAAGTCAGTGTTTCCCACAGTGCCCTGCTGTGCAGAGGTGAGGAAAGTCAGTGTTTCCCACAGTGCCTCACTAAGATGCTGCATCCGGGTTCCTGGGGGCCCTTAATTAAGCAGATAGCAGGTCCACCCCAAAGTTCCCTCCTCAGAGGCCAGTGGGCCTGAGAATGTGTACTTCTAACTTGTGTCTCATGATCGGGAGGATCACGGTTCAAGGACAGCCTCAGCTACTTAGTGAGACCCATTGCAACTCAGTGAGAACCAGTTTCAAAATAAAGAAAAAATAAGAGCCGGGCATGGTGGCACATGCTTGTAATCCCCGCCCTTGGGAGGCTGAGACAGGAGGATCGCACAGGTTCGAAGCCAGCCTCAGCTAGTTAGGCTCTCAGAAACTTAGTGAGACCCTGTTTCCAAATAAAATATAAAAAAGGTCTGGGAGTATAGCAGGAGGTAGAAAGCCTCCCCCAGTACCACCAAAAAATTAAAAAATAAAAAATAAATAACAGGAGGTAGAAAGCCACCCCCAGTACTACCAAAAAATAAAAAACTAAAAAATAAAGAAAATTAAAATAAAGAAAAAATAGGGCTGGGGGTGTAGTTGAAGGTAGAATGCCCCTGGGTTCCATCCCCAGTACCGCAGAGAGAAGTGGGGGGCAGCCCAGCCCAGGAGGCGGAGCTCTGAGGACCTTGCTCCTGTCTGTCCATCCTGTCCCTGTGCCCTACACTGACTGATGGCTCTCCCCACCCCGCAGGAACCAGGCCGTGCGCATCCAGGAGGGGCGGTACCGCCATCCCGCCTGCTACGCCTGTGCGGACTGCGGGCTGAATTTGAAGATGCGCGGCCACTTCTGGGTGGGCGACGAGCTGTACTGTGAGAAGCATGCCCGCCAGCGCTACTCCATGCCCGCCGCCCTGGGCTCCAGGGCCTGAGCCCTGCAGCACCTTCGGTCATGGCCGTGCCGGGACAAGCTGGCAGGGAAGGGGTGATGGTGGGTGGTGGCTCTTCCGTGAACTACGTAGGGGACCTGAGTCCCCTCTGCCCTTGCTGGGTGAGGCCAAGGGCTGGGCCCTGTCTCAAGCTGTGGGCACCAAGGGCAGCCCAGCCTCCCCAGCCTTCCCCTGCAGGTCAGGCACTCACCACACACTGAACAGAGCCACTGCATTTGATACCCATGTACAGGGTGGAACACTTGCAAAAGTATCTAGAAGGAGAAGGGTGGGCCAGAGGCTAATGATATTCACTGTGCAAAGTTTTTGACATATGTGCTATATAAATATAAATATATATATATGGACAAAATGTAGATGCCGTTCTCTCCTCCCTTCCGCAGCCCTCCTCCCTTCCGCCAGGTGGGCTGTCTCTACTAGCTTCCTGCTCCTTCTCACTTCCCCTCCTCAATCCACCTGCCAGGTGCCCCTTCCTGACATCCCCAAAGAGAAGGCCCACTCTTTATGGTGGGATGTGTGCCTACTTAGCCCTTTGGTCAAAACGCCTGTTTTCCTGTTAGCCCTTGGACTTGGGAGGGAATGCGTTTCCCACCAGGGATCGGGAGAGGGTTGGGGATGCTGGGAGGCAGGAACAGAGGACCCAGGGGAAGCCTTCTCGGTAAGACAGCCTCACACTCCTCTGGGCTGGGCTACCTGTACTTGGCACTGGGCTGGGCTACCTGTACTTGACACGGATGCTGCCAGCCCAGCTGAGTTACACAGGTGAGTGGGGTGGGCAGGAGAGGGGTGCAGTGAAGGGGATGTGGAGGGGTGTGGTTTCTAAAGCACCTTCTGCTGCATCCAGCAACAATGATCGCCGTCATTCATCTTGGACCAGGTTGCCCTTGCCTCTGCGAGGGAAGGGCTGAGCCTCACAACCCAGCTGAGCTCCACCCTGAGGGATCAGCACCCACCAAAAGCCTAGGCTCCAGGCCAGGCTGGACTTGCACCTGCTACCTGTTCCCTGGGCGACTTTATAGGCTTCATTCACTTGGAGAAATAACAACTACAAACTATGGTCTCAGCCACGCTAAATGTGCCTTGCCCTGATGGGGTGCGTTTGAGTGAACGTGGGGGGGCAGTGGTCTCCTGATTTCTGGCCTGATTCACTAACCATCCCTAGTTCTAATCCCAGAGAACATTTCCTAAAGTTCTCAAGGGTGCTGCTGGGTGCTCGTGACCTGCCCTGTCCCCAGGTAGCCAGGAATGGGCAGCAGCCTCAGCTTTAATTTCACGAAGTAGGTCCCAGCTGGCTTCAGGAGACTCAGGCTCTGTGGCAGCCTCATGTGCTCGGCTCTTTGGGGATCTTGATGGTGACGCTGCCGCTCCTCAGGTACCTGTGGGTTGTTTTTTTCTTTTGTGTGATAGGGGGCTTGAACTCAGGGGAGTTTCAATCTCTAAGCTACATGCCCAGCCAATTTTATTTTTTAATTAATTAATTAATTATTCTTGTCTATAAAACCCAGGGACATTCTACCTCCGAGCTACACTCCCAGCCCTATTTTTAATTCTTTATTTTGAAATAGGGTTTCACCAAGTGGCAGAAGGACTAAGTAGCTGAGGCTGTCTATGAACCGCAGTCCTCCTGTCTCGGCCTCCCAAGTACTGGGATTACAAGGGTGCACCACCACGCCCGGCTCTAGGGATATAATTTACACCTTGAGTCTCATCTTTTGCCTGGATGGCTGCCTGAAGACAGGCTTGTAATTTTATAGAGGATCAAGGCTGGCTGTCTGGGGCCTGAGCGTACTGTGGGAACCGGAGCTGCCTCGTTGGCGCCACCTAGTGTCTGGTGCAGCCCATGACAGAGGCAAATGCTCCCCAAAGGGAAATTAAGCTCCCTGGTAAATACAGGACTTGGGTTCCCCGCACAGTGGGAATATAGAAAGATACAGCTCTTTTTCTCGCTTTCCTGGAGATGACAGACAAGTGACAGCATTTGAGCGGGCATGAACGGAATAATGTGTTGTATCACTGAGTGCTGGGGCTATCTTGAAACACGCAGAGCACTTGGGAGACCCAGGCGGGGGCCATCTGCGTGAAAAGATGGCCAGACCTTGGGCAGTGGAGGGGAGAAGTCCTGAGAGATGGGGTGACTGTGAGCGCAATGCTCAGTGTAGAGCAGCGGTGGCCGGGGACCCTGAGCTAAGGCTGCAGGGGAGCCTCCACCGCCAGGCTGGGTTTGAACTTCACCCCGAAACCCACGGACACTTTGGAAGTGTTAAGTAGTGGAGTGAGTGGTTGGGAAGGGTTGGACAAATGATACAGTTAGATCCCCACCAGGTCCTGACCACTGGGAAGACGGGTGTGTCTGTGAAGGGCTGAGCCACTGGGAAACTGGATGGGTCCAAGCTAAAATCCACCTCTGGCGGTTAGTCTATGATCCAGGCACCTGGCTCTCCTCCCAGGGCTTCTGAGGCTTTTGGTACCAGATCCTCCGCAGCCACACAGCCAGATCGGGCTTGCCAGCTAACTCCTTTGGAAGATAGAATTATAAGGCAAACCAGTCTGTCAGCAGACAGGGTTGGGGGAACTCTCAGATTTTTTTATCCCTGCCCCTGTCCCTGCCCCAAGCCGGCTAGCTAGGTCAACCCCCTCCTTCTGACCCAGACCTCCCATTTGCGCTATTGTACTTAGTACTTCTTTCTGCATTTGAAACAATAAACTTAGAAATGATAGCTGGGAGTGGTGGCGCACGCTTGTCATCCCAGCATTCGGGAGCCTGAGACAGGAGGATCGAGGTTCGCGGACAGCCTCAGTTACTTAGGCCCTCTGCAACTCAGTGAGACCCTGTTTCAAAATAAAGAATAAACAATCGAGCTAGGGGTGGAGCTTATAGGTAGAATGCCCCTGGGTTCCATCCGTGGTACTGCAAAAAACCAAACCAAAACAAAAACCTTAGAAATGATATATTTGAGTTAGAGGTAGCCCAAGAGAGCGCCCAATTCAATCCCCTTCAGAAAGAACATGTAATACAACCTGCTTTGGACAAAGCTGAGAGTGTGATGTTCTCAAAGTTATACAGTTATTTTACCTTTTATTTTTTTTACTTTTTATTTGAAAACAGGGTCTCACTAGGTTGCTGAGTCTCACTACTTGCTGAGGCTGTCCTGGAACCTGCGATCCTCCTGTCTCCGCCTCCCAAGTACTGGGATTACAGACTTGCACCACCCCGCCTGGCTAAAGTTAAACAATTAGATGATAACAGCTAGCCATGTAGAAAGGATGTTTTAAATGTCTGAAGTACCTTTTCGCAGCTTGGAGATAGTTTTGCTACCATCCTTGTTCTATACATGAAGCCACTGTACACAGGAAGGCTAAGTTGCTGGTCTCAGGACTCCTGGCTAGTAAGGAAATGGCCACGGATGGACGCAGTCTGCCTCCAAGGTTCCAGGTGGAGCTTATAGGTAGAATAAGCTCCTCTGTCACCAGAGCCCTTCCAGGCACTGCTCAGCCACTTCTGGCGACAGCATGAGGTCAGCATGCCCCTTCTGCCTTCTCTAGGCTGGCACGAGCTGTCTCTAGGTTGGCTCTGCCCTACCTCCCCTACGGGCCTAAGTGCTGAGCTTGCAGGAAACATGCTCCATGAAGCTGGGGCTTCCCCACGGAGGCCACAGGGCCACGGGCATTGCTGACCAGCCCGAGGGATCTCAGGGTAGCTGCTCACCTGGTCGGGTGGGCAGCCAGGGCTGGCCTGTGCTGCTTCTCCCATTCCTTCCAGCATTGCTCTTGGGGACTTGAAGTCTCCTGGTGGGGCAGGCAGGGAGAAGAGACCAGGAGATGGCAGGTCTTACAGGGCCTCAGAGCACACTTGGCTCGGAGCTGCCACAGTCAGGACAGCAGAGAAAAAGGAAGGGTGACATGTGGCCCCCAGGTCGGGTTGGGTCTGCGGAAAGGCTGTGGCTACTCTGAGCTGGCCGGCATCCGCACTGGGGCCCAGGTGGGTGGGGGTTCTGTGAGCCACAACACAAAGCCTTGTGCTGAGACACTGCATTCCTGCTGGCTGGGCTTCCTGTTTCTAGATGCATTCCTGCCCCACAGTCACCAAGGAGACTGCTTGGAATCCAGCCCCACATTCTCCAAATTCAGAGCGAGATCTGGCACAGGGCCCCTTCTTTTACTTCCCCACCCTTACCTTGGAGCCACCTGGCCCTGGGGTGTGGCCGGGCTGGGTAGCTCTTTGCCCACATAGACTTGCAGAGGGCAGTTCTGCCTGGCTTGCCATCCTCAGTGGAGTGTCCAGGCTGGGTGGAAACGATGTGGCAGGCCCTTGGCTCTCAGGGAAGGTTTTGGGCCTGTCTGACGCCAAGGTGGTGGGTGAGCAGCTCAGGAGCTTGGCTCTACGTTTGGATGCTTGGCTGTGAGCCCCAGTTCCCCAATCAAATAGAGTCCTGAAATGTGATTGTCCGTGGCTCTCTGATGCAGGCTCCATCGGAAAATGTTTGAGACATGTTCCTAGAAGGAGCAAGGCGCAGAGGGTGTGGTCAGAGTGTCTTCTCCCCCCCCTACTTAGTTACTGGGCCCCTTCTGGGCTCTGGCCCCAGCCCCGCCCCCAAGGGCCCAGGTGCAAGTCTGCACGTCCACCAGCTGGCTTATCTGCCTCCAGGGACTCGGGTCCCGCTGAGATTTTTCCAGCCCAGCCTTCCCTCCCAGGAGCGGGGACTTCTTTTGAAGCTACTGGCTCCCCTCTGATCAGCAGGCCGTCCCACCTCCTTTTAGGGTGGGGGCTGGGGATGGAATCCCCTGGCCGGGAGAGGAGCGGGGTGGGAACTGGAACGCATTTACACTTCCCTACTGCCAGCGCCCGCTTCTTCCCTAGACGCTGCAGACTCGCCATGCCGCAGCTTTCGGGCACCCAGGAAGAGGTATGGGCTGGGCAGGGGATTCAGACGCAGCCCGATGCACTGAGGGCCCTGCAGTTGCAGGAAGGATTTCCCGGTGGCCGGAACCTTTCATGGCGACAGGATTCCGGCAGGCCGAGGGACCTGCCCCAAGCCACAGTGCTGGGGGCGCCAGGACGCCGGCCCTGGCCAGCGGTCTTCCCTTCACCAGCACGTGGGGCTGCGTTTCCTTTCCGGCCCTTGTCCAGTCCTTCCCCCGCGCCCCCGGGCGCCCAGGCTGCGGCAGGAAGGCCGCGTCGGAGCGTGGGCCTGGGGGCGGTGCCCCGCGCCCCGAGCGAGCCAGCCGGCGTGCCCGGGCGGGGCGGCTCCGCGAAGGACAGCGGCCCCGGGCGCTTCCCCGGGCCCCGCCGGAGCGATGGGGCGCAGTGGAGGCAGGGGGGTGCGAACCGGCGCGCGCCCCCGGGGGCCAGCGCCCCTCGCGGCGCCGGGGCCGCCGCACACCTGCACGCCCCGCCCCGTCCCGCCCCCCGCGGGGAGGGCCCGGCGGCCGCGCCCAGCCGAGCGGGGACGCGCCGGGATCGCTCGGGGGCTGCGGCGGCCGGGGCTGCGCGTCGGGCGGGAGCGCGCCATGCTGCGCCGGCGGCGCGTCTTCGCGGTGGAGCCGCTCGGCGGCGGGGGTGAGTCGTCCACCCTCGGGCCGCGGGGCCTGCTGCCCCCGCACCCCAGCCCCCCGCAGGCAGTACCCACCCACCCTGCCGCGCTCCCCTCGCTGCCTCGCTTTGGAGGAGCCGACGGATTCGTCCTTGCCCGCCGGAGACCCTCGGGGGTTGGGCGATCAAACAGCCACCGCCCCCATCCCATTTCCTATGGGTCCACTTCCCTGGATCCCGGGTCTGAAGCCCTGCTTCTCACGCCCTGCCGAGGATGTGTGACTCCGCCGCCCCATACCCCAGCCTGCACTTCCAAAAGACCTTCGGTGGCGGCGAGCCCCTTTCCCGTGGCGCGGGGCTGGGGTGGACCTCCTGGCGGACTTCCTGATCCAGAGGAACTGGGCTGGCATCTAGCTCCCGCCTAGGCAGCCTCAGATTCTTCCCCATCCCAACAGGGTACCAGATCACAAGAGGGCGTGGCGCAGAGGTGACAATGGGTGGATGCTAGTTTCTTTCTTTTTTTTTATTTCTTGCATTTAAGTTTTTTCTTTTTAACGCTTCACAAAAATGACACTCCTTGCTTAAAAAGAACAAAAGCCCCAAAGGCCAGAGCTATTGTTACTTTTATAGCCCTCCCCCTTGAGCTCCAGGGGAGACTTCTTCCTGCATCCTGATGTCTCTCAGGTTCTCAGGAGGACCCCAGTCCACACCCTTTGTGCCCTTCCTGCTCCCCAAAGACAGTGCAGTCTACTCTCTCTCCAAGAGCCTGTGGCTCCCCACTTAGGCCATCCTAGTGGGGGGAGCACAAGGCACAGGCCATATAAGGAGGTGATGATGGGCATGACCTGCCGACCAGGCAGCCCAGTGTATGGGTTCCTTGTTGCTGACAACTTTTGTAAAGGGAATCCTATGCAAACATCTCCCAAGCAGAGTTGGAGACCTAGCGCGCTAGCCTGCGGTTGTCCCATGTCCTCCCTTCATGACTGGCTCGGGACGCTCCTCCTCTGGGGAATGCTGCCAGCTTCCAGGAATGCTGGGGGCGTTGAGGGCAGCCTGCCCAGCCTGATACTGACTCTTCTCCCAGATGGGCCTGACGAGGAGCTGGCGCGCGGCTGTGTAGTGCCCGGAGTCACCAGCACCTACCGGCGGATCTCGGACGCAGCCCATGGGTGCTCATCAGGCTCCCCCAAGGAAGAGGGTGAGCTGAAAGGTCTCCGAAGGCAGGTGCCGCTTCTCAAACTGGCCTCGCGGGACTCCGGGGTGGAGATGGTGGTTGGGGACAGCCCCCTGGCCACCATGACAAGACTTTCTCAGGACTCTCTGAACTTTGAGCCTGCGGGGAGCCCTGAACGCCTGGCCCTTGCTACCATGGAGCCTCCTGCCCAGCTAGGCCGGCTGCTGGCCAGCCATAAGCTGGAGCAGGTGCTGGAGCGGTCCCACCGGCTCCCCAGCCTGTCTGGACAGCACCGCTCTCTGCCGTCGCTGAGTATGTCCCAGTGCGGAGTGGCTGTTTTTGGAGCAGGACAGCAGGAGTCCACTGAGGCAGAAACTGAGCTAGAGGCAGGCTCGGAAGAGACAGAGGTGGTAAGTATCAGCCTTGGGCTGGGTGCTGTGGAGACAGCCCGTCCCACAGGACTGGCGGGACCCCTCCAACCCCCCATTTTCCCTGGAGCTCTCTCGGGGTGGGGCATTCTTTGCCCCTAATTGACGGTTGTGTCTCTGCTCCTTGCCCCGCCCCCACCCCCAGCTGTGTCGCCACCCCCGCAGAGGAGGTGGGCAGGTTTGGGTACCATGCCTGGATGGGCACCGGGGAAGCCAGCCGGATATATGTTCTTCCTCGGCCTGTCCAAATCTGCCCCCATTTGCTGGGTGAACCCAGCCTGGTTGAGCTGAGCGGGAGGCTGGCTGAATCTGGAAACCTGCTCTACCTCACTGTGTCCCACAGGTGAGGGGCATGAGGCCTGGAGCTTGGGCCTGCCTTCCCGGGCAGGGTCTTCGCTACCTGGAACACCTGTGCTTAGTCCTGGAGCAGATGGCGAGGCTTCAGCAGCTGTACCTGCAGCTGTGGACCCAGAGACCCCCTGGGGTGAGTGAGCCCCCAGGCAGGGCAGTCAGGACAGACAGTAGGGGCAGGACTCCCGGGACTTGATGCCTCAGCCTTCTAACCAGATCCTGATGGATCATCTCTTCTATTCCAGGATCCCGAAGAGGAGGAGTCAGCCCCGGTTCCTTTACCCCAACCTTTGTGTGCCCCAGGTAATGGGGTACCAGGGCCAGGAGAACTGCTAAGCCAGACAGAAGAGACAGGTGAGGGTCAATCCTGTCTCCTCTGGGTCCTGCCTGCCTCATCCCACCAGCGGATCCCCTGAACCTTAGCTTTGGGATGACTTCCTGTTTCTGCTCTTGGGTAACCTGATTTTCTTTCTGAAGGGGCAGAAGCAGCTTCACTCCTAAAGGTGGGGGTCTTTAGCACCAACCCTCCCAGGCTGCCAGATGCTCTAGTGGAAGCAACTCACAACTTTCCACCCTCCCAGGGACATAAGGTAGAGATGGATGTATGTAAGGCAGGTGGTAGAATGGGTGGGGTGTTGTACCCTGAGGGCCAGAAACTTTGGGAAATGATAGGATTCCTTTTTAGAGCAAGTTACTATTCCTGGCTGTAATGCGACAGCTTCCTTTGGGAACGTCACTGGGGATGTATGTGTGGGGAGGAACTCTGTGGTGACTCCTTCAATCCCCTGCTCAGCAGGATGTCTCCCACTGGGACAAAGTCAAGGTCCTGCTCAATCGGATCCGCTGGAGGAACCCTCGACACCCTGAGCCCCCTGCCCCTCCTGATGGTTCTGGCCCCCCCAGGTGGGTCCTATGCTCAACCCAGGTTGGGGCAGGGGGAGGAGACTGATGAACCAAGATGTTGAGAAGTGGCTGGGGACTGGGGGCTGGATGGGTCAGAGGCAGTCACTTTATCAAAGCCACAGTCAGTGATAGCGCCAGGACCAGGTTATGGGAAACACCTTTACCCCAGCCCAGCAAGCTGAAGTCTAGGTCACCCCCCTGGCTTCATGAGGAGAGCAAGGCTGAGGCTCAGATGAGGAATTCACTGTGGGTGAAGTCCATTATGCTTGGGGATTAAGCTGATTAACTATCCTGGGGGGAAAAGCATCATTTAACATCTCCAGCTTCCCCTCAGGAGCTAAGCAATGCTTTATCAATACTGGGGCCATTCTCTTCTCTTAGCCCAGTCTCCTTTTCTTTTCCACAGGCCTGAGTCCAGGGATCGCTCTGAAAGGCCTCAGTGCCACCCCCACCGGAAGACCTTTATGCCATCATTATTGGTTAAGAAGCAACGAACAAAAAACCTTTCCGTATGCTGAGAGCTCCTGGTGCACCTGGCGACCCTAGGTAGAGGGGATTTGCCACGAAGTCTTCCTCACTTTTCATCCTGTGGCTGCTTCTCTGCACTGCCAGGAAAAACTACTGACGCTTGCCCTCTCCAAGTCGAGGGCTGAGTCTTTCTCTTCTGAGAGGCTGGGTAGAGGAGCCCCGGTTTCCTGAGAGGCCCCAAGGTGCAGCAGCTTCAGGGCTCCTCCTTCTTGCCAGAAATCCCTGGACTTAGACAATGTGAACAAACTATTTATCAGATGTCCATGGAGCACGTTTGGCATGGTGATCTGTGTGCGCCCACCGTGTTGCAGATGTGTTTATGCATAATGAAACATACATCTTTGTGGGAGGGACTGTCAGTATTGTCAACTGGCTGGATTCAACCATCTCTGCTGGAATGATGCATCCAAAGGGCCAGTGTCCTGGGTGAGGTAACTGGGGGAGGATGGAGAAGATCTTCATTCCATAGTGTGCAGTTACTGATCTGGATTCCTCATACCTGAACTGGCAGCCGTGGGGACGGCGAATGGCACTGGCTTGGCTGCCTTTGTATTGAGTGTTACCCCTGGAGCACAGCCCCTCAAGACTGCATGAGGAATGGGGGAGGCTTAGGGGCCATGTGGGGGATAGCAGAATAACCTTCAAGGTCAATTCTCAGATGCTTTGCTCCTTACTAACTTTACACGTTAAAGCTGAAATCGGAACACCCATACTAGCTTTTAGAGCTTGACAGGATCACTTAACTTTTGAGCCACAGCTTCCCACTTGGGATAATGATGCCTGCTCTACCTACCTCACAAGCTTATTATGAGGATAAAGTGAGATTAAACGGTCTCAAAATGTGCTGTTTTAAGTGAATAGGAAAGGAGGGTTATGGGTCCTGGAGGGAGGCTGCACCGGAGGGATGGTGGGGAGGTCAGAGGTTAAGGGGAGACCCGCTTGTTAATGGGAACTAAAATGGCCACTCTCCTGGCAAGACTTTGTGCAAGTCATTCCACTGAGGGCTCTCAAGTTTCATATTTGAGAATTAGGGTATGGATTCCTGACCTGCTCACTCCCCGGAGTCGTTATGGGGGTGCAGTCAATGGAAGGATGGGGATGGGGGTCATTGGCTTAGTCAGAAGAATGCCTCCTAGAAATGGCCACTGACCAGACCCGCTCCTCCTCTCAGGTGGGGCGGGTTCTCTTGCTACTCTGCACTCTTGGGGTCAGCCAGAGTGAGGTGGGTGTGCAAGTGGTAGGCCCTCCCTTGGCTTTGGGTCCGTCTTTGGCCCAGGAACCAATATTCTGAAGCTTCCTTTTCTAACGGGACACTTAAGCGAGGACACCACTGAGGCGCAGCTTCCGACCGCGCCGCGGATCCGGGAAGGCGCACTTCCGCTCCGCAGTGGCGGCGGGATGGCAGGCGGGCGTGGGGGAAGGGAGAGGTCGGTGGAGACGAGGGAGGGACCATATCCGGGAGAGTGGCAGCTTCCGACCAGTGGTCGCGTTTCCGGAGAGACGCTTCCGGTGGCGGCGGCGGCAGCGGCAGCGGTGGTTCCGGGTGTCTTTGTCCCCCCGGTGTCGCGGCCCTGGCCCGCAGGTGGGTTGGCGGGCCCTCGGCCGCCCCGCTGCCCCTTCGCCTCGCCCCGGCCGGGGGCTGCGGCGGCGGAGCTGCACCGGGCGCGGACGGGGCCGAGCCCCCTCCGGACTGCGAGCCCCGTCTCCCTGGCAACGGCCTCGGCCCCGGGGGCGGGCGGGAGGAGGAGAGACCGGCGCCCGCGTCCCCTCCGGGTGGCAGTGTGCGGCCCGGCCGGAGCCCGGCGCTGGTGTCCGCCGAGGCGAGCGGGGGGCCCGGGAGCGGGAGCAGGAAGGCGGCGCTCCGGGCTTCGCGCTGGGCCGCTGGGAGAGCTCCCTTTCCACCAGCCGGTCGCGGGAACAACGGCCAGGCTTCCGGGAGAGGCCCCGCATCACTCGTCCGCACCGGCCTCCTCCATTTTTCCGGGCCCTGCGTGGATCCTTTTGGAGGATGTTTATGAATGAATGCATGTCGCCAGAGCCTTTCCCAGCCCCTCCCCCCGCCAACCTCTTCGGGGGTGGCGTGGCATGGTGTGGGGCGAGCCAAGTGATTGGGAGACGCGGTGTGAGTCCCAGTTTTGTCACTAACTGGTTTCGTGGCCTGGGCAAGACTTCTCATCTCTCTGAGCTCCAGTTTCCTTTGCTGAAAAACAGCACGTCAATGTCACCCACCGCTAGGTTACTGTGAGGGCACACTGAAATGATTTCTTAAGTTCATTTCCTGTTCCACGGTATGTCTTCGCCATTCATTGCACCATTCATTCTCAACACGTACCTCCCACCTTCATTAAGATTCTCCACTTTTTTGGAGATAGAGAAAAATCTTCCATATGAGCTGTTAATTTCTTTCTTTTCTGATCAAAGGTTTTTCCCCAAGACTCTGAAAGAGGACAGCATTCCCAATGTCCCAGTTTAAGCGCCAGCGGATTAACCCGCTTCCAGGGGGACGCAACTTCTCAGGTGATCACTCTTCTCCCTCCCTGGCCTCACCCTGGGAAGTCTGTGCTCTGCAGTTAGTTTCCAAAAATATGGCTCTTGGAATTTCCCTGGTGGAGAGCAACTTGCTGCTGCTGTGTCTTAGGGAA
This sequence comes from Muscardinus avellanarius, assembly GCF_963383645.1. Taxonomy (NCBI): domain Eukaryota; kingdom Metazoa; phylum Chordata; class Mammalia; order Rodentia; family Gliridae; genus Muscardinus; species Muscardinus avellanarius. The sequence goes on along the minus strand of NC_137800.1, from coordinate 12,929,144 downwards.
CGAGGAGCTGACCACCTCGGTTGCCAGAGAAGCCCTGAGGAGCTTGGAGCCACCTTGCCCTCCAGCCTGGCCATGTCCTCTAGCTACTTCTAGTGCTTATGGTGGTAGGTGCAATTCCTGGAGATTGCTTCTCTGTCCCCATAGGCGCAGCTTCAACATCTCTTCTGGGCCCTCCTCCTGGTTTGCTTACTCCTCCTGTGGCCACAGACCTGTCCCAAAGTGCCAGGCACCTTCAGGTAGGTTGAGCATCCTTTCACCTGTGTTTCAGCCCTTGGAACTACGCAGCGTGCATGGATGCCTGCTGTTCTTTCATTTCTTGTATTTCATTTCTAATGGCTAGCATTCCTAACTCTTGTCTTGGTTATAAACCAGTAGGAGGGTGACTAGACACCCCTCAGACTGGGGAGTCTTTCTGGTTCCAGTGAAATCTTTAGGGTACCTCTTGGGATAAAGAAGAACTAGAAATCCTAGAAGAATCTTGTGATCCAGGCATCAGCTGGTTTCCTCTCCCTGTAGATAGGTCATCTTGGCTGTGTGCTTTCTTCTATGTAACTTTCCTTGTAATGCTCTGAGCTAGGGTAGGGATAGAGGTGAGACCCTAGTGGCAGAGTGTAGTTTGGTGTAGGTTGCTCCGTTACTTTTAACTTGTCCTCTTTCAGGGTGGGGAGAAGCAGCGGGTCTTCACTGGCATTGTTACCAGCTTGCATGACTACTTTGGGGTGGTGGATGAAGAGGTCTTTTTTCAGCTAAGGTAGGTTTGAGGCTAGTTCTCTGCTGGAAATGGTTTTTTTTTTTTGGATTCAGATAAATCAGCATGCAGATGGGGCCCTTCTCTAAAATCATTGCTTTGCTATTTTTAAACAAGGTGTGAGGTCTTGATGGGAGGGGCCATATGGGGCAGTTAGGGTGGCTCTGCCAGAGTCTCTCCTGAGGGTCCCTTGGCTTGTGTGTTGGCAGTGTGGTGAAAGGTCGGTTGCCCCAGCTTGGTGAGAAGGTGCTGGTAAAGGCTGCATATAACCCAGGCCAGGCAGTGCCCTGGAATGCTGTCAAGGTGCAAACGCTCTCCAACCAGGTATTCATCTCTCCAAAGCATGTACATTGGAAAGGGTGATGGGGGAGAGGAAGCGGGGAGAGGGAGGAAGGGATAGGAGGTAGACAGACAGGGGGGAAGGGATGGGAGAGAGGAGCCCCTGTGCCCTGATTGGGCAGAAACCTTACTTTTGTCGAGGGGTTGGGACTGGATCTTTCCAAGGTAGCGAATGCATCAATTGTGGGATCCTCTGAATGTCCTGGCAACTATCCTGCAGCCCCTACTGAAGTCCCCAGCACCTCCCCTCCTGCATGTGGCAGCCCTGGGCCAGAAGCAAGGGATCTTGGGAGCTCAGCCGCAGTTAATCTTCCAGCCTCACCGGATTCCCCCGCTCTTTCCTCAGAAGCGTGAGTACCAGTGGCACAGATGGGGTGTAGCTGTTTGGGGTTCTCTGGATGAATGGATTGTAACTAGCTGCTGCTCAGAATCAAAAGGGTACTTCTGTGCACTAGATGAAAGGGAGGGGAAAGCTGGGCAGGTTTTTAGGGTTTCTGAGTCCCTGGCCATTTTCTCTCTGCAGCTCTAAGTCTCTTCCAAACATCCCACACGCTTCACTTGAGCCACCTGAACAGATTTCCTGCCCGGGGCCCTCATGGACGGTTGGATCAGGGCCGAAGGTAAGAGGATGATCAGGCAGGACAGATGTTTTATTTCGTTATCCTTTAGGAACAGTGCCCCCTGACCTTTTTGCCCACCTGTTGATATTAATGTTGTCTTTCTGCAGCTCTGTCCTAGTACCTCTTAGAGGCAGACATATTGAGATGTAGCTACAAATATTGGCACTTTATATATTGCTCATTAGTGCAGGGGTCTGATATAGGTCATCTTTCACAATGTCACACTGAAATACTTTTCCTTTTGGTACTGGGGATCAAATCCAGGTGCAGTCTACCTTTGACCTACATTCTCCAGCCTTTTTATTATTATTTTTGAGACAAGGTCTCACTGAGTTGCCTGGGTTGGCCTGGAACTTAAGATCATTCTGCCTCAACCTCCTGAGTAACGGGATGACAGGTGGGCCACCTCATGCAGCTTGAAGTACTTTTTAAATATAATATTTCATTTTTATTTCTAGTCCTTAAGATTGAAATACCCCAAACTGTAACAAGTAATATGTTAAAAAAAAAAAGACCAACATCACAGTATATATTTTAATTCCTAGTTTAAAATAGCTTCTTGGGCTGGGGGTGTAGCCCAGTGATAGAGCGTTTGCCTAACACGTGGAAGACCCTGGATTCCATCCCCAGCACCACAAAACACATCGACTATTTACATAAGTAGTGTTCAGTGTGTATTTTGCGCTCTGCCTAGAGATCCAGGCCTTGCTTTGTGGACAGCTTTTGTGGTCACATGTTGGTCATGGTTGATTTGGCCCTTGGAGCATACTAATGACCCAGTGTCACTGTGAGCATCCCTGTCAGGGCATACTGCTGTCTCCTCTAGTTCACGTGCCCCTTATCCTGCTTTACTCTCCCTGAGAGTACTGGGAAATTTTAATATATGAAAAGCAAATGAAGATGATGAATCCTCTTATACCCATTATCTTGTTTGTTTGTTTGTTTCTTTCTTTCTTTCTTTTGTTGGGACTAAGGATTGAACCCAGGGGTTCTACCTTTGAGCTACACCCTCAGCTCTATTTATTCTTTATTTTGAAATAGGGTCTCACTAGGTTGCAGAGGGCCTCACTAAGTAGCTGAGGCTGGCCGTGAACCTGCGGTCCTCCTGTCTCAGGTCCCCAAGTACTGGGATGGCAAGCGTGCGCCACCACGCCAGGCTCATTATCTAGGTTCAGCTCTCATCATCTACCCTTTTTCATTTCTTCCTCCATCTACTCATTGATCCCTGCTTGAATTCTTTTAAGGTAAAAAAAATTTAAGGTGAACTTTATATAGGTTGAAATGTACAAATCTTAGCTGGACAATTTTGTTAAGTAGAAAATTTCATGTAACCCTACCTCTACATAAGATCACTCCAGAAAGTTCCCTCATGTTGTAGTTCTCTTTTTAGGAATATCTTTTTGCTGTACTGGGGATTGAATTTAGGGCTTCACACTTGTTAGGCCACTGCTCTACCACTGAGCTATACCCCTAGCTGTGGTTCTTTGAAATGAGAACTGTATGGGAAAGGACACACCTTTTCCTAGATACCAGCAGACTAATACATGGTAACTGCTGACCAAATGGCCTACTGTGAACACCTTGAGCATGGCGTAGCTTGGGGAAAAACTGAGTCAAAGTGATGGAGCCAGTCCCCGTGTAGAAGCCAGTGCTTGTTCCTGTGAGATGGGCTGCTTCGTCTAGGATTGTTTCCCCACTGTCTCCATTGTTCAAACCCTTTGCTCCACTCTCAAGTCACTGCGAGACACACATACGTCTCATGTATCTTCCTGGTCTTGTTTCCAAGGACCTTGCATCTTGCTTTTCTGTGAGCTTCATTATAGGATCAAGTGCACTGCAGAAAGCAACATGCTTTCAGGGATGACGCAGCCTACGCGGAAGTCGGTGATGCTGTGGACCCGTTGCTTTGGTTCAGATTCCGGCTTTCCATCTAGGCAGTTGTGTGGGGGCTCTGGACGGCCACCCGCTGTGCTGTTACTTTGTGCTTCAGTGTCACCTCCTGGAGAAAGGAGCTGTCACTGCTGGGAGGGAAGTACCACCACCAGAGGGGAGAATGTGCAAAGTTGGAAGAAGAGTAGTGGAACTCTGGCACTCTGGGCAGGAACAGTATCAGTTTGTAAAGGACTCGGCCACATTAGCATTTTGCATGGAAGCCGAGCTTTATGTCGAATCCCAGGCTGTGGGACACAGGGAACGGTGACTCCATTGGACTGCGCCTGCTGCGTTGCCAAAGTCTTTAGACAGGCTGGACTGCTGCTGCCATAGGACAGCACTTCACTAGCTCTTCTCTATGACTTGTTCCCGGCCATTCACAAAGAGGGGGGAGGAAACTGGATGCTGAGTGCACAGGATCCAGGGATGTAGTTTAGATGGAGGTTGACAATATTCTCAAGAGCTCACTTCAGTCCTGGTGAGCTGAAGAGAGTTGTCAGGATGAATTTGGAATGTAAGTAAGAGAAGTAAGAGAAGCCAGGCCTTTCAGGAGATGGAGATGCTCTTACACTATGGAGTGACCCAGGCTAGTACAAGGGAACAAAATCCTTGTTAAATACGACAGGCTTAGGTTCTTAGGAACCTGACCCAAGCAAGTAAAAAGAAAAGAGCAAAAACCTTGTAGCTTGTTGACTGGGATACCTAGGCACGGAGGGTTGCCCGTTAGCTTCCTTTCACTCATGTGACATAGCAGATTTTTCCTTTATCAATCTGGCATTTTATGATGAGTGATCTAAAGGTTTTCCCCTCTCTATTTTGATTGTACCCCTGTATAATAAGTGAATATGAAAATGAATAAATACCATACATAATAAGCAATTCTGTAATAAGTTGCTATAACATGTACAAAGTAGTTCATGCTATTAAATTAACATAAAGGCATTAATTCTAGCTTATTTAATAACCTGTTATTAACAGGTAGGTATTAAAAAACTTTAGACAATATAATTTCTGTGTGTGTGTGTGTGTGTGTGTGTGTGTGTGTGTTACTAGTAATCGAGCCTAGAGGCATTTCACTTCTGAGCTACAGCCCCAGTTTTTAAAATTTTTTTGTTTGAGACAGGGTCTTGCTGAGTTGTTGAGGCTTTCCTTGAATCTTTGATCTTCCTGCGTCAGCCTCCCAAGTACTGGGATTACAGGCAGAAAAAATTTTTGCAAAGGAAAATCACTCACTTTTTTTGTGTGGTCATTTCTAGTTTCTTTCTATTTATCTGTCATCTATCTATATATGCATACTTTTTATATTTTACATTATTTTTGTATATTCTTAAACATTTTTCCATAATGCATAGCATAATCCTCATTGTTTTAGTGGCTGAATGATTGTTCACTTACTATAAAAATTCAGGGGTTGCTGGATATGTCTGGTTTTCTTACTGTCGGTTTATGCTGTTTGATATTTTCCCACTATATATAATCAGTTTTCTGTTCTCAATTTCCTTGGGAAATTTCTTTCTTAACTGACTTGTAAGAGTAGAATTATTAGAGATTCTTAACTGACTTGTAAGAGTAGAATTATTAGAAGGTTTTGAGTACTTTTTATAACTTTAATGCGTCTGACTAGGGTTTGTTAGAAAATATTGCCTCTTTTAATAAGATTTACTTCATGGTAACATCTGTGTCTGTAGTTAAAACAATATCCATTACATTTTTTTTTCTCATTTCAAAAAAATTACATTACCTCTAACTTACAAAAGTAAGAAAAATATAAAAAAGTTATTCACAAGGCATCTGGCATTGATATTTAATTTCCTTTCAGTATTTTAAAGCTTTTTTGATAGTTGAGGCCTATTGCATATGTACTCTGCTTTTTGCTTAATGTCTGAATGTTCTTCTGTTATTAAGAGTTTGAATATCCATTTTAATATCTTTGACACATTCTGTCATATGGCTGTTTAGCATGGTTTCTCTATCCAGTTTCTGTAAGTTGAGGATAACTGTTTCCAGTTGTTTTTTTAGAGCAGTATGTATTGAGTAATATGTAAAATGTGGGTTCTTACTTCTGGTCATGTATCACCTCCAGTGATGACTATGACTCCAAGAAACGCAAACAGCGGGCTGGCGGAGAGCCCTGGGGTGCTAAGAAACCACGGCATGACCTGCCTCCTTACCGGGTCCACCTCACTCCCTATACCGTGGACAGGTGAGTGGCAAGGCCGCAGGGGCTGACACTTGTCACAGGTAGCACTTTCTGGAGTAAATGAGACGTGGTCTCTGCAAACTCACGTCTAAATGTTTTTACAGCCTTTTTAAAAATAAAACAACCAGGTCCAGGCGTGGTGGTGCACCTTTGTAATCCCGGCATTCGGGAAGCAGAGACGAGAGGATCACGGTTCGCGGACAGTCTCAGCTACTTAGCGAGGCCCTTCGCAACTCAGTGAGACCCTGTTTTAAAAAATTAAAAAAGGACTAAAAAATAGGGCTGGGGGGTGTAGCTTGGAGGGACAATGCCCCTGGGTTCCATTCCCAGTACTGCAAACAAAACAAAATAACAACCAACCAGCTGAGTGTGGTGGCACATGCCTATAATCTCAGTACTAGGAGGCTTAGACAAAAGGATCACAGGTTCAAGACCAGTCTTAGCAACTTAGCGAGACTTTCAGCAACCTAGTTAGACCTTGTTTCAAAAACAAAAATAAAAAGGAAGGGGGGATACTGTTTGGTACTCTGCCTATATACTTAGTATGTCTTAGAACTTACTTCATATTAACATTAGCTCATTCTCATTTTTAGCAACTACACAGTATTCTGTTAAACGAATGAGTCAGTTTCTTTAACCAGTTCTCCATTTTCAGTCTAGTTATCCTAAATATTTTAGTAAATATCCTATATGTATAAGTGCACAGGTGTACAAGCGTCTCACTAAGATGAGTTCCTCAGAGTGCAGTAGCTGGCTCAGAGTTTGATTTTAAACTGTGATAGCGATGGCCACTCCTCTTAGTCTGTATCCACTTACACTCTCACCAGCAGAGCACTCAGAACTTGTTTTCCCATGTCTTGGCCACACTATGTTATCAAATATTTCACCTTTATAATTTAGCTGGAAAAAAGTGATATTCTGATTTGTATTTCTTTAATTTTAAGTGAGACTGAGCATACTTTCACATCTTTTTCTAAGTATTTGTTGATTTCACTTTTTCCAATATTCTCTTAGGTGTTTGAACTTTTTGTTACTGATTTGTGAGTTCCTTTTCTATTAAGACCGTGGCCACTTCTCAGTCATGTATTGCGAATGTTTTTTTCCTTTTTCGTTATGACTTTCTTTTGCCATAGGAAGATTGTAAACCCAGTAGTTTTTATCAGATCCATCTTTATCTGTTGAGAAGTTGCCTTCCTTAAAAAGTCGTTATTTCCCAAACTGAAAAATAAGTTGCCAATTTTATTTTTAAATCTTTTACAATTTCATTTGTTAATTTTTTAGTTTTTGCTTAGTCTGGATTCCATTGCTATCTTCCTCCAGCCCTATCTGTGACTTCCTAGAACTCCAGCGTCGTTACCGCAGCCTCCTGGTCCCCTCAGATTTTCTGTCTGTGCAACTGAGCTGGCTGTCAGCCTTCCCTCTGAGCCAGCCCTTTTCCCTCCACCATCCAAGCCGGATCCAGGTGTCTTCAGAGAAGGAGGCAGCTCCAGACACTGGTGCTGAGCCCAGCTCTGTGGACAGTGACCCTGCTTACAGCTCCAAGGTCAGTGGTTGGGTTCCTGTGGCTTTGCTACCTTTCTGGAGGTAGAGGGTGGCCTGAGTGTATCTTGGGCCCGCTTTGCATAGGTACTGCTGCTTTCCTCCCCGGGCTTGGAGGAACTGTATCGTTGCTGCATGCTCTTTGTGGACGACATGGCTGAGCCAAGGGAGACACCAGAACATCCTCTGAAGCAGATAAAGGTAGGTGTGGTGCCAGAGGCAAGGTGCAGTCACCGGGAATGTCTAGTGCTGCGAGTTTTCAGCAGCTCTGCTCTTGCTATTTCAGAGCAGAAACATCCCTTGTTTTACACGGGAGGGAGGAGGGAGGAAACAGCTCAGAGATGTTCCCACTTGTCAGGAGTTAGGTGTCTGGTTGGTGTTAATGGGTGGAGGGCCTGTAGGGGTGGTCTTCACCACTTCCTGCAGCCTTAGTTCTTGACTGATGTTAGTTCTGTCACTGCCATGGGGGATGCAGATAATGTAGGTTTTTTTCCTCCCCAATCTCTCTGCAGTTTTTGCTGGGCCGGAAAGAAGAAGAGGCAGTACTGGTTGGGGGTGAGTGGTCTCCTTCCCTGGATGGCCTCGACCCCCAGGCCGACCCGCAGGTGCTGGTGCGCACGGCCATCCGCTGTGCGCAAGCCCAGACTGGCATTGACTTGAGCACCTGCACCAAGTGGTGAGTGGCCTTCCCCGAGTGTGGCCAGCTCACTGCGGGGAGTCTGTTTTGAAGGCCTGGCCTCTATCCCCCCGGCCTGCTTCTGTTCCCAGTCATAGCTCAGGCCTCCCGCATTCCCCAGCTGCTCATAGATGGACACTTGGGCCCTGAGCATGCCTGGGGTTATGGGGGGGCTAAAGGCCAACTGACCCCCAAGTCGTGCTCAGTACTTTGTTTTCTTAGCACCTGTAGAGGAGCTGTCTGCTTACTGCATCTCCCTCTTCCTGTGTCTTGAGAACTGGTCTCTTATGTTTACACTTTCACAGCTTGGCACGAGTGCCTGCTCATTCAGTGCCGAATGGAAACGGAGGCACTTGTCCTGAGCATGCGTGGTATTTGTGTGAAGACATCAGGGCTTAGGACTTCCTTTTCCCTCTGCTCTGAGCAGGTGGCGCTTCGCCGAGTTTCAGTACCTGCAGCCGGGACCGCCCCGGCGGCTGCACACTGTGGTGGTGTACCTGCCAGACGTTTGGACCATCATGCCCACTTTGGAAGAGTGGGAGGCCCTATGCCAACAAAAAGCCACAGAGGCAGCTCCCCCCACCCAGGAGGCAGCAAGGGTAAGGCTGAGCCTTCGTCAGACACAGGGAAGCAGATGCCCTGACCTTGGGATTCGGAGGGTTAGATCTCAGCTCTCGTTACAGGAAGCAGAGCCTACTGAGCAGGGCACTGACGGCTCGGAGCAAGCAACAGACACTTCCAAACAGAATGCCGAAGCCCCGGAGGCCACCACGCAGCAAGAAGCGGACACTGATCTCCCGGAGGCCCCTCCACCTCCTCTAGAGCCTGCTGTCATGGCTCGCCCTGGCTGTGTCAACCTGTCCCTCCATGGGATTGTGGAGGATCGGAGGCCAAAAGAAAGGATCTCTTTTGAGGCAGGTGGAGGAGTCTCGGGTGGTGGGTGCAGGGTGGGAATGGCAGAGTGCGGCCTGTTCCTTTTCCCTGATGCTCATGGGCCTGCCTCCTCCTCCACAGGTGATGGTGTTGGCCGAACTGTTCCTAGAGATGCTGCAGAGGGATTTTGGCTATAGGATTTATAAAATGCTACTGAGCCTTCCTGAAAAGGTCGTTTCACCCCCTGAGCCTGAGAAGGAGGAGGCAGCCAAGGAGGAAGTGGTGAAAGAGGAGGAAGCGGTTAAAGAAGTGGCCAAGGAGTCCAAGGATGAGGTACAGAATGAGGGCACAGCTGCTGAATCAGACGCCCCGCTGGTGAGTACCTTGGGGGCCCGGCCAACCTGCGCACGCTGCACTGACCCTCATGACCCGAGCCCCCCTCGCTGTGCTAGGCGCCGTCCTGCGCACATGCACGTTCTGCCTCACTCATGTTCCTCACACTGCCTACCTCTTGGAAGCTCAGGATGGATGAAGGCCCAGGGAGATTAGTCCTCACATGGCCACGCAGCTAGAAGCAGCACACCTAGGGCAAGGGAGGTGGCCAGGACAGGGGAGGGGAGCATGGCAGACAAGTTCATGGCAGCATGGAAATCTCCATTAAGAACGCCTGGGGGAAGCTGGGCGTGGTGCCGCACGCTTGTAATCCCAGCATTTGGGAGGCTGAGACTGGAGGATCGCGGTTTGTGGACAGCCTCAGCTACTTAGTGAGGCCCTTCGCAACTCAGTGAGACCCTGTTTGAAAATAAAGAATAAAAAATTGGGCAGGGGGTGTAGCTTGGGGGTCAAATGCCTCTGGGTTCCAGCTCCAGACCCGAGAAAAAGAAAAAAAAAAAAGAATGCCTGGGGGAGCTGGACGTGGTGGCACACACTTGTAATCCCAGTTATTGGGAGGCTGAGACAGGAGGATTGTAGATTAGTGCCAGCCTCAGCTACTTAGTGAGACCCTGTTTTAAAATAAAGAATAAAAAATAGGACTGGGGGTGTAGCTCAGAGTTAGAATGCCCCTGGGTTCCATCCCCAGTATCCCTAGTAAAGAAAGAAAGAAAAAAAAAAGCCTGGGAGCAGAGGTCATTTGACTGCTTGATGGTTAACTAAAGACATTTTTAAGCATGTCTGAAATGTGGGTCTACTTCTCACCTGAATACTATCAAGTATACATCATTTCTCCTGGTACTGAGATTGACTCCTGAGGAGGACCCCAGGAGTCTGGAAGTACCCCTGATATGCTGAATCTCATGTAATTAAATCCTCACGAAGCCCTTAACACGGTGCCTGGCACACAGTTGATACTCAAATGTTAGCTGCTATTATTGTTTGTGTTAGAGGAATTGTATTCCTTCTCATCACCGTGGTCTGCTTCCCTAGAAGGAGGATGGCCTTGTGCCCAAACCGCTGTCTTCAGGAGGAGAGGAGGAAGAAAAGTCTCGGGGTGAGGCCTCTGAGGACCTGTGTGAGATGGGCCTGGACCCGGACCTGCTGCTTCTGCGGGATGACGGGGAGGAGGAGTTTGGTATGTGCAGCGGTGAAGGAGATGCAGCTCCAGGCCCCCTCTGGGCTGGTTGTCCTGTGGCAAGCAGGTCACCACGGGCTCCCTGTAACTCAGGGTTTCTGTAGCAGGGGCAAAGCTGGAGGACTCCGAGGTCCGGTCTGTTGCCTCAAACCAGTCAGAGATGGAATTCTCCTCACTTCAGGACATGGTGAGACCTCTTCTCTCTGGGCCTCGGTGTTGGGAAGCTCAGAAGGCTTCTGATGCCCTCCTGGGACAGGGATTCACTCTTCCTGTAGGGGAGGGTCAGGTCCCCTCGGGAAGGTGCCCCACAGAGGGCTGCAGCCTTAGCCCAGTGTTGCCAGCTGCCAGGCCTGTTAGGTGCTCGCTTTAAGGGGCTATGTTCTGGCCCACTTAGCCACAAACCTGCTTGTAGAGCTGTTCACCTGTTTCCTTTGCAGCCCAAGGAACTGGACCCCTCCGCTGTGCTCCCCTTGGACTGTCTGCTGGCTTTTGTGTTCTTTGATGCCAACTGGTGTGGCTACTTGCACCGGCGAGACTTGGAGAGGGTCCTCCTTACCCTGGGGATCCGGCTCAGTGCAGAGCAGGTAGCCTTTCTCCTGACCCCAGCTGTCCTCTCTCGAGGGCTTCTCGACGCGTACAGGCCTGCAGGGAGTTCCTCGGGCTTGCCCCTCGGTGGGGCAGGTTTGCACCTCCTGACCAGCGTGTGTCTGGTGTATGTTCTGTAGGCCAAGCAGCTGGTCAGCAGGGTGGTGACGCAGAACATTTGCCAGTACCGGAGCCTGCAGTACAGCCGCTCAGAGGTGGACGGCGGGCTTCCCGAGGAGGTGCTCTTTGGTATGTCCTGTGCTCTGGCTGTGGGGGCCAGGGCCGGGCAGGCTGCCTCCTCCTGAGGCTTCCAAGACCTGTCTTCCTGGCCTTGTCTAGGAAACCTGGACCTGCTGTCTCCTCCTGGGAAGAGTGTGAAGCCAGGTGCTGCTCCCACAGAACACAAAGGCCTGGTGCCCCACAACGGCAGCCTGATCAACGTGGGGAGCCTGCTGCAGCGCGCAGAGCAGCAGGACAGCGGCCGGCTCTACCTGGAGAACAAGATCCACACGCTGGAGCTGAAGCTGGGTGAGTGGTGGAGGCTGCGGGGCCTCCTGGGGAGCCGAGCAGCACAGAGCAGCCGACTTACGTCTCCACCCTGCAGAGGAGAGCCACAGCCGCTTCTCGGCCACTGAGCTGACAAATAAGACGCTGGCGTCAGAGATGCAGGAGCTGCGGGCTCGGCTGGCGGAGGCAGAGGAGTCAGCACGGGCAGCCGAGCGACAGAAGAGCCAGCTCCAGCGGCTGCTGCAGGATCTCCGCAGGCGCCTGACCCCGCTGCAGCTCGAGATGCAGCGGATGGTGGAAAAGGTGAGTGCGGCCGGGTCCTCTTGGTGAGGCCGTGTCCCGTAGAACCTGCCCTGGAAGGCCAGAGGTCGGAGCCAGTCCTCTCCTTCCTGCTCACGTCCCCTCACCTTTGTACTCCATCGGCTAGTTTCTTAGGGAACCGAGCGTCAGCCGTGCGCCCAGAGGCCCAGGCAGGAAGTGGCCAGCCGTCCTCAGATGGCAGGGATCCAGTTCTTGTTCTGTCTGCTCACACAGGCTGACAGCTGGGTAGAGAAGGAAGAGCCAGCGCCCAGCAACTGAGGGCCTTGCCCAAGGGGCGGCCGTCCTGAGGTCCGCCCCGGAGCCTGACGACTTTGGAGCCCTTCTGGTACCAGGAAGCAGCTGGAGCAGGGCCTGGGAGCTGCCGGCGGGGGAGGCTGAGCCCCACGCTCAGCCTCCGCAGGGGATGTCAAGCCATTAAAGGTGGGGTCTGTGCTATGTGAATGGATGTGTGAGGAACCCCAATTCCAGCTACAACTAAATATAACATCTCTTGCATCCCTAGACTGTCAATTTTGCCCTCAACCTTGGAATTTCTCCCGGGGCCCTTGTAGTCTCGTGCTGTCTCCTGTACTCTTCCAGATTAGAGAGTAAGACAGGGGAGGAAAAGGTTAACTCAAGCCTGTGACAGAGTCTGATGCTAATAAACTGAAGGGACAGATGAGGAGTCTGGCGGGGGCTAAGAAGCCCCTTCCTCTGGGTGGCACAAATCCTGTAGGTCCCGGGCACTGATACCTGGGGGCTCTGGTGGCCGTGGTGGAAATGGAGCCTATGCCAGAAAGCTCTCAGCGCTGGGCCGAGGCTGCCAAGAGAACACTGTTCCAGCCACCCCAGACTTGCCAGAAGAAACCAGCACCTCCTTCCCCGGCTCCTGTGTTCAGAATGTGGTATTGGCTCTGGCCCAGCCTTTCCCCGTTACCCATAATTCTCGCCTCTTTCCATAATCCGTGGTTTCAGTTTGACTTTGTATATAAAGTTGTTTTGTTTTATTTTGGCTTTTTGTTTTTTAAATAAACCAAAGTCAAAAACAAACCAAGTGTATCCTTGTAGTCCTGACTCTGCGCCTCTTCCGGGCTGCATAGTGCCCTCCTGGCCCCAGCCCAGAGTCTGCTGGCCCCGACGGTTCTCCCCGAAGGTGAGCAGGCAGGGCAGCGTGGGCCTTTGCACCCTGGGTCGCTGCCTGCTGGAACGGAATGAAGGCCCTCTGCTGAGCTGGCAGGACCTGGGGGAAGCTGCGGGGGTTCTTTGAGTTACAGCACAATATTAGGTCGATATTTTATTGGAAAAAATATTACTTGAAAAAATAAAACTCCAATATCCAGGTGAGACATAACCCACTGGTCTTGCTTTGAAGCCTGTGGACTGATGTGTGACATTCTGAGTGGTTGGACAGGTACACCGAGGCTTACCTAGGGAACACAAAAGACCTAGGGCTTGTTCAGCCTTTACCAAGCTGGAACGAGGGGCTGCTGAGGCTCAAGGACCACAGCCTTCCATTTCCCAGGACAGTGTCTACACCTCATCCAGAAAAGCAACGAGGGGCGGGCTGGCACTCCCCAGGATGGGTCTTCTGGAGGTGCTGCAGTCCCCGCCAGGCGAGCAGGGCCTCAACTCCACTGGAGACAGCAGGCCCGCCCAAGGGCTGAAGCTTGCTGGACTGGACGGTTTTGGAAGTGAAAGAGCCCCCAGGCCTTTTTTACGCTGCTTACCTGTGTCTAGGGCTGTGGGTAGGGAGACAGCGGCCTATCTGGGGCTCCTGGTGCCAGGCTCGAGGGAACAGACGCTCAGGCCAAAGGGTCAGTGAGGTAGAGCAAGGGCCACCTCTGTCCCCACCCTGGCAGCCAGTGGGGAGCATGAGCCCACAGCCTGCAAGGGCCAACACGGAGTCTGCCCTTCGTGTCTCGGGGTCTTCCAAGGCCCAGGCTCAGTCGTCAGCCACAATGGAGAGGGCTCGGAGCTCGCTCAGCTTGGCCTCATTCTCCCGCTCCCGCTGCTCGTCCGAGTGGCCTGGCTGTTCAAGCTGCTGGGTCAAGTCTCCAAAGATCTTGTGCATTTCGGAATAGTAGACAACCTGCAGGAGGGAGAAGCTGTCAACCAGAGCTGGGTACCCAAGTGCAGCACTGCCAGGCCCAGGGGCACAGGTGTCAGGGCCCTTGGGCTGCCGGGCCATTCCTGTTGCTTCTTCATCGCCTCCCCTGCCCTTACCCCATCCCTGAACCACCTGGTGGTGCAGTTAGGGCTCAGCCCTAGGTCCTCTAGCATGTCACTGCAGAGAAAGCTCCAGCCAAGACCTGGGGGAGGCGGGGGTGGAGGGGCTGCCCTTTGAGCCCCTGGTTCCTCCTCCAGGCACTGGTGTGGGCAGGAATGCCAACACAGCCAAAGCCAGGCCCAGGGAGGACAAACTGAAAAGTGGCAGGCCCCATGCCTCAGGCCTCACTATTTTCTAAGCCAGGAGAGGAGCCCAGGGGTTTTATCCATGGGACAAAGAACATGGCAGGTGGGGGCTCCCAAAGCACTGAGAACCGGTTCTAGAAGTCCAGGTGTGGGAGGTGATGCCTTCACCCCCCCACCCGCCCACTGGGCCTGGCCTACGCTATGCCAGGGGAACGGCTCCAAGGTCAGCGCTGGCAAGGCGCAGGAGAGGACACAGGATGGGGCGGGGCAGGCGGAGGAGGGGGACCCGTGAGCATCCCCAGGTGGCTGAGGACAAGGGGGCTCGCCACAGGAGTGCAGGAGCTGTTTCTGCCTCAGTTTCTACCTTTGACCAATAAAGCGTGTGCTCACAGGATGCCGCGTGCTCTTCTGACACCAGCTCCTTGCAGGAGGGTAGGGTTTCTACCCAGAAGTTGGGCCAAGCTGGTGCTGGGGAGTCTCTCTGGATGGTAGAGCGGGGTCCTGACCAGCAGAGGCCAAACCAGGATGACCCGGCCTGCTGTTGTCAAAGCAGGAGCTGAGACTGGGGGTACTGACTGGGGAGAGGGCAGGGGTGGGCCCAACCCCTTGTCATGCTGCGCTGCCTGCTGAGTCACCGGGATGCTCACTTCTCTAGTGACTAATGGCACTGGCAGCCGGGCAAGGAGGAGGCAGTAAACAGCGTGGCGACCCCGCTGCTTGGCTGCAGGGCACCCCTAGCCCACAAATGCGGCTTTGGCCTGGACACCTCTTGGAGCCACAGGAGGGTGGAGGACAGGCAGTACTTAGGCACTAGTCGCCCAAGTGTGGATGGCGAGACAAAGGGCAGGGAAGGCAGTGGCTTCCTTCTGCAGCCATTCCTCTTGGTAAAGGGTGCAGCTTCGGGAAGGAAGCCTTCACCTCCGGGGCAAGTGTGGGAGGAACCCTTCTTCCTCCGGCTGGTGGCTCTGTCTCACTGCCTCCGAGAGACAGTAGGAGACCAACGGCTTGGGTCACTGGCAAGCCCTAGCTGCAGCATAAATCACACTCTGCCTTTCTGATGCCAAGCACTGGACCCCATGGCTTTGGGGTTCTCCAAAGATGCAGAAGAGAAGGTGAGAGACCTTTCTGGGGTACCCGTGACTGGAGTCTATAAGGAATGATGATGCCCACTGGAGGGCACCAGATACCCAAGATCAGAAGTGGACAGGATGGGGGGAGCGGACAAGAAGCCTACTTGGTGACCTGGTGGTGGAAGGTGGAAAGGGTTCTGGAATCCTGAGGCTGATGTTTGAGGGGAGCCTTGCTCCTGGCTCTGGCACCCCAACACTTCCAATCTTGCTGGCGGAGAGAACAGCCCTAAAGGCTTGCAGACAATAGGGAGGGGAGGGCGGAGCTAGGTACCACCCCACTCTGCAGGAAACACAACTCTGGCCAGCGGGCTCCTCCGGCAGCCTGGCCCAACTGCACAGCTGGGAAGCATCCCCAGGCCAGCCTGCGCCCCACCCGCCCTTCCACTAGGGGGCAGAGCAGACCGAGCATGGTCCTCCCTGGGACTCAGGGACACCTCCGTGTGAAGTTCAAAGTCAAGACTCCCACTCCTAAGCCGGGCACGGTGGCCCACGCTTGTAATCTCGACATTTGGGAGGCTGAGACAGGAGGATCACGGTTCGCAGATAGCCTCAGCTACTTAGTGAGGCCCTATGCAACTCAGTGAGACCCTGTTTCCAAATAAAAAAATAAAAAATAGGGCTGGGGGTATTGCTTAGAGGTAGAATGCTCCTGGGTTCCATCCCCAGTACCACAAAAACAAAACAAACAAAAAGACTCCCGCCCCACCACGGTCTGCTAAAAGGAGATTCTGGATCTCCAAAAAGAAGCCTGTGGAACCCTCTTCCTCTTAGAGTATTCAGGCAAAGAGCCTGCACAGCCAAAGCAGTGGCAGAAGGCTGTGCTCGTAGTAAATGTGAGGAGGGAGGAGTCGGGGAAGACTGGTAAGACAAAAAGGGGCCTCGTCCATCTTTGTCAAGGCTGGGATTAACCCAAGAGCAACGTGCTACGAGCCCAGAGCCCTGGATCCTCTTACTGAATGAATTTGCGCAGTGCCTGGGGTGGGGAGGGAGCGGCTGTCTGTGTAAAGAATGGCTAGGTCTCCTGGTGTGGGGGACAGGGTGGACAGAGTGTACAAGCCATGACTAGCTCCCAGGGGAAGAGCAGCTGGCCACCAGGTGGCGTGTGTGCAGCAGTCTCACCTGCGCTCGGATCAGGGACTCAAAGCTGGGCTGGAAGTAGTCAAGGCGGCTGCCGTAGAAGCGAGGCATCTCATCCAGCAGCTGCTTGTTCTTGGCCTCGAAGTCATCCCGCACGGGTCGCAGCTCTTCTCGGGCCTGGGGAAGCAGATGCTGGTGTCGCGGGGCAGGGGTGCGGGTGGGGCGGTCCGCTGGCCCCAGGTGAAGGGGGCACTTGCTGCGGAGGCCTCGGTTCACCCCGCCCCTCTCCCCTGCCGTGTGCCTCGCCCATCCCCTTCTTCCTGGGCACCTGGTGGAGCTTGGCCAGCACCGGCCCCGTCTTCTCCTTCTCTTCGTACTTTTCCACCTTGGCCTGCAGTCTCCTGTAGTCCTGTAAGGCCTGCTCCCGCCGTTTCACCGCCATGTTGAGGCTTGGGAAGACACTGCCGAACCTGTGGGGCACAGTCTGAGTGGACACGGGCCCGTTCTGGGGCAGCCTGGCCGCCCTCAGTCATTCAGAAGCACACATGGAGTGTCTAAGTGCCAGCCCCCTGCTCCAGGTCTACGGATTTCACCGGAGCGAGACAAGCCCCGGAGCTCAGGCCACTAGCAGCATCATGTGAGCGATGCCCCTCCAGGCTTTGGCACCAAACGGTGCGCCACGATGGGGTGGCCACTTGAACTACCCCCGTTCCCACATGTGCCAAGCCTCACCGCACCCCAGACGCTACATTAGAGGGCAGCACACTTCTTGGAAGTCAACTGATACCTTCATCTTAAAAACTGGGAGTCGGGGGTGGTGGCGCACACTTGTAATCCCCACGCTTGGGAGGCGGAGACAGGAGGATTGCACAGGTTCGAAGCCAGCCATGCTGGCATAAGAGACCCTGTTGACAAATAAAAATATAAAAAACAGGTGTCTGGGAGTGTAGCCCAGAGGTAGAAGGGATTCCAGGAACCCGTACCACAAAAATAAAAGAAAAAACTGGGAGAACTGAGGCCAGGAGACGACACCCATGACTTGCCTAGAGCCACAGGCAGGTGAGATGGTCCAGAAGAGAACGTGAGCTGTCCACACTCCCTGCCCTCACTCCCCCTGGCTGCTACACAGTGCCTAGGCAGGCCACAGCACTGAGACTGGACTCCACTCCTCCCAGGTGCAGAGCCCAGAAGGGAAAGCAGAGACACTGTGCTCCTGCATGAAGGGCAGGCCAACAAACCAGGAGTTCCAGGAAAACAACACAGGGACCTCAGGCCCCACGACCAGGATGGACCACGGTGGGAACCACTCGGGGGAGAGAGAGGCAGCATTCTCAGTGCAACTAGTGCTATCTGTAACGATGAAGGGGCCCGGTAGGGCTGGAGACGAGGCAGCCCTGCAAGCAGGCTTTCTAGAAGCGCAGAGAACACGGGACGGCTTCCTCAAATGCCAAGCCCGAGGTGCAGCAGATGACCTCCCTGTGCTGGAGGGCCTGGTGGATGGCTGGAGGCATGAGCCATGCCAGCTGGGAGCCCTGTGAGCTTGTCCAGACCGGGACATGCAACTGAGGGGCCCAACAATTCTGGAGAGGCAGAACTGGTGACCTGGGACTAGAAGAGTGAGTGAGAAGAGAAACCCAAAGAGGATCAGAGGCCCAGGCACGAGGAAGGCAGGGGCTGGGCTTTTCTCACTGGGACCCCAGCCAGTGAGTCAGTGGCCAAGGCCAGCCTTCCCAATGTACAAGAGCCGAGACAGCACACAAAGAATGAGCTCTCCACCTTGCCTCTGAATGGAAAGTGTCCATGAATATGGTATTTAAAAGCCTCAGCAAAGCAAGAGTACACGTCAGGTAAGAATACTGGATACTTTTGCCAGGGAAGAGAGAATATAAACTTGGGCAAGCATTAAATTGACATCCTCAATTAAGCTAGAGACCCAGTGAATAGGTTATAGTAAAATAAAATATTTTATCCTCAAAAGGCAACCCTAAAACCAATTCCTCTAACACTTAGGAGTGTCCATGATGGGCTCACCACCTAGCTGAAAACAATAAAGAAGGAGTAAGACTACCACAATTTCTCTAAACCCTAGCTGTATGCCCACACTACAGCAAGCAAACCAATATTTGATTAAATGACTTATCAGGCAGAAAATGCTGGCCTGCTCTGTGCCCTGCAAACTGGAGTTGGGGACCAGATGCCACCAGGACACCTGGTGTCCCACAGAGGGAAGCGGAAGTAGTGATGCCAGCAGACAAGCTTGTCTCGTCGCCCAGGGCAGCTGTGCAAGGAGTTTCAGCTGCTGGGAGCCTCCCTCCCTTCCTGGGCAGCTGAGCAGTGTGCAGCTCTAAGGAGCAGGCGTGCTCGGGCCTGAGAAGTTACCACGCTGCCTTCTCCCTCCACCCGGGGGACAAGGGCCTAGCAGCTGTCTGAGCATCTTGTCAGAAGCAGCCGGCTACTTGGGTGGCCTGGGTGCCTGGGAGGCGCTGGGGGGCTGTAGGAGTGGGACACGGGAGCGAGACAGACAGAGGCAGCAGGTGGAGCGCTCTTGCCCTGTCCATGGACCCACCACTTGGAGCTCCCGTCCTTGGGAAGGGGTGTCGCAAGGAATGAAGCACCAGGTGTGTGCGGCGGGGCCAGCACCTTGGGCCTGGGGCCTCCATGGCACTCACGCCTTGGCTCCTTGTCCCAGTCTCTCTCCACGGCTGCCAGCTCAGGGGCAGAGTCATGCAGCAGAAAGGCTAAGCGGAGGGACCCAGCAGCCGGCGAAGGCAAGGCTGGGCAAGGCTGGGCAGGGGAGCGCAGGGCTGGGTGTGGGCCGGTGTGACCCGGGGACAGGTGGCCTCACACTGGCTGTCTATGGGCTGCTTCCAAGGAGCACAGGCTCCTCCTTGCCAGCCTCTGAGAGCCAGGCCGCCGCCCTCTGCAGCGGGAGCTGCTCCTGCGGCTCTGCCTCTGTGAGCGGCACTGACCTCGGGGAAACCAGGCGTTCCCCACAAGAACTTGTCTTAAACCCTGCGGCCACCAAGGGACAAAGCCTGCACCTTTACTGTCTTGTGTCAAAAAAACAAGGTCAAGACGTGAGACCCCTCCACACAGTCCCTGTCTCTCTACAATCAGTGGTGCGATGGGAGACCGTCCCCAGACCAGTGGGGACCCAGATCGCACCTCCCTGTACACGCCAAGCTCAGCCAGACCCGCTATCCTGCGCCCGACACTGGCTCTGCCCCACCGGGTCGGTCCAGCTTTCTAGAGGACACAGCTGAGCGATGGGGCTGGCACACCTTCTGCACTGCATGGCACCACGCGCGTGGTCGTGAGCACACCCGGGCCTACCACTCTCCCCTAAGCTCTAATTCATGTTTATCCTGGAAGTGTGGAGGACGGGCTGGGCCCACACCAGGCCCTCACCGAAGCTCAACCCAAGGCTCAGCACCATGCTGGCTCCCCGGAGAGGCTCCATGTGGGGTGAGGGGAGCAGGGCGAGAGAGGCCGGCTGGGAGGTGGGCTGGGAGCAGCCTGCCGGGTGGGGAATGCCTGCCATTCCTCAGTTGTGCCCACACAGCCGGGATCTTCCACCCACCAGGAAAGGGAAATTGAAAGCATCCCCGTTCGTCCGACATGTGAACAGGCCTGGGACTGGGGGATTAGAGGCCGAGCCCCCTGGGGGGAGGCTGGGGGCGGCAGGGTGGCCATGTGGCCATGATCTCCATCAGAGGACAGGAAAGCTGTAGTTTCCTGTTTCCGGTGCTGGGGTCCCTGGGAGCTCTCTCCTGGCACAGGGAAGAAAGTGGGGAGGAGGCGACAGGCAGTGGTGGTTTTCGTGGTCAGGGGAGATGGCATGTTGGCACAGGACGGGGAGAAGCCAGCCAGGGCAGCCAGGCAGGCCCAAGGGCTCACTCAGGGGTCAGCGGATCTGCTGCGGAGATGGTGGCCGCCCCCTCGGCCACGCCCCCACCTTCCTGGCAGGTGGTGGGCTGGGAGCTGGTAGGAAGCAGCTGGGTTTCTCTCCACTTGGTGGCAGAAGCCAGGGATCCGATTTCAAGGCCGCCTTGTTGGTTGTGAAATCAAGCCGAGACTCTCAACCCCCCAGCTCTCTGAGCTGGTGCTGAGCCTGGTTCTGCCAGCCCTGGGTGCCAGTGGCTACCTCCGGGACCTCTGCAGCCCTGGCACACCGGAGTCCTCTGGCAGGGTCTGTTCTGCCTGTATTCCCTCCTCCCAGCTCTGAACCTCCATCCTGGAGACTGGGCCTGAAAAGCACAAGCTGTGGACAGGTCCTGCACCAGCTTTCCTGTGGCCCCACAACACGGAGGCAGGGGTAGAGCCCACTCTGGAGAGATTGGGGAGGCAGGGTAGGGGCAGGAGAAATCCCTGGCTGCACCAGACTCGGCCTCCCAGGCTCCCGTCACAGGCCCTGCCTAGTTCTAAGCGCTTGTGAGGTTAGGAGGGCTTTTTCCTAACCCCACCCCTTGGACCTGAACAGGGCAGGACAGCTCAACAACCCCCAGCACTAGGGGCTGAGGATCAAAAACTGCGCTCTTCATCTCCCTCTGGGCTCCGATCCAGGCCTAATGATAATTAAGCTGAGCCTCATTACCCAGGGCCTGGCAAGGCGACTGCCAGGGACCACCGCAGAAGAGGTAATAAAGTGCAGCTGCCGGGGTGGTGCGCGAGCCTTTCTAGGTCAGAGCCGAGTGGGAGAGGCCAGGGGAGAGGAAGGGTGCGGGAGCTTCAAGGCTTCAGCTCCCGCACCCCAGGGACTCAGGGAAGAGGCCTGTCTGATCACTGACCAGAGCCTGCCAGACCAAAGCTGAGTCTTGCAGAATTCCTGGCCCTCATAGGTCACAGCGAGGGGACCTTCCCAGGCAGGACCCGGCTGCTGCGCCCTTCCCCGTGTGCGGCCGCCCCCGCGCTTCCAGAGCCCAGTGCTGCCGGCAGCTGCACTCCCGAGCCGGCTGAGATGAAAGGCCTTGCTCATGTCCGCTGAGGGCTGGCCAAGATCTCGGCTAGCTGAATTCAGCCAGCCCCAGCCCCTCGGGTCCCAGCCAGGAGCAAGGGGGAAGGGCCCAGCGACCACCGGAGCAGTGGCTGGCGCCACGGGGGCCAGCAGGTCTGCCCCTCCAGCAGGTCTGGGCTCCTGGGGGCCCAGCGCTCTGAAACTGCCAAGTGCCTTGACGCTGAGAGGCAGACATGATGGCGTGTGGCTGCAGCCCCACCAGTGGGGCATCCCATCCCTCCCTGTGGGAGCTGCGGACAGGCTGCCTGGCCCCCTAGTGGTCAACTGACTTGCCTTTCCCGTAAGGGTCCTGAGGCCCCTGTCCCTGACAATATCACTCACTTTTTCAAGGGCTCAATCACAGTCTTCTGGATCTGGTTCACCTGTCAAAAGAAAAGAGCCCAGTGGCATCAAAACCGGGGAGTTGGGCTTCTCCTAAGAGCCCAGTGACACCAAAACCAGGAAGTTGGTCAGTGGCATCAAAACTGGGGAGTCAAGCTCCTCCTGAAGGGAGGCTCCCACTGCTCAGCAGACAGACCTGCAAGGGCCCCAAGAGCAAGGGCAGGATGGGAACCGGGAGGGACGGGCAAGATGGCACCCCTAACTTGCAGTGGGAGGCCAAGGCCAGGTCAGGCTCACCCTGTCGGTGCTGTGGCCAAGGCTTACGACAGTCTTGCTCGGTGCAGAAGGCGAGGTGGGCAGTTCAAGAGGGCTTGGGTGAGCAGGGCGGCCACACAGGCCCACAAGGCCTCACAGGGGCCACAACAAGAGGACGCAGCGCAGCGCAGTCTGGGAAGGGGTGGGTGTGGGCTTGGGCACACCAGCCGCAGAGGGGCCAAGGAGAAGACGTGGCCCAGCTGAGCAGCATGTGGCACCCCACCCAGACACAGGCTCAGAGGGGACAGGAGGATGCGTTTGGCCGCCAGGCACCAAGACCTGCCCACCTTTTCCTGGTTGAAGGCATCCATCCGCTTCATGGCCGTGTCCAGGGCTGTCACCATGTTCAGAAAGTCTTGGTCTTGCTCACAGAGGGGATTGGAGAGCAAGTCCAGGGATATCTTCATGGCAGACTTTGACATGGCTGTAAGAAGTCAGAGCATGGTGAACCCGTGCTGGGCAGGCTCAAGGTCTCCAGTGCCCGTCCTCCCACTCGCAACCCCAGACCTCTTTCTCTGCATGGCTATCAAAGCTACAAAGTACCACAGAGCAACACGGCACTGATCCTTAGTGTGTGGGGTGTGTGCGTGGTGTGGTACTGGCGACTGAACCTAGGATCACTCTTCCACTGAGCGATATCCTCTGCCTTTGAGAGAGGATCTTGGTTTAAGTTACCCAGGCTGGCCTTGAACTTGGGATCTTCCTGCCTAAGCCTCCTCAGATGCTGGGATTACAGGCAGCACCCAGCTATCTTTAATGCTTAATCTTCATTTCTGACCATCTAACACTGTACCAAGGAATTCTTCTGTGAGGCTTTAAGGGTTGAAATGATTTTCTTTTTCTTTTCTTTTCTTTTTTTTTTTTGTGGTGCTGGGAATTGAACCCAGAGGCATTCTACCTCTGAACTACAACCCCAGCCTGATTTTTTATTCTTTATTTTGAAACAGGGTCTCACTAAGTTGTGGAGTTTCTAAGTAGCTGAGGCTGGCCACGCACCTGCAATCTTCCTGTCTTAGTCTCCCAAGTACTGGGATTACAAGCATATGTCCCCAGGCCCAGCTTTTTTTTTTTTTTTTTTTTTTGTGTGTGTGTGTAGTACTAGGGATTGAACCCAGGTGCATTTTACTTCCAAGCCATATCTTCAGCCCCTTTTCTGTTTTTGAAACAGGGTCTTCCTAGGCTGCCAAAAGTCTACTTGCTGAAGCTGTCCTCAACCCTGTGATCCTCCTGTCTCAGCCTCTCAAGTACTGGGATTACAGGTATGTACTACCATACCTGCCATAATGACTTCATTGTCTAGACTCTGGGTTACACTAGGATCACCTAGGTGAGAAGCTATAAAATACATATCTCTGGCTCCAAAGATTCTAAACTAGTAAACTGGGAACCCAAGAATAGACATTTTAAAACCTCTGCAGGTGGTGTGGCTGTGCGGCTTGGTCTAGGCCTCGCTTATAAGTAACAGTGTTCCAATTTACACCAGGAGAGTTTATATACTTCAATGTCAAGGGCCAAAGGGTAAGTATTTTAGGTTTTGTGGGCTATTTGGGAGCTTAGAAGTTATGAGGAAACGCAGAGGCAGGAGGGAGACCTGTAGAGAGCTGAGGTTCGTGGCCCTGTATTTGTTTTCAGATCTCTATTATTTGCAAACAAAATTCTAAAGGGGCAGGAGAGGGACTGGAGAGGGACTTGGTCCTTCAGTTTCAGTGTGCCTGTGCCCGGCCTGAGTATCAGAGGAAAACACACATCTTGCTATGTTCTTTTTTTTCTTTACTATTTGTAAGTCACTAAATTGAAGTTGCTATCAATTGTTTTGTGGTGCTGGAGACTAAACTCAGGGCCTTGTGCATGCTGGACAAGCACTCTATCATTGAGCTATATCCCCAGCCCAAGACATTATCAATTGTAAGACACACAGTTACTGGATAAGCCACTAAGAAAGAAAGAAAGAAAAAACTGCTGCCAATCAAATCAGGACACACTTATAAAATGTTACAGGCCTTTAGCTGGACATGGTGGTACACACTTGTAATCCCAGCATTCAGGAGGAAGAGACCGGAGGATAGTAGTTTGTGGACAGCCTCAGCTACTTAGCAAGGCCCCTTGCACCTAAGTGAAACCCTGTTTCAAAATTAAGAATAGCTGGGTGTGGTGGCGCACGCTTGTACTCCCCGCACTTGGGAGGCAGAGACAGGAGGATCACGCAGGTTCAAAGCCAGCCACGCGCGCTGGCTTAGGAGACCCTGTTTCTAAGTAAAAAAAAAATAAAATAGGTCTGGGAGTGTAGCCCGGAGGTAGAAGGGCTTCCAGGAACCCCAGTACCACCAAAATAAATAAATAAATAAATAAATAAATAAATAAATAAATAATAATAGAATAAAAAATTAGGGCTAGAGGTGTCACTCAGGTAAAATGCCCCTGGGTTCCATCCTCAAACACACACACACACACACACACACACACACACACACACACACACACACAGTTATAGGCCTTTTGATTTTAGAGATGTTAAATGTGAAAAAGTGTTAGAGGATCTGTGAAGTAAGGCCCACCTCTAAGCTGATCAGAGATGTGACTGACCTTTCTATTCT
The DNA here is from genome assembly GCF_963383645.1 of Muscardinus avellanarius. Classification (NCBI taxonomy): domain Eukaryota; kingdom Metazoa; phylum Chordata; class Mammalia; order Rodentia; family Gliridae; genus Muscardinus; species Muscardinus avellanarius. Next base: position 12,904,392 of record NC_137800.1, on the reverse strand, counting down.
GTGAGAAAAGGGTAATCCTGAGTAGCCCTGCTTCCCAGGAAAGGCCTGCCTCTCCCCCGGGTCAGGAGAAACCAAAGCCCTGGGGGAGAGACGTCCCGACTCACCCAGGCCCCTTCACAAGCCAGCAAAGCGGCCCTGAGTGGCGAGCTGGCTCATCCTGGTGGTTTGGGCTCCCCTGTGGTCTGGGAGAGGGCTTCAGTCACCCAGAAAAAGGGCCAAATGTGGGAGAAGGCTGGAAACGTAAACTTTCCAGAAATGTTGAACCAACGAAGGAGAAACACCCTTTAAAATCTGTGAAGTGACTTTGTAGGTTTAGGAACAAACATTATGCATAAATTGATTTGATTATGAAATGATCACATATGGCATAATTAAAAGATAAAAACCTGGAGAGAGCTGGAATTTTTCTGGAAAACATCTTCTACTACATATATATTTTTCATACTTGAGGGAAAAAAATTCTACAAGTTGGGGGGCTTTCATCCCACATATCCCTTTCCTTCCTAGGGTGCACACACCTTTAGGCCTTAGGGTTTGTTGGAATCACAAGAAATCAATACAATGCATCTCTCAGGTCATCCGCCCCGGGCAGAACTGGGTCTGGAGTCACACCACTCGCATGTCCCAAAGGCCCTGGTCCCCTGGCCCAGCTCATTCCTTTCTGCCTCTGTGGGGACTGGCCATGGCATGGCCAGTCCTACATAGCCCCAGAGGCTGGTGGGCTCTGGACCTTAAAGAGAGGAAGGGTCTTACAGTCCCTCGGGTCCCACAGTCCTGGTACAGCCTCTGGCATGTAGGAGTCAAAGACCCCTCAGAGACTGATCACTCTGAAAGGCAAATACTTTTTCTGAAAGAAAGAGATTACCTTTTTTAGAACAATGACTAGGGACTTCAGAACCTGTCTGGGGAGCTCGGGAAATTCTGTGGTCAGCACAGGATTAACTCAGTTTCCCTCAACCATCAGGGTCAATGGCTCTGTCCCTGGTCTGGTAGCACCAGAGTCACCTGGGAAGACACTGGGGACCTATTCCAGGCCTCACCCAGACAGGATGAATAGCTAGCTGGGGGTGGGCCAGGGTCCTGTGCGGTCATGAGCCACTAGCGATCCTGCTGCCACCAAAAGGCAAGACCCCAGAGCAGCTATGAGGCCCTGCCATATGCTGCAAGCACGCTTCAGGAGACCTTTCTCTGCCCGCTCTGCATTCTGGGGCCAGCGATCCAGGTTCCAGCAGCCACCCATCCAACCCTGAGTCTGTTAGAAAACTAAGCTTCCCTTAGCCACGGTCTCCTCATGGATGCCTCAAGTTCTGCTTGGTTCCAGAGGGACTCAGCAGGAAAACAAGAAGCCTTCACTCCTTCCTGCTCTGACAGGGCAGCTGTCTGAGGAGGAGGCGGGGGAAGCAGCGGGCCATACATGTCCCCTGCTGGAAGGCAGTGCGAGCAACAGACAGATGCCATGCTGGTAATGCAGAGCGAGACACACAAGGCGGAGATCCTCGCCCGACGGCTGGCTTGGGACGTACCTAGCTGCCGATGTGAGCGGCCAGGAGTGAGGCGCGCGCCATGTTAAGACCTGACTGTCTCCTTGGGATCAGCACAGGCACAAGGCTCTGGAGACCAGACCACGGGGGCTGGCCCTCTGCACGGGAGGGCAGCTCTGCTGGGCTGTGGCAGCGGTAGGGAAGGCGCATTTCCCTCTGATCAGCTTTTCAAAGTGCCCTTTGCAGGAAAGCTGTGTGTTTATATAAGTAGCTGGCTGTGTCTTAACATCTGGGCAAAAACGAGAAAATCCAAATTGCTGCCCCCGTTCGAGACCTATCTTTTTACTGCCTACCAAAAAGGACCAGGGGGGCTCTCCAATGCCACCCTCAGCTGCCTGCTGCCCTGTGCCTTCTGGGTGGCCTCTGGAGACTGTGATGCCGCCCCCAACCAGCCTGCACTTGCGGAGCTAGCAATGCCAATCCCACGGGGACAGAGGGCAGGTGAGAGGGGTTTTTGTACCTTGGGAGAAGAACTGAACTAGACCGTGTGCTCCTTAGAGAATGGACATCTCACACCCGGGCAGTGTCAAGTTTAGAGGCCAGGCTAGGCCTCTATGGAAACTGCTCAAGCGCTTCCCGGCGCCAAGCAGCACGAGGAGGGCGGTGTGGCCGAACACGCTGAAGACAGAGCCTCTCCGCCACTAAGGCCTCCCACGAGCCTCAGCCTCTGCACTTGCTGCCTGTGTTGGAGGCACCGTTTCCCTGCATATACCTGCAGACTAATCCCTCGGCCCCTCGGGCTGCATGCAAGGGGCACCTCCTCAGGGAGGCCTCCCACGAGCACCCCATACCAAGCAGCACCCCACCACTCTCCATCCCGATTTTTCTCCTGAGCACTTGCTCTTCTCGGACTTGTAACATGTCTACTGATCTCTCCTGTCTTTTGCCAGTGAATCCCTAGCTTGGAGATGCGTGCCTGGCACAAGCCGGTCCGCAATCAGCATCTGCTAAGTGCAAGAAGGCGGGGAGCCCTGGTCAACCCAAGTCTCTCGGGTCCTGTCCTGAAGTAATACGCAGACACCCCTTGCTAGATCCTGGAGGAGTCACTGAAGCCCACCTGGCCGGGGAGTGTGCTGCGATTGCCAGTGCTGCTGGGCACGCGGGTGCTGGCCCTACCGGGAGGTAACCACACACAGATGCTGCTCTTAGTGACTCTCAGTGACCAGCTGACTGGTCGTCACAGCCGGGCTGGGCCAGCAGCACCCATATTTCCCAGATAAGGAAACTGAGGGGCAGCCAGCTTAGTGGGCAGTGTCAGGTTAGTGCCTGATGCTGGTCCAGAGCTGCGTGTTCTGGTGTGGGGACTGCAACGGAACGGCTCCTTGGTGCTCTGGCTGCTCGCCGCTTCCCCGGCACTCGGCCTGCAGACATGGCCTCGCGATGCTCCTGGACTTCAGAGCTGCCCTTTTTCCCTGAGCTCCTAGGCCCAGTTCCTCCTCATTTCAAATGAGACCTCTTCAGCCAAGAAGTCTCCCGAGGCCCTGGCTGTTTCCTGGCACCTGCTGGTCCCCTCGCCACAGACCTTACAGTGCCCTCTGCGTTGACAAAATTATCCTGATGTATTTCTGGCCCTAGACTTTAACCCAAACTCCTGCTTGAATGCACAATTTCAGTTCCCATTGCCACTGGGAAGCCAGGGACTGGTGTCTGAGAAGGGACAGGCGGCCTTTTCTCTGGCCGGCCTGAACTAAAGGCCCAGCTGAGGCAAGGGAGGCCCCTGGAACTAGAAGCTTCTATGGACCAAGGTGCTCTCCCAACTGGAACCCCAGGGCGGCCTTGGATGCACCACTGCCAAGTAGAGTAGGAAGTGGAGATCTGAGGCATGAGCAGCGGCCTGCTGAGTGGCCGCTCGTGCAACCCGGCCAGGCCTGGCAGGGCAGTGCGGGCACCTACCCAGGTCAGCGTCCGTGCTCTTCTTCATGTCCTTCTGCAGCTTCTTGGTCTGCTCTTCCAGCCTGCAAGGAGAGGTAGGCCTGGGTGCCCAGCATCCCTCCACCCCAGCGCGCTGGAATGCCCACCGGGGAGGGGGCTCTGTGGGGACGCATTGCACAGGCTGCAGGCTCTGCAGGCCAAGCACCCAAAGGCCACTGGTTAATGACCCCCTACATCCCTCTGCTGGGGGGCTACTGGCAGCCTGGTGTCCTGAACTGTCCTGCTTCCAGGAGCTTAATGGAGCAGGTAAATGGCCCACTGCCTGGGCACAGAGGAGGAGGAGGGAGACCTGGCAGGAGGTAGTCCCCACCCCCATCCTTCTGGGACACTCACTGCTGGAGTTTTCCATACTCTCTTTCAAAGTCTCTCTCCACCTGTAAGGAAAGAGATAACTCAATCAATGGAGAAAGGACAACACAATGGAAAAACCCTCCCAGCCTCCTGAAACTCTCCACGCCCCCCCGCCCCATCTGCAGAAACAGCACCGTCCAGTTCATACAGGCTCCAGCAGATCATCAACGCACAGTATCCCTGTGTTCCCAAATTAATGAAGTGTTTGATTTCGGGAGAAGGCTCCTCTCCCAGAGGGGCCAAGCGGGCAAGTTGCAGCAGATTGTGCCTCTGCTCTGCCACCACAGGGAGCGAGGCGCCGGGCTGGGCACCCTCTCCTCACCCCGACTCTGGTGGCAGCCAAGGTGCTCTGGGTGTGACTGAGACCCACCCCAGGGGGCAGGAGAGCACAGGGCAGGAGGTGGGTCTGGAGTTGAGGACAGGCTTGCGTGTCGCCGTCCCTCTGCCTCTGTCCTCATGGGTCCTAAGCACTGCCACTGGGCCTGGGCAGAAGGACCATGCATGGGACAGGTCTCTTTAGGAGGGAAGGGGCTTCACCGGGCCCTTCCAAGCCTGCACCTGGATGCTGGTTTAGCCCTTTCTCCAGCAGGGCAGAAGCAGGTCAGGTCAACAATTATTCTACTGTGGAGCTTTGCAAATATTTCCTCCTGTTTCTGAGCTTCACTTGCTTTGCTGGTGAAAAGGGTTATGTCAGTTAGCCATTCCCCATGTAAATTTTAGGTGGCTTACAAAGAAATGGAGATGGCAGCCAGGTGCACGCTTGTAAACCCAGCACTTGGGAGGCTGAGATAGAGGGTCGCAGGTTCACAGCCTGCCTTAGCTGCTTAGTGAAATCTTCTACAACTTAGTGAGACCCCGTTTCAAAAATAAATGCTGGGTGTGGTGGTGCATGCTTGTAATCCCAGTGCTTGTGAGGCTGAGACAGGAGGATCAGAGCTAGCCTCAACAACTTTGTGAGACCCTCCACAACTTGGTGAGGTCCTGTTTCAAAATAAAAAATAAAATAGGAATGGGAGGATAGCTCAGAGATAGAATGCCACTGGGTTTAATTCTAGTAACACACACACACACACACACACACACACACACACACACACACACATGAAATAAAAATAAAAATAAATAAATAAAATAAAATAGGGTTCAGGGTGTAGCTTGGAGGTAGAATGCCCTGGATTCAACCCTAGTACTACAAAAAATAAAAAGAAAAAAGAGAAAAGGAAGGAAGAGAGGAAGGGAGGGAGAAACGGAGATGGCAATGTCAGCTTCAGTAGCCTGTTTAGAGGCTTCCAGCGGCAGTGGGTACTGAGCGCCCAGCCCAGCCAGGATGCTTACTGGACGTGAGGTGCGTGCTCACCTCCCGCTCGCTGCTGGGCAATGGGAGGCACTCGGCAGCCGGGTCACAGGGACTGGGCTGCTGAGCCTTCTGCAGAAAGGGGGCGATAGAGCCCCAAGAACACAGGCAATGGCTGCCAGGTGAGCCCCGCGCCAGGTGTGACTGTGCCGGGGCTCCCACATATTAAAGGCAGTTACCTCCAAAGGGCGAAGCAGCACAGGTCACTACAGCCAAATGATGGAATCAATGTAAGTATCCAGCAACAGGTGAACGGAAAGAGGAAGTGTGGTATAAAAACACATAATGGAATTTTACTCAGCCAGAAAGAGGAACACAATTATAAAGAACACAATTACGTCATTTACAGGAAAAAGAACACATCTAGAAAATACTATGCTGAGGTCAACCAGTCTCAGAAAGTCAAGGGCTGTGTGTTTTCTCTCCAATGTGAACGCTAGAGTGAAAGCAGGAAACAAAGGGACTTCAGATAAACCAGGAGCCGAGCAGGATGCGGGAAGGTGGCTGGGGAGGGACGCAGGGAGGAAAAGGACTGCGGAAGGGAACTGCTCAACCAACGTCTGTCCACGTGTGGAGGTGTCACCCATCTCACTGACGTGGACGGGGAGGCCGGTGCAGAGGGAGACACACCGTGTGCGCGCCTGCCTGTCTGTACTGATGCGCATGGCAACGTGCCAATAAAAGTATGTGAAAATGACTAGGACTGATAATAGAATGTACCAATAAAAGCATATAAAAAGGGACAAAATGAAAACCAAGCACTCTTGGCCAGAGTGCAGCTTTTCGGGATCCAGAGCACAGAGTAGGCACTTGCTCTCTGGTAAAGGGCAGAGCGCCTGCCAGGCCCTGTGCTGCCACCTTTGGCTCCGGGTCCCCTCTTTTGCAATGCCCTGAGCGTGCTAATGCGCGTGGGATGTGAGAGAACACCTGGTCTCCCGGCTGGGGACTGCTTGGACTTGCAGAGAGAGGGACTGGAGGTTTCCAACTAGGTGGGATCGTCCTGGGTAATAAGAAGCTGAGGTGTGTTTGGGTGGGCACCGATCCCTCTGCTTGATGCCACTGAGGCCCCCTGACAGCCTACGACCAGCCTGGACATTTACTCCCCCTTGCCTCTCGCCAGGTGCAGTTGTTTCTATAGCTCACTGGGTCCAGGTCTCTCTGCGGGGGAAAGACCCACTGGGGATGGCACCAGACTTACAGCCCTGAGATAAAGGCTAAGGGAAGAGAGGGCCACACTGGAGTACCAGTCCGAGGAATATGCCTTCTGAGGGAGGGAAAGAGCCACGCAGAAGCAATCTGAACACCTTTGAATGCTTTACCAAAAGGCAACTGGAGTCCGGTCAACAACACAAGTGTAAACACACGTGCACAGACCACCAGGGGATCAGGCTGCGGCGGGCTGACCAGGTGAGTGCAGAGAACCCAGCCCAGACGACTGCCCTCAGCTGCTGCCTGCCTCTGGGGCTGAGGGTGCAGGCGAGGGGCTGTACTATTTGTTGCTCCCGCCGCAGCTCTTAGGCTAGGCTCTGGTATCCAGCAGGCACGTGGAATTTGTTAAATGAAAGAACAGGGCAAGTCTCCCCCAAACTTAAATTTGTGGTGAAGTGAAACAGGAGGCCGGCCCCAGGCTCCGACGCCAGGGCTAAGGTGCACCAATCACATCAGAGCTGAGGTGGAGGGAACACTCTGGGAGCCCCTCCTCAGGGACGCTCTGGGTGGACAGCCACCTCCTCAATACGGCCAACAAGACTACGATGGAGGAGGATTAAGGATCAAGAGGTCGCTCCAGCTGGCAAGTAAAATCTCTGTCAACTAGAGAGGCTTAAAATGGCCACTCATTCTTGCCTGACTTCGGGGGGCACCTACCTAGCTAGGAATCTTAGCGCGTGCTTTCCTTTGTAAGACTTGTTTCATGTGGTCATGGAAAGCAAAGCTTCAAAGAGCTCCTCCACCCTCCCGGGTTAGGTGAGGCGGCGTGGCTTTTCTCCATCAAGATGCCCCAGCCAATTTATGGGGCCTGGGGTGCCAGTGGGGACTAAGCCGAAGGCCAGGACTGGGAGATGGGGAGCTTTTGTTCTTCCGTCTCCGTGCCAATGGTCAGCCCCTGCAGAGGACATGTCTTTCCAGCCAAAGCCTTGACAATGGTGGAATGTGCCTTAATAACCTGGGCGCAGGAGAGACAGAGCAAAGATACAATGCTTTCTTTGTGGCTGACGGTTAGGTGCCTTGAGCCAAATGCTTCTTGAAACTCCCTGAAGATAAATAACATAAGCATTTCTTCCCATGACAGGGGTGCCATGACTCCCAATAACCCGGGCGGCCACATCTGCTCCCCTCCCTGAGAGCGCCGGGCAAGAACACCAGAGTGCGTCACCGCCGTCCGGGGCAGCTGCCAGAGATGCTGAGACAACTGTACGGCCCAGGCCTGTTCTGGGGGCCGCAGGGGTGGGGAGATGCGGCTCTGAGGATGCAGGGTCTTGCTACACATACTTCGGCGCCCTGGGGAGTGGAGAACAGGCCCAGCAAGCCAATACTTCCACTCCAGGCTGTAACTCAGCTTTGATTCCTTGAGAGAGAGATCAAAGGCCCAGCCCCTGACTTCACTGCGCTGGAGAATGGAGCTGCTGGGACAGGCTGAGTCCTTGGCAGCTCATGGAGGAAGGCATTCAAGTCAGCTGGCTTCCTGGAGTGAGGGACAGCATGGAGGGCTTGCCACGGCCAGCCGTGAGCTGAGTGTCAAGTGAATTACCTTGTGTGAGACTCACACAACATCCTCAGAAGTGCGATTGCCATCCTCAGCTCAGGTAGGAGAGGCCACAGGACATACCCAAGGTCAGAGAGAGCGTGGCAGCACAGGACTGGAGGAGTGGCTGCAAGCCTCCCTAACCTGGCCTCTTACCTCTCCCCGCTAACTGGTCTACATGGGGGAGCTGATACCATGACCTAAGAGGGCTACACTCCACTTCAGTGGGATGGACACAGGGAAGGGAAGAGGGCAGCCTCGTGTGGACCCCAAAGCCTTATATCTACCAATGCTGACTAACGAGCTGGAAGCTATATTCTGGCCTAAGTATTTTTTGGGTGTAGAACAAAAGTCCTTGAAGACTGGGGTTCTGGGAGAGGTTTTATTTTTATTTTATTTTATTTTATTTTTTTGCTTGTCTCTTTGTTTTGGGTAGCGAGTGATGGGAATAGAAGATCCTTCTCAAAACCACTTCCTTTTAGGATCTGCCATGGATTAAACTCTAGAGGCTCCAAGCCACACCTTCCCATTTCCTGGAGCTGGCAGGAGCCCGGCATGTGCACGCCCGGCTCCCCTGGGCTTCAGCTGAGTGCCTCCGCAGATGGCCAGCCCTGCTGGGGAGGCAACGCGGAGTCTGTTGGCCTTTCCATGAAGCGGGGGCTCCTCTGACTCGGGCCCACTTCCTTCCATGTGACCTCACTTTGGGCTTCCCAAAGATGGAGCCATGGGTCAGATCGTGCTGAACTTCCTGCCAAACTGACACGGCATCTTTCCTGTGGTCCCCAGGGCCGAGTCAGGACAGAGAACAGAAGACAGGGAGGACTGCCAGGGAGTCGAGGGCTGGGACCAGGTGCAAAGTGCTGGTCTTTCTGAAGCCATCATGAAGCTCTAGTTATGGCCAGTCATGTTAACACCAAGAGCCACGCTCCGATGTGGAGTGGGTGAAGGGCCGAAGAGGCTGCTTTGCCCGAGGATTCCCAGCCTCAGAGATCTTCACGGCTGGAGACAGCAAAGCAAGGGAAAGAGGACTATAGTGTGCGTGTGGGGAGGTCTCAAACCTTAGAAAGCCGCTACTATACTATACCATACTAACTATACTATACTATGCTAACTATACTATACTATACTAACTATACTATGCTAACTATACTATGCCAACTATACTATACTAACTATACTATACTAACTATACTAACTATACTATACTTACTATACTATACTAACTATACTATACATACTATACTATACTATACTATACTATACTATACACCTTGTTTTCTCAGCATAAAAAGTCCAGGAGGTGAGCTAAATGTACAGTGGTTTCCAGCTATACCTTCTAGGTTCTCCAACTCTTCCTCTCCCACTCTGGTAATAAAATAGAGATAAATTCTGTGGGCTCAGAAAGGGTAGGAGTCAGTCATCCCCTGTCCCTGAGAGGTGGATTGTGGGAGAAGACACACTTGGCAGTGCAGACAATGGAACCTGGGCCACTTGGAGAAGCTCCTGGTCTCCTGTGCAGCTGAGGTGGCTGGACATAAGGCCTAGGCCATGTCTGTGGGAGGGGCTCTACGTCCCAGAAGCCCTTTAGAAAAAGAACGGCTCAGGTGCAGGACCTTTCTCCACACCTGCCCAGGGATGGGGAGAACACCCAAAACGTTCTAGGAAAGGAGGCTCCTGCAAGTCCCAATCTATGAGGGTCTAGACTGGAAGAAGAAGCAGGCTGCTGTCCTCCCAGCCCCCGGGTGTGCTGCGCGACAGTTCTGGTCCTAAGTAGAGCCCAGGTGAGACAGACTGCCTCTGAGTGGAAGAATGGGGTACTCACTGTTTTGGGAACAATCTGTTTCTTGGGCTGCCCAATCTTGAAAGGAATCCTGAAAGAGAGAAAAAGGGATGCTGTGAGAAGTGGAGAAGGACGTGGCTCACAGAGTGGGTGGAGCACGGGCCCTTCTGGCCCAGGAGGCTGAGGAGTGAAGGGGCTTGTGCTGGACTCTTGTACTGTAAGCCCTGGGGGCAGAGGACCAGCAGCACCGGGTTTGGCCCTAGGAAACGGATCCTCCATAGACCTGTCCCCTGCGCCCCAGGCTGCGGGGCACCACCTCCTGCCCCAGAGCTTCTTGGCTATGAATGTTCTGTCACTTAAATACACTGAAAAGTGAGGGCAAGAAAGGGAGACCGCACAGACACAATCACTGAAGCCTGTGTCCTGCAGAGCTGCAAAGGGAGAAGTGAGAGACACACGGCGGTGCTGGTCCTCAGAGACCAGCCTTTTAAGAACCCACAACAATCAGCCATCGTCTCCTCTGCTTCTAAATAGGGTGACAAACTGGGTCTGTAGGGCTTCCTGGGAGGCAGGAGAGAGCTGACAATTACAGGAGCATTAGTGACTGGCTGGGCTTGTTTATTTCCCTGAGAAAACTGACAAAATCTAAACGCTGCCAATTTGGAGATCTACCGCCCAGCTGAGTCTTCCTTGAACTCGCTGAGAATCTCTGTGCCCAATCCCCATGTCAACCTGGAGAAGCCATCCTAACACAGAAAGGTCGCAGGTCTGGGTCTTGGGAGTGGGGCACCAGCCCGGCCTCCACCTCCCCTGTGCGGGCTGTGCTGGGGACTTACTTTTCTACTCTGTAAACAAGCGGAGTAAACCAGATCCGTTAGAAGTTCCCTCCACACACTGAAAAGTCTGTGATTCCATGAGACTGAAAAGAGAACTGTGGCCAGGCTAGGAAGCCACACAGGGCCTCAGAGTAGCGAGCCCCTCTGCCCAGGAGGCAGCGAGGGAACCCAGGCAGCCCAGGGAAGAGGCCAGGGCCAGCCCCTCTCCACTCTCCTCTCAGCTCTCCTGTCCACACCTCACTGCCCACCCTCCCTTCACACCCCTTCAACCTGGGCCCGCTTCCATTTGGCCCAAACTGACCAACACTGTTGCTAAACCCAACGGTATAATTAACTACCGATAATAACCCCAGACATGGAGCTGGGGGAGGGGAGGAGCCGGCCTGAGTCACAGAGGTTTAAATTTAATTTCTGGAGGACATCCTGTTTATTGTTAACCCAGCCCCATAATTTGGGAGTGTTAACCCTTGGGGGGCTGGTTGACTCACGTGGCTTCTGTAAACAAATCATCTTGGGCTATATAATTACCAAGAGGGAAAGGTAGGCTAAGGAACTGGAAAGGGAAGAAAAAATGAAATTGCTATTTCCTTTTCTCAGGACCCCAGAGAAAGGCTCAAGGGGAGCCCTTCCTCAGCCCCCGGTTACCTGCTTCACAGTCAAGGAATCAGAGCGGCTGGCTGGTGGACAGCTGCCCTCCAGGACTCTGAGACGTGCAAGAGAGGTCCTGGTAGCACTGCAGGAAGCCTGATTGCACTAGGTAGAAAGCGAGCTGCACACAGAAAGCGCTGACCAGGAACCAGCAGAGCCTGGTCTCTGCCTCACTGGTTTTAGGATTTGAACAAATCCCAATCTATAGATCCCTGTTTTTACAACTGTGAAACAAAGGAGTTGCAACAGATGGCTCCTTCCACGCTTGTCAACAGAATCTCATTCCAAAAATGTGGGGAGTGGGATGGAAATCCTAAAGAATCCTCAGAGTAAGCTGGGCGTGGTGGTGCATGCTTGTAGTTCAAACACTTGAGAGGCTGAGAGAGGAAGATTGCAGGTTCAAGGACAGGCCAGCAAGCAGTGACTCCCAGCAGCCTAGCAAGACCCTATTAAAAAAAATAGTAATAATAATAAAAAGGACTGGGGGTATAGCTTGGAGGTAGAATGCCCCGGGATTCAATCTCTAGTCACACACACACACCCTCAGAGTGGTCTTCACCAGGAGTCTACCTAGTCTAGTACTGTGTGCAGACCAGGAACCAAGACAGTCTGAACTTAGTTTCCATTATTTGTAATGCCAGAGCTTCTCCTTAAATCTTAATTTAGACTCACAGTATTTTTAGAACTGCCAGTCACCGTAGAATTTTTTTTTCCCAGTTCAACCCTCTCATTTTGTAGGAAGGAAAGCAGACCAAGTAAGATTCAACGACTAGCCCAGGGCCACTGTGCTGGTTCCCCCCAAAATCAGGAATACATGACCAGGCCCCTGACTTCTGGGCCCAGTTTTCTTCCTGCCACACATAGTTCAATACTTTTTTCACAAGAATTTCTTATGCATATTTGATAAAAAATGCCCCGACTCTTAAAAGTATTTGGTATCAGAAGGAGCTCATGGTTCCTTAAGAGAATAGAAATGAGGCAGGTGTGTCAGAGCACCCTGTAATCCTAGTACTTAGGAGGCTAAGACAGGAGAAGTGTAGGTTTGAGACCTGGCTCAGCAACTTAGTGAGGCCCCTGGCAATTTATTGAGACCGTATTTCAAATAAAGAAATAAAATAGGGCTGGGGAGTGTGACTCAGAAGTAGAATGCTCCTGGGTTCAATTCTGAGTATCAACAATACCAACCACAAGAAAACAAACACCAAACCGGGTGGAACTGGGCTTTGGCACAGTTCTAAGCAGATTGGACTGGGTCTGTTTCCATTGCAGCTGCTGACAATCAGATAAAACTTTATCATGCTATTCTGTTTTTCAACTCACCAGCTGAAAACCATATCTCTACCTGCTAGAATGCCTTTAAGGACAATATAACTTTTATTTGGAAAGTTTCAGATTTACAGAAAAAGTGTGAAGTATAATTCCCACATCCCCCCTCAGTTTCCTTTTTTGTTAACATATTAGTATGGCACACGCATCACAATTAATGAACCAACACTGCTATGTTAAAGCCTACACTTTATTCAATGTCCTCTTACGGAGCCAGGACGCTGCCCAGCGCTGCATTATTTAGTTTTCAAGTCCCCTTCGCGCCCCCTGGCTGTGGGCTTATTTCCTCGTTTTTTACCCACCCCCCCTCCCCCCATACTGGCCTGATGGTTTTCTCCCGACTCTAGGCTGTGGGCTTGGGGGAGGCCGCAGAGCCCAGCACGTCTCCTCCCAGCATACACCGTCTTCAGCATGAGCTGCCCGTGGATGGGCCTGGCCACAGGCTGGCTGAGGCAGTGTTTGCAGGGCTTCTGCCCAGTAAAGTTGCTTCCTGCCCTCCTCTCCATACAGTGCTCTGGGAGAAAGCCGCCGTTACCTAAGCCCGGCTGACTTAGTATTTAGGGCAATCACTTTTGTCAGTATGGAGCCAGGGGTGTGCATTCTGTCCTTTGGTTATAAGCCAATGCTGCTGAATTCTGACACTCCTGCGTTTCAGTACACCCTCACTCACAAGCGCTCTGGGCTCAGGTCCTGCATTTCCGGCTCCAGGCCTGGACAGTGGAGGAACTCAGATGGGCTCTAGTATACCACCTCGATGCGGTCCCCACTTTCCTTTGGTCTTCTTTCTCCTTCACCCAATACCACTACCTGATTCAGTCAAGTTAATCCTCCAAATCTACAATCCTTAATTCTGTTCCCAAGGAGGAGGGGGCATCGAGGATTAAACCTATGGGTGTGTTACCACTGAGCCCTAGCCCCAGCCCTTTTAGGGTTTAAGATAAGGTCTCACTAAGTTGCCCAAGATGGCCTTGAACTTGCCTCAGCCTCCTGAGTCTGGGGAAACACCATCCAAATGGAACGCCTTCCCTTCTCTTGGCTTCCTCCATGTTGCTTTCAAGTCTAAAGCCTTGCTTACCTTCTTCTGAGTGTCTAAGACTTATCTGGCATTTAAAAATATCCTATCAAACTGGGCTCCGAGACACAGGTTTGTAATCCCAGCATTCCATTTGCTTGCAATCCCAGCATTTGGGAGGAAGATTCGGGCCAGCCTCAGCTACTTAGTGAGGCCCTGTTTCAAAATAAAAGATAAAGAGTAGGACTGGGGGTGTAGCTCAGAGGTAGAATGCCCCTGGGTTCAATCTCTAGTACTGCAAAATAAATAAATAAATATCTATCCTCTTTTATGGTGGTACTGGGGGTAGAACCCAGAGGCTTTCTACCTCCGGGCTATACTCCCAGACCCTTTTTAAAAAATATATTTTATTTGGAAACAGGGTCTCACTAAGTTGCTGAGAGCCTCACTAAGTAGCTGAGGCTGGCTTCGAACCCGTGCGATCCTCCTGTCTCAGCCTCCCAAGCGCGGGGATTACAAGCGTGCGCCACCACACCCGGCAATATCCTCTTTTATAGTTTATCCCCTTAAAGAGTAAAACATGCTCATGAGAAATATAAAGGGGGACAGGGGAATGGGGGAAGAAGGGGAAAAAACACCCAGCCATAACAATATCCTATCCAAAAGACGACCAAGGTTAATGTTTGGGTGGTGTTAACGTTATTTTTTAAATTTGCAGAGAAAGAAAATAAACTGAGGCCAATAGGCCAAATGTTAGTAGCAGTTAATTCTGGTTGGTGGGAAACATTACTGTCTTTTCTTTTAGAATTTTTCATTTTTCAAAATTAACAAAAACCAGGCGTGGTAGGTTGTAATCCCAGTACTTGGGAGGTTGAGATAGGAGGATCGTAGGTTCAAAGCCAGCCCTGGCAACTTAAGCCAGGTCCTCTGCAACTTACTGAGACCCTATTTCTAAATAATAAATAAAATTGGGCTGGGGGTGTAGCTCAGAAGCACAATGTCCCTGGATTCAATCCCCAATGCTACACACACACACACACACACACACACACACACACACACATATCAAAACCCCTTGTTTTTTTTCCCCTCATTTTTACAAAAATAGTACCTGATCAATGTTAAACCCTTGGAATACATGGAATACAAAGAACACACCGCCCCAAGGAAAAATAAGTAGTAACACTCTTACTGTGATTGCATGTGTTTGTATATATGTGTACATGAATGTTTATGTAACTTTCTAAAACTAAAGCAACAGTATGAGTGTTCTGATACACTGATATAGTTTTCATCATCCTGATTATTGTTTCTTTTTCTGAGATGGGGTTTGTTATTTATTCTAAGCAAAAACTATAATAGCTCAAAATCCAATGGCCAAGTCTGTGTGTGCGCCACAGACTCGTCACTTGGGATACATTCTTGGACTAAGAACTGCTGGTCCCAGGACAAATGCTCAAGACTTTGGAATACTTTGCGCCAAGCTGTTCTAGACAGATGAAGAGTGTTAATGTTTTAGAGGGTTGAAGCGGTCTCCGTTCTGCCGCCCCCTTGGCGCTGTATTGGTTTTCTGGCCCAGTTCACTTCTGTATGTGTCCATGTTAATACTCAGAAGGCTTTGATTAGTATGAAGTCAAATCTACCAAGTCTCTTTTCTTCTGTGAGTGTTTTACTTGTCACAGTGAGAAAGTCCTGCGCCCTCTATCCTGACAACTTATAACTGGTACTCACCTGTGCACTGTATAAGCCCGCCTTATCCATAGGGCTCACAGATTCAACAAGCTATGGACCAAAAGTATTCAGAAAAAAAGTACATCCCTGAACACGCATAGGATTTTAATTCTTAAGAGTCTGAAGACAATACAGTGCAACAGCTATTTGCATGCCACTTATATTAGTTATTATAATTAATCTAGAAGTTATTTAAAATAAGGAGGGTTGTGTAGGCTGTATGCAAATACGATGCCATTTTACTTAAGGACTTGAGCATGCGCAGATTGTGGTATCCTGGAACCAATCCCCCGGAGATCCCTCGGTGACTGCATTTACTTTACTGCATTCCCGTCCCCTTTTATTAAACCAAGTTCTACTTTTACCAAGAAACAGATAATGTACAGTTGTTAAGGCAATAAGGTTTGTTAAGTTAAAACCTTGGTCCCTAGGTCCCCTTAATCTCATTTGCCTGACTGAACAACTTCGGCTCTGCTGGGGCTTTGCGGTATGCACCTTTGCATCTCTGAAGAGAAATGCTTATAAGCTCCCTCTGGATTGTTAGGCTTTTAAGTACTAGCCACTTACCTCGGAAGATGAGGGTTTAACTAAACGGAACAATCCTGGTGCCCACCGCTACTGCACAGACACACCTGCAACTCCCCTGCTTCTGGAGAGTATAGCTTGGCTGGATCAATAACGAGCAAGGCGAGCCGGGCGTGGCGGTGCACGCTTGTAACCTCAGTACTTGGGAGGCTGACACAGGAGGATTGGGTTCTCCGCCAGCTTCAGCTACTTAGTGAGGCCTTCTGCAACTTAGTGAGACCTTGTTCCAAAACAAAGAATAAAAAAACAGGGCTGAGGGTGTCGCTCGGAAGTAGAACGACCTTGGGTTCCATCCTGGTAACACATGCGTGCACACACGCAACAGCAAAGCAACAGTTATGAGGATATTGTGATCTGTTCTCCATCCTCCAGGTGAGAGCCAGCAAGTTGCTCAGGGCAGACCTTCAGAAGCCCGCCGTGCCTCCATTACACCGAGTCACAAACTCCACAGGGCTTCCCAAGACAAACCTATCTGCGCTACTCCCAATTCCCTGCCAATAGAAAGTGTTGTTGTTTTGAGCCATTAAGTTGTGGGATCATTTGTCATACAGCAACACATAACTCTGCACGGCTTTTCCCCCTGCTTTTCTTTGCTGGTCTATGACTTATTACTGCTTTAATCTGTAGTCTACCTCCATTCTCAACACATTCACTCTTCTCAGCTGCTCTTCTCGAGGCAGTCTGCGCCGGGAGCGCTGCCCCGCTCCCCCTGGACTGGCCGCTAGTCACTCCGCTGTGGCTGGCATCCTCGGCTCTCCCTCAACTGTCCTCTGGGATGCCTCCGGCCCCTCATTAGCCAGCCTCCCATACTCCTCTTGCTTTTTAAATATTTTGATGGAAGAAGGATTATGTGGAAGATAATTCTTCAGACTTTAAAAATATATACGATACCGTTTCTTCTCCTTTCAGGCTAGTTTGACTGGGTACAGATTATAGGTTGGACATAATTTCTTTCAGAATTTCAAAGGTATCATTTCACTGTCTTCTATCATCCGAGTACCACGACGGTGAAGTCTGAAGCCACTCTGCTTTCTATCCTGTGTATGACCTGCTTTTTCTTTCCTTTATGCAAGCTTATCAAATTGTATGTTCATCCTGGGGTTGTGCTCCTGAGGATGTGCACTGCTACTCTGTTTTTATACATTGTGCTAGATACTAAGACAGTTTTTTAACTTGTCAATTTATAACCTTTAGTTCTGTGACTAAATAACTTTGTTGTCACTTATTCTCCTTCCATTTCTTCCCTCCTAGTCTAGGGATGGAACTCAGGGGCATTCGACCTCTGAATTCCACTCCCTGTCCTATTTTTTATTCTTTATTTTGAAGCAGGGTCTCACTAAGTTGCAGAGGGCCTCACTAAGTAGCTGAGGCTGTCCACAAAGAACCGCGATCCTCCTGTCTCAGCCTCCCAAATGCTGGGATTACAAGAAAGAAAGAATAAAATTATAAATGTAAAAATAGGCATGAAAATGAAAATTTAAATAGAGAAAAGATGTTAACAAATGAGCTTTAAAAGTGGGCAAATGACACAGACATACAAAATCAAGAATAACCTAATACGTGTATTAATCATCTGCCTGACACATCTCAACATTTTTACCCCTACATTTTCCCCTCCCTGCATTGTCTCTGATTGCCTCTGCATGTGACAGGGCTGGTAGCATCATTTTCTTCCTGTGAGAGGATAATTCAGTATTTCCTTTCGTGTGGTTGATTGAAATTTGTTTTCTACTACTGACAATTTAGAAAAGCAACTTACTGGTAATATATAGATTTGAGGATTGTTGTAAAATTTAGGAAAATCTCTTGTTCCTTTCACAAATAAACTGCAAAATTTCAGGGCGCATTTTCAGATTCCGCGTAGAGTGACTAATCTTGACGTTCTCTGAGTTCACGGCAGTCGCCAGTGTGTTCCCGGGGCCTGTGGGAGGTCTCCCATGAGCCCTATTATCCCGTCTTTCATGTCGAATCATCAATGTGTCCATATGATCTGCTCCTTCTCTTCATTAACTGGATTCCCAGATAATTATCAATCTGACTTAAGTTGATCTTATTCTCTTAATGGATCACTGGCACTCCAACTGGGACAACTGGACTGTTAATATTCGAAAATGTTGTATTTTATTTGATTTCAGACTAATTTCTATCGTTATGACTATTTGTTTTCATTACTTATATTTCATTATTTTCCTATCTAATTTCCTCTTTAGTTTTAAAATAAATTTAAAGGTGACCAAAAAGATATCCTTTGTGTATTTCCAACTCAGAATCAGTAACTTCTCACTTGTTATATTAAGGCGTGGCGGCGCACGCTTGTAATCCAGCATTTGGGAGGCTGAGACAGGAGGGTCCCATGTGTTCAAAACCAGCCTCAGCTACGTAGTGAGGCTCTTTGCAACTCAGTGAGACCCTGTTTCAAAATAAAAAATAAGAAAGAGGGCTGGAGGTGTAGCTCAGAGGTAGAATGCCCCTGGGTTCCATCCTCAGTACTGAAAAAAAAAAAAAAATTCCCAAGTCTTTACAAGTTTCCATTAAAGCAGTATATTCCCAACCCAACGAGACCCCCAGTCTCGTCCCAATAAAGGCCTAGGCTACTCCAAAGTTGAATGAACGAAGCTATGAAGAAGAGAAATAGGATGTGAAGACAGAGGTCTTTTAAAATTTTTAACTGCAGTATAAATTCTTTATGCTTCCAGTTTACAAAAACATAGGACAAGACCTTGGGAGGAATCCTGACCACGTGTGTCTTTGGAGAAATACTGAGTTTTCTTGATTATTGTTGAGTTATAAGAGTTCTTTGTATATTCTGGGTACAAGTCCTTAATTAAGGGTATATGACTGACAGATACTTTCTCATCTGTAGGTTGGTGTTTTCATTTTATTAATTGTGCCCACTAAAATATCAAAGTTTTAATTTTTTTTTCCCCCCTGGTACTGGAGATTGAACCTAGCCACATTCTATCTCCAAGCTAGGCCCCCAGCCTAATTTTATTCCTTTATTTGGAGACAGAGTCTCACTAGGTTTCTAAGGCTGTCCTTGAACCTGTGACCCTCCTGTCTCAGCCTCCCAAGTACTGGGATCCAAGTGTGTAGCACCGCACCTGGCTGAAGTTTTAAATTTTGAAGTCCAATTCACTATCTTTTTTTTCCTTCTTCTCATGCTTTTGGTATCATATCTAATAACATTTTTACCGATTTTAAGGTCATAAAAACTTACCCTTATGTTTTGTCCTAAAGGTTGTAAAGTTGGGCTCTTGCAGTTAGGTATTTGGTCCATTTTTAGTTAATGTTTGTATATTTTATTTTTAGTTTAATTTTGGTGGCAAGGTTAAGAATCCAACTCATTCGTGTATAAGTGGTTTACCAATTAGCACAGTTTATTGAAAAGACTATTCTTCTTTTCCATTGGGTTGTCCTGAAATCCTTATAAAAAATCAGTTGACCATAAATTAAGGATTTATTTTTAGACTCTCAATTCTATTACATTAATCTACATATCTATTTTTTATGCCAGTACCAAGTACCACAATATTTTAATTGCTATAGTTTTTAGTAAGTTTTAAGATTGGGAAGTGTGAGTCCTCCAAACTTATTCTTTGTCAAGATTACTTTGACTATTTTCCATCTTTTGCATTTCCATGTGAATTTTAGTGGTTTATGCTTATATTTAAATCTTTTACTCTGCTTACAATTCATCTTGAGTACATAGCTAGCCAGCTGTCTTAATATGATTTAAAGATACTCTATCAGCTGGGTGTGGTGGTGCATTATTGTAACCCAGTAGTCGGGAGGCTGAGACAGGACTGCAGGTTCATGGCCAGCCTCAGACTTAGTGAGACCCTTTGCAACTTAGTGAGACCCTGTTTCAAAAGTAAAGAATAAAAAAAAATAGGTCTGCAAAACACCATTTTTAAAAAATCATTTTATCAGTATTTAACACTTCTAATAGTCCATACTGTGCACTGTTCTACTTTTTGTCAACAATATCAATTTAATTATTTAGGTTTATAAAAGTTCTTAATACCTAAAGTGAATACCTTATTATAGTTCTTTTTCAGGTAATTTTGGGGGCTATTTTCATTTATTACTGAAGATGAATCTCAAAATCATCTGCTGTGTGTCTCCTGCTCCCTACCCAATCCCCCTAAATTCTGGAAAGGCCTCAGTGTGTGTGTGTGTGTGCGTGTGTGCGTGTGTGCGTGTGTGCGTGTTATTAGTTTACTCATTTAGGGCCATATTCCTTTCTGCTCGTTCAAGTCTTTTTTTTTTTTTTATCATGTCCCTTGGCCTGGGATTTTTGCATACAGGTCTTCTACATTTATTTTGTTAATATTAAGATCCCAAAGTAATATATGTAAGTGAAAATTTTAGCTTAACATATCTTAGGTGCATTCCATGAAATTTTATATTTTTGATTATCTTATAAAATGGGATTCTTCCCCCACACACACATTTTATCTTGCTAGTATATTTATCCTGAAACCAACCACCACACCTACACACTTAACCGATAGTCCAAGAAATTCAACAGGAGAGAAGAGGACTAATTAGGTTCTCCAGACAGACCGTCTTTTATCATTTGAAAATAATGACAAAATGTCTCTTTTCTTTCCCAATATTTATACCTATTTCTTGTCTTGTGTTACTGAGTCAGATAGAAATTGTAGAAAAAATGTTTTAGTAATGTAGTAAGAATGTTTTGCATCTGATCTTTCGTTATTAAATATGGAGGGAGTGACTGATATCAGCCAGAAAGCCTCCTAGTAGTAAGAGAATGTCTTTCCGTTTCTAGATTACTAAAAAAAGACACAAAGATTGCATTCTTTACTCATCCCAATGACTTTTCAGTATGCACGTAGGTGACCAGGTTATGTCCCATTACCTATCATTATGATGAACTGTGCAAATATACTTCTTAATATTAAGGCATCCTTTTATTACTGAAGTGACTCTGCTTGGTAAAGGGGACAGACTAATTAACTTTGATGTGTCTATGTCTCGCTTTCTGATTGTGACACACAGCCCCTCAAGGGCAGGAACTGAATGTTATGCTTCTCTGAAATCCTGGCAAGTACTGTACTGGGCAGAGTGCTACTGTCAGCCTTTCGGCAAATTAATATTTAATAAATATTTATTAAGGGCCACTTTTGTGCCAAGTACCATGCTAGGTTCTAGGGATACCAGGGTGAGCAAGACAGACTCATTCTATGATCTCATGGAGCTTATAAGCCAGCCTCATGCACACAGCAAGTGCCAAGTGAATGGTTAAACGAGTAAAATAACTGCACTGCCCCAAGGGCCTTGTGAAACTACACTGTGATTTAAGGTTCCTGAAAAAGGGACTCTTAGATAAGGTTACATAGGGAGCAAACAAAAGTAAGGTTGTCTTTTGGTTCCCTGTCCCGATCTGATCAGAGTTAAACTTACAAAGCTGTCACCAGCCAGCTGGCAAGAGAGAGGAGCTGGCCTCAGGTGTCAGAAGGAAGGCCTGAGAGGTTGTCAAGGTGTCCAGAGAAACTACCTTAGAGAGCTGGAGAGGAAACACGAAGGAAGAGTAGTCTCCTAGGTCTAAAAGGCTGCCAACGGCAGATGTGATCTTACTCTGCCAGAGAAGTAGCCAGAAACCCCGGGCAGGTGCCCTGATAGAGGCCGGAATCCCTGTGCCATCCTGGGGAGGAAGGGCAGGTGGCCTGGAGACGGTAGCCAGCCTCCTTCACCACAGGGACTGGATCTAGGGAGGGCTGGCAGGCGGGACCACCTCAGGACAGCAGCTACAGCAGAGGGATCAGCCCAGCACCCCCAGGGCTGCGCTGCCCGGGCACTGCGGGGTCACCCGGGTCCGGGCCGTGGTCCTCAGGGCAGGGAGGACGGGGACACTTTGGGTGCTCCTCTCCCCGGCTTTCCTCAGTGTTCTCCCCATGGAGTCAGGGTGAGCAAGAAGCCGGGGCTTGCTGTCCAGAGAGCCTCTGCTCCAGGAGAAATCAAGAGGGCTCGGAGCTCTGTCTGCAGAGCAGCCACTCCATAAACATGAGCACCAGAGGCCAGGAGAAGGGATATTTTGGTCTCAGCAACGAAGTGGACAAAACAATCACTCAATCCCCACCATGCCCGACCTCAAAAAGGAAGAAAGTTCAGTGTGTGCAGAGGGAAAGGGGGGAAAAGATTCTATTTTCTTTCACAATAAAGAAAAGTCAACAGGATGTTCTCCAAAGCTACAAATATACTTTTTCAAACAGTAAATATCTCTATTAGCAGCACGATGCCAGTTGGCCAATTCTGTCTCAGTAAAACCTTTCCAAAACAGTCCTGTTCTTGTGTAACGTCTATGTACAAAAGCAGCCCTTTTGCATTTTTGATTTGTGGGTTTCTCAATCTTTTGTTTCCTCACCCCCTCAACTGCAGAGGCAGACAAGAGGCAGGCCCAGATGGCAGCTGGGTGGGGATCCCCTGGTCACCCTGGCAGACCCCCATCCCTGCCTTCTCGGGAGCCCTCCACTCCCATCACAAGAAGCGTGTGGAGAAGCTAGAGCCAGCATGCTCTCTGTCTTCACTTGCCTTCCAGAATTTGTTTCTAGAGAAATGTGAGTGAGTCTAGGCTTGGCCTGGGGGGAAAGGAACCCTGAGATGACTCAGTCGGCCCCACCCTGTAGCTCTGATATTTCTCGCTGGGCGAGGGATGCTCAGTGCTGGACAGAGGTGAGAAGGGAGGGAGGCTGAGCAGAGAGTGGGCGGTGGTTGATAGTGGCTGAAATCCTGGCTCCCCGGGGAGTGGTCTGGGCCTGAGTCACTGGTGGGCGACAGGCGGCGGCTTCTGCAGGCTCTCCAGCCAGCCCTCCCTCCTTCTGCATCTCCAGCCTGAGGCCCCATGCAGCTATGGCCATCCTAAGGCCAAGCAGAGGGCCAGTGCAGAGCTTATGGGGAGTCATCTGGCTCCGGAGGAACAGCTGCCTGTTGGCTCCATCCTCTCGGCTGAAGGGCCAGCTGGCTACCACGCCAAGGTGTCAGGGAAAGTTTGGCCTGGGCGAGGACATAAGAGAGCCCCTCAGAGGGGCAATGACCCGAGCCCAAACCACCCAGCTCGGCACCCATGCTCACAGCCTCCTGATCCACCTCAGTCCTTGCCCTAAATTAGTTGGATTCCAAACCAGAGAACACAGAACACGAGCCCGATATGCCACCAGCCCGAGGGGATAAGTGTGTTTAAAAATAAAAGGCAGGACTCTGTGACTTGGCTGACTTGGTTCCGGCTCAGCTGTGATCTCTTCTTCCCCAGGATGCCCTCTGCAAAGGAGACAGAAGCAATCATACAATGCTAGGTCAGGTGAGAGCCCTGAGAGCATCTAATCAAGGTGACCACTTACTGAGCATCTACTATTGCCAGACTCTGTGCTGCAAGTGGTTCCCTCCTGCACTTCACAGGAGGGGCACTGTGTGATGAGGGACCCTGGAGCCCCACTGCCGGGGCTCACACCCTGGCTCTGCTCATCACCGACTCTGAGACCTCACCTGCTGGGCCCCTGTTCCCCTGCCTACAAACGGCATAGCAATCTACTTATTCTACAGAGTTGGTGAAGGTTAAGTGAGTTTAATACCTAGCACAGCTCCTGACATGCAGTAAAGAGGTCTCTACGGGTCTGAAGTGTTTTGGGGGGTGGTGATGATAAGGATCACACCGAGGCCTGGAGGGGTGACTACATAAACGTACGCAGCGGCAAGCATCCCCTGATGAATGGTTAGGAAACCTGAAATGATTTCTCCTGCCTTGGGGCAAGCAGCTGTCCCATACCACAACGTATCACAATCAAGCCCAAATTACACACCTGCTTAAAACTGAGTGGAAGGATTTGGGACAGAAGTTTGGAGGCTGAAAAGAAAGGGAGGCAGGAAACTCAGGGAGGCAGTCTGGATGTCTTTCTTTTTCCCCAGCTCTTTAGGAAACCCGTAGTGTTGGACGGACAAGTTATCACCCATTCTCAATCTAATCTATACGACTGGAGTCGTAGGAAGTGGCTTTCCCGTCTCATAAGAGGGGAACATAAGGCATTCTGAGGTGACAGCTTGTTCTGCCTGCTCCGGGAGCCCGAGAGGGACCTCCAGGGGCCTCACTCCCGCGGGAGAGAGCTAACCGTGCTCAGAGCATCCGCTGAGCGCTGTAGCTCCGGAGGAGCCACCTTGCCTGAGCTCTCTTTAGTCTCGTCCCATGCGGGGGTTTGGAGTGCTCCTGTACCTTTTCCTCTCTGCTCAAAGCCTGGCCCTTCGAAAGTGGGAGGAGGAGCAGAGCCGAGAATGGAAAGTGACTGCTAAGCCCCTGGCAATACCGTCCCCACCTGCAGGCCACAGAGGGCAGCCATCCACATGCTACGGAGAGTGAGGTCTGCCCTCGCAATGATTAAAAGGTATGAAATACTGTAAGCACTTAAAAAGTTATCGAGAACACAGTCGATACTCCCCCTAGCTCTGCCAGATTCAAACACTAAGGCACACTTGCCTCAGACCTTAGCAACGGTGGCCCCTATGTGTTGGGGGGATTGGTTCTAGGTTTCCCCTCACCCGTGGTATCAGAATCTGTGCCTGCTTGTGAGCCTGTATAAAACGGCCTACTATTTGCATAGGACCTATGCATATCCTCTTGTATACCTTAAATCACCTCCGCATTGCGCACCTTGCCTAATATGGTGTGAATAGTGAGACTCTATTGTTGAGAGAATGACAAGAAAAGTCTCACATGTTCAGAACAGACAGTTTTTTTCAGATATTTTCTACCCATAGTTGGTTGACTCTGTGGATGTGGAACTCGTGGATACAAAGGACTGATGTCTAACAGTACAGACCCTGTTGAGGCTCCCTGAGGACCACTGCTACCCCAGAGTAACGTGTGTGTGTGTGTGTGTGTGTGTGTGTGTGTGTTGGGAGGACCTGGGAACTAAACCCAAGGGCATTCTACCTCTGAGCTATACCCCCAGCCCTTTTTAAAAATACTTTTAGGTTAAAATGGTCTAAGTTGCTGAAGGTCTGGCTGAGTTGCTGGCTGGGGCTGGCCTTGAACCTGGGATCTTCCAGCCTCAGCTTCCCAGGTACTGGGATTACAGACACATGCCACCACGCCCAGCAAGTAACCACTACTGTTATTCATTAATAAATAAATAGTATTTTCTTCCCATTGTGTAACTTTAAATCCATATGAAAAGGCCGGGCCTGGTGGCGCACTCTTGCATTCCCACATCTGGGAGGCTGAAATAGGAGGATCGCGCAGGTTTGAAGCCAGCCTCAGCTACTTAGTGAGGCCCTTTGCAACTCGGTGAGACCCTGTTTCAAATTGAAGAGTAAAAAATAGGGCTGGGAGTGCAGCTTGGAGGTAGAATGCCCCTGGGTTCCATCCCCAGTACCGCAAAAAATAGGTAAATAAATAAAAATAAATCCATATGAAAAATGTATGGGTATCTACAACACTGCAGATGCTGGGCTTCCTGCACGTCTCTACTATGCAGGGGCAGGAGCCTCTCGGCTAGGCGGCTGCAGCGCCCACAGGTGCCGAGGGTCTTCACCCCCACATGGAGCATGGGCGTTCCCACAGCTTCGCACCCGCACACTTCAGCACGTTTGCCAGTCTGCCGACTGTGAAACAGCATCTCACTGCTGGTTTAATCTGCCTTCCCTGATAACTCATAGGACCAAACATTTTTGTCTAGCCTTTTGTCCACTGGGTTGTCTTTTCTGGAAAGTGATGGACATGTGTTCGTTATAGTTACCCCTTTATATTTCTTATTTTAACCCAGCAAAAACAGTCAAATAAACAACCCTACCTTTAGCTGCTGGAATCATAAGGGTTAGTTTCCAGTGTAAATATTTGTAAGTATATACATTTAGGTAAGTATTTTTCAAACTGGTGTCCATGCACCATACCTATCATACAGATCATGCGTATGGTTCTGGGGATGGAATCCAGGGCACATACATCATTTAAACTGCTACATATTATATGCATATACCAAAATGAGTCATAAAATTTATTGAAATGAGTCATTCTTTAAAACATGAAAAAGACAGCCGGGCGTGGTGGTACATGCTTATAATCCCAGCATCTGGGAGGCTGAGACAGGAGGATGGCGATTTGCAGACAGCCTCAGCTACTTAGCGAGGCCCTTTGCAACTCAGTGAGACCCTGTTTCAAAATGAAGAATAAAAAATGGGGTTGGAGGGGTAGCTCGGAGGTAGAATGTCCCTGGGTTCCAACCCTAGTACCGAAAAATAAATAAAATAACAGAAAATACTGGTATATATTGTACATTTACTGAATGAAACTTTCAAGCATAAATGTTTATGAGTTGTGATGTCAAAAATATTGCTAATTTAGAGCCGTGGTCAAATTTGGGGAGCTATCATCCCAGCTGGCCTCCTTGGCTCCCTTTTTCTCTTTTCTGAGTGGTCCCAGAGGCCACTGCCAAAACAATCTGCCTAAGTCATTGCTTTTCCCATGCCGCTTCCCTGCTCCAGAGCCCTCGGTTTCCAAAAGGCCAGGCTCAATTTCAACCCCTCAGCAGGGCACTGAAGGCACAACACGTGTGGCCCCAAGCTGGAGTGCCAACTCCCACCCAAGAAGCCTCTGCCCACCCTTGCTTACAGCAGCCAGCCTCGCCCCCGACTGTCTGCCTCAAATCCTCTCCGTGTGCTCCTTTCCCACTCCCCCCGCCAAGCCATTCTCCTAACCTGCGCCCCTCTGGCGGCCCACAGTAACCGTGTGCGCTTGCTAAGTCAAAGTTCAGTTAAAATGACATCTCCCACTTGATAATGCCATGCTGACATTTAGTGATCAGCTGACTTTTTTTTGCATCTGTAACACTCTGGAGACACTGTTTGGAGACAGGGATTGACTCTTAGTCTTCCAAATGCCCCCTCCCAACAATGTGTATACTATGAATGTTTAATAAGCACTAAACCAACAAATATTTACTGAATAGCACCTATGTGCAACACACCATGCAGATGTTCCTCAGTTTACAATGGGCTAATAGCCCAATAAACCCATCCTAAGTTAAAACAATCTTAATTGGCCAATGCATTCAACACACCTAACCTCCTGAACATCCTAGCAGCAACAGAGCACCCTGTTTTTTATTTTTATTATTATTTTTAACCCTTGGAATCACACAGTTGTTCGCACAGTGGAAGCTACAGAATGAGCCACATTTTTTTTTTTTTTTTTTTTTGGCGGTACTGGAAAAGAAATCCGAGGGGGGGAATATTCTACCTCCAAGTGACACCCCAAGCCCTACTTTTATTTTTTTTATTTTTGCATGCAGGTCTGGGGATGGAACCCAGGGGCATTCAACTTCCAAGCTACACTCTCTGCCCTATTTTTTATTCTTTATTTTGAAACAGGGTCTCACTAAGTTGCAGAGGGCCTCACTAACTAAGTAGCTGGGGCTGTCCGCGAACTGCGATCCTCTAGTCTCAGCCTCCCGAATGCTAGAATTACAAGCATTCGCCACCATGCCCGGCTCTATTTCTTATTCTTTATTTTGAAACAGGGTCTTACTGATTTTCAGAGGGCCTCACTAACTAAGTAGCTGAGGCTGTCCTAACTAAGTAGCTGAGGCTGTCCGTGAACTACGATCCTCCTGTCTCAGCCTCCCAAGTGCTGGGATTACAAGCGTGCACCGCCACGCCCAGCTCAAGTCACAAAGTTTAAGAGGAAAACAAGACCCTATAAAGTCAAGAAGGATCCTATCTGCAGACAGTCTCCATTTGCCATTTGAGTGTCAGAGTGTCCACTGGGATTGTCCATCCCATATTATAGACGAAGAAAACAAGACAAAGTTTGACCGTCACACTGTGAGCCACTGGGCCAGAAACTGAACGCAGTACTTTACCTGCTGGTTAAGCTTACTGTACTGCCTAATTTCCTTCCTCCTCAAACTACTAGAGCTCTAGGTCTGGGAAGGTTTCCAGTAGCATTCCTTTTTTCTTGTCACAAGATAATCGAGGTGTATGGTTCCAGGGAGGGCTACAATTTCTGGACACGGTTGTTAGATTAAGTCATTATTATCATCATTATTTTTGTGGTACTGAGGATTGATCTCACAGGCATCCCACTTCTGAACTACACTCCCAGCCCTTTTTTGTTTTTTGCTTTGAAACAAGGCCTTGCTAAGTTGCTAAGAATCTCCCTATGTTGCTGAGGCTGTCCTTGAGCCTATGATCCTTCTGTCTCAGTCTCCCAAGCCCTGGGATTACAGGCACAGGAGTCCCACAAGTGAAGCAGTGATCTGAGATGCAAATACCGAATGCTGTCTTCCTAGTAAGACAGTTCGCTGGGTTACCTTGCTGAAAGGCAAATGAGTGGACAGTGCAGGAAGGCAGCAGGTACTCCCTAAATAAACGGGGTGGGCGGGCTGCCTGCACAGAGGAAGTAGAGAACAAAGGACCCTCACTCATTCTGCAAAGTCCACAGTGTAAAAAGGGCATCAACATTGGATATTTCTCACTGTGACATTTTGAAAGCCCAGCCTAGCCCAGAACAATGGTTACCCTTTGGGGACCATGGGCCATGTGCCCCTAGGCCTTATTTAACCATGACTGGCAAAGCCCATGTACTTGGTGAACTTGACCTTGGGCATCAGCCTCCCAGGATGGCTCTACGTCACTCCTGGTCTCTTCCCCTATTCAGAATTCCAGTCTAGGATGAATGGACGGATTCATTCTGGGAGCAGGAAAACTGCTATGGAGTGAATCAGAAGCACCCAGCCCTGGTCCCCTTGCCAGCCATTGAGCTAGGAACTGAGTGTGATTGTGTGCCCAGGAGCCGGTGCTGGTCCCCTCTCATGGAGAGAGGGTCAGGGTCCACGCAAGAGATGACGTGGATGCTTTCTAAGGAGGAAGAGAAAGGAATCCCAGCCTTGAGGGACAAAGCCACCCTTTTGGTTGTGACCCTCAGTCCAAGGAGGTACCAAATTGTGCATGCACTGGTAAATTAGTTCTACTTCATAAAATCTTAGCTAAACAGCTGCTGACTCCAATCCTCTCCAACTTGGTGGACTTTAGGAAACGGGTTGCTAGTTTTTCAGAAAAGAAACTCTGCAACACAGGTGAAAACAACTTGCCTCGGATCACCCAGAGATACTTTCTGTAGTCTCCATTCTACCTTTCTCCCAATTAACAGAGAAAAAGTGTATTCAGGTTTGTTTTTTTTTTTTTTTTTTAGTGGTACTAGGGGTGGAACTCAGGGGCTTTTCTACCTCTGGGCTATACTCCCAGACCTATTTTATACTTTATTTGGAAACAGGGTCTCACTAAGTTGCTGAGAGCCTCATTAAGTAGCTGAGGCTGGCTTCAAACCTGTGCAATACTCCTGTCCCTGCCTCCCAAGTGCGGGGATTACAGTGTGCACCACCACGCCTAGTGGATTCAGTTTTTAAAATTGTTAAGTGTCAATCTAAACAAAATAAGGCACCTACACTTTCTGTTTCTTACAAAAAAAAAAAAAAACAGGCAAGAGAATGCTAAAAATTCAAGACATAGAAGACAGAGAACATATAGTTCACAGGGCTGGGAGGCCCAGAATGACATTGAAAGGAAGTAATTTCTCTAGGAAATGGAATGGAAGATGCCACTTTGTCCATCACTCGCTAGGTTATTACAAGATGGGAGAATTAGCTTTTTAGGGCTCCGGCCCACTGCTGGCCTCTTAAAACAAAACGCAGAGTGAAAAGGAGCAGCCCCTGCTGGGGCTTATTAGGGTATTGCTCTAGGCTTCCCTTCAAACGCGTGCAGACGTCTAACATTTGCCCATCAATCAATCCTGATCTATGAAGCAGGTGGGGGAAGGAGTGGAAATGGTCTGGTTCTGCATTAGAGAGCATCCTTGACACTGACTGAGATCAGCTGCTGTGGCCAGGGCTGTCAAGGCTGATGGCCAAATGTTAGCTTGCAAAAGCCTTCCTTAGCCGGGCGTGGTGGTGCACGCTTGTAATCTTAGTACTTGGGGGGGGCCGAGACAGGAGGATTGCAGGTTCGAGGCCGGCCTTAGCAACTTGTGAGGCTCTGCAACTTAGTGAGACTCCATTTCCAAAAAAAAAAAAAAAAAAAGAAGAAGAAGAAAAGAGGGCTGGGGTGTAGCTCAGAGGTAGAATGTCCCTGGATTCCATCCCCAGTAACACACACACACACACACAAAAGCCTTCCTTAAGGATACCCTACTATTTTCATTCATTCATAATTGATTATTGCATACTTAATTTGCATAGGCAAACAGGCTAAAGGACAAAATGGCAAATACAATTCCTACATTAATGTACCTTGGGTTCTAAAAGGACTGACTCATTTTGGGCACATCTGAGGGTAATTTACTCATACAAGTTTCTTATCCTTGTATGAGTTGCTTATCCAAGTTGCAGATCCTTGGGTCTGATGGTAACTTAGGGTTCTTGACACCAGCAGCTTCTAAAGAAGCCCCTGGAAGACAGGCAAGCCAGGGTTCTCTCCTGTGAACATAAATAATTCAGAGTAACAAAGAAGGAATGCCTTTGGGGCAAACTGAATCTTAAAAAACGAATCGTCCATTAAATATTAGAAAGTTTCTACCATGAGCCAAATACCACATAACTGCAGAAGCAACTTCAGTTGTGACTCAACTTCTCTGAGACTCCTCATTGGCTTCTTTTCTCATGGTTTGAGAGTTCTCATAAGGTTTAAGACTAATTATGCTTATTTTAGAAGGAGTAGTGGGGTTATGGCCTGGGAACTAAAACTAGTCCAATCCCACATCTGGGGGATGTAATTCTGGTCCATTCCATAGGAGATGGAAGTTCTCTTTTGAAGAGTGCTAAGCGGTGCAAAGGCCAGTTATCTAAAAGCAAGTGGTTTTTGATCACTGAACTGGTTCCAGACCTCCAAAGCGAGGGCCACAGCCCTGGGGCGGATAGGCGGGGTGGAGCGTTGCCCTCCCGGCAGAGAAGAGAAGACGTCTGTTTCACCTCAAAGGATACTCAAAAAAGGAGGGAACAAGGAAGTCCCTCGCTTCAAGAAGCTGAGGAAAGGCTCGACTCCTTGGAAGAGAGTGTTAAGCAGGAGGATCAGGCGCGGGATCCTCTACCCGTCTCCCCGGGGGTCCGGCCGAGAGATGGCGACGCCGGAAAATCCCAAAGAAAAGCCCCCTGATGAACGACCCTGGAGCAGGGGCGGTCGGCCCTGCTCTGGGGCGAGGGGTCGGCGCAGGAAGGGCGGGCTCTGGACTCCGAAGTAAACACAGGGGCCAGGCGCACCGCGGGCCTGGGGCTCCAGAGGTCCCCAGCCGCAAGGGTCTCACTCACCAGCTCATGGTCCCGAACCCGCGTCGGCTGCTGGGGTCCTCCGCCGCAACTCCCACTGGGATCACTTCCGGATTCAGCCAGTCTCCAGGAAGTGACGCAGGGACCGCCCCCTATGCCCGGAAGAGGCGGGCGGGCGGGCGGGGCCCGCGCGTTAACCCTTTGGCCGCCGCTTGGTGGACACGGAGTCTCCCTTGCTGGCGACCAGCACGTCCAGGTTAGGGCTACAAAGCCCCGCCCGCAACGGAGGTGGGAGGACCTCTGGGCGGCGTCTTCAGGCCCTTAATGGGCTTATCTAGTCTTTGTGCTTGTCGCAAGATCTCCAGAGATGGGGGCAGCAGTGTCGAGGGAGACCCTTGGAGACCCCTGTGCAAGGGATACTTATGCCATGTGCGCTTTAGTATTTGCATTACCTGTAACATCAAACAAACGGGTCTTTCCCTCCTTCAAGATGGGCCACGGCTCAGATATAAACAAACACGTGCTTTTCAGGCTGAAATCTTCTGTGAACCTACTTAACAAAAGACACTAGGGTTGCTCCTTGGCTTCTAGCCGTCTCCGTGTGGTTTCCTCTATAGATCTCAGTGATGTGAGTGGTCTCACTCTTTCTATTCCTTCATTTAATGAATATCAGACGAGCTCCCACAAAGTGCCAGGTACTACATGAACACTGAGAATACACCCTTGCAAAAGAGGCATTGATCCTGCGCTCATGATCTCCCAGAGCTACTTTCCTGCAGTGAGAGGTAAATAAGCTATTATAATAATAACACAGGATAGGACCTAGCAAGGTGCTGAGGCGGCCTGTGAGGGAGGCCCTACGCTGCATTTAGAAATTTGCAAGGCTTCCAGGAGGAGCCCATGTAAAAGAAGTCAAGTCCTGAAAGTGGAATCAGGCCAAGTAAATCTGAGATGAGGGGTGAGGAGGGCCCAGGCAGAAGAAAAGTACCTTGGCTAAGAAGAGAACTGAGGCCCAGGCGAGCAACTGACTTGCTTCTGGTCTCCCAAAGTCAGAATTCAAGGCCTCAATCCCTCATAAGTTGCCTGGTGTTCAGGACTGAGCTGTCCTCCTCAAGCCAAGTAGCTTCCTGATTTAGGAGAGAGAAAAGCGGGGCGAGAGGTCCATGATGGGCTCCCTAAAGACCTTCTCTCTGGGACGTCTCCTTATCCAAATGAACCTCAAGTGTTTCAGGAGCTTCCGAGGGAGCAGCTGAGCCAATGACCTAGGATGTATGATTTGTTCTGACCTCCTCCATAGACGCCTCCACCAGCGGGGCAGGGGGACTTAGAGTGTAGGCCATAGGATGTGGCCTGCCATTTGTGTTTTCTGTTTCCAGTCATTGGGGTCTACAGTTTGACGCAAAAGGGTTTTCCAATGGAAGGGTGATCCCCAAACACATCACCCGATCACATTCATGCCATGCTATTCTTAAGGAAGCAGGCCAATATGAGTACCAAAAAAAAAAAAAAAAAACCAGCCTGGGAGATAAAGGAAATCTCCAAGGGGCAGCTGGGCAGGGAGAATGGGTGAAGGAAGGGCCAGTCTTTGCTGTTTTTCAGAGGGTGTGATGGATGGGAGGAGGTGCTGTTTGTTTCAGAGTCTCCTGGCATCTCAGCACCTGTGGATGGCTCTCCCACCTACTTCCTTCCTTCTCTCTATGCTTGTCTTCCTCGGGTACTATCCACAGTGATTAATAAATCCAAAAGTACCAGCCTGGGCCACTGCTGTATGCCAAGGGAAGTCTGTTTCAAGGCTCGGGGTTGGGGTAGCAGACACATCCTATAGGATGAGAATGGATGAGTCTGGAGTAAGACTCTGGAGGAACCCAGGGCTTCTGTTCCATCTTTGACGCCATCTTTGGCAGATCTCAGACAAGTCACATACCTTCTCCTGGCTTTGGTCCCCAAATCTGTAAGATGAACAGATAGATAACTGCCCACCATCATTCACAGTCAAGTTCCAAGTCCACCCTCACGTTGACTTGAAAGGCTCTTGGGAAGGAGATGAACAGAGGAGGCATCCTGGACAGAGGTGGGTGCCGAGCAGAGAAGTAAGCAGATCTGAGCAACTGGTGATGTCTGGGGAGAAAGCTAAATCTGAATCTCCTGAGAGGGAAGCCTGAAGCCCAACTGGAGTTGGGCTGTTCAATACTCAGCTCAAACCTTTAACATAGTCAGCAAGACCATTGAGGTCACTGGGTAGAATGCTGGCTTACCAGGGCTCGTCTGGAAAGTACCTTCCCTGAGCTGAACCTGGCCTCTCCACCCATGGTCCATTCGCTCAGCTCAAGGAGGGCTAAGGCCGTCCTGTGTACCCACAAGCCTGTTGTGCAGGGCCAGCCGTGTGGTGTCACCCTGGTCCCTGGGGAGCTGAGCGCAGGGACACACGTACCTCCCAATGTTGTGAGAGGCCACGAGCTATGGCTTTCATTTTTATAAACAAAGGACAAAACAGCACAAGTGGATCCTGCCCTTGCAGGGGAGGGCTGGAAATGGAGCAAAGGGGGTTTGTACATGGATGCTGAGAGCAGAAGAGCTTTGGGTGGAGGTGACTATCCTAGTTTCAGGCTTGGTAAATACTGCTTCTTACCCAGAAGCCTGAGCCTGAAATTCAAAGTGTGTTCAGATGGCAGAGGTCTACTTGAGGGACAAAACCTCAGAAGACCGGCTCTGCCATCAGCTTCCTGACCTCTCCCGGGAGTTTTTAAGTCAGAATCTCATGGGCAGGGGCTCCTCGTGGATCCTTGTCACACTCTCTCTTAGCCTTTCCCATTCAGAAGTCTAGGGCTGGCCCTGACCCTTTGACTATGTGGGCTTCTAATCAGCAAAGAGCATGGACCCTTGGAACCTGGACCTGGGCCACTAGGGGCTTCATCAGCACATCAGGCTAAAGCTAAGGAACCAAGTGGGAGCATTGCCGGGCTGGGCTCTTTGCAGTGCTGAAGGCCTTGGTGCCTCCAAGAGGCTCCCAGAGCAGATTAAGACACAGCCCTCAGGTTTCTCCGTGGGTCCCTTGCTCTGTAACTGTTCAGCTGGACACCTCTGAATCAGTTCCCTGGGAGCAAGAGGCCAAGGACATGGGAGGAAGAGCAAACGTATCAGAAGACAAAGATAGCAGGGCGAGGGTTTCCAGGGGTGGGAAGCCCATGTTGATTGCTCAAAAGGCAGAGTGAAGTGATACGTCACAAATCAGGCTGGCAAGCAGCAATCAGGGCCAGGAACACCAGTCTGGACCCTAGCTCTGTCTCCAGTTGGCTTGAGGGAATCTGTTTCTTTCTCTGGGTTTTGTCTTCCTTGATCACAACATGAAGGATCCTGGTTAGATCTGGGATGGCAAATGGTGTTCATGCCATGTGCCAATCCAGATCATGCATTATGGACTGCTTAGAGTGTTGTGTTGAGGATTCTTGGGCATCTGGCATCGGTGGGGAAGTTCTGGGATTGATTAGTAATGTCTGCCTTGGATCCGTAGGGAAGATGTGATGGTATATGTGCCACTTGATTATTTTGTCATTTAGGTATGCATTGATAATGGAACATGTGTGACATGCCAGGTACTAAGTGGTCCATCTTTAACCCTTACAACCCTATGAAACAGATACTATTATCATTTTGCAGATTCAAGGGCTGAAGCATAGCCTTACCGTGATAAAGTAGAATTTCAACCTGGACGACCTGGTTCTGACCCCTATGCTTCTCGCCACTAGGTAAACCACCTCTCCTCTCTGATTCCTGAGATTTCTACCTCCTCTGACAATCGATGGTTCTGTGAAGGCAGAGAGCAGAGGGAGCCAGAAGTAGCACCAATACCGAGTGACGTGGCCAGTGGCTGGGGAGAGCCAGCACATGACCAGGCACCTAGCAGGGAACCAGCCGATGCTGGGCCTCACCCCAGGAGCTGTTATATGCTTCCTCCCCTTCAGAAAGCCGGGACCAGCAGATGGCAGCACCTGGCAGGGTGAGTGTAGAGGGCATCTCCTGACTTGGCATGGAAGTCCTGCAGGGATCAGCCAGCCCAGAAGTCAGGGAAAGCAAGAACAAATGAGGGTGTGGAGGAAGGACAGCCAAGGGCCCAGAGGAGGAGGGCCCAGACCTCAGGCCTGCAGGAAGCCGCCGTGACCAGTGCTTCGGTGGCACCAGCAGTGGAGCCTCTCAGCTTGCATTTCATGGTGCCTGCTGTGGGTTTTTTTTTTTTTTTCCCTCCACTCTGGGAGAATGACTAACTTTAAGGACTAAAAAAAAAAGTGTTTTGATTACACTGCCTTTTTACCAACTGGGAGCATTAGTCACCATGGATTGCTGCAGATAACGGGGAAGGCAAGCAACGTCCCCCTCCTCCCCCTCCTTCTCTCCGATTAGCTCACAGGCCCAGGGAGGAGACGAGTGTGAGAGAGTGTACCCGAGAGGGAAAACAGCACCCCCCACCATGTATTATCCAGGCATCTGGCCAAGGGCTGCCGGGGGTGCTGGGTTGGCACTGGGTGGTCCCCCTACAGCCTGCTCTGAGGTAGGCCCAGACCCTAGGTAGGAGGTTCTCGCTGGTCACAACTGGCAGAAGGACCACTGAACCAAGACCCCGGGGTCTGAGATGGCTCTAGGTGGCCTGTTCCCCCAGGTAGGCCCAGGGTATCTCAAGAAAGGGGAAATAGGGGGAAGTCATTAAAGATGAGGTTCCTGAGGTGGACCCACAATGGCTGTGATGTGGCACTGGTGCACGGTGTGGCTGACAATGGCTGCCTCAGTCCCACCGGCCAGCAAGGTCAAGATGGTGTCCATGTCCTGCTCCGTGTTCAGCATCCTCCCTTCCTCTCCAACTCCAAAGGGCAGCATCCAATATGTTGGGCTGGATTTCTTGTCCATAGCCGCCATTTTGCCCCCCCCTTGGTGCCATGGGGCTAGAGGGCTAGAGGTGCTCTTCTAGGCTGGCCTGTTGGCCCCAGCATACCAGTCTGGACCTTGTGGAGGACCCCGAATCGGGGAGGAAAGGAGCTGAGCTGCTTCAGGGCCAGGTTGACCCTTTGAGTTCTGGCATTTCGGGCCCGCCCTTCAGCCCATTCGCCCCTCAATACCACTTCACTCTGGAAAGAAGATGTTCATCCGAGTGACCTTTCAGGTGGCAGGGCTGGGGATATTTATGTGAAAAGTTTTAATCATCAGGACAAAGAACTTTTTACTCTAGCAGCAAAGAAATAGAAACAGTGCTTACTTGGTGCCACCTTAGAGCAAATGAGGTTGAAAGCTAATGGGGAGTGGTTCTCCTGGTGGGATGAGGCCTG
The DNA here is from genome assembly GCF_963383645.1 of Muscardinus avellanarius. NCBI lineage: Eukaryota > Metazoa > Chordata > Mammalia > Rodentia > Gliridae > Muscardinus > Muscardinus avellanarius. The sequence goes on along the minus strand of NC_137800.1, from coordinate 12,867,972 downwards.
TGAGATGTGCCCTGAGCCCAGACCATCATTGCTACAGAGTGTCCGGGCCCTGGGGCTTTGTGTGGCTTGTCCCCTAACCCTGGAATCTCGTGCCTTCCTATGCATCTTACAGCTGGCATGTGGCTGCTCCCACCCCCACCCTCTACCCAGTGCAGTTCCCAGTCATCATAACTACCACTGTGGGGTTGGTCCAGAGTGAAGCATTTTACATCTCTTAGATAATGTATGCTTTACAACAACATGGCGGGGACTCCTCTGATTATGGATGGAGCCAAAAATGCTCCATCTTTTTTGCGGATGAGAAAACTGAGACTGAATTATTGACAAAGCCATAGACTTGGCCATGAGAAGGACAGGCATTTAACCCAGGCTGCCTAAACTGCCTTGGAGTAGAAGAGAAAGTAGCAAAAGATAGCAGGGATACCCTTGGCTGGCATTTATGGAAGATTCTGTCTCTTGGGTCATGGCATTAACCCCTATCACCTCCCCGAAGAAGGATAATGAGACTTGCTGGGTTGGAGGTTGAGTTAAAGTCCCCCCCCCCTTTTTTTTGGTACTAGAGATTGAATGCAGGGGCATTCTACCTCTGAACTACACCCCCGGCCCTGTTTTTTTATACTTTATTTTGAAACAGGGCCTCACTAAGTTGCAGAGGGCCTCACTAAGTAGCTGAGGCTGGCTATGAACCTGAAATCCTCCTGTCTCAGCCTCTCATGTACTGGCATTACAAGCATGCGCCACCATGCCTGGCTCCAAAGTCCCTCTTGCTGGGTGGCTTCACCCCCTTGCAGCTTGTAGTTGGTGGGTATCCCCCTGGTATGGAAGTAGTAAGGAGGGGTATGGCTTGGGAAGATGGTGGAGGAGCAGGGTGGCCTTGGGACTTTGTCCCCAGGCTGGGATAGCTGTCTAGTTTCACCATAGAGTGTCCCAGGTAAGCACAGCTCCCAGGAACATGTGGATTTCCTAGGGAATCCTTGCATATCCCCTGCATGGCAAGTAGACCAGGATGTGGGCAAGACTGCCCTAGCCTGACCTTGCTCCAGGCCTGGCTGCCCGGTGTCCGCCCCCTGCTGCTGTGGCCGAGACAGCCCCCAGACACCGGCAGGACAGGTGGCAATTATCCCCGGGCACTGATTACACCACAGGGCCTGTGGTGCCCCAAATAGCCCAGCAGCCCAGCCTGGTACGGGGAGTGGGGGAGAAGAAGGGTCCTGCTTGGAAAGAAGGGGCAGGACTGAGAAACACAGGGCGTGGATGAGTCCAGAAGGGCTGCGGGGGTGGGGGAGGATTTCAGGCTAAGGCCTCTGCCTTTTGGGCAGTCCACCATGCTCAAAGGGGTAAGGTCTGGCCACAGCAGCCTGGCTGAAAGCAACTGGATGGGGCACATGCCACTCAATCAGGTCACATGAGAAGGTGGTACCCAGCATGAGAGGCAGGTGAGAGGGTCTCAGTGCCACAGAGGAGGAGCCAGTGGTGCTACTGAGGCCAAGCTGGCTGCCCTCCTCCAGCCCCAGCTGCTGAGCCTCTGGGCTGATCGGGAAGGAGTCCCCATAGAAGTCTTATAGCAGGGAGGAAGAATGGCCAGGGTAAGGGGGATGCTAGGGACACCAGCGCCCTGCCCAGGAGGGTCAGGTCAGGCCTGTCCTAAGCCTCTCTTCCAGCCTCAGCAGCCCTCGGCCTTGCCTGGGACTGCCACCCCACGCCACTGTCCAGATCCAGGGCTCTCCCTCAGGGACATCTTCAACCAGACCCAGGGCCAGAACTTTGGGACAGAGCACCTTGTGAAAGGACTATCCTCAGGGAGGCCTGGCTTGTCATCCCTTCACTCCTAACTACTTTTCCCTCTGCTAACACCTGCTTGTCTCTGGACCTCAGTTTCCCTGAGATGTCAGAGAGGACCAGAGTCCTGCCCGGTGAGCACCCCCCATAGCCAGGGAGGGAGGGAAATCCCAATTAGGGTTCAGTGCACTGGGTTGAGGGGTGGCGTGAGGTGCAGGTTCCTTTGGGATGGACTTACCCGCTGGCACCCTGAAGCATCTTTTGAGGCCCGCTTCTCCAAATGGTGTGGGGAAGGGGCGTTGGAAGAAACAACAAAAAAAAAGAAATAAAAAAGAAATGAGAGACCCCCTCTTTCCCATTATGCACCCCATTTTCTTTTCTGGGGACTACAGATGCCCCTGTATTGGCCTCTTTCGTTTGGAGAGTCTGCATCCATGGCAGCCTCCCCACCTGTCTGTCAAGGGAGGGGCTAAGCTGCAGCTGAGAGGAATCCAGGGCACAGGTTGTTCCAATATCTGCCGCCTTGGGGACCCAGCAGGGCAGGCACCCAGCTTCCTAGAGGTCTCTGATGGAGAGGGTGGCAGTGACCTATACTTCCAGCACTTTGGCGCCTCCCCTCTAGCAGAGGTACCCACCCGGAGGCACCGGCTCAAAAGCCACCTGTGAGATCTGGGGACCCAGGTCAGAGCAGGAGGCTGTGAGCGGCTCCCAACCACCTCTCCCAGCAGCTCTGCTAATCCAAATAAGATAGGGAAAAGGCGGTGGGAGGAAATGATAGTTTCATAGTTATTTTCAGAAAGGAAACAAAAAAAAAAAAAATGCAAACAGGAGCACACCCTGCATTTTGGTACAAAATCGAGGAGTCTCAGGAAAAAGAACCCACAGTTCTTCCTTCTTGTCCTCTCCCCAGATGCTGGGGAGGGGTGGCCTGGGCCCTGGGGGTCTCAGTCAGCTCTTCCATACAGGGAAAAAGAGGTGAGGGGCTGCAGGAGGCAGGTGTGGGAGAAGCCAGCAAAGACCCTTCCCACAAAGATGGATGGGGAAGGAGGCGCGTCTGTGTCGTGGGCCTTTGGGGGTGGAGGGAGCTGTTGGAGCTGGAGCATGGGAGGCTTGTAGAGCGCAGTGGCAGGGGTGGGATTGGTGGGCTGCGAGGGTGTGTCCTAGTGGCACAGTGCAGAGAGAGGAGAGAGGGGGAGGGAGAGCAGAAGCGCGGGTGCTCCTGGGAGAATGGAGTAGGGTTGCTGCCTCCTGCATATGTGCACAGGGCGTGTGCAAAGATGGGAGCTACAGAGCTCAGGCTGCACACTGAAGGGATTGCCCATTCTAGGATGCCGTGTGAGGGCAGAGCCTGGTTCTTATCTGGGCTACCTGGGCTTTTCTCTGAGCCCTGGGTTTCCCTCCACAGTATAGGGTGAGGTAGGGTTGGGTGGGGAAGGAAGCGGCGGCCTGAATTTCTGGGAGATTTGTCTACAGGCCTGTTTGGTGGGTGTCAATTTCACTTGCTGAGACTTCTACGGGGAAGTCTGCAAGAGACCCTGAGAATAGAGAGAAAGAGAGAGAGAGAGAGAGAGATGGAGAGAGAGGGGGGGTGGCTTGAATAATAAGAACCCAGTCAATGGAGAATCTTAAGTGCTCACGATGAGGCACTCTAAGAGCAAGAGAGAGAGAGAGAGAGAGAGAGAGAGAGAGAGAACTGGCAGAAGACCTTGGGAAATTAGCTGACCAGTCTCCTGCCTTGAGGCAGGAGACGCACTAGTAGCCCCATTTTACAGATGTGTCATGAGAGGCCCAGAGAGGTTCATTGCTGGGTCCATATGTGCATGACTAGTCAGAAAGGGAGTTGGATGAGGAGATAGGCAGGAAGCACACTCAGGTGAGCTGTTCGGTGGTCTAACTGATGATAGGGACAGTGACACAGAAAACCAAGTTAGGTTGACTATCAGGAAAGTCCTGGTCCCAGGAGGCCCATGGGCTTGGAGGCTCCCCACATGGGAAGATGAAGCCTGCTGAACCAGACCCAACCCTGGGACCTGGGAGGGTTGGAGGATGGAGGCAATGACTCAGCTCATCCGACACGGGCTTGACCTAGGGGCGGTTGGGTAACCCAGTAGACGCTGAAGCCAAGTGAGGGATGGGATAAATGGCTGATGGAGGAGATAGGGGTGCCAGGGTGTGCCGGCAGGCGTGCCAGGGCTGCTGGTTCCGAGAGCCCATTTGGGAGGAGGATAAGGAGCAGCATTCTTGGAATTTGGTGATGGGGAGAAGGACTGAGGTTCCTGGACCTTCTGAGAGGCAGAGGCTCAGATGGCGAGTTTGGGGTAAATATTTAAAATCGGAGGCTTCACTGGGCATGGCGGCACACACCTATGATCCCAGTCCCCAGAGGAAGAGACAGTAGAATTGCAGGTTCAAGGCCAGCCTCAGCAACTTGGCTGGACCTTGTTTAAAAACAAACAAACAACAACAACAACAAAAAACCAAGAGGGATCTGGGGGTGTGGCGTGGAGGTAGCATGCTCCTTGCTTCAACCCCCACCACAAAATAAATAAATAAGCCCGGCATGGTGGTGCACGCTTGTAATCCCAGCATTTGGGAAGCTGAGACAGGAGCATCGTGGTTTGTGCAAAGCCTCAGCTACTTAGTGAAGCCCTTTGCAACTCAGTGAGACCCTGTTTCAAAATAAAGAATAAAAATAGGGCTGGGGGTGTGTAGCTCGGAGGTAGAATGCCCCCGGGTTCCATCCCCAGTACTACAATAATAAATAAATACGTAATAAATGAAATAAAATAAAAATAAAAATGAAGGCCCCCCAGCTGTAGGAATTCTTAGCACGGACCCCAGGCAGGGATTCTGAGCCTTCTGGGTCCCTGATTCTCCCTTGCTAGGGCAGTGGCTCCATCTAGGAGCCAACCACCCCCTCAGGCCTTTTAGTCCATGAACAGGAGGTCCTACAGGCCACTGTGGGACATTTCTAGCGCAGGGATAGATGGGACCCCAAACCAGGGACTTTATTATATGTCAGTTTCTACAGACAGTTCAGGTAAAAGCAGAGGAATTGGGTTGAAAAGCACATTCCAAGAAACAAATACAATCTATGGGCTCAGGATAGAAGGAACTAAGGTCAGGGAATGAGAGTCCTGAGGACTCAAAGCCCCAGGAAGCCAGTGGAGCCCAAGGCAGGTGTGGAGCCAGAGAGGGCTGGTGCTTCAGACAGCAGGGAATGAGATCTTCAAGTCTGGGCCTTGTCTGGCATTGCTGAGCCCTGGCTCAGACCCCTATCAGGTGTAGGGGTATGTTGTATACAGGGCAATGGTCCTGGGACTTCTGCTCATAAGGGCTGATGGTGCTGTATAGGTCCCCTAGTAAGACAGCTAGCTTTTCTAACGGGGACTTCAAGACCCAGAGAAGGAGTCTGACTTTGCAAATGTCACGCAGCTTTGCTCGAGTGGCAGACCCAGGATGAGAAGCCAGGTCTCCTAACTCCTGTGGCAGTGGAGCCTCAAGGTACACACCTCTCGGATGATATACGTTCTCATTGGATAGAGATTTCAGTGCCCTAAGACCCAGAAGTTATAGTTTCTACAGAGGAGCAGGAATTATTCCTGAGCTTGTCACCTTTGAACCATTTGGATCATGTGTGGTTTCCTCACCTGACCTGGTGAGGATAGTCGTGGAGCTCAGCCCAGCCTCCTAGCTCCATCTAGAATGCCTTCCCAGGGTAGTCACCTGTCAAACAGAAGGCTCTTTCCCTCCCTCCCCCAACAGCCTTCTTCAGGCTTCTGGGTCAGGATAGCTCTTTTACCTAATTTTATATCCCAGCAGACTCTTTCCACAGCCTGCTGGGGTAGGTGGTCAAAGGCCAGGCAGGTGAAGACACTGGCTTCAGGTCCATCACAGGGAGAAAGGCATTGATGGGACTGAGCAACAGCTTTGGGTTTTGTTGGAGAGGCTGGAGTTCTTCAACTAGCAGCACCAAAGGGGAAGCAGGTGGTGGGCTGCGAGAGGGAAGGAAGAGGTTTGTCCATGCCTGGAGTGATGGTGGCTGACTCCAAGGACTTAGAGGAAGAGGACTCAGGGTGGGTTTTCCTCTCTCCTCAGGTCTTTTACAGAGGAGCTAGCTTCCATCCCAGAGGGAATGCTCTCCCTGGACCAAGAGAATCCAAAGATGGAGTCCTCTTCCTCATCCCTCCCCCAGCTCTGGAAAAGTCTGCCCCATAGCAAAGAGAAGCAACCACAGTGTAGCACAAGGACGTGTCATCTGGGTTGGACAACCTCACAGAAGGGTTTGGACAAGCCCCGGAGAAGGCAAGCCTTGAGAAGGCAGGGCCTTTCGGGTCACTGCTATTTCACCAAGTCAGCTGGGTGTGCTCCAGAGATGCCAAGCTATTGCATCGTTTCCTGGGGCCTGTGGCTGCTGGGATTTTCTCTTCTTCCTTTGGGAAAAAGACAAAAGAGTGGGCAGCCATACAGGCCACCAGGAGAGGGTCTTGAGGTAGCTACACTTTACCTAGAGCCTAGTGGGATAATTCATATGCCATCCCTAGCACAGCATTTGACAGGCAGGAAGTGCTCAGTATGCTAGTGTTTTTGTTATTATGGGGAATCTGGAAATGGACTTTCTGGAGCTCTCTAGGAAGTTTCTCTTCCTGCCCCACACTCCCCATCCTCCACCTCCCCACCTCCCTCCACACTCTGATTTAGGTACCATCCTATCAGGGACCACCATTATCATGACACCAGTCCCAGGGTATCAAAATTGTCTGTTTATGGGCCGGGCGTGGTGGCGCACGCTTGTAATCCCCGCGCTGGGGAGGCAGAGACAGGAGGATCGCGCAGGTTCGAAGCCAGCCATGTGTGCTGGCTTAGGAGACCCTGTTTCCAAATAAAAATGTAAAAATAGGTCTGGGAGTGTAGCCCGGAAGTAGAAGGGCTTCCAGGAACCCCAGTATCACACACAAAAAAATGTGTCTGTTTATGGGTTTTCCTCTTGGGACAAAAGATTCTCCAGGGAAAAGACTATGTTTTGTTCATTTTTGTTTGTTTGTTTGTTTGTGGTACTGGGGATGGAACCCAGGGGCCTTCTACCTCCTGGCTACACTCCCAGACCTATTTTATATTTTATTTGGAAACAGGGTCTCTTAAGCCAGCTAAGGCTGGCTTTGAACCTGTGTGATCCTCCTGTCTCAGCCTCCCAAGCGCGGGGATTTCCAGCATGAGCCACCATGCCCAGCTAATGTTTTGTTCATTTTTGAACAGTGGGGCCACCTTCCCTACCAGGTGCTAAGCACTGTACCTGGCTGAAAAAAAAGCTTTGCTGAGTTAATAGATGGATGAATGAATGAATGAAATGTGAAGACTTTCTAAGTGATGATGCTACATTGCAAGAGAAAGATGGAGACTGAGAGGACCTTTTGGAGACACATGAAATGGAAGACCAAGAACAATCAAGGAGTGGGGCAGTTTTCCCTTAGGGATGAAATTACTTAGACAAGGCTATAGAAATGAGGCTACCAGACTGAGATCTCTAAGGATCCAGAGCTCCTGGGGAAGAGTACATTGTGGATCGAGTGATTTTAGAGATCCTTTGCATGTTCAGGGTTCAGGGTATGATGAGATTATGGCTACATGGGCAGAACCTGGCCATGCACTGGCTTTGTGCCAAGGCAGGAAATATGACCATTCCAGCCACAGAGAAAGAAGACTATGCAGGGGTGACTTCTGAGAGAGGAGGCCAAGGGACATTCCACTCCTAGGCTGGTCAGTAGGAAGAATCATCCATCCTATTAGGAACTTGGCACCCAGGCAAATGTCAACAGGAAGAGGGCAGGATCTCAGACTATGGTTCTCCAAGAAGGTAATATGGCTCTCCTTGGCCAAGCTGGAGTTTAGGACTCACCTCTGACCTCTCAGACGTGAAAGTGAGGTTGAGAAGACCTCAGTCAGGTGTTACCAGGCTAGGCAATGGATAAGGGCTTTGGGTCGGGGAAGAAGAGGCAGCCCGGGGAGGGGGAGACAGGACAACAATCTGTGGTCTGGCAGCCCAGGGACATGTCAGGGATCTGCCCAGGGATTGTGGGGCCTTTCCCTGGCCGATTACCTTCAGCATTTATTGGCTTCTTTGGGGTGCATTAATTTCCTTCAGAGAGCTCCTATGTTTGGTTCCACACTGCCATTTTGGCTTCACCTAATCACTGAATTCCTTCCTCACTCTCTCCAGTCAGACATAATACCTATTTGCTTGATTCTGGTTTCTACCCCGGAGAAGGTAAGCTTTGAGAAGGCAGGGCCTTTCGGGTCACTGCTATTTCCTCAGTGCCTAGAAGAGCACTGTAGTTTTGTAGCTGGTTATTCCTCAATAAATACTTGCTAAAGACACCAAATAATAAACACCTTTCCTGGCGGCCCTCCATTGCTAGGAAGAGGATCTGAAATCTCCGCTCTGTCCTTATTAGATGCGGGAGCTTGGGCCAGTCACAGACCTTTGCAGGCTTCTGTGTCTCTATCTGAAAAGGAGTAGCTTGGGCCAGATGACCAAGGAGGTGGGACAATGGAAGAACCCCGAGGTCTACGGTTCTCTGAGAGAACACCTCTTCATCAAAGCCTTGGATGCCATTCTGTCCCCAAAGGGGGCTGGGTAAGATCAGTACCACCAGCCCTGTGGCTGGGAGCTGGCCAGAAGGTTGAGGTTAAGGATGGATGACTAAGAACCAGCCGGGAATCAAGGGAGAGGGATGGACAGAGAGGAACTGGGGCAGCTGTACTGCGTTTTATTCAAATCCCTGATAAGGATCAGGAAGCAGGCAACAGCCCAATGACACATTAATTAAGTTTACAGATGATACTGGATCAGGAAGGTGTTACATCCACCCATCTCAGTAAGAGAGAGAGGACAAAAGGACCTGGACGGGTCAGGAACCAGGCCAGGAAATGACAACAATGAACCTCAGCCGTGGCCAAGAGGGGAAAGGACCTATGCTCTCTTGGGGTGGATGGGGGAGGTGGGGAGGATCCGTGTTCAGAACACTCACCTCCAGTGGATGGTAGGGGTTGAGGGTGGTGAGGACTACATGGTCCTCTGGCTGTGTTTGTATCAGTGCACTGGTCCCCGATGGAGACAGAGCCCTGGCCCCTTTTCCTCACAGCTGTGCTTAGAGGATGGTGATGGGAGACAGGGGTATGGGACAAGGAAGATTACTACGATGGATGGAGCGCCTGCAAGGAGCCAGACCATATATCTGACCTCATTTGAACTCCACAACAGCAGTGAAAAGACAGGAGGAAACTAAGCTTCGGAAAGACTAAGAAATTGTGGACCGTCATACTGTGAAAAGGTGGCAGAGTTGAGGTCTAGATCTGGGATGGAGCCCATGGTTCCAAAGCAGGTTAAGCACCCAGGAGAAGCTGGGTGTGGTGGTGCGTACCTGACATCCCAGCACCTGGGAGGTTAAGGCAGGGAGATTGCCTATTTGAGTCCAGCCTCATCAAATTCTTAAGAAGTCCTGGAGGGTGTAGCTTAGAGGTAGAATGCCCCTGGGTTAAATCCCCTGTACCAAGAAAAAAAAAAAGTCCAGGGAAAAAATTAGAGTAGCTGCTAAGTTATCAAACTGCTTCTTATTTGATTTTGAGGGTTGAGATCTGAGTAAGGGACAAGTGCCCCAAAGTAGGATTTTCTTAGTATCCTGGGGCCCTATGGAAGCTGGAAGATTTGGGCCCTCTTTTTTTGAGATGACCTGAGTTTCTAGGCACTGGGAAAAAGAGCGAGGAGCAACAGAAGACTGTTAGGCACCTAGTCAACCTGGAGGGCCAAGATGCTAGGAGTAGAAATTACCAGAGCCCTGGTAGCCTATTGTTGAGAAGATGCCAAAGAACTTGGAGGCTGGGATCTGCTCTGGTCACTAACCTCTTTCTTCCAGAGGGGCAAGGGTGCTGATACTTTCTGAACTGGCAGGTGGCCAACCTCTGGGATGAGCCATCCCAGAGAATATAAGCCCACAGGCAAGGCTGATGAACTCAGTGGGTAACCCAAAAAGAACTCAAGTCTTAGTAAAGCAGTCTGTTTCTGGGTGGGTTGTGGTTCTACCATGAAAGGCCCAAGGCACAGATGGCTGCTGGGCCCAGGCAGGCCTGGTGGGGAAAGCCAGCTGGAAGGACTAGCCACCAGGCTTCAAGCAAGAAGACAGGCTCACACACAGAATAGCAGTGGGGTAATGAGAGGACCAGGGTAGAGTAGGAGACACCAGGAGCAGCCAGGGAGGTCTGATGTCCAGGGAAGGCAGTTCAAAGGAGGCCCAGAGAAAAGGCCTCTTTTTTATCCAGGGACCTTGGGACCAGAGCAGGATCTCAGTAAACCAGAAAAGCCACAGATCCTGACCCTGAGAGAGTGTACTGGGGGACCTCCCTGGAGGCAGGGCCGGGAAGCAGGTTGGGCAACGAAGAAACCATCTGGTGGTCTGACTCCCTCCCAGCCCAGCAGTTAGAACTTTTTTGTTGTCATTCTTGTTTGTAGCTTTGTGTGCATGTTCTGTTTGTGTTAGCTCCTTAGTAAACTTGCTCGGCAAACTTTCTTTTAGTCATTTGCATTGCTTTTTAAAGGGGAAGAAATGGAGGTTCCACCCTGATGCCTGGGACTCCCCGGTGGCCAGAAGAATAGGTGGTAGGAGAACCCCAGTTTCAGACGAGACAAACTAGCTGTGTTCGAGATGACTCTTCCTGGATAGGAAGAATCAGGACCTGGCCCTAACTTGGCCAGGCATGGACATGTCAGAGACTTTATTTCAAGTTGAGAAAACCTCATCATACCACCTCCCACCCTGGCCTCTCCCTGGTCTTGTAGAGAGCTGTGACATGACCAATCTTGAGAATAACAGAAATAGGGGTCGATGGGACCCTTCAAGCAAAAAGAACAGCGAAGCTTTGGGAAATGGGATGCTGGGAGGAGCCACTGGAGAGAGACGTCCTCCTGGCTTGAAGATGACCGATGGTGAGGACTATGAGTCCTCAGGACTGTCCAAGGGTCTTGTCTGGTCAAAGGTCTCTGAGATTTGCTCAGATCTCTCTCCCCTTTCTCTGGAGATCTCGTTCCACTTTTCATCAAGTCTAGGTTTTTCTGAAAAGAGCCCTTCCAGACAGATTTAGATTATGACTTTTTAAAAAAAACCCATGTCACTTTTAGAAAGTTATATATTTCCTCCTGCTCACTAAGATTTTGCAAGTGTGATTTCTAGTCTTTGGGACACACAGAGGCCTACTGCTTTCCTCAGGCTTATTACTCTAGAACACCAGGGAAGCTCATCAGGAAGAAGTAGCTCATAACCCCTTTATATATGGCCGGCAAATCCTGGACGAGCAAACGAGGACAGTAACCACTGGTCACAAGCCATGATCTTTGTTCAACAGAATTCACCTTGCTATTCCTTTTTTATGTATGTGTGAAAACAGACACACCCCTGCACTCCATCTCTACCACCACCATACAAAAACATACACTTCTCCTTGCCCCTCATATAATAATATGCTTTCTGAGAATTATATTATTATATTATATATTATACATTATATGTTATTATATTATATTATTATACCCACCCTCAGTTTACCAAGTACAATCTTGCAAAAGGCCATCACTTTCAGAGTGCCACTCCCAAGGTGGTGTGTGCATGCATGCGTGTGTGTGTGTGTGTATGTGTGTGTGTGTGTGCATGCACAAGGTACCCTTTCATTCACTCCCAAATACCTCAGGGCTTGCTTAGAAGGAGATATGTCTCTAATTTTTCCATACGTTTTGCCTGATTTTGCTCCGGGGTCTATTTTCTGCAAAGCTTTCATCAATTTTTTTCCATGGAAGCCCCAAATAGGCCTTTCCTCTACTGTCTCTCTGCTTTATCCTAAAGTTTCAGGGTTGAGTCTCCTTTCCCCATATTTTCAAAACCCAGGCAGGTCGGGTAGCTGGTGTGATGCTATCGGAGGGAGCCTTATCTATCTACAAAGTGTGAATCAGTGATTACACCACACAGGGCTGGTGCCAGCCAGGCGGACTGCCATATTGCCAAGTAACCCAGTGGTTGAACCAGGTTGGGTTGAGTAATAGTCACCAATGGGAAGTGAATTTGTTAATCAAGCAGCATAGTACACTGTTGACGAAAGTATAGCTCTGGAGCCTGATTTGATTGGAGAAGGTGCAGGTGGGGCGGGATGCTAACTATGAAGACACCCAGTGATACTATCTTCAGCTCTGATAATTCACTTGAAAAACACAGAAATCTGGAAGGAACCATCTAATTTGGCAAAGAGCAAGATCGCAAGCTCAATCGTTAGGACATTTTAGCCATCTTGAATTTCCTTTTGTTAAAAAAAAAAAAGACTCTCATGTCTCTGTGTAAAGCTGCAGCTTGGAATTCTTAGTTTTATGAGGTGAGAGAAAGGAATTCAAGATGGCGACCGGAGACCTGGAACTGTGTGGGTGCAGGAATCAGAGATTCCATACCGCATTCTATTTATTCATCTCTCATTTCAAAAACATTCTTTTCTACAGCCACAGCCCACCTGCTCCACCCGGCTCTGGCCTCAATGTCTCAATAACTACAGCCAATTAGACATAGCACCTATGTTTCTCACTGTAATGGGCCCGCATATGGGTGGCCAGAGCAACCTCTGGCCAGGGATTTTGGGGCTGGCCTGGTTGACACCTCAGGGGCCGAGACACTAACCCCGGTTACAATCTAGTACTATATTTACATAGTCCAGTATCTAGTACCAAGCCCAGAGGGGCATCTTATGGGGAAGGCACAACAGAAAAACCTGGGGGAGTTTTCTCTAAGGTGGGCAGGAGGAAAGGGGGGGGAGTGAGGACAGTTGTCCCAAGACTGCTCTAAAACAAGTCTCACAAGTATAAAGGATCCTAACAACTACAGGAATAAGGTAAGGGAGATGCAGACATCAGAAGTTAAGGGCACGTATTTTTTCCAGATCAACAGAGAAAGCTCTGGGTTGACCAGCAAAGTCAGTTAAGGACCAGGGATGTTCTGGGGGAAGAGAGCTTGAGGAGCAGGAAAGAACTGCTTTCATGGGAGATGGAAATCATAACATGTGACCGGTTAATGCTACATAAACTTTCCCTGAGTGTGTTCTAGACTCTAACTCTCCGTTCTCCTCTGAGAACCACCCGGCCAGTCCTAAGGGCTATTTTTCAAACCAGAACCACCGTTCCCAGGTGTCAACAAGTAGCGAGGCCTAGGGGAATCCTGCTGATGTAGGATTAAGGTTGTAGAACTTTAAAATGTGATTTCTGCCCCCAGTTATCTGATCAGAAAGAGCTGCCAGTCTCTCTGGTTATCTTGCCAACCCTGAAAAGCCCCTTTCAAATCTCTGTCTTTCAGGCTTCAAAAGCTTAGGCAAGAGGAACTACTTTAGTGTGACTGTAGAGGCCCTCCAGAGTCTTGTTCAAGAGTCCCCCAAGACCATCAGATACACCTTCACAAATCAGGAGATTTATCCATTGGAAACTAGAGAGGAGGTTCTAGAAAATTCCTATTCTCAGTCTTGACTCTCAAGAATGTATCCAACCTGTTTGCCTAATCTCTCTGGCATCTCGAAACTCCCAGAAAGGCAGAAACTATTCTTCTAGAAACTCAGTAAGCACTCAAAACTGGATTGGAAACACTGAAACCCACACGAAATTCTGACCAACTTCCAGTGACACCGGGTTCCACATTTCCCGAGTTTTTCAAGTAGGAACAGCAAAAACAGGCATAGCAACCTATCAAACAAACCACCAGCCAAAAACAAAACAAGACGAAAAACAGGCCAAACCAAAACTTTATGCTATGAAAACAAGAAATAAAATAAGGAGATTTAAAAGCCGGCTGATTGTCAGCAAACACAATATATTTACTGTATTGGCATTTGCTCAGAGTGCAAATGGTACAACATGACACCATTTCAATAGTTAGATTTTTAAAAATGCTGTTTCATTAACTATATTATATTGGCATAACAATGTGACGAAGGAGCGAATGAAATGTTGGTGAAGAATTTCACCTTTTCACAATATCAAGCATTTTTTAACCTTAGTATAAGGTACTATAAATCCAAGAAATAAAAACATCCACAAAATATATTACATCTGGTTTGTCTTTTTCTAAGTACTCAACTTTGTACAAAAGTCTTTCAAAAAATATCATTCCCCGTAGGTTTTCCTGTTTAAAACCTGATTTTTTTCTCTCAGTTCACATAAGTTAGAGTGCATTTGCTTTTGTTGTTTTTTTTTTTAAAACATGCAGACATATAAAAAATCTGGATAGCACAACCTTTTGGCAACAAAGTTATTTTTCTCTTAGTTTTAGCTTAAATGTCTGAGAACAGTTTTATTAAAACAAAGGAAAACTCAGAGTTACCATGCAGTGACATGCATTTACCAGAAGGAGCAAGAAAAAAATATTAAAGGATATCTGATTCCTCCTTCCAGCTTTGAAGTGACCAAAATTTTTGTTTTTAATAATCATCACATTATAAAAAGTATTCAGCAAAATACTGTCTCTGCAAAGAAAGATTTTACCCTTCAGCTGAAAAAATATGGGCCCACCTGGCAAACTTCATCTTCTTCTCTCTCCTTCTACAAAAAGCCCAAGTACCTGGAAATTCACAATCCCCCTGTTCTTTGAGTTTCTCTCCTCTTCTATTAGAGTTATTTTAGTATTATTTATCCACCACCAAAAACGGTGCTTTTTTATTAAAAAAAAAAAAGTGGGAAACGCATAAAGTGACTTTAAAAAACAGACATTCTGTAAACTCCAGATCTTTGTTCCTTCTCTCTGGGCAGCTTACTGGCCACCGGAGAAATAACGCTAATAGGGAACAGTACATTCAGTCAAGACTGTGCTGGAAGCTGTGTCAGAGAGCACCCTTCCCTACCTCTCCACTCCAAAAGGGCCACCCTGTGCAGAAGAAGGGCTGGGCAGGACCGCGGGGAAAGAGGGGGTGCCTGAGCAGAGGTGAGGTAGGGCAGGGAGAAGGGGAGACTGGGGTATGAAAAGGACGCCTCATTCGACAGGGATCAATGCAAAAATCCCCATGTATCTCCGAGGAAAATTTGGACAGAGATATGTGTATGCATACACACATATGTATGTGTGCATATATATCCACACACACATATACACATATGTAGATATAATTTCATCAGCTAACATTTTCATAAAAATAAACCATTTAAAGCTGTATATGCCAACAAATGCTCTTTATCCCAGTGCACTGCACTGGATAATCTGTACCTTAGAGATTTGCTTTTGCTAGGAATACATATTTGTGTATGTAGATGCATGTGTGCACATACATGTACATACCCATGCATACACACACCCTATACGCATACTTAAATGCTCTCTTCTGTGTTGGTGTTGGCAGGGGGCAAAAACAACATAGCTAGCTTTCCCAGAACAGTGGGTGGGGAGGAGAAATGGGTATGGGGGAGAGAGAGAGAGCAAACAGTAGTTGGGTGGCTGGTTGAGGCCTGCCTTTCTGGGAAAAAAGATTTTGGAGACATGGGGAGAAAGAAGGGTGAGAGAGGAGTGGGGGAAAGGGCAGAGGGTGAACTCGGGAGCAGGGACTGTGGAAAGGGGGCCGAGGAATTATCTTTCCTAAAAGGCAGGCTCAGCGAACGTCCGCTCTTTCTCCCGGCTAATCAAATTGCCCTGAGGCCCGAAAGGGAAGCGCTCGGAAAAGGAGGGGTTTCTGAGGGGCCAGCCCGAAGCGGCAGAGGCAGCTTGTAAGAAGCATTTCTTGTAAGAAACATTTCGGAGCAGATGGAAGACCATCTCCCAGCCACGTGCAGGCCCCCAGAGGCTCGGGGACCCGATGTGGGGAAGAGTTTGGGGGTAGACACAGCCCGGTTCAGCTCAAGAGTCTCACACACACGCGTGCGCGCGCGCAACACACACATACACACATACACACACGCGAGCACGCACACACTCGCGCGTATCCCCGCACGCAGGCGCGCGTGCGTGCGGCGGGCAGCAAGCTCTGCGCTTCGGTGCGCTTCATACCCCTCCCCCTCTCGGGTCTTCGAGGGGGGACCGAGGGAGACACGGGGGCAACAGTGAGGTGCTTGGGTCGGGCGAGGGTGGGGTGGGCCCCGCCTTCAGTCCCCCGCGGGTCCTTGGCGCTGCCCAGCGGCCCCTGGATCAAGGCGATCCGAACTGAACAAAGCGGGCTAGACGCCACCTTCCGCCCCCACGCCTTGGCTAATGGGGGACCGCGAGAGGAAGGCGCCCGCAGCGTGGCCCCCGACCGCTGGCCGATGTGAAAAGATGGGAATGGGGGGCATCGAAGGGGTGCAAGGGGCCGCACGTCCATGGAGAGGCCAGGGCGCGGCCCCTGCGCCTCCGTGGCTGGCTTTCCCGCTGCCTTCAGGGGCGCAGCTGGGAGGCACTGGAGGGGAAAAGAGGGGACCAGGGCCCGAGCCTCAGGCGCAGGTGGTGACCACGGGGGCCAGGGACACGGGGGGCGCCGAGGACGCCGAGGGCGCGCCCCCCTTCTCCGCCTTCTTCTCCTTTTGCTTGAGGTGAATCTTGGCGTGGCGCTTGCGCTCGTCGCTGCGTGCAAACTTGCGCCCGCAGAACTCGCAGGCAAAGGGCTTCTCGCCCGTGTGCGTGCGGATGTGCGTGGTGAGGTGGTCGCTGCGGCTGAAGCTGCGCATGCAGATCCGACACTGGAAGGGCTTGTGGCCCGTGTGGATGCGCAGGTGCCGGGTCAGCTCGTCCGAGCGGCTGAAGCGGCGGTCGCAGCCCTCGGCCGGGCAGGCGTGCGGCCGCTCGTGCAGCGGGGTCTTGCTGGGCCGGTTGGGGTACTTGCGGGGTCGAATGGGCTTGAGCGTGAGCGGCGGCTGGGGCAGGCTGCCGAAGCCCGGATGGATCTGCTTGTCTTTGAACGCCTTGATGGTCTCCAGAGGGGTAATGGGGGGCGGGTTGACCCGGATGGGGTCCATGCCCTGGAAGGGCTTGTGCTCGGGAATGGAGCCCATGTCGTTGGGGTGGTGGTACAGATTGTAGTCAGGAATCATGGGAAAGAGGTTGCTGTCCAAAGCCGGCTTGGCCGATGGGTAATCCTGGGGGGAATAGGCGAGGCCCGGGTTGTTCTGGGGGTCGTGGAAAGATACAGGCTCCGAGTAGAGATCGCCGCAGTTGGAATAGGGGGGCAGCGCCGGGTACATGGCCTCCACGTCGCCCTGCGGCGGCTGCACCATGCTGGCGGTGGATGTCTGCGTGCTGAGCGCCCCAGAGGCCGGGGGCACCCCCAAGATGCCGGCACTCATGAGGCTAATAATGTTGTCCTGGCACCAGTTGGAAGGGGAGTCGAAAGCGAACTTTCCCAAGTAGGTCACGGTCTTGTTGCCGGGGGCAGGCTGGAAGGAGCCCGAGTAAGAGAGTTCCGGGTTGGGCTTCTCGTTGGCCAGACCGATGTCCATCACATTGTCTGCGGAGAGCGGAGGAGAGAGGGGAGGGGTGAGTGACGCCGAGTCGGCTCCGGGCCCCGGCGCCCAGGTCCTCGCCCAGGTGCGGAGGGTGCGGCCGGCTGGAGTGCGCAGCGCGTGGGGTAAGAGGAGCGCTGGGCCCGGCGCAAAGCGGGCGGTGCCGCGCTCCCGGGCGCAACCTGGATACAGCAAAATACTACGGATCGGGGTGTGGAGTGGCTGCGGCACACACACCGCACACGCCGCGCACACACTCACGTACCACACACACACACACGCGCGCGCGCGCGCGAGGAGCATTGTTGTTCTTTCCGAGGTGGGGCGGGCAGGTAGCTGCAGCTACAGGTAGTTTCAGACCCGGAGCGCGCCGGGCTCTGGCTCTCCAGCTCACTAGCTCGGCCTCTTCCCCCGGGCCTGTCTACTCCAGGACGCCGCGCCTCTGCCGCCCCGGCGAGGCCCCCCACGCGCGCTGCGCCCGGGTCGCGGACCCAGGGCGCTTCGACGCTTTGTCCTCGAGCTTAGGAGGGTGCCGCCCGCGAAAGGGAGCTCTCCCATCGCCTCCCCCGGCCCCAGCCACCTCCGGGTCTGAAAGAGCGTTCAGGCTCTTGCCGGAGGGGAAAAGCGAAGCCCCAGCTAGGGAGGGTGGAGGGCGGCGGAAAACCCGCCCGCGTCTCCATGGCGGGAGCGGCCGCCCTGCCCGAGCTCCCCGGTCCCGGGATCGCCCCCGGCGACAGCCCCCCCAGGCCCGCGGGTGGGCCTCCTCCCTCTCCCCGCCGTCCCCACACCCCCACGGCTTTGCTGAACGCCCCGGAAAGGCAGCGTCGCAGTACCTCTCCCACCGCGGGGACTCCACGCCGCACATGGTTCCATCCCGGGTGGGAGGCTGAGGGAGTAAGGGGGAGAGCGCGGGTGAAAAACACGCTGGCTCCTCCCGAGAAGGGGCGACGGCACCACGCCTTGAGCGCAGCCCAGGGATCGGGCCCCCTGCGTGGGGAGGGAGAACCCCGGAGCCACTGGCACCTACCTCCCTCCTCGGCGGCTGCCCCCACCCGGGAGAAGCGAAGCCTCCACTGTGGCGTCGCCAACCGAGCCTTCCCGATCGGGGAGGGCGGGAGGAGTGGGTGGGAGAAGCAACTCGCCCCCCAGAAAATTCCCAGCACGCCCCCACCTCTCCATCCATCCATCCATCCATCCATCCCTCCATCCACCGCTCCATCCACCCATCCATCCATCCATCCATCGCCAGCTCCTGCCTTCCTCCTTTCCCTCTTCCCTCTCGGTGCTCGCCGCCTCCCCGCCGCCCTTACCTGTAGCCATCTGATTATAATGGGCTACCGAGTCGCTGCTGCCGGAGAAGAGGTTGAGCGCGCTGGGAATCTCCTCGGGGTACAGATTGTCAGGCAGTTGGTTTAGCAAACTGCTCATGGTCACCGGCAGCTTCTCGGCGAGTTTGCCGGTCATAGCACTCCCGAGCTGCCGCCGCCGCCGCCGCCGCCGCCGCCGCCGCTCGCTCCTAACGCAGCTTCCAGGCAAGCGGCATCCGAAAGGCGATCCGTGTTGCAGGGGAAAAGCATGCGAGAGGGAAAGTTCGGGGGGAGGGGGGAGGGAAGAGGGGAAGGGGTGGGCCCGGGGAGGGGATCTTCTCTTTTTGGGGGGTGGGGGGAGAGGGCAAAGGGGGTAATCCTCTGGGGTGCCTCGTGGGTGCGGTGAGGCTGGGTCGTGGGGGTGGGGCGTATGCGGGGGGTGGGGTGGGGGCTGGGCGGGGGGGACCTCGGATCGAGGGGGTCGGACGCGGCCTCGGTATTGATATCACACAGACGCGCGCCCGCCGCCCCCCCCCGCCCCCCGAGCTGCCACCGCCGCCGCCGCCGCCGCCGCCGCTGCCGCTGCCGCCGCTGCCGCCGCTGTAACCACCACCAGCAGCCCCGCCGCTTCCTAGCAAGCTCGCTGCTGCCCAAAAGCTCTCAGCCAGGGAACTCCACCAGCCTATTTATCTGAGCCCCGGGAAAACTCCGTGACGTAGCTGCCCATATATGGACAGACAAAGCCCAGCCGAAGGGGCGCGACGTCACAATGGAAGCTCCTCACAATGGAACATTAGAAAGCAGGAAGCGGGCCACGGCCAACGTGCAGCGCCCGCACTGCTCGCCGCTCTTAAATAAAGAGAGAAAAAGAGACCGACAGAAGAGAAGAAGGAAAACATGTGAGGAAGGAAAGAGGGATGCCGCTGAAAGCAAAGCGGGCAGCGCGCAGCGCAGAGTCCGAAACACCAGTACCCAGCGTGTGTGTGTTTCTGCGCGCAGATTTGAGGTTTGCATTAGAGAGTGGGCTTGTTTGCAACTGGCCTCCAACAACCCCAGAAGGAAGAAACAGAAGTGAGCACACCGGTGATGTCCTTTTGGCAGTCTGAGAACTGCTGGGGAACCCGGAAGGTGTGCGCTTCCGTGGCGCCCCCCTGAGTCCAGAACCCTAGAGATTCGGACAGAAGGAATGTTTCCCTTTGGCCGGGGATTCCAGGGTTCAGTATCCTGAGAACTTTTGTGAAGACTTCATTCTGATTCGCTGTCCACACCCCCTACCCCTCCTAGGGCCCCTGACCCCACGCTGACACCCTGCCCAGCTCAGTGGCAACCGGATTAGTGGCAGCCTTTGTGGTTGCAAGGAAGACGGAGAGCCCCTGCGCATCCTGGGGTCGAGGACATGCAGCTTGGGATGTGAAAAAAGAAAAGAAAAAAAAAAAAAAAAGAGGAGCCGGGCGTGGCGGCTGACGCTTGTAATCACAGCATTTGGGAGGCTGAGACAGGGGGATGGCGGTTCGCTGACAGCCTCAGCTACTTAGCGAGGCCCTAGGCAACTCAGTGAGACTTTGTTTCAAAACTAAAAAGACTAAAATATATGGCTGGGGTGTAGCTCAGAGGTAGAATGCCCCTGGGTCCCATCTCTAGTACCGCAAAAAAAAATTAAATTAAAATTAAATTAAAAAGGAGGGGGGATGAAGTTGGGGAGGGGAGATAGAACCCATGTGCACCAAATAAATCTCCAGTAAATTCCCTAATGGTTCCAAAGCAATCCCTTTGGCCACAGGATGGCAGGAGGGCCCAGCAGGCCCGGTCACAGTCGCTGTCTACTGCTGCCTGCGAAGGGCCCGCCGAGGAGTTGCCGCAGGAGGACGCCGAACCCTCGGCACTAGCCCTCGCGGCGGCCTTCCCTAATCTCTACCTCCCCCTCGCCTTCCACGGGGTGTCCTCTCGCTGCCTGCCGGCGCCCTGCAGTCAAGGGCGGCCTGGGTGCCGACCCGGAGCGCTGTCACCTCCCCAGCGGCGGATCCCGGGGGCGGGTGATGTGTTCCCGGAGGCCTGCTCCCGAAGCTCGCGCGGCCGGGCCGCGGGCGAGGGGGAGGGGGGGCGCCCGGAGGCGCGACCCCGAGTCACACGGCTCGGCGGGGCAGGATTCTCTCCCCCGTGGCCGCGTGGGCGCGGTGAATCCCGCGTCCCCCGCTGCAGAGTCGGGGCTGGGGGACCGTGCACATCTCAGGGGGAGTGGGAGTGTTGACGAGGAGGAAGAGAGGATCCCCGGGCCTCACGCCGTGGGAGGGCCATTCGGGCCGGGGACGCGTGGGAGGAACTCCCGAGCTGCGCATCGTGGTGGGGGTGGATGACAACCTCTCTCCCCTCCCCTTCACTTTACTCGGTGGAGAGCTGAGGATGGGAGGGCCCGGCCTCCCCCGGATCTTCTCTAGTTCTGAGGAAAGGAGGGATTCCCGCCGCCCGCGAGCCCCCTCTCCGCCGCCCCCGCCGCCTCTCCCGCCAGGCTCCCCATTTCGGGGCGGGGGAGGGAGGCTCAGCGCCCCCGGGCTCTCCTCCGCCCGCGCGGCGCGGAGAGGCAGCGCTCTGCAGCGGTCCCGGGCTCCGGCCGGAATCAGGGCATGAGCGCTTCCCGCCCCCGGCTCCCTCTCTGGGGGGGCGAGCGGCCGGTCGGGGGGCGTGGGTGGCGGTGCGAGCCGGGCTGGGCGCGGGGGGGGCCCTGGCGGCTGCAGGGAGGGTCGTGGGGCGGCGGGCCAAGCCGGGAAGAGCCATACAAGGAGCGGATCCGGTGACGCGCCGGCCGCGCCCCTTCTCCTGCTCTATTTGGCTGCAGATTCCGGTCCCCGGATTTGCATATTTTGGCATCCAGTGGAAAAGGAAAGAAGAACGGAACCCGCAGCCTTTAAAGGAACCGCACAGGCTGTACCGTCACCTAGGGAGGCGGTCTGGGGGGCGTGAAAAATTAGCCAGCGGCTCTGGCCTCTGGCCGAAGACTCTGGCTGTCGAGAGGGGCGGGGAGAGGAGGCGACGGGAGAGCCGCGGGCGCGAGGATCCCAGGCCTGGCCTCGCTAGGGATGCCTTCTACTGCGCATGCACCGGGAGGCTGGGTCAGGGGGGTTTCGGTGGGCTCCCGCCCAGGGCCAGGAGAAGCAGCGAGGTGCTTAGCCTCGAGATCTGCAAAACCGAAGAATGACTGCATTGCCCATGTCTCCCCGCGCGAGGCCGACCTCAGCCTGTGGGGGTGTCGGACGGAAGTGAGAGGCCTCGGCCGCCCAGCTCAACTCCCCAAGGACCCCACAGGGCAGGCCCCACTTCCCACCTATCGGGATCTCTTCTCGGGAGGACGGAGTGAGGAGCTAGAACCTGCTGGAAGGCCCATAGGGGCTTGCACTGGCAGAGGCAGTGGGAACATTGGGAATCCTGGCAAGCTTCCAGCGCAGCCACTCCAGAGGAGGCCGGAAAACATTTGAGGCTAGATGGACTTGTTGCTGCGAGGCCACAGGCAGAGCGAGTACAGGCTGCACCAGGCTGCTCACCTGTTGGGCAAGATGGGAGCAAAGTACCTCTTCCCTGGTTCCTACGAGTTCGTCACCTAGAATGGGAGCCCTCGATGGAATTATTCATTAAAGCACAAACTTCTGAATTTCTTTCTTAATCTACTTTTTTATTTGTAAATTGAGATAACAGTAATAGTACCTAACATGCAGGAAGAACTAAATCAGATAACCCTCATATTTATGCCAAACGGCTATTATTAAATTATATTCTTCTTTACTTTGCCATGTGTCAGAAATGTCCTTTCCCCTGTGTTTCGTGGGGAGTGAGTTTAGATGATACAGCTAGTAAAAAAAACAAACAAACAAAAAAAACTTGCTATGGAACTGCATGATTATATACAAAATAGTCATACACAAAAATAAATTTTTATTATTTATGGAGAAAAGGAAATTCCTATCTGGGTGCTGGAATGGTCAAGAAATGGTCCATTCTGCAGGAGCCCAGGTGGGGATTAAGACTTCAACAACTAGTCATGACATCAGAGTACCAGGAAGTCACCCACTTGTTCTTTCATGATTTGGAGGACCCTTTCTTGGGGTGTAGCTGTGGCTCCTGGGATGGGGTGCAGGAGACTGTCTTTGCCTTTAAAATGCCATGCTGGGGAAAGCCCATCCCTCAAGCTTAGGCCCTCACTGTCTTTTTTGTGTTCAGCACCATCTGTGTCCACTGTCACCTGGCAGAGGGAGGCCGGAGTTCTGTGGCCTGAAAGACGATCACCATTGCAGAGCAGGCTGGGGTGTTTGGAGGGGCCTGCCCAAGACTAGAACTGGGGAGAGGAAAGAGGTTTTCTCCTTTTCTCCTCCCTTTCTTCCCCTGTTTCCTCTCTCTCCCTCTTTAAGAGTGGCTGAAGGTGTTTGTTTCAGTTTTATTGGCGGGCTCAGGTGAGAATGCCAAGGGCCTAATTGCCTGAACTCTAAGCTCTGAATTGCTGGGGAGCGAGTAGGCACTGGTTCAGGGCGTCCCCCCCCCCCCAGAGCTGGTGAAAGGCAGGCAGTTCCTCTGCAGGAGAGCCATGGCCGCCCAGGCCCTGGACGCTCTCTCCCACGGAATCCAGCTAACCTCAGGGAATCCAGCAAACCTAAGCAGCCGAGCTTACAGGGACTGCGATTTCTTGTGGGGAAACTGGTGTATTTGTTTCCACGAAGCATCACAGAAGAAGGAGATGTGGTCTTTGAAATCTACTGCAGAAAAGGGCAAAGTCTGTCTTTTTGGTCCTTTGGTTTATAGTCACCTCTGCCCTCTGAACTATAGTTCTACCCCACTTTTTTTTTTTTTTTTTTTTTTGCTAAACATAGCCAGTCCATCTTCCAGGAAAGTACCCCACTCCCAAACTAATTCAGCCTGTGGTGTTACTTAATGCCTTGCTCTTCTCAGAGGGTATTTGCATTTTAAGAGCAAATGCTTAGAGAAGGTAATATATAACTGCAAGAAATCAAGCTCAGTACTTAGCATGACACCTGGAGAATGATAGGTGCTCATTAAGGCTGCTGGAGTAAGAAGATCTGGTTGTGGGGCATTGAGCCCAGGGACAAGAAGTGGGAGACTGGGGGCACAGAGTGACTGGGTTGCTCAAGGCATACCAAGCGCATCAGTAGAGGGCCCACCCTGGTGAGATCGCTCCTGAGTGGCAGTTTTCTGGAGGGTCCTCAGTGTTTTTCCATTTTGGGGTGCTGCACGGGTCTCCTATGGGTGCTCTCCATAGGAGAGCCGTCGCTCAGCAGTGACGTGCCCTTGGCCAGTCCTTCCTTCGGTTTTGAAGGTCGTTGCCATTTCTTTGGTCATGACAACCAGCTTAGAAGCTAGGTAGGTTTTGCCTAGAAGGTTGCAGAAGGGAAAGTACTGCTGGCATTCCAGTGAGGCCCTGGAGGCTTCTTGGAGAGCTTGAGGCGGGTGATCTGGGTTGGTTCAGGGCTGAACATTGCCTCGGGAGCTGCAGGAGCCTCTGCTCTGCAGAGCTTCCAGGCTGTAGCCCTGATCTGATGCCTACCTGGCTCAGGCTCTGTGCACACACTTCCTTTCCTTTATTCTTTGCAACTATCCTGTGACGAGGCTTCTAGGATTGCCCCTTTAATATTCATTTTGTTTCTAAGTGAAAGATCTAAGTTGTTGGGAAGGGTCTGAGTGACTTGTCTATGGTCCCTTGGCCATGAAGTGCCTGATCTGACCTTTGAATTCACCTCAGTTGTCTCCAAAAAGGATCCTCTTGGTGGGCTGTGGTGATGCAGGCCTATAATCTCAGTATTTGGGAGACTGACAAGGGAGGATTACAGGTTTGGAGATAGCCTTGCAATTTATTGATGCCCTACGCAATTTAGTGAGACCCTGTTTTTTTTTTTTTTTTTTTTTTTTTTTTTTTTTTTTTTTTTTTTTTGGTGGTACTGGGGTTCCTGGAAGCCCTTCTACCTCCGGGCTACACTCCCAGACCTATTTTTACATTTTTATTTGGAAACAGGGTCTCCTAAGCCAGCGCGCGCGGCTAGCTTCGAACCTGCGTGATCCTCCTATCTCTGCCTCCCAAGCGCGGGGATTACAAGCGTGCGCCACCACGCCCGGCTGACCCTGTTTTAAAATAATAAGTAAAATAGGATCCCCATTATGGCTTGGTCTAGGGAAAGAAATAAGATGGTAGATGTCGGTAAAAGAATTCATTGATATAAAACCTGGGGAGAAAGCAATGCATAAAAGCAAGATTGAAAGTGACATCACAGTGTCCCTTGGGACCACACTTGGGGGCAGGGAGGGAGCCCTTACCCAGGGTAGAATAGAGAAGCACAGTATCGCCATTGCCGGGGAGGTTGGGGAAGGGCCAGGGCCTC
This sequence comes from Muscardinus avellanarius, assembly GCF_963383645.1. Taxonomy (NCBI): domain Eukaryota; kingdom Metazoa; phylum Chordata; class Mammalia; order Rodentia; family Gliridae; genus Muscardinus; species Muscardinus avellanarius. The sequence goes on along the minus strand of NC_137800.1, from coordinate 12,843,046 downwards.
TCAGAAGGTGTAAGGGACCTCTAAGCGCAGGCCTCACTCTGCTAGGCTGTCTCAAATGTTGCATGACACTCACCAAGCCAATCACATACTTCCATTTTAAATAACTATTTGTGTCCAAATTTAAACGAAGGCATTCTAATCATGTAGAAACAGAGGGTTTTGGGTAACTTTAGGGAGAGTCTGGTGACCAAAGAAAGTCTTATGATAAAGTCACTTTTTTTTTTTTTTTGGTGGTACTAGGGATTGAACCTGGCGGTGGGGGGGGGGGGGTTGAAGAGAGTCTCGCTACTTTCTGAGACTGTCCTTGAACCTGCCGCCCTCCTGTACGGGCAGTACTTCAGCCTCTCAAGTACTGGGATTACAAGTATGTGCCACCACCCCTAGCTATTTTTTAATTTATTTCAAAACAGAGTCTATCTAAATTCTTTTTTTTTTTTCTTCAGTACTGGGGATAGAATCCAGAGGCATTCTACCTCTGAACTACACCCCCAGCCCTATTTTTTATTCTTTATTTTGAATTGGGGGTCTCACTAAGTTGTGGAGGGCCTCACTAAGTAGCTGAGGCTGGCCCCGAACTGGTCATCCTCCTGCCTCAGCCTCCCAAGTACTGGGGTTACAAGCATGTGCCACCATGCCTGGCTCTAGCTAAGTTCTTGACACTGGCCTTGAACCTGTCATCCTCCTGTCTCAGCCTCCCAAATGCCGGGATTATAAACCTGCACCACTCTGCCTGGCTGACAGTCATATTTACTGTGTGTGTGTGTGTGTGTGTGTGTGTGTGTGTGTGTGTGCATGTAGGAACACCAAAGTGAACTATCCTAGAGAAAACACCAAGATGGAAGTCCACAGAGGTGAGTTATATGCCATCGTGGTCCCCATAATGAGACTTCAGGAGCGGGCCAGGCTGGGGCTTCGAGAGAGGGAGGGCAAAGAAAGTGAGACTTGAGAAAGTGTACCCTGTGGGTAAATGTTAAGCAGCGCCCCTCCCTGGGAACCAGGAGATCTGGGTTCTGCCATAAACTTTCTGTGACTTTGGTCTGGGCCATTCTCATCTCTAGGCTTCTGGAAGGGGTTGAACTAGACAATCTACTTCTAAATTCCTTCCAGCTCCGTTAATCCTAGGGTTCCAAACCCTACTGCAAGCAGGGTTGGGAGGAGTGTGTTAGAGTGTCTGGGCAGGGCTGGGATCCACAGGGAGAAGGAGGAATGGGCCAGGGGACCAGGGCTTGTAATGATAACATTACTGGTGTCATCTCAGGGCTTCTGGGAGGGTACGTGGAGTCATGTGCTCTGAGGAGGACCTGTGGTTCCCTTGGGCCCACTGTGGGACAGCCCCTTCTCAGCTGGGAGGGGTGGTGTCTCTGCAGAAAGGATTCTCAGACGATGGGGCTTTATGGAAAGAGGAACTTTGTGATTCGAAATGAACCAGTGTTGGGGGGCAGTGGGGGAGGGAGCAGGGAAGCAAAGAGGAGAGAGAGGGAGAGAGAGAGAGAGAGAGAGAGAGAGAGAGAGAGAGAGAGAGAGAGAGAGAGAGGAGAATAAGAATGAATGAGTGAGAAGAGACTAGGAGATTAGGGCAAGTTCTCACCTCAACGCCTTGCCATACAACGTAACAGGTGCAGACTTTGCCCATGGGTAGATGCTGAATCCAAAGCCTGGCCAGCTCCTCTCCTTCGGGAGCCAGTCCCCGAGGCCTTGTCTCACCTCCCAGCCTGAGCATCCTCCTGGGCCTCAGACCTCTGGGTCTTTGCCTTATCCATCCAGGTGAGGAGCTGAAGGCCCACATTTAGTCTCTTGGTTGTTCTATGTGGTCAGCAATCTGGGCACCAGGAAGAAAGCAGTTAATGGCTCTTGGGGTGCAGGCTTGGAGCTCCTGGTTGTATTAGCTCACTATCTTTCCCCAGATGGTCCAGGCAGGGCATCCTGACCTCTACCATGCTGGGAAATGAAACTATTTTGATGGCTACTGCATTAAAGGACTGAGGCTGTCCTGGTTGCATCCACTACCCTGAAGGGAACAATATTGGCCCAGATGCAACCCCCCCGGAGGCCTGCATGTTGGCTAAGAAGCCCTGACTGGTATGAATATCCGCCTGAGGGCTCATGGTGGAGGGGATGGAAAAGCGGTGTTGATTCTCTGCCTTTCTCATAGGCACTGAAGAATCATACGGCTCAGGTCACCCCCAAAGTTACTGAAAGTGAAGAGGTCCCTGAGGGCAGAAGCTGAGTCTTATTTCTTTGTCTTCCCAGTGTTTAGCACTGTGCCTGTCCATAGTAGGTGCTCAATAAAAGCTGCTTGACCCAATTTAAGTGTCCCAAGTTGGTGGTGGTTGTTGTTGTTGTTGTTGTTGTTGTTGTTATTATTATTATTATTATTATTATTATTGGTTCTGGGAATTGGACCCAGGGGCATTCTACCTCTCAGCTACATCCCCAGCCCTATTTTATTTTTATCTTGAAACAGGGGTCTTGCTGGGTTGATGGGAGTCTCACTACTTGCTGAGACAGTCCTTGAACTTGTGATCCTTGGGTCTCACCCTCCCAAGTACCGGGACCACAGGTGTGCACCACCACGCCCGGCTCCCACTTAAGGATTCTGCAGGATGGTGGATTTGAGGAGGAGCCAGGTCCACTGCACTTATTCCGTCTGGTCTTTCCATCCCTAGCCCTCTCCTCTCCACATCCCCACTCCTCACTGCACGGGACGGGGGCCCTCTTGTCCACCAGAAGTTCATTTGGGGTGGAGGTGGGGTGCAGCACTCCCATGTCAATGAGACCCACTCTTTGTGGGAAGAAAACAGATCAGAGCCTCTGGATCCTGCGGTCGGGGAGCAGGCGGCAGCTTAATGAGAAACCGGGGAAAGAGGCTCTGGTGGCAACCTTAGTGACTCAGTGAGGTCCTCCACAACGCAATGAGACCCTGTGTCAAGATAAAAAGTAAAATAGGGTTGGGGGTATAGCTCAGAGGTAGAATGCCCCTGGGTTCAATCCCCAGTGACACACACACACACACAGACAAACACAGCCAGCCAGCCAGCCAGACACACACATGGACAGACAGACAGACAGACAGACAGACACACACACACACACACACACACACACACACACACACACGACATGGTAAATGTACCATGGGAGACACAGGCAGAGGGATCAAAGTTCAAAGGCCATTTAGGGGGATGGGACCATGGTCTGATGGAAGATGAAGGAGCTTGGCCAAGGTCTCAGGGAAAGGCTAAGACTCCAAGTTAGGATGGGAGGGAAGACAAGAGTGGGAAGAAGACGAGTCACAACAGCTAGGATTTCTCCCTCCTCCTCTTCATGTTAACTTCTTTTTTTATGTGGTACTGGAGATTGAATTCAAGGGCGTTCTGCTTCTGAGGTATGTCCCTATCCCTCTTACTTTATTTCTATTTTGAAACAGGGTCTTGCTAAGTTGCTGAAGCTGGCCTCGAACCTGTGATCCTCCTGCCTCAGCCTCCTGAGCACAGGGCTTACAGGCATGCGCCACCATGCCTGGCTCTTCGTGTTAATTTTCCTGTTTTCATCTTTGAAACTATCCATCCCTGGGAGTGCCTGGCCCAGGCTGGATCATTGACTGAATGAATGAGAACTCTTAGGGAGAGATGAGGACAGAATTATACCCAATCCCACCTGGCTTACACCAGACCCCATGCCGCAACATGGGCATCAGCCAAGTTGTAATCTTCAGCAAGGGAAGGACTTGGTGTGTGACGTTTACTGCTGCATCCCAGGAGCCAGTTATCTGGCTTCTTGGGAGCTCAATAAACACTTGTTGAAGATGGAATGTTCCAAATACTCTATTAGCCCACATTCTTAAAAGGGGGCTAATTCCTGGTGTGAAGCCCAGCAGGAGGAGGAGCCTGGGGAACCAGGTGTCCAGAGAAGATGAACCAGGAATCAAGGAGGCTCCCAGGCTGGGGGAGGGGTGGGGTAGGATTAATCAGACATAAACTCAAGGAGTAATAGCCCCGTTAATTGAGTGGTAATGATCCTGGGCATTTTTCATCTTCAAAGCCAGGGACAAACTGTAATTAATACTCCCGCCACCCGGGGGCAGGGTGTGTGTGTGTGTGTGTGTGTGTGTGTGTGTGTGTGTGTGTGTGGAGGTGGGGGAGGGGTTGGTGTGGAGACTCTTGAGTTACTGTTACTCACTGGGGAAACCGAGGCACTGGCGGAGAAAGTCTGTAGGAGAGAGGATGCGAGGCTCAGCACAGCCTGGGATCTTCGTCAGGGGTGTCTCAAACACACCCAAACCCAGGCGCCTGGGGGGCTAGGGCCATAGTGGAAAGGGATGCTGAGCAGGTGATCCCAGGTGGTGCAGTGGGGGGCTGAGTTAGCCGGCTGTTGCGGGAGGTTCCCCAGGGCAGGAGTTGAGGTTCCCCATCACACGCGCAGTGGCACGGCCTCCGCTCCTGCTGGCTGCTCCGGGGCGCTGGAGCAGAGGAGGGGACCAGGAGGCCTTCACGCCCAGCAGCAGGCTGGCTCGCTGCACACTCAGCCTGACTCACCGGCGGCTCCAAAACGCTTCCCGGTTTCCTCATCGCAGTCTGGCTGCTCTGAGCCCCGAGGGAGTTTTTCATCAGGGTGATTAACCTGCTGTCATTAAAAAGCTGGTAAATAGCACCCAGGGACCCGAGGCCGTGCGCCGCGGCTTCTGAACTGCCATCCGGGTTCACAGGCCCCCTGCCATGAGCGGGGCTGCTTGGCTACCCAGGCTACCAGCTGGAATCCCGGTGTCCGGGTGCCAGGGGCAGGACCCACCGGCTGGTGCGGTCCCCAGGAGGCCACCTCGCATCTTGCCGTGCTGAGACTGCCACCTCCTGGGTCTGGGTCTTGGCAGACACCTCAGATTCCCTATGGTGCCTTCCCGTGGGGCCCCACCAGGCCTGGTCCAAATGTCTTCCCAGGGCCATCCACACTGCTTCCAGCCCACTTTCACAGGTATTGGTGTGATCCTTTCCTAAATGATCCCTTCCCTCCTCCAATATTTGCTCCGTAAGGGCAGGGACACTTGGGATTTGGGATTCTGTTCCTGGCCCACTACACCTCCTCCCGAGGTGAACGGCAGGCCTCACAGTTTTTGAATTAACAAGTCCCTGTGAGACAGTGGCACTATCTGATGACCCCCCCTTCCCATTTTGAATCGTGTATTGTGCATCTCCCGTGTTATCGCAGGTTGGAGAGAGGGCCTTGATGAAGGAAGTCCAGGTCCTAGCTGGAGATGGATGCAGGAGTGCCAAGTGTTCAGGGTGAGCACAATGAATAAATAAATACACGTGAGAGCGTGGCGATGCACGCTCGTAATCCCAGCATTCAGGAGGCTGAGACAGGAGGATCGCAGTTTGCGGACAGCCTCAGCTACTTAGTGAGGCCCTCTGTAACTCAGGGAGATCCTGTGTCAAAATGAAGAATAAAAAATAGGGCTGAGGGTGTAGCTCGGAGGTCGAATGCCCCTGGGTTCCGTCCCCAGTACCTCAAGGAAAAAAAAAAAATACATGTGAGGTGGTCATGAAGGGGTGTGAGGAGAAATTCATCAGGAGAGGGGCTCAGCGCGCGGCGGGCCGTGCACACACGTTGCCATCTAGTCTGCCCCGGCATTTTCTCCGGACCCTTGGATTTGTGGTCAACAATGGAATCACTGGTCACTGCAGAACTGAATTCAAATTCTATGGCTATGAGTTTTAGTTGAACCATGGCCTCCTATACTGGATACTGTGAAAAGTTTGGTGTAAAAGTTGTATTCAAGTACACTAGGGAAAGTCAGACTCTGGGGGACAAGTCCCGCCCCCCCTTGGCCCTCAGCCCTGGCTTCAGCCCCTCTTTCCCTGGATTGGCTTCTTGCCCTGCCGCCAGGATCCTGAGGTAACATTCTGACAGTGTCTGAGGACAGGGTCCTTCTTCAGAGGGCTGAGGATCAGGGGTCACTGGGGCTGCGGGGGACCCCTTCAGCCCCAATCTCAGAGCTGCCCTCCCTTTTTGCACAGACCCTCCTGCGGAGAGAAGGGAAAGCGTCTTCTAGACCCCAAAGGAAAGAAAAAGTTGCAGCCATGGGAAGTCAACTAAATCCTCCCCTCTTGCCCTACTTCCCTCCCGCGGTCACACTTCCGGCTGCTGCCACAGGGTATTTTGGGCTTGAAAACAAAGCGTCAGATCTATTTGAGCAACTTTTGTTCCATTGGAGTAGAAGCCCAGGGGCCTGCGGCCGCCCTGGGCTCGGCCACTTCCCCAGGGAACTGATGCGTTTCCCCTTCTCCACCAAAGTTCGATTTAGTAACTCCGAGGGGCCGCTTTTAGCTTCTCCTCTCCCTGGCTGGGCTGTGTGCGGGCGGGGCCAGAGGTAGGGCTGTGGGGAGGGTGGGCATGTGTCTGGGTGTCCTTGGACTTCAGGGGGAAGGTCTGGTTCCCCTCTCCAGCCAGAACCTTCCCTCTATTCTTCCCAGCCCCTCTGTCCCCTTTCAAACCACACTCAGAAACCTCTGCTGCAGCCACGAAAATTCCACTCACAGCATCAGGAGACTGTGAAGTGAAAGGTGCTCTCAGGCCGGGTTTGTCCTCCGTCTAATCCAACCAGGGCTGTCTCTCCGTGGCGGTGGCGGGCGGGCTGGCTGGTCCTCAGGTTGTGAATGGAGTGGGCGCGCCTGGCTGGAGATTGCGTGTGACTCCAAATCCCATGTTCACGTTTGCCCGGGGCTGAACAATGCACACGTACGCGGCTTGCATGGATGTCTAGAAAGAGCTTGGCAGAGTCAATACCCTGGAGTGTCGAGCGGGTGCGTACACCATGTGATTTTGTGTGGGTTGCTGTATTTACAGTATGCGTGTACAGGTTGCGTACTGCAGAGGTGTGTGTAAATGTAGCCATGCACCCTTGCATCTGTGTGGATGGGTAGCGCATGGCCTGCAGGGGGTGGGGAAGGCACCGGAGCTCTGGATAAAGGTGGTCAGTGTCTACACGGGCAAAGGCTGGGCTGTGGGGGCTGTCAGTGCGTCAGGGATCGGGAGTCGGCTAGTGAACTGCAGGCATGGGTCTGAGTACCCGTGGGACGGGCAGGGCCAGCGGTGGTGCATTGCTAATTGTGCTTTTGTTTAGCCTCTCTCCTGAAGCTCCTTCTCCTTCCACAGCCTGCTGAATCTCTCTCGGCTTGGGATCCCTTTTCTGCCCTCAGCCTGTCCTCCTGTGGCTCTTTTCTGGGGTTCAATTCTCTTTTCTTTTCGCAGCAGTGGGGATTGAACCCAGGGGCATTCTACCTCTGAGCTATACCCCCCCAGCCTGATTTTTTCTTCTTTATTTTTGAAGCAGGGTCTCACTAAGTTGCAGAGGGCCTCACTAAGTAGCTGAGGGTGGCCACAAAGCTGTGATCCTCCGGTCTCAGCCTCCCAAGTCCTGGAATTTCGAGTACCGCCATGCCCAGCTTCTAGGGCTCAATCCTGACAGGCTTTGGAACCATGTAATTAGGTTATTCAGGGACAGAGACATGGGTTTCTTCTGTGGTTGCGCTGTCCGTCCTGAAGAAGGCTGGCCACTGGCTACACAGCCACAGCCTGTTCACAACGGGTGGGTTTCCTTAGGGTGATGTGAATGTCAGGCGGGCGTGGGGGCGCACGCTTGTGATCCCAGTACTTGGGAGCTGAGCAGGAGGATCACGGGTTCGTGACCAGCCTCATCTGCTTAGAGAGGCCCTCTGCAACTTAGTGAGACCCTGTCTCAAAATAAAGAATATAAATCCGGGCGTGGTGGTGCAACGCTTGTAATCCCAGCATCTGGGAGGCTGAGACAGGAGGATTGCCATTCACGGCCAGCCTCAGCTACTTAGTGAGGCCCTTTGCAACTCAGTGAGACCCTGTTTCAAGATAATAAAAGATAGGGCTGGGGTATAGCTCAGAGGTAGAATGCCCCTGGGTTCAATCCCCAGTACTGCAATAAATAAATAAATAAAGGAAGGAAGAAAGGATATAAAGCCAGGCGTGGTGGCACATGCTTGTAATCTCAGCACCTGGGAGGCTGAGACAGGAGGATCGCAGGTTCACCAACAGCCTCAGCTACTTAGTGAGGCCCTCCACAACTTAGTGAGACCCTGTTTCAAAATAAAAAATATGGCTGGGGTGTAGCTTGGGGGTAGAATGCCCCTGGATTCAATGCCCACTACTGCAAATAAATAAATAAATAAATAAATAAATAAATAAATGATCACCTTCCCCATTTCTGCCTCTGTGTGAGTGTTAGGGGGGCTGGGGGGGGCAGGGAAGAGGGTTGGGGTTCCTAGGCTGCCGCTCAGGCCCCTCAAGGAGCTTAGCTTGCTTTCCTGTTTGCACAAGATGAGAGAGCCCAGGGGCCTTGCTGGCCACCATCCAGCCAGGCTCAGTGTCCTGCCTTGACCCTCCAGCTCCTTGCCCCCCAAGCACAGACACGGGGCCCCGCACGGGTCCTCTGGCCCCGACCTGGGGTGGGAGAGCTGGTGCTGCTTCTGGGAAAGCCCAGCCTGGCCCGCTCTCCACATCTGTCAGCTCATCTTTTACCTGGGCCTCCCATGAGGGTTTGCTGGCTCCTGCAGCCAAATGCGCTTGGCTCTTTCTCCTTCTCAGTTATGAAAACACTTCCTTCTGGTGGCTTCTACTCACTCCCAGGCCAGGGGCTATGGCAGTGGCTTTCTCCACCACGTCCCAGATTAGCCATAGTGAATCAGAACATCTAGCCGGAAGGGGAAGAAGAACACCCATCCCCAACTATTTGATAGATGAGAGAACTGAGGCCCAGAGAGGGTGGCTGACTTGCCTGGGATCATGCAGTACTGGACAGTGGTGCTGAGACTGGAATTGGTTGTCTGCTCCCCATAGGCCAGTCCTTCTGACAATGTCAGGTCACACAGCCAGGCTTCCTTTTCTATTTCCTTCTATTTCTGACTTGTTTCTTTTGTGGTACTAGAGATTGAACGCAGGGCATTCTATATCCGAGCTACACCCTTTTTTATTTTATTTTATTTTTTGTGGTACTGGGGATGGAACTCTGAGCTAAACCCTCAGCCCAATTTTTTATTCTTTATTTTGAAACAGGGTCTCACTGAGTTGCAAAGGGCCTCACTAAGTAGCTGAGGCCAGCTGTGAACCACAATCCTCCTGTTTCAGCCTCCCGAATGCTGAGATTACAAGCGTGCCCCACCACGCCTGGCTTTATGTTTTTGTTCTGAAACAGGGTTTTGCTAGGTTGCTAAGAGTCTCACCACATTGCTGAGGCTGTCCTTGAACTTGTGATCCTCCTGCCTCAGCCTCTCAAGTACAGAGGTTACAGGCCTGTGTCACCATGCCCGGCTCTCCCTTCCCCCTTTCTTAATGGAGACACTTCTTTTTCTTTCTTTAAGATGGTCTGTGTTGAACAGGATGCAGTGTCTGGTGGCTCCGGTGTGGCACTCAGCTACAAGAACAATGTCCCGACATGGGTTTCCCCAGTCCTTTCAGAAGACTTTCCCCCCATCCCGTCTCTCATCTCCCAGGATACCCCAGGACCTGTTCTCTTCTCTCCAAGAATCATTCCTCAGTTCTGGTTCCTGCTTCCAAGTACTGAAGAGGAAGCAGGTGGGGGCAGGAATCCTTAAGGAAATGCTCCTCTCTCTCACCTTAGTTTCCTGTTCTCTAAAACGGAGCAAGAGTCACAGAAAGGGGAAAACGGGCATTTATGTGTATGTATGTACACGCGTCTCATGGCTCTCTCGCAGCTCCTGGGGGTACATGAGGGGAAAGTTAGCTCCAGGATGAAAGGTGTTCAGGGTCCCCCGCAGGTACACCGGGATGGCAGGGAGGGTGCAGCGAGGGGCCCCCGGAGGTCCTGTTGGTGGGCAGCCCCTAGCCCACTGCAAAGCAGATCCGACACCTGGAGAGGCTGGGGGGAGGGAGCATTCTGAGTGAAGGGTCTTTGTCTTTACAGGAAAATGCTTGCTAGTTGCTAAGGAACTGGAAGTCTTTCATGATCCAAGCCTCCAATGTTTTGCTTAGCTTGGGAGGGGGACGCTGGGCTGGGGCTTGTGGCTGCTGTGGCAGTTGGTCCTTCCCTGGAGCTGCTGAGGCTCCAGAGGTCTCCAGGAAAGGGCTCTCATCTTTACCCTCTGCCTCGCTGCTGGCTCCAGCTGAGCTGGAGAAAAGAGGTGAGGTGGAGGCAGGGGAAGAGAGGAAACCATACAAACTGAACAGCCTGCACGCCAGGCCTTGCGCTTGGTGCCTTCTCTGCTATCTCATTTAATCACTGGGACACATCTCGGGAGGAAGGCATTCATTTCCATTTTTAAAATTATACTTTTTTTTTGTTTTGCTGGGCATGGTGGCACACATTTGTAATCCCAGTACTTGGGAGACAGAGACAGGATTGCAGGTTTGAGGACAGTCTTAGCAACTTACGCCCTCTGCAACTTAGTGAGACCCTGTTTCAAAATAAAAAATAAAATAGGGCTGGGGGTGGAGCTCAGAGAAGAATGCCCCTGGGTTCAATCCCCAGTATCACACACACACACACACACACACACACACACACACACACACACACACACTGTTTTTTTGCACTTGAAACACAGGAATGATTAAGTTGTCCAAATTCACAGGGCTGTCAAGTGGTAGAAATTCTATGTGAATTTAAGTCTGTTTGGTAAGAAAATTTGTGCTTTTAAAAGTATACCACCTACTATATGCTAGGCTTTCTTCCTAATACCACCTACCACCTACTATATATTAGGCTTTCTTCTTAGCCCTACCACCTGGCCCTATCACCATCACCTCTGTCATCACTACTATTATCATTACCATCACCATCACCATTACTATCACCACCATCATCACCATTACAATCATCAGTGCCACCATTGCCACCATGATATCACCACCACCACCATCATTACCACTACCATCATCATTACCTCTCACCACCATTAACATCATTACTACCATTACCATTACCACCATCACATTGCCATCAGCACCACTGTCACTACCACCATCACCACCACCAACATCACCACCACCACCACCATCACCATCATCATGACCACCATCATCACCACCACCATCACCATGACTATGACCATCACCACCACCACCACCACCATCACCACCACCACCACCATCATCACCATCACCATGACCATCAACAGCACCACCACCATCACCACCACCATTACCATCATCATTACCACCATCATCAACATCATCACCATCACCATCATCATCACCACCAACATCACCACCACCACCATCACCATCACCGTCATCACCATCACCATCACCATCACCATCACCATCACCACCACCATTACCACCATCATCAACATCATCACCACCACCATTACTGCCAACATCACCACCACCACCATCACCACTACCATCACCATCACCATCATCACCATCACCATCATCATCACCACCAACATCACCACTACCATCATCACCTTCATCACTACCATCATTACCACCACACCATCACCATCACCATCACCATCACCACCAGCACACCATCACCATCACCATCACCATCACCACCAGTACACCATCACCATCACCATCACCATCAGCAGCAGCACTATCATCACCACCATTACCATCACCATCACCATCATCATCACCACCATCACCACCACTACCACTACCACCATCACCAATCACCATCATCAGCATCGTTATCACCATCACCACTACCACCATCACCATCAGCAGCAGCACTATCATCACCACCACCACCACCACCATCATCACCACCATCATCACTATCAAGTCTTCCTAGGCGACTGTCCTTCCTTTTCCACCTCTCTTCCTTGCCTGAGAGGAGTGATTGTACAGGTGTACTAAAGAGGGAGAGGTGGTTCCATGAGTCCAAGGTGGAAAACTGTTGGGGTGGTGACCTTGGGCAGGCAGGGAAGGGTGGTGATGGCCATGGGCTGGGCCAGGCTATTGCCTTGAATATTCAGAAGCCTTAGCCCTCCCCACAAATCACACCTGGTCCAGAATGACTACAGTTTTAAGTTCTGGAACTTCCAGCCTTCTCCCTCAGGCTCTCTCGAGCTCCTGAATGAAATGAAAAGCCTGGCTTTTATTTGATGTCACCCAGAGAGTAAAATTCGAGTGCTGTTTACCTCTGAATAGTATGGCAAGAGGGCTTGAAGTGAGCACCAGATTTCTCTACGACTACTAATGAAACAGGGAGTGGGCTCTCCTCAGCCTAATGAAATCTTTGTCTGTGACATGAGAAAACCATCACCTACATTGTTAAATTTTTGTGATTATTGTGACGACGCATGTATGAAAGGCCTCTGGTAGGCTGTGACCTGGGGTATGAATTCATTAAATGAGATGCCACATGTAAAGCGCTTGGCACAGTGCCTGGTAGGCAGAAATTGTTCTTTGAATGGCACCTGACAATGACAGCAATCCCAGGTCTCTTGGTCCCTGGAAGGGATCACCAATGCCTTCATGTATCTTGCTTGGCTGCTTCACTAAAGATCTCAAAGCAGTGTCCGTCTTCTTTCTTTCTTTGAGGTGCTGGGGATGGAATTCAGGGGCGTTCTACCTCTGAGCTACACCCCCAGCCCTGTTTTTTGTTCTTTATTTTGAAACAGGGTCTCACTGAGTTGCAAGGAGCCTCACTAAGTAGCTGAGGTTGGCCTTGAACCGTGATCCTCCTGTCTCAGCCTCCCAAATGCTGGGATTACAAGCGTGCGCCACCACGCTTGGCTTTGTCCATCTTATTTCTACTATAATTAGGTAGTGAAAATAAAAGGAAGTAAGAGGCTCAAAGAGTTCTGAAGACAAAAAGCCCAGTCAAGAGTGGGCTACCCCAGGGCCCCTCCAGGCCTCCAGCTTCCCCGCTCTGCCCCCTCTCTGTGGTTTCCGGAGATTGCCTAGCAGGACTGTTTTCAGCCTGGAATCTGGGCCCGCTGTGTTCTTTTTGCACATTTTGGGACCAGGAGGGTGGGGGTCTCTCCTGCAGTTGAACTCAAAGCCCAAAACACCAGGGCAAAAGAAAGGGGTGGGGGTGGGGAGGAAAGCAAGCAAGCCGATAATTTCCTCGAAGGATAAACATCCGATTTTTTTCCCTTACCCAAAATAAACATGCTAGCCACAGGGAATTAAAAGCAGAAGAGGGGAGGATGTGTCTCGATTTGGGGCTGCTCTAGCAAACTGACCTTCTATTTAGCCTGCCACTGGGCAGCCACCGGAGCTGCCAATTACAATCCGCACCTGGTGGGGTGGGTGCTGCTGGGAAGTCTTCAGGAGTAGGGGCCCAGAAGGTCCTGTCTGAGGCTGCCTTCCATGACACTTCAGACGGATGCTTCCCTCTGCTCCTTACTCTAGCTCTGCTTGCAGGCTTGGCTAGTAGAGTAGAAGGGACTGGGGAAGTACCTTTTGCCCTGGGCTGGAATCCAGCACCCTTCCAAAACACAAGACTGTGCTGCTCAGTGCCTGGGCAGGAACCCAGATCTATCAATAACGGGTGGGGGGGGCATCATCCAATTCACTCCCCAGTTACAGACTCAGTTTCCCCACCCACTGCATTTTCCAGATCCCACTGCAAAAGCTGTCCAAGTAGTTAAGAGTGTGCTGGGCTAGGCTGAGTCGGCCGGGTCCCCTGCCTTGCCACTGCATGAGACGTGCCCCTGGGAGGACAGGAACCCGTGCCAGCTGCAGCCTTGCCGCTCCCCTGGGCATCTCAAAACACTTTGCACACGTGAGTCACCAATGCTGCTTCATCCTAGCCAAAGAGAAGGGCTTATTAACTCTCGGAGGGAAACTGAGCTGAGGGGCAAGAGGGGAGCCGAAGGACTGGAGTGGGGGTGGGGTGCTGAGGAACTATCGCTTAGACAGCGTGAGGGGAGAGGCATCTCCAGGGGCCCTTGGGTGGGAGAGCCAAGAGGCCTGCAGGGGCGAGACGCTGGGCATCCTTTCCCAAAGCTTTGTAAAAGCACACATCTATGTCACCCGTCCCTCTCCACTCCAATCTGCCTGTCATTATATGACTTTTCATTGCTTATAGAATACAACCAAAACTCTAATGTGGCTGCAAGGCCGGGCCTGGCCTTTGCCCACCTCTCCAGCCATTCTCTTCCTTGCATACTTCATTTCAGCTACACTACCGGCCTTTCATTTCCTGGAAGATGCCAGGCACACCCTTGCCAGCTCCAGCTGCTTGGAGGAGCTTTGGAATGCTCTCTGCCTCGGTGACAACTCACCAATTGGCCCCTACCCCACTTTCTAGCCCCGAAGTTAAACATCACTTCTTCCAAGAGGCCTGGCCGAGCCTTCAGTGCCAGCAGAAATAAGGCCCCCTTTCCACTCAGCACAGTTGGCTAGCATTGCTTGTGACTATATAATGAGTACCCCTCATGGGACCGGAGGCACCATGAAGCCAGCACCATGCCCTGACTTCAGGACAGAGTGGCTGCCAACAGCATTCACTGAACAGCTGCTGCTGTCGAATGCGGGAGCTGGAAAGGTTCCTGGTGATCAACCAACTGCCCTCTACCTTCTGCCTACCTTAGTGTCACTGCTGGGGAGGCAAGGCTTCAGAGAGGACGAGCGACTTGCTTGAGGGCACACGGCAATTGTGTGCCGGTGCCAGCCCGAGATCCCCACCTCCTGCCTTCCACGCGCCCCCAGCCTCACCTACTTGAATTCACAGGAAAGCTCCAAACCCCAGGGACGGACATGGGTTTATTTCTCCTGGCTGGTTTTGAAGGTGTTAACAAGTTAGGAAGCAAACATTAAGCTCTGGATGGTTCCCTTTTATTTGGAAGACAAGGGGTCCATAACCTGGAGGGGAGTCCATACCAGAGGGGGCTCTGTCTCCAGAGGAAGTTCTGTCTTCAGATCTGTGGTGGTGGGCGGCATGGACGCATGTCTGGGAGGCGCAGCCCGTGGCCCAGTGGGCAGCTATCTCTGCTTGGCTTTGTTCCTGGACTCGCCACTGCCTTCTCTGAGCACCTAGGGAGTGGACGAGTCCTGGTAGTTCTGGGTCATGAACTGGGTGCTTGCTTTGAGCTGATTCAGATGGAAGCGTTTCAGAAATTTGTCCATTTTCCAAGAGCCTGGGAGGACAGACAGACCACAGGGCGCAGTGAGAGAGGGCCAGGGCCCAGCAGGGAGAGGCAGGCTCATTTAGCACGGGGCTGCCTTTCCCTGTGCAGAAAGGAGATGCCAGTCAGGTGGGCTGGGCACTCCCTCCACCCACCCCTTCTTTCTGCAGCTCTCTAGACCCCAAGACAGAGGCTTTAACATTTCTCTCACACCTAGTCACCCCACCTGCTGGGGCTGAGACTGATGGGAGTGTTTAGATCATTCTTAAAACCC
Source organism: Muscardinus avellanarius (assembly GCF_963383645.1). Taxonomy (NCBI): domain Eukaryota; kingdom Metazoa; phylum Chordata; class Mammalia; order Rodentia; family Gliridae; genus Muscardinus; species Muscardinus avellanarius. Next base: position 12,827,701 of record NC_137800.1, on the reverse strand, counting down.
TCTTTCCAGAATCCCAACCAGCTCCTGCAACAGAGCGCCTCTCCCGGTTGTGGAAGTAGAGAAATGGCGTGTGGATCCTGGAGGGGGAGTGAGTGTCCCTGCTCCAGCCTGGAGAAGACCAGGAAGTGTCCAGGTCACAGGGGGCTCCTGGGAGGGGGGGTGACAAACAGCAGGGGGGCACATACTCCAGGGCAAGTGTGAACAGGCCTCATAGCAGGGCAAGGAGGGCACCGCCCCGGGCACTGGGGAGAAGCCGAGAAAAGTGGGCAGAGGCTTATTCCCACGCTGTTGTTTCCCAAACCCTGAGCCCCAGGCACCCTGGGTGGATAGTTGCCAGGAAAATGCAGGAAGCCTGGGTACGTCTGGATTTCAGGTAAACAACAGATAGTTTGCTGTGTGTGTCCCACATATTCCTCAGCACAGACTTTTACTGAATTTTTTTTCTCATTATTTATCCAGAATTGAAATTTAACTGGAATTGAAATGCATACTGAAGTTTTTTTTGTTTTTTTTTTTTGTTCTTTTGAGGCTAAATCTAGCAACCTTCTCTTGGGGAAGAGAGCACTTGGGGAGGGCCTTTTCCGGAGCAGAGCTGGGCAGTGGTTGACGTACCAAGGACCGTGAAGGCTGGTCATCTCCGGGACCCAGCCGGAAGAGGGCCTTTCCCAGAGCCTCATCTGAGAGCCACAGGCCACCGTTCCCACCTGTCAGCCCTGGTCTGCCCATGCCACCTTTTCATGCAGATAGTAATAATAGCAGCAACACCACACCTCTGCGGTGCTTCCTGCGGGCCAGGTGCTGTCTTAGGAGCGCTACGTACAGTAATTCACTCCAGCTTCACAATGGCCTCTAAGGTGGAGGACTGTGTAACACCCCGGGTCATAGCATGGGGGTACCGCAAGGAAGCTTCTTAGGGGTCAGGGATGGGGACAAGGACTTTTCCGGTTCTCTCTTAGAAGTTGCATGCTTGTATCGGCCCGGAGGGCTGGGGGACAAGGGCTTGCAGGAGCAATCTGGGGGAAAGAGTGGTAGAGGTGCGGAGAGCCAGGCCCGTCGTATAGGTGCTGACCACACTGGGTGCTTTCTCGGTGTGGCTGGGTGTCTGTCCGCTGTGCCTGGCTAGAGCATCGGCTAGAGCACACAGTCCAGGCCAGCTGGAAATGAATTCTAGTATCGTGGACCTGGGGAAAGTGTGTGTGTGTGTGTGTGTGTGTGTGTGTGTGTGTGTGTGTGTGTGTAAGAAAAGGCTCATGGGTGAATTGGCGCATGGCATGTGGCAGGCACGAGGGGACAAGGGGGCTTCCACACTAAGCAGGGAAGGAACCTGGGTGTTGGGGAGGGAATCGAAACCAGTCACAAGATCAGGGCGAGTTGGCAGAAAGAAATCCCCTGTGCCCTAAGAGAGCGTGGGCTCCACCATGCAGAGCAGAACAGTCCTTCTTGGAGCTCGGCGTGTCCTGGGGGCCTCAGGCTCCTTCCCAGCCCTATTTCTGACATCCCTGTGGTCCTCGGACTCTGCACATCCAGGCCTTGTGCCAGCTCGTCTCTGGCTGCCTCCTCCCCTGGCTCGCCCAGGGCTCCTTACACACCCCCACTCCATTTCCTGCCACAGAGGGTGAGAGGAACTGACCCCAAGCAAGTTCTAGAAGGAAGAGGGGTGAGTCAGGCCCTTAGGGGTGTGTGGGGAGAGATGGGGAGCTGTGGCTTCCGTGGTCACCGCTGGGAGGAAAGCCCCTTCCTGCACAGCACCGCTCTGTCCCAGAGCTGCAGGGAGGCCTGCCATGCAGGAAGAGGGCGGGTCAGCCTCCGTGCCAGGGCCACGCACTTGCAGCAGGCTGCGCTCTCCCCAGGACAGGGCAGTAAGTGCACTCCAGAGTCTCTGGGATGAGGCAGCTGTCTGGAGCCTGTCTCCTGAGCCTCCCAGGGCAGCAACACAGAGGCCTGGGCTCCTGGGCCACATGCAGGTCGGCCTCCGCACCACACCAGGGGTGCCCTTCCCATCCGGCACAGCAGCCCCCAGCCCTGCTTAGAGGCTGTTCCCCACCCACTGGTCAGTACTGATGGGGAAGATGCTGATGAAGGTGTTGGATGTTAGAGATGTCCAGGTGGGAGGGGCCAGGAGATACCCGATCTGCAGCCTGGGGAGCTTCCGAGCCACCGCCCTCCACCCGACCCCCGTCTAGACACCAGAGGGAACAAAGGACCCTGTCTTCAGCAGTGGGGGGATGCTCATTCTCTGAACTCAGTCCCAGGGACTATCACCGGGGTCATTTGGAAGTGGCCCTGGGGTAGGCCTTGGCAGTCACTCTTCACTCCCGGTCCTGAGTCTGTGGGGCTGGCTTTGCATGGTTGGGGAGTGGCTTATCTTGTGCTTCTGGCCAGCTCCCTTGGGCCCGTTAGGGCCAAAGAGGCCTCGGAGAGACTGAGAAAGGGGTACCCCACCTAGTCTAGCTCCCTGATCCTTTTGTGGCTCCACAGGGTGTCAGCCAAGGTGGGCATCTCCTCTGTGAGAATGCATGAGCTCTGAGCTGAAGGGCAGCTCAGATCTTGGGGTGCAGGGCCCTTTTTTCATACTCAGGATTGAATCCAGGGACATTCTGTTCCCGAGCCACAACCCTACAACTCTTGCTAAGTTGCCGAGAGTCTTGCTAAATTGCTGAGGCTGTCCTTCAACCTGACTTCCTCCTGTCTCAGCCTCCAGAGCACTGGGATTGCAGGTATAATCTCAGTACTCGGGAGGCTACAGGGCCCTTTTATTTAACACCGGCAGCTGCCTCCCTGGGCCTCTGCAAGGCGAAGGGGGTATTTATCTAGCTTCACTTCTGTCCTCTATAAGTTTTTGATGTAACACACTAACCCTCTGTGAGTTTTTAATGTTACACAACTAACAGGGGGCAAAAGACAATCTAGTTTTCAGAAAGGAAGGCTTGGCCAGCCACACAGCTGTGCAGCCAGGGCCCAGGGCAGATGCCCATTGTCCTTGCAGCATGACCACCCTCAGACTTTGCAGCAACACAGGACAGGCTTCCCAGCCCTGTCCTAGCCGAGGGACATTTCCCATCTATCTCGCCACTTGGTCCTTGGCAGGCCCTGAAGTGTTTCCCTCTTGGCCTGGGGCATGGGGGTGGAGAAGCCGCAGGAGGGAGGCACCATTTGGGTGGGCTGAGGGCAAGGGGCAGGGGTCTGAGCCCTGACTTTGGCTTGCTGTCTTGGACAGTGGTTGCAGGGACCTGGGCACCTGGCTCTCCTGGCTGCCCACTCTCTTTGGGCAGGTGATGGATGTCTAACCCAGGCAGCCACGTTCTTTCCTGGCTGGGCTTGCTCTACGCCCCCCCACCCCCACTTGGCAGGGCACCCCTTCTTGTCAGGGGAGAGTGGCCCTGAAGAAAACAACAAGAATTCAACTCCAACCTAATAACTGCCCCACGGAGAGCCCGGCTCAGGTCTGTAATTTGTCTGGTTCGTCTGGGGCTGGCTGCGCCATAGAAGCGCTGATGCCTTTCTGCCAAGATTAATGATGTCCTGGCGGTGGTAGGCGGGAGGCCTGAGCCTTTTATTTTTTGTGCCATTAAATGACATCCAGAGACTTTTACTCTGGAGCTGAAAAGGCCTCGTTCCATCACATTCAATTACTGCTGGGGAATATTTGCTGAGTGGCTGATCCTGCAGGTTCAACAGGCTTTGGGGTAGAGGGGGACCACTTGGACTTTGGTCAGAGTGAGAGGGCAAGAAGTTTGGGGCAGTTCTGGGGTGGTGAGGGGTTACCCCATCTCCTTTGGAGAAGAGCTCCCAGGACCAGTGGAGCGTATCCAGTGAGTAGCTCACCCAGGCCTCCCTTCTCTATCTCGTTGTTAATGGTGGGGATGGGGAAGGGGCCAGAGAAGGAGGCCTCTAAGCCGCCAAGTTAGTTCCCAGTCATCAGCTACAGTGTTTGGTAGTGGCCACAGTTGGCTGGGATTTGGGGATTATCTGTTTATTCTGCACGATCTGCCCACTATTGCTTTGAACACCGGTGCTTGGCATGATTGGGACAGACTTTTCCAAGAGGTCCCCTGGTGCCTACAGAGGATTTCAGGCAGTTCCTAGCTGGGGCGTCTGTCTGAATATTGCCCAGGATGGCCTCAGCTGGGTGGCTGCCAGGCCCCAGTCCTACCGGCCCTGCTAGGTGGGTGGGGCCCTTCGGAGGCAGAGGAGAGCTGCCTGCCACAAGCCCGCACTGCACCACATTCAGGGGCTGGGCCCCGGGGGTCTGGGGCTGGGCCAGGTGAACCACCATGGGAGGTCATGGGGGTTGGGTTGGGCTGTTTTGTAGTGGGCTGTGTGTGTTTGTGTCTGTCTGTGTGTGAGCTGGAGGGGGCTGTCTGAGGGTGGGGCTGGGCTCCAGGCAGGGCCCCCGTCCTCTTAGGCCTCTTCCCTCTGCCTGTGCTCTCCCTCACTGTCTCAGGCCTGGGGAGTTCTTCCAGCCTGGTTCCTACGTGCCAACTTCCTACTGCCTTCAAGCCACTGACCCCATTAAGGCCCCTGTCTCACTTACCCAGGGAGCCCTGCAGGCCTTCAGATGCCACCAGCAAGACCTAAACCCCACTGTGTGGCAGGTCCCCACCGGTCTCCTCTCTCTGCACCTGAACTCAGGTGACTTTGGCCCTGGGGAGCAGCTATAGCTGCCTGGCTCAGAACCCCAAAGGCCCTTGTCTGCCACTCCCATCTCACTTTGCAGCAAGTTATCTTCTCCCTCTGAAGGCTCCTGTGTGTCCCTATGAGGTGGTGACCGAGCCCTGCCCCTGCCCGGGCACTGTGGCCCGGTCCTGGGCTCATGGCCTTGAAGTGGCTTTGAGCAAGCCGTGGCATGAACATCCTGTCATCCCGTTGGCGCGACAGAGAGAAGGTTTCCCCAGCTCACGCACGGGAGGAGCGTGAAGCCACTTGTGATGCCTCTGGGCGAGAAGGCCGGGGTATGGCACTGCGCCAGTCACAGTTCCCCAGGAGTTTGGGGCTCAGCTGCAACCTCCGGCTGGGAAGAGGCAAGCAGGAAGGATGGGCTGCTTCGGGCTCAGGGCAGCAGGGTACAATGGCTCCTCTGGCCCGGAAGTCTGGTCTGTGTGGAGTAGGGAAGGAATGTGGGCGAATGGGTAACAGTGATGAGCCCGTCCCCAGGAGTCAGATGAAATTGACTTGCTGTTGACTGGGGACCGTTGGCCCATTGTGCCCCTTACTGTTCCTCTCCTTTGTCCCATTTGTCCCCGAGGGATGCTGGCTACGTCCTGCTCACCAACCTGGTGGGCCAAGGTGAAGGTTGGGGCATGGGGCAGGTTGCTGGGGAGTTGGCCCCACCAGTCGGGACAGTGAAGACGCGGGTGCCGGGCCTGTCATCCACGGGCACTATGCTCACAGAGGTGGCTTGCCTCCTCAGGTGCTAAAGTTGACGCGTGTGTGTGAGTGTGGGGGTGTGAGAACGTGCAGGTGCATGTGCGCCAATGGCTTGTGAATGTGCAGACGTGGGTGGGTCGTACACACAGACACACTCAGGGGCTGAGAGTATGTAATGGGCTGGGCACCGTGACAGGCGGTGAAAGGAAGGAAGACAGAGGTGAGCTCCTCTCTCAAGGAATTTATATTCTCAGTTTGGAGGGAAGGCTGCTCTGGACGTAACAGGGTTTAGTGGGCCAAAAGAGATACACACAGAGCCAGAGGAGGTGCAGCAGGGCGCCGTGAGAGCGGCTCAGCCAGCACCGGGCACGAGCAGGAGAGGGCAAGGCTTAGCTGAGAGGGGACAGCCCCAGCGGTTATTGGGGGTGCACGTGGAGGTGGTGATGGGCTGGGCTGTGTGCCTTCCAGGTAGGCAAGGGGCCTGGGGCGGGGGAGGGGAGCAGCATTCACCAGCTCTGCAAGAGCAAATCAGCCACGGGCAGGCGGACGTGAATGAATGACAAGCACTTGAGGGGTGTTCTGCGAGGTACACATGAGGCCCTGCAATGGCTTCAGTTGGTTCCTCTAGAATCCAAAAGTATATCTAGATGTCAGATCCCAGGCCAGGTGTGATGGCGCACGCTTATAATCCCAGCATTTGGGAGGCTGAGACAGGAGGATGGCAGTTCCTGGACAGCCTCAGCTACTTAGTGAGGCCCTGCTTCAAAATAAAGAATTAAGAATTAAAAAATAGGGCTGGGGGTGAAGCTCGGAGGTAGAATGCCCCTGGGTTCCAACCCCAGATACTGAAAAAAAAAAAAAAAAAAAAAAAGGTCCCAGCTGCTGTTGGGAAAATGTGTAGGGAGCCCATGGAGGATCACGGGGAGCCATGAAACTGGATCTGGGGCTTAGGGGGTGTGTGAGAGCTCAGAGTTAGTTCAGGGTGCTGCTTGACTGGGAAGCAGGGATACAAGTCTGGTATCTCCCAGGCCTGAGATAACACCAGCTGCAGATCTGGGAAGGCAGAGTATGGCCTTTGGGGCAACGCCAGCGTCAGTGGGCCAGCCCTCATCCTGGGATGTGGCTCAGGCTCTGCTGACTTCAGAGACCCATGGTCCTCCCCACAGGGCCCAGTTATACTGGAGCTGGAGCTGCTTTCCTATCTCCCCTGGGCTACACACACTGCCATGAACAGGGACATGTGGCTGCCTATGTCCTATCAGCACCTGGCACCATGCTGTGCCTGCCCTGGGACCTTGGTTGTCAGAGGGAGGGCAGAGGGCACCGGCCAGTCCTGGCAGGAGAGCCGTGGAGGGCAGGGGACTGGTGTGGCCCTAGGGTAGCTTGGACCCGTTCTAGGCCCTTGCTGTGGTCCTGGCCATCTGGGAGGAAGCTTGTTGGGAGGGTTCCACTCAAACGCCTGGGGTTGGCCGGTGAGCCAAGCTTTGTGGGCTCTGTATTTGCATGGCCGGACGCAGAGGAGAATGGAGTTGGGGCAACAACTGGGAGGAGATTAGACGTTCAGCTGTAGGATAACTAGTCCAACCCCTTGCCTTGATGCGGCGGAAACCAAGACGTGAGGTTGCTCATCCCAGGTCACACTAGAGTCTAAACATCAACACATCCTCATTTGCTGGCCGTATGTACTTGAATCACAAGATAGAGAGGAATCCTGTGAAAGGTTTTGCCCCCTTGGCTTGGAACAGTGCCCCCCCCCCTCACCCATCTCTACGGTCATGGTGGTTTCAATTGGAATAATCTAAACTTCCTTTTCATCCACAGATTGGTTCTCTACAATGAATTGAACACCGAGTCACTTTGAGAACCTGCAGTCTCAGGAATGCCATGCAAAGGTTTCTTATCACTGCCCAAGTAACCAGCTCGGCTCATTGTCTACACAGAGCCCCCTGCCTAGCTCCTACAATCCGACTCTTCCTGTCCTGCCTCTAGAAGCTGTCCCTGCCTAGACTCCCAGGGGACCTAAGTGGCTGGTTATACCAGAGCCCCTGGGACACCCTCTCCTTAAATGGCTCCACTCCCACAGAGAGAAAACTAGACCAACACAAGCCCTGGGGCCTGTATTCATTGGCAGGACCCATGTCCTGGCCTCCTGAGTGTCCGCCCAGCCCCGGGCGCCACAAGTCCCCAAGCAATGTCCAGGTGCCCCAGCACCTGCCAGGCGTTGGTGCCCCGACGTTGAGCAAGGACTGCCATTTCTTCTTTTGCAATCACCGTGGGTCTGTCCGTGCTGGGCCCTCCACTGCTCACCGCTTGGTGCCTCCTGTTGGGATGGCTGCCCTCTCTCCCTCTGGCCCCTTAGGTTGGTTGTCTCTAAAGAGCAACTTTTGTGGGTTATTTCTCTTGTGAACAATCTTTTTTTTTTTCCTTTTTGGTGGCACTGAGGATTAAACCCAAAGGCATTCTACCCCTGAGCTACATACACCTCTAGCCCAGTTTTACGTTTTGATTTTGGAACAGGGCCTCCCTAAGTTGCCGAGGCTGTCCTCGAACCTGCAATCCTTCTGTCTCAGCTTCCCAAGTACTGAGACTATCGGCGTGTACCACCACACAGCTTCCTGTGAAGAATCTTCAATGCTCCTCCTGGTCTACTGCCAACGCCATACCTCTGCTGGGTCTCTGAGAACCTCCTTCTGTTTCTCCTTTCCTCCCCGTTTTCTCACTTAAAGAATCTTTGCAACTCGAGTTTGCCCTCCTCCTTTGCTCAAGGGTGTGCCTCTGCTCCTCCTGTACAGCCCACAGCCCGCCTCCTCTGGAGCAGTTCTGCAAATGATCACCTCCTCCTTTACTAGGCAGGAAACTGAGGGGTTAATCGACTTACCCCAAAGTCACATCTTTAGCTAGAGAGTAAAGCAAGATTTCCTCACCTGCAGGAAAACACCTTTGCTCTCTCCTGGGCTGAAGAAGACGCCCTGACCTGAAGAGAGGGGGCCCTAGGAAGGGGGGGGACCTGTCTCTAAGCACGTTTGATGATCTCCAGTGTCCTGGGGTCAGAGCACACACAGCTTTAATTATAAGCCGCTCAGTACTGTTATTTAATCAGTTCCCAAGTAGACTGTAAGCCCCTGGAGGGCAGGTGAAAACTCCCTGAGCCCTGGGATCTGTTCTTTCAGAAATCCCCAGCACGAGGCCCGGCACATGGAAGGTTGCCACGTGACAAGACCTGTACTTTGGCCGGGGCTTTGACCTGGGGTGATTTTCCTGTGTTCATTTCTGCAGCAAATAAAACAGCACAGGAACCCAGGGGACTCTGCCCAGATGAACATCGAGTGTCCATGTTTTCACGTGGATGGAAGGTGGACCTTGGGGTGTGTGTGTGTGTGTGTGTGTGTGTGTGTGTGTGTATGAGTGTGTGCGTACATGTGCACAAGGAATGGTGGCTCTGGCAAAGAACAAGGGGGATTAACCATGGGTTTCAGACACGCTGGATCCCCGCCTTACCACCTAAGTCAGGCGGCCTTTGCAGGCTCTTGGTGTCTGTCACTGCTTCTCCTGGCACCATCTAATGCTTTCTCTTCTCCTCTCCCACTCTGCCCTTAGAAAGAAAACACCTGCCAGGATAGGGGCTCCTAAGTGTGACCCTGTCTGAGCATCCCCCTGGCATGGAGACCCTGGAGTCTAACGGAGGACTCTGAGGCACCATCTTAATCTACAGAATCTCCTGGGTGGGGGACCATCTAGGTACAGGTGCTGGTTCCCAGCCCTGGAGTCACAGGCTTGGACTGGTGGAAATGGCTTCCTGATATCTCTGGTGAGACTGGTACCCAGGATGCTGAGGAAATTTGTCTCTGCCTGGACTTTTTTTTTTTTCTTCTTTTTCTCTTTGTATTAAAACTTAAAGCATCTAAGAGTCTTTGGTAAAGCCATTAAAACAGAATCTCGGGTTGGAAGGTGCTGAGGGCACCTGGGGAGGGTTCACAGGTGGAAAGGTAGTGTCAGCTGGGCTCCCGGGCGCCTGCAGCCCTCTGTGATTGGTGGCCCTGCTCGGCACACATCTGAAGGTCTCCACCGCCCTCACCGGGCTCCGTGTTCCTCTGCACTGGGGCCTCCGGCATGGGGTTGTGACAATGCTGTGGCGGCTTCCCAGTGGGTGGAAGTTGGTCGGGGTGACTGGGTGAAGAATTGGCTGATGACACCCCCCTCCCACTCACCTTCCCAACAGTCTGGGGGAGCGCTCTTTGTGCCCTCAAGCTACCACTCTGTGGTCGCCTACATGGCCTCCTCTTTTAGGGATTACTTAACTCCACATTTTCCCGAAGAGAAATCTAAGGCTCAAGGTGGTGTGTGTGTGTGTGTGTGTGTGACACAGGCGAATCGTCTTCAGTGGGTTACAGTGGTCAGGGCAACGGTTCCTCCTGCTTCCTGGCCCTTGGTAGCAGGAGGACCAAGGCCAAGCAGGCTGGGTTAACCATTAGGAAGCTATGGGAAATGGGTTTTCTCTAGGGTCCAAGGAGAGCTTCCGAGAGGGGCTGGAGGAGGGTACATGGCTGGGGAAGCCGTTGCTCCACCACGGAGATGGGAGGGCAGTCTGAGCAATTAGCCACCAATGGAGACAGACCGGCAGGGTGGCATTCCAGGGCCCTCTTGCCCAGATCAGCCTCAATTACAGGGTACAATTACCTGTGAGATGTTGTGGGGTAGCTGCCTGCACATGCTATGCAAGGTTTCGGGGGCGCTTCTAAGTCTTTGGGACTTACTACTGGGAGAAGACCATATCTGGAGCCATCTTTAGGACACACACAGTCTAGTTCACTCCCAAGAAACAGCACCTTTTGACCCCAGTGTCCATGGCTCACGAGTGAGAGTCCAGGTCCCAGTGCTCCCTGCCAATGCAGGACGCTTCAGTTGTACCCCAGAATCTCCCTGTCTGCCCTGTGAAGGGTGGCGAGGCCTTACCTCGAGTTTTGTTTTCTTTGGCAAGGAGAGAGATGGTCTTTTTTTCCTGGAGATAGAGGAAGAACTGGTAGCGGTGGAAGCCACTGTGCGCTGGCGGGGAGGGAGGCTGGTAGGCTACAGGTGGAGGAAAGGAGAGACAGGTGGGCTTACATTCCTGGTACTTAGGGAAGAGCTTCTGCTTGCGGTTGCTCTAAAAAACACAAGCACCTGTGTCTTTCCGTGGGCCCTGCCGACCTTCCTGGGTCCCAGATGAAGGCTCACCTGTTGTACAGCATTAGGATCCGCACGAGGCAGGATGTCGCCCTCGGCATCTTCATTCAAGATGTGCATTGTGAGGGTGTGTGTGTGTGGGGGAGGGAATGTGGTCCTGGAGGAAATGCGCTGGACGGGCATGAGGGTCTGGGGTGCTGGCCCGGCTCCCAGGCCTTTCTGGGCCAGTGGGTGTTGGTGTTGCCCTGTTTGTGTTTCAGTCTATCCTGATGGGTTTCCTGCCTCAAGAGAAGCCCATCTTCCCCAGCGAGTGTGCTTGGCAGCAGATTTTTATTTATTTTTTCAGCATTTCCTTGTGAACTCAATCACTAAAGAAGTCAGTGTCTTGGCTGGGTCTGGAGGATCTGGAAGTGGTTACGGGGGTGGGCAGGATTGGGTTCAAAGGGTTGATCATGGGCGCTGTAGAAGCTGACGCCGGGGGCACTGGGGAGAAGGCCCATCTCACTTCCCTTTATTCCCCTTCACGGAGGGGGTGGCTTTTGGGGGATTAAGGAAAGAGGTGGGCTGGGGATATCCTTTGTCCTCTCCCCCAAGTCTACGCAGGAACCCAGATTTTTTGCTGGCCTGGGCTGGGTCTTCCAAGCTGGGCCTCCTTCCAAGAGGGCTTTGACCTTCCTTCCCTCTTCCCCTTTCTCCCTCTCCCTCTCCCTCTCCACGAAAGGGAATCAGGCTGGATGGAGCCACGAGTCTCTCTGGGGTGGGGTGGGGCAGGAGAGTCTGCAGGGAGGCTGCTGGGGGGGGCGTTGGTAGTGCACAGCCACGTCCCCCCTTTCCTCTCCTGACCATGAACAAAAGCGTGGCTGGCTGTGGGGCGCTGTTGGAAGTGGTCCTCATGTGCACTTCCGGCCACCAGGGCCTCTGGCGTGCCGACAGCCAGGGGAATCCCTGACTGTTCATTTTTCCCATCGCAGACCAGATGTGTGTTTGTGAGTGTGAGTGTATGTGTTTGTGTGTGTACACTCAGAGGGAAGAGAGCAGGGTGTGCTGGGAGCCACATGTTTGTGTGGGGCAGGTGTGAGGTGATGCCCTGTGGGCGGGCCTGTTAGGGTGGTGCATGTGACATCACCAGTGCCAGGAAAGGCTCTGGGCTTGGGGGTGCCAGGGTGTCTTGTGTGTGGCCGCGTGGAGGACAGCATAAGGGGACAGCTTCTGGCCAGGCTAGTGGGCATAGCGGTTGCGGAATGCCCTCGAGGGTGGCGTATTCCACTCTGTCAAAGGCCAGGATTTTGTGCAGACAAGTCCAAAGGGACACTTTTGCAAGGTGGACATGACCTCCATTTTCTGGGTGCAAAAACGGAGGCCAGGCTGGGCTGGGCCCCCGGGAAGTGGTGGAGCTGGGATTCGAATCCAGGCAGATGTGGCCCCAAAACTATGCCACCTGCTTCATAGGCTGATTTGCCCTTTGTCTGCAGCCAGCTTGCCACGCGAGCATCTCCTCTAAGTGGAGTCCCAGCATACCTGGGGGTGGCTGGAGTCACAAATGCTCTCCTGTGAGATGGGCCCCGCACTCTGGCACCAGCTCCATCCACAGGTCGGGTAGCCTGCCCGCGCCTGGGTTTCATTCTCTTTAAAATGGGGACCTGAGCTGGGCGTTGTAGTGCAGGCTTATAATAGCCGCGCTTGGGAGGCAGAAACAGGAGGATTGCGCAGGTTTGAAGCCAGCCACTCTGGCTTAAAAGACCCTCTTTTCAAAAGCTGGGTGTGGTGGCGCACGCTTGTAATCCCAGAGCTTGGGAGGCTGAAACAGGAGGATCGCACAGGTTCAAAGCCAGCCTCAGCTACTTAGTGAGGCTCTCAGGAACTTAGTGAGACCCTATTTCCAAATAAAATATAAAATGGGTCTGGGAGTATAGCCCGAAAGTAGAAAGCCTCTGGGTTCCACCCCAGTACCACCAAAAAAAAACCCCCCAAAACAAAACAAAAAACAAAAAACAAAAAAAAAAAACCAAACAAACCCTCTTTCCAAATTTAAAAGGTATAAAAAAAAATGGGCCTGGGAGTGTAGCCCAGAGGTAGAAGGGTTTCCAGGAACCCTAGTACCACCAAAAAAAAAAGGGGGGGACCTGATGTCATCAAGGCAATTGTAGAAGTGACGTCAAAGTGCATGGGGACCTCTGCAGCGGTGCAGGGCAGCCCCGAGATGCTGTTAAATGACTCTTGGGACTCTCAGGGAGGTGCTGGCTGGGAAAGGGCACTGCCTAGGGGTAGGGGTCTTACTCACCTGATAACACCTGGCCCTGAATCTTCCCTTTCTTCATATCGGTGCCCTGAAATGAGAGAGGGGCAGGGCCATGGGTTACTCCTGGGACAGGCAGTGTAGACCAACCCTGCCACACTTCAGTCCCCAGGGTCTGCTGGGCATGATGGGAAAGGGGGGGGTGCATGGCTGCTCCTGGGATATAGGTTGTGGGGCTTCTGGAGGGGTGCCTCAGTGGGGGAGAAAAAACTCATAGGGTGTCTGAGGGTGGCCCAGAGGCAGAGGCCTCTGGGGAGTCCTGAGAGGACCCTCCCCAAAGGGCTGCCCCTCGATCACTGATCACTGTTTGCACCCTGAGCCCGGGTGTGGAACTTGACTGTCGCCCTGCAGGTCTGGGGGACCTGGCTGTTCTCAGGGACTCACTAACCAGCCCGTCCTCTCTGAAGGGAAGATTTGGCTGTCTTTGGAACCTCAGGCATGTTCGGCCAGTAGCCTTCTGAGCAACCAGAAGGGAACGGCGGGCAGGGGAGGCCGGGCCGCTCGGCTCTGTAGCAGCGCGCTCAGCTCGCAAGTGCTGGGCAGTTTCTTTGGCCTCAGTTTCCCTCCTTCCCTCCCCCCTCTGCCTCCTCCCTTCTGCTCAGTGTCTGTGGGATAATGAGGTTCTCCCGGGGGCGGGTGCTAATTACTGTTTGTGCAGGACTGGGAGATGCTCAGATGAAAGGGACTGGAGCCGGGCCCCTGGGTCCGTGCCACAGCTCAGGGCCTCGGGCCATGCCAGGGAGCCCTGCGGCCCCTAGGTGTGGGGTTTTATAGCCTTAATGATGGTGATTAGCGTGGCACTTAATTGATTCTGCCAACACCTAACTGCGCCTTGGCCCCCTTTCCACCCAGCCCTTCCTGGGGCAGCCCCTGCCTCTCACCTCCCGGAGGTGGGAGGTGCCGATGGGGTGCAGGAGGATGGAGGGATGGGAGGCACCACTTGAGTGGTGGGGGAGAGTGGTGCTAGGGCGGGCAGGGTGAGATCCAGCGCCCGCTTCCCACTGGCCGGTGTGGAACCCACTTGCGGCTCAGCTACTCTATCTACACTCTGGGCTTCCCTTTGCCAGTGTCCCTCCCGTCCAGGCCCGACTCTATGGGTATAGGTCACCTCTGGCTGGGCGAAGGGGCCGGGGGCTAGGCGGCTCCACCACAAAGCCCCCACACTTGGCTTTTCAGAAGCATCCACGCAGCCCCAGGCATCTGGTGGTGCACACGCCTGGCCTTCCCTTAGTGAGGTCTCTTGACACCCTTGGGTTTGGGACCTGGCATTGTCCAGGCTGAGGTGTGACCAGGGAATGAGGATCAGGCCCTGGGATGTGGGTACGAGGTTGAAGCATGGCATCCCTTCCAGGAGAGGAGGTCAGGACCCAACAGCGGCCTAGCAGCCCCCTTCCCAAAATAGCTTCTCTGGCCACCATAGAACGCCTGGGGCTGGGCCCAGGGAAGCCCAGCCCAGCCCGGCTAGCCTGCTGCTCCTCCTTCAGCCTCCCCCTCACTCCTCACTAAGGCAGCCCAGCCAGTGGTTTGTTAAAACTAAACAATAGCAATCTAGGCTGGCTGTTTCTTTTAATTCCCCACAGGCTAGGGTCCCACCCAGAGTGATCAGCAGGCCTCTCTCCTCTGAGTGAGGCCAGGGAGGCTGGTGAGGGTGGGGGCCGAGGCTGTGGTGTCAGTGAGCAGTTGGAAAGTCTGATTTGCAGCCTCACTCAGGGCGGGAAGCCTCCCCTTCACCCCGGGAGTGTCTTCTTATCCCCTGGGGCCCACTTGGCCCAGACTGTGAGCAAGTCATCAGCCCCTCCTGCCTGCCTTCCCCAGCTGCCCCAGCTCCCCTGGGGTACGAGGGCATTTATGAAGTTCAGGGTCCTCCAGGCTGGTCCTATTAATAGGCACTGGTCCTTGCTGGCAAAGGAGCAGGGGTGGACCCCATGAGGGAGGCCCCACCTCGGGAGCAGAATGGCGTGGCTTTGTATTACTTGGGCTGATTGACTGACTAAGCGTCCTTTGGCCTTAGACCTTCTCTCTGTGGTCAGTCCTGAGGGGCTGACGTTTCTACCACAGAAGCAACATCTAGTTGGAGCTGTTGGGACTGAAATTGGAAGGGTGAGAAAGCTGGGGTCCAGAGAAGTCAAAGGAATTTTCCCAAGCCACTCAGCTGTGACTGTTTGGGGAGGAAGGAGCCACTGGCTGGGTCAAGGACAGTGTTTTGCTGCGGTGTCAGGACAAGTCCATCACTCTTTCTTTTTGTTTTTTTTTTTTGTAGTACTGGGGATGAATTCAGAACACTTCTACCTCTGAGCTATACCCCCAGCCCTTTTTTTATTCTTTATTTTGAAACAGGGTCTCACTAAGTTGCAGAGGGCCTCACTAAGTAGCTGAGGCAGTCGGCAGACCAGGATCCCCGTCTCAGCCTCCCAAATACTGGGATCACAAGCGTGCGCCACCACACCCGACTGGAAGTATTGTTTTTGGAAGACGATTATTAAAATGCACAGATATTAGCGGGGGAAGGGGAACATAGTTTAGTGTAGGGTCTGTGTTTAATATGTGTGAGGGTTTAATACTCAGTACCAAAACACAACACAAAACAAAAACCCTTAAACATACACAGATATTTGCATTGGAAATGGTCCCCCTCATCTCATATCAGCTTTTTAAACATACCTTCATGGTTTAGAAAATCACATCTAGCCTGCAGTCACCTTAGAAAGCAAGAAGTCTCGGGGTGGTGGATGAGACTCAGTTACAGGAGGTATGTGTGTGTAGGGGGGATCAGAGTTGCCAGCTCCTCTCAGGAGGCAGAGCCAGGGAAGTCCCTGCAGAGCCGGGGTCGGGAATCCAGACGCTGCTGCCGCACTGCACCTATGGAAGGAGGATCCGCAGGAGGCGGGGACCGCCTGGAGCTCCGGGTCCCTGGGCCTCCTCCCCTCTGCCTGTCCCTCTGCCTGGCTCCAGGTGTGCCCAGTCCTCTTTAAGACAGGCCAACCACAGACCAAACCGCCTTTCTCTTACTGTAGCTAAAGACAGGTTGACATTTTCAAAAGGAACTTGTCTAAATGCTCAGGTTATAAAAAGGAAATAATTATGGAAATTACAAACAGCGTAGACACAGTTGGGTTTCTGATCCTCAAGGAGGCTGAAGAGTCAAGGATGGGTTTTGCAGAACAGCAGGACGGGGGCACCTGAGGCGTTTGGGAAGTGTGCCCAGGAGGACACTGTGGGCCCTTCTAAGTGTCAGGAATGGGATGACCCTGGGGAGGTATCTCTTTTTCTTATCAGCATCCTCCGGGGGTGAGGAGTCTGATACCCATGACCCTCTTAGCAAGGGCAGGGAGGGGGAGTGTGAAGTTTCTCTTTATATGCTTAGGATGTAAGAAGAGTAGTCACTTTTTTTTTTTTAGAAGTTGGTCCTAGATATGTGTGTGTGCGCGTGTATGTATATGTGTACATGCATGTACGTGGGCACGTACGTGCGTGTGTGTGTGTGTGTGTGTGTGTGTGTGTGTGTGTAGGGTGATGGATATGTGCACACTACCTGGCATAGGGATAGGCATAAATTATTCTTTTTTTGTGGTAGCAGGAATTGAACCAGGGGAGTTCTACCTCTGAGCCACACCCCCAGCCCTATTTTATTTTTTAGTTTGAAACAGGGTCTCACTAGGTTGCTGAGAGTCTCGCTATAGTGTTGAGGCTGTCCTCGAACCTGTGATCCTTCTGCTTCAGCCTCCCAAGTACTGGGATTACAAGTCTGTACCACCACGCCTGATTTAGGCATAAATTATTCTAATTGCATAAATGTTCTAATTCTGAACTGCATGGACATTTGTGGAGTTTCTGGGTCTATAAAAGAACATGAGATTTCCCTTCCAGCCTCTCCCACCTCAGCACCCCCTGCCTCTCCAGCAGGCTGGTTTGGACTGGCATGTGTGATACACAGGAAAAGTTGGGGCTCCACTGAGAGTCATTGCAGCCCCACTCCAGGACCATGGAGACAAAGACTTTCTTGCTGGACTTATTCCGACTGTTGTGCCTTAGGTCAAGTCAAGAGCGAGGTCTGTCTGTACCCACTATTAACATTTTAGGGGGCTTTTAGTGTTTACTCTTCCACTGAATGATCTCACAACACCCTAGGCGTGGGAAGGGCAGAGAGCATCCCCACTGAAGAGAGAGAAAGCAGAGAGGCTTTGGCTTCTCCAGGGGAGGGATGCTCCTGCCATCTTCCCAGCTCTGGGATACTTTGCACACACAGCCCTTGCTACCTGTCCCACTTCCAACTGCTACCCCAGAGATACCCTTCCCTCCCCTGGAAGCCCGGCAGGTAAAGGCTCTGCTGCCGGAGTCTGTGAGCTCTGGTGGGTGGGAAAGGGCCTGGCTGTTGCTGGTCCCCCAGGGATGTGGCCCTGTCCTCGTTCCCCCTTCAGTTACCTACAGGCAACTAACTGCCTGCCCACCTGGGCCTTTGCGGAGGCTCCCTGACCCCCCAGCAGAGGGTTGGTGGCACATTCCTTCCAGCATTCCAGAGATGGTTTAACCTCTTCATTCAATTGAGTCTGTCGACTACAAACCCCACCAGAAAGGGAGGTTTCACTTTATTTTTTTGAACTCTGGTGGGGAAGGGCATCCGGAGAGCCTTTGACTTGAAAGGTGAGAGAGAGAGAGAGGGAGAGAGAGGGGGGGGGTGGGGAAGAGAAGAGAAGGAAGGAAGGGGGAAGGGAGACAGAGAGCCCTGGGGTAGAAAATGAAATCCAGAAAACAACCACAAAAAAAGGGAAAATAGAACTCGAGTTCTAGGCTCCCGACACTGGCAGCCAGCAAGGAAGTGCCTTGCTGTTTTGCACAGCTGCCTGCAAGCTGCCAAGTGGCCGCGGAGCCAGCAAAAGGCTCTGGAAAGAGCTCCCCAGCGCTCACTCGCTCGGTGTATCCTGCAATTAGCAAAGGGTAAGTGAGTGGAAGGTCCTGACAGCTCCCGGGCGCTGAGGTTTCCCAGGGGCCACGGCTGCCAGGCCACCGAGTGCCAGCTTGGAGAAGACCCAGGCTGGAGACGGTGCCCGCTCCGAGGAAAAGGTTTCCAGTCAATTAATCCTATGGCCTGCTCTTTTGCCCTGGGGAGACAAGGCACTGCTGCTGAGACAGTGGAATGAAGCCGGCCCCTGGGGAAGCGGTAAGAAGGAGGCACACAGATCTGAACCCTCCTGGCACCGGAGTGCTTCTGGACCCCAGGGTGTAGGATGGCCAATTATTCTGTGTACACTTTCCCCTTGAGAAATGTCAAGACCAGAGACTTGAGAGGCCTCTTCCTGGCACCCTCATAGGCTGTGGACACCACATGGTGGATACTTTCTCTAGAATATACCTGGCTAGGATGGGCAGCAGGTTCTGGTATCTTGGTACTGACTGGCAGTGGAACCCTTGGGTTTTGACTCCTAATTGGTTTCGGATCTGGAGGTGGTTACTGCCCCAGGCCCCCAGATGCTAAAGTGGGGTGGGCTGGGGTGTAATTGAGGAGCACAACTCACCTCTTGGAGTAAGTAGTTACCCAGGATGGGAGGGGCCTCACAAAGAACTTCACTGTCTCGCATGAGATTGCGTTAAGAAAAAAGACTTTTCAGGGTGCAAATGAAGGTTGTGAGCAGGGCATGGTGGTGCAAGCCTGTAATCCCAGTACTTGGGAGGCTGAGATAGGAGGATCGTAGGTTCAAGGACAGCCTCAGCTACTTAGCAAGAGCCTCTGCAACACAGCCAGACTCTCTTTCCAAATAAAAATAAAATAGGGCTGGCTGGGGGGTGTAACTAGGAGGTAAAATGGCCCTGGGTTAAACAAACAAACAAACAAATAAACAAGAAGTCAAGCTTGTCTGTCTGTGGATTCAAAAGCATCAGTTTCTCAGACTTTTGTTCCAGGCCATAGAGTAAGTGTTTTCTTGAGTCAGTGTGTGTGTGGGGTGTGTGTGTGTGTGTGTGAGAGAGAGAGAGAGAGAGAGAGAGAGAGAGAGAGAGAGAGAGAGAGAGAGAGAGAGAGAGAGTGTCTAGCCTGGAGTTGGTCCTAAGGAATGGCAATTGAAGAGCTGGGCAGGCAAATGGCCAGATAAGAGTCTCCGTGTTGAAGCTAGAACCATGATAAGCCGCAGCCTGTGCTACTGGGGCGCTCGTGGTCCAGTGGGGCAGCTGGAGCAATGAAGGAGGAGCTGTGAGCAGCCTGAACCACGGAGGCCCACAGCTGCCTAACAGAGAGTACAGGGGACAGAAGAGAGAACTGAGCGGGAGAGCGATCAGGGAAAAATATAGAGAGAAGGCGACACGTGGGGCCTTGAAGGGTGCACAGGGTTTTGTTTTCCAGTAGACACAAGTGGGGAGGCGAGGACAGCCTAAGTTGAGGAAACTGCCAACAGAGGGTTTGAACGTGTGAGTGGGATGATATGGGAAGATTTCACAGGACTGGGCTGTCCGCTGAAGTCGTGTGTGTGAGTGTGTGTGTGTGTGTGTGTGTGTGTGTGTGTGTGTGTGTGTGAGAGAGAGACTGGAGAGAAGGTTAGAAGTGTAGACAGAAGGTCAGGCTTGAATGGCAGACGTTGCTTCTGATTCCAGAGAATCAAAGCCATCAGCAGTCTGACCCTGGAGCCGAATCGCAGGCATGGCTTTTTCAGTTTTTCAAATGCTCAGTGGCCGTGTCTCAGGAGGTCACCAGGGCAGGCTGGCTGAGCTGCCTCTCAGGTTAAGAAAGCACACGGTGGGCCGGGGCCGTCCAGGAAGGGGAGACTCCTGAATCCATCACTGATGGCCCCGCTCAAAGCAGGTGAGTCTGGAACCCCTGACCCCAGCACTTCTCCCTTTCAAACAATAACTTTTTGTTTCAGCTCACAAAGGGACTAAAGTTTATTGTAGAGGCTATTTAAAACACAGATAAGTACTGGAAAAATAAAAATAAAAAAGGAAACCGCTGGCCCGTACCAGGTGGAGGTAACTCCCCGAAGAGCATCCTTCCCTCCGCTGTATGTGCGTCCCAAAGCTCCTTGTCACACAGGTGCCAGCTCCCAGCCCCTGGCCCTGCTGGGGCCTAGCACTGGCTAGGACTCCCATCTGTCTGTCCTGGGGACCTCCTGCTTGGGGACCCTGGCCTTCAGTCCCTGAAGCCCCAAGAGCGGGGTGAACTCTAGAAGCACACAGCCACCCTCTTTGAACCTGGCCTGGGTGGGTTACTGATTCTCTGATGTGGCTCAAGAGGAGGGTAGGGAGAAGAGAAGGGATAAAGCATACAACGTATAATCTTATCAAACCTGCTTCAATGGAAGAAGACCAGAAAATATTAAGATGGGTTGAGGGCCAATGCCATGAGCATCACGATGGCTAAATAGGGTTCCTATGTCCCGTGTCTGTAGGAACTCAAGAGTGCCATTTCTAGATCCTCAGAACACAAGTCAAAGCTCTTGGCATCAACATCAGGTTGCATGAGCACCCCATTAATCTGGAATCATGTAGGCAACTGGGTATTCCTCCTAAGTGCGTTTCCCCGCTATCTCAAATCTTATATTTTTAGTTCCCCGACTCCTTTTATCTTAACTATTTCGGATAGCTATCTTATTAAAACACTAGCTCTTGTCTGCTTAAACACACGGCGTGGAGAAGACCTTATGTAACTTTAAACACCACGGTGGCTGTCACGGCGAGCGCCGGCTTCGCACACTGAGAAGCTGAAGAGCGAATAAAAAGGATGGGCCATCCAGCTTCCACCTGCTCCAGCCTCCTTAGGGGCCACTCACGGGATGGTCACCCCGTGGCCACCACCTAAAGAAAGGGGAACCACGGCCTGCGAAGGGTTTGTAGCGCAGCGGCATTTCGCCAGACACTTTGCACGAGTCAGCTCGCCGTGGTACCCGCCTCCCAGGAAATTCCTTGCTGAGGTGCAGTGACCCCGAAGATCCCCTGCTTGGAGGGCAAAGGCCTGCTGCCCTGCCTACGGTGTCCTCCTCTGTGGTCTGACTTCTGACAGCCGCGCACGTTACAGAAGTGAAACATCCAGTCAAAGTAGCCCCCGTCGGCGGGCAGGTGACGCGGCTTCTGACACAGCCGTTCTAAGGGGCGACCCGGGCTCCAGTTCAGTGTCATTACCAGTTGGCTCCATGACTTTGAGCGAGCCACTGGATTCGGCAGGGCCTTGCTCACCGTACCTATAAAGCGACGAAGATAAGGACGCAGCCCTGTTTTTTTCCCCAGAGTCGTGAAGACGCAATTAGGGAACACAGCATTCTGAAGCCCCACGATGTCCTCTGAGCAGAAGGGCCATTACTGAGCTGAACTCTGGGCCAGCTCTGCAGCGAGATGCTCACGAAGGGAGGAGGGGGCTCAGTAGCTACCGAGCCCCTGGAACCCAACCAGCTGGCCTGTAGCCAGGCTGCTACAGGCCCAGGAAGTCTTGGGGCAGGTCGGCCTCTTGAGGCTAATGATGGTGCCGTGGGCTCAGGGGTCACTCAGCTGTGACTGTGGCCCGTCCCGCTGGGCCTTTCCGCACCCCGGGTGCACAGATTGAGTGACACATGTTTATTAATATGCCTTGATGAGAGGCATTAATATCTCTTAATGACACCATCTGAGCCCTCTTGCTCCTTTCTCTGTCCCCACTTTCCTGGATTCAGACATTGGCCGTCTCAAGGATGCTCAGGATAGAGGGCCGAGCCGGGAGCTTTTGTGGGATGGGACGAGGAGGGGTATCAGGTGTGTGGGGTCTAGCTCAGGGACCAGAGGGAGGATGGGGAGCAAGCTGGATGCCTGGTTCTGCTGCTAGGTGGAAACCTGGCCAGAAACTGCACGGAGATGGGAGCAAGGGATGCAGGAGAGCGGCAGGACTTTTCCAGAACTGTGGATGGGTAGGAGGGCAGGGACAGGGCGGGAAGGCCGGAGGAGGCCTCCAGGTGGCAGGGGAGAGAGCCGGGGCCAGAGAATGGGCGCTGAGCACACACACGCACATGGAATATGCTCCCACATCTGCAGTAAGCTCACACTCAGGCTCATACACACAAATGCTCAGCCCACACACTCATACACACAACACACATGCACAATATATTCATATGAGTACACACTCACACACGGGCTCACATATACACATGTTCACACACACAATGTGCTCACGCGTACCTGCTGACATATTCACTCACAGATACAATCACAAACACACATGCTCTCTTGCATGCTAGCCTACACACATGCATACACATGGAGATACACACGCTCACACATCCACATGCATGTTCACACGTATACACACTCACACATATACATACATGCTCACACATGCTCATGTCCCATGCTCATCTGCACATTCACACACACTCACACATGCTCACACACTGCTGTCCAGGCTGCCTCTCACTGACTGGAGACCAGGGGAAGGCAGCCTTTGGAAGGGGGTGTTGGGCTCCACTTGGACCAGGGGCTCAGGAGGAGTGGGTGGGGAACCTCCAGCCCCTGGCAGGACACCAGGACAGGCAGACAACTGATTAGGACCCGGACAGTACTGGGCGCGGAGCTGTTATGTCACGCCGGGGGTGTGAGGGGCAGCGGGCCAGGAGGCATGGCGGTGGGGGCCCTCCTCCCGGGCTGTGTGTGGGAGGCTGTATTCCCTGGCTCCTTGCAGCACCAAAACAATTAGGAAAGGGTGCAGTTAATCCCCAACATAACAGGGCTGGGGACGTGCAGCGCAGGGAGAGGAGGGAGCTGCAGGCTCCAGCCCCGGCGTGCATCGCATCGCTGTCTCTCATCGCTCCCGGTATTCCCAGCGCCTGCCCGTCTTTCTGGCTCTCTGGCTGCATCCCCAGGAGGGGAGAACTAGGGAGGTCCCACATTCTGGGAGGAGGCAGCTCCCCCAGCCCTTGGCCCCTTCACTCTGGCTGGACAGAGGGTCCCAGCAGACCCCTGGTGCCACCTGGCTGCTGGCCAGTGGTGCTGCCCATGCCCGGGGGCTCCCTGGTCCTGCAAGTGTCTGGCCCTGCAGCTCCCCTCACTCTCGCCCTACTGTGTCCCGCCAGCCATCCACTCTCACTGTCACTTCCTGGTGGAAGTGGTCAACTGTCCCAGGTTCCCCTGCCTCCCCCCATTTCCCATCGAGAAGATTTGGGGACCGATCACAGAGCAAGGAGCGGCTGGAGTGGGGGGAGGAGCCTCTACCACTGGGGGAAGCCACTCAGGGTCAGGTTCCCGGGTCCCCTTCCCTGTTTTGCCTCCCTCCTCTGCCCCATTTGAGGATTCTTTGCTCAGCCCTGGCGGAAAAAGAAAGCACTTTTGAGCCTCCTCTCTTCCTCCCCATTGATGGGCTCTGGCCTGGAGCTGCCTTGTGAACAGGAAGGCAGGAAGGAAGGAAGGCAGGAAGGCAGGAAGGCAGGAAGGAAGGAAGGAAGGAGAAGAAGGGAGAGAGGGAGGGAGGGAGGAAAATGAAGAAGGGAAAGAAAAAGGTAGAAGGGAGTAGAGGAAAGTAGAAAGGAAGGAGAGAGACAGAGACTCAGTAGAAGAAAGGTCAGGAATGTTTTGCAAGAAAAGACGCCGGCAAGAGTTTGTGGCTCTGGGAAACTGGGCGCTCACCGGGGAGTGTGACAACCAGCCACCCGGCGCAGCCCACGTCCTCTGGAGCCTTGTCTGGCCCTTTTCTGAGCACTGACGGTGAACCTGGCCTGGCCCCCCAGCCCCTGGCCTCTCAGAGCACTTGTCCTCCGAGAGCCCGGCTGGGGCAGCGGGCTGCCAGGGAAGCGAGCTCCTAGAAAACACGCACCATCGCGGGCTCCACCCTCGGCACCCTGAACCACAGTCTTCCCTCTAACCAGAACCCTAGGTGAATCACGGGCACGTCCTGACACACCTGCCCCAGAGTCCTGCCACAGTCCAGGGAGCTGCTGGGCCCGGGGAGGGGATGGATCCTCACAAGGCCTGCCGTGGCAGAGGTGCTGGGAGCCCTCTGCGCTCCTGGCTCCCTCTGTGGTCCCTTTCCTGTCTCCTCCAGGCTCTGGCCCCTTGGGATGACCCTCCCCTGGGCAGGACCTGGCTGACCTTCGGGTCTCATGGTGGCGCTGGCTCTCAAGTGAGATGGCTTAGACAAGTGGTCCGAGATGATAGGCTGTGCCAGGAGGTCCACCCGGGTGAGGGCTAGGAGGCAGGAGGCCGCCCCGCCTTCCTTTGCTGGGCTCAGAGCCCCGATGCCTGGAGCCTTTGAATTCCTGGGTGCAGAGGGCACTGCTTGATGGGGGCACGGGGGCATTTGTGGGCTCTTGATACTCACGGGCACTCCCTCCTGACACCTCCTTTGTGAGGAGGAGAGTATCTGTTTGTAGGTGGGCAGGGACCTCTAGGGCTGGGAAGGGAAGAGACTTGGGGGTGGAAACAGGGAGGGCTTGCTCTCCATGGGAGCCTGTAGCCCAGAGGAGGTGGGGTGGCCTTAGTTGGAGGGTCACCTCCAGCCTGGGGCCCTGGTCCCGGCAGGAGTTCTGCAGTCAAGCGCTTCCTCGGCTTTCTCTACCCGCAGATTCCTGATAAGCTGCGGTTTTCTGTCCTGCCTCGGCTGTGCCGGGGCCTGTGTGGTGGGCCTTTGTGTCCCTCCCGGCCTGTCTGTCCGTCTGTGCCCAGGGAAGGGTGAATGCAGCCCGCCAGGGGCCCGCTGGGGTCTGGGCCATGCAGCTGCCAGCCAAGCCCAGGGCCTGCTCTCGTCCTATTGTGACACTTTTTACAGTGCCCGGCAGGCAAATGCCAACCTGGGAAGCTTGGCAATCGCAACGAAACAAACAACCGAGATCAACAGCCAGCTCCGCCCTGACCTCACAGCCGGTCCAGGGGCCTCTGGAGAGGACTGGCAATGACCCCAGGGAGCGGAAGGGAAACCTGGGTGGGCGGGCTGCGGCTTGTCAGGGGGCTGGAGCTGAGCGGGGCGGGGAGGAAGGTGTGAGCAGAGGAACCCCAGCCTCAGCCTCGTCCCCGGCTGGGGAGGGCTGGGGTTCAGGGCAGTTCGTGGTGTTTGGCCGGCAGTGCCCATGGGAAACATCCTCAGACTCAAAGTGTTGAAACAAACCTTTGCACAACCTTGAGGAGGGCCTGGCTGTTCCAGGTGACGGTGCCGAGGGGCACGGGGAGAGGGAGGAAAGGAGACGGGGTGACGGCAGGGAGCCCCGAAGGGGGTCAAGGGACAGCTGCTGTGTCCCCAGGCTCCCTGGTCCCTCCTGGTGTGGGGCTCATTCTGCCTCTTGCCGATCTGAACCCCACACCTGGTCCAGAGCCACCCCCCACCCAGCCCCCTTTAGAGACCTTCCGGCTGTGGGGCCTGAGAGTTCAGAATGCCCAGGCTCGGCCACAGGGAGCCAAGACAAACTTCTTTGCAGAACTTTGTGCTGTGAGCACTTAATTGCCCCCGCCACTGAGACCGCAGAGTGCACAAGCAAGGGGTCTCTAATGAGTGCGAGCGGCGGCTGATTAATCGGCCTGCCCCCTCTCTGTGGGCCCTGGACACGCTCCATTCAGCCTGGACGGCCTGCACCAGCGGGGTGGGCTCCAGCCTATTACCACTGGTGCCTGCCTGCAGTCCTGCCCTGCTCTGGGAGCCTGGGCTCCCCCCTGGACCCCATCACCCGCTGTTCCTCTTCAGCAATGTGGCTGCTGCCTCCCTGGGACAAGAAGGGGGCAGAATGGAACTGGCTGCTCAGTGGGGTTTGTGCAGAGGACTTCCATTCAGGAGGCCAGCAGGGCGGTGCCTAGGCAAGGCCAGGTGGTGAGTGAGCAGCCAGGCCACCAGGTCCTTTGCTAGGATATAACCCTCTCTTTCTATCCCAGTTTATATGTCCTGCTCTGGCTCCTGGTCGCTGCCGACTCAGCCCATGTTTAGTTATCACAAGCTGCTGCTGCTGGGTGGGCAAAGCGGGGGCCTGGTGGCAGGGCCTGTTGAGGAAGCTGGGGAGTGCTCTGTGCTGGGGTGGCCCCTGTGCCAGGCTTGAGATCTGAACCAGGTCTGCTTTTCCCCAAGAAGCCCCAGGACCTTGTCACATGCTCTACCAGCGGCTCCCCCCTCCCTTGAGCTGCTCAGCCATGGGGGAGCCGCGCAACCTGAAGGGTGGCCTGGGAGTGGAGACCACTGACCTTCTCCTGGGTGGGACCCCCTCCCCAGAAGTAGAGTTCCTTTAGGGGGAGAAAGCCCCTTGGTTTCTACTGTAATAAAGGGGGCCCCAGCTCCCGCTGCAGCCTCTAATGACGGGGTTGGGGTGTAATGAATATCTGCGTGCTCATAAAACAGGCTAATGACGGCCCTCATTTCATGGACCCCTTTCATCCCCGGGGTTCCCAAAGCAGAAGGGACCGTCCTGGGGCCTGAGGCCCAGAGCCCCATGGCAGCCACAGGCCACAGCTCTTTGGGGATGGGGGCCACTGGCGGAAGAGGCTACCCTTTCCTCTTTGCTCCTTATCTGGAGGAAGCGGCCTGAGGAGTTTAGGTCGATGGCCGAGGGTGACCGGCCTTAGGAACTGGGCAGGGGACGGGGAGGGAGGACGCGCACAGCTGGATTCTTATGAACGGAACACATGGAGGCCCAGCAAACAGGGCCAGCGCCCAGGGTGGTACCACGCCTCCTTCCTCCAACCAGGTGCTGATAGGAGCTCACTGAATCATCCCAGCCTCCCTCCAACACCTGAGCGGAGCTAGACTCCGGGAGGGCGGGGCCGGCCTGCTGAATCACCAGCAACACCTGTGTTTTGCTTGGGAGGTCTCCGGCTCAGGGACCAGCCAAGCCTGACCCTGTTTGGCTTCCCGGAGCTTGGTGAGCTCACAGCCCAGGGTGTTGTGGCGGCAGGCCAGTGTGACCGGCTATGCAGGGAGTATTTTTAAAGAGATACTTGCTCCTGTGTTCCCGGAGACTGGTTCAGTGAGAGAGATTCGAGTTGTTCTTTGAAAACCCCCCCCTTTGCCCCCTGTTTGATCATAGAAATTGGTCAAGGGAACATGAAATCACTTGGGATAAAATGTGTAGTGGAAATCAATGATGCAATCCACTCTCCGCCGCCTGAGGTGGGCACCTGTGGGGGTGGCCAGGGAAAGGGAGGGGGCTGGGTGAACATAACACCCTAAGAAGGTGGGACAGGCAGACTCAGGGCCTCTATGTACCCTGAGGGTGGAGAGACAGCCTATTTGTTTCCTCCAGAACGCTGGAACTGCCTAACCACAGACTTCCGGTCACAGCCTGGACAGGGGCCACGGGCCACCATGGCAGGGTCTGTGAGCCTCGAGAAAGCCACGTGTGAGGCACCTGAAGCCTGCTGTTCCCATCCAGTCACAGGCTCAGCCCTGCCTCCAGGCAACCGACAGGTGATGGGGATCAGTGGAGGGCGGATGATCCCAAGAATGCAGGTTCCTGGTGCCCCGGCCTGATCTACCCTGCTGCTGTCCTCTCTCCTCTGAGACAATCGCCCTTTCATCAGGCAAGACCAACATGGAACCATCCCCAGATCACGTGTGGCCTTCTGTGGGGCGCAGTGACTGGAAAGGGAATGTGTATAGAGGTACAGGCGCTAAGTCCTTGGTTTGGGAGAGTAGGGGGCGAACGGGCCCAGGGAGTCACTCAGAGGTGGTCCTGGTTAGTAGGGGTAAAGGTGACCGACCTGGTTGCCCAAGCCAGCACTCTCTGCTCCAGGCGTGCCAGGCCCCTGGACACCACAATCTCATCTAACCCTCCATCGCTAGGAGGCTGAGCAGGCCGACTGCCCTCCGCCCTGATTTGCAGCTGGGGAGCAAATCCCAGGGATCGCAGATCCACCCCGCGGCAGGTGGAGAGGGATCCAGGTGTCCTGGCCCTTGTCTGTGTCCTGACTCACAGCTCAGGGCTCTTCTGCCTGTGCCTCAGAACAAAGGGAACAACAGAGTATTGCGGGAACCGTTCTGAAGGGCGGGGTGGTTTCTTCCCCCTTCACAGGAAGCTCTCTCGTGACTCCAGATGTGCTCGTGAGGACTAGAAGGAGCCGTCTAGAACTTCCTAAACGTTCCTGCATCAGGCTCAGGGGCAGAAAGTTTTCCAGGAAGGGACAGGCCACCCACTGCAGAGCCCGCTTGACTTGGGGACCCTGAGCACCATGATGGGGAGGACCGAGGGAGGAGGGGGATGGGTCCCATGGAGGCATCCCTGCGCATTCTGATGTGGGAGGGAGACCTGCAGAGATGTGGGGCAACCTGGGTGATTTGGGGGACCTGGGGCTTAGTGGTTGAGGCATAGCTCCCCCCATGCAAGTCTGTCTGAGCTAATCTTGGGGTCCCTATCTTGCTTGACCAGCAAGAGCTGACGATGTTCCTGCTAAGCTTGGCTCATGGATTTCTCCGTCTCAAGTGCCCTTCTCTGGGTTTCCCCAGTCTGCACAGCGCTTCCTTTCCTCTCTGAAGCATTCCTCATCTGCCCTTCTCCCCGTGCCCCTGTGCCTGTCTCTACTGCAGGGGGCTCCACTCTGCCTGGAACCACAGTGGCACCTTCTTGGGCCTCTCCTTCCACTGTAAGCAATTTGAGAGGGTCTCATCCTCCCATTATCTGCTTCCTGCCCATCCTGC
Organism: Muscardinus avellanarius; assembly: GCF_963383645.1. Taxonomy (NCBI): domain Eukaryota; kingdom Metazoa; phylum Chordata; class Mammalia; order Rodentia; family Gliridae; genus Muscardinus; species Muscardinus avellanarius. Next base: position 12,799,328 of record NC_137800.1, on the reverse strand, counting down.
AGGAGAAAGATACCCAGTAAACATCTGGGCACAGGGGAGGAGCTGCTGCACACAGAGTGCCTGCCTTGCCCATGAGTTCTGCCTCCATCAGGGCCCTTCATAACCGCGACAGCCCCCAAGGCAGGAAACTGAGGCTGGGCAGGGCGGGGCCTTGCCCAAGACCGCAGGAGGAAGAGCTGGAATGAAAGCCAGGCCTTCTGATTTCACGGGGGATGCACTTTGCCCAAGCGTTTGTTTAGAAGGATGTGGGAGGGAGTGAGAAGATGAATTGGTTCTGTGTCTATGGGGTACAATCAAAGTGGCCCCTGTTTTGAAAAACGTGCCCAAGTGGTGGCAGAAGCATTCTTATGACGTTAGATTTGGCCTATTTTCTTTTCTTCTCTTCTTTTCTTCTTTCCTTTTCCTCTCTCTCTCTCTCTCTCTCTCTCTCTCTCTCTCTCTCTCTCTCTCTTTTCTAAGACACATTTCCTGTAAAGGATCTCAGGATCTGTTAGGTCTGCCCTCCTAGCGCAAAAGATCAAGGGACACCTCAGTTGCTCCGTAGCTCAGGTGCAGAAGCCACCGGAGGGAGGCAAGGATGTTTGCTTGGAAACAGGCTGGGCTCTCTCCGCCTGGAAGCCCCAGAGACCATCTCTCTGGCCCCTGGCTGGTCACGTGCCTGTGATTCCAGGCTCTGGCCCTTCTGGAGTAGGAGGGAGAATCTCCCTGGAGCATCTCCACGGAGGCAGGGCTACACCTCCCAGAGACCCCGAGCTGCCTCCTCCCAGACTTCTCTCCTGCCCTCATCTCTCTCAGTCCTCCCTCTCTCCTTTTCTGTCCACTTCTCCTCCTTTTCTCACTTCTCTTTCCTTGGTGAGAAATCTCAGCCCTTCATCAGGGAATAGATTCCTTCAGGTCAACTGAGCCCCAGGCAACCTCCCTCCTGGTCCGGTCTGCCATGGTCAGAGTGTTCTCTGCCTGCCCTGCCGCATACACAGGGTGTTCATGCTACCGAGGAACAGAATTAGAACAACAGTTTTTAATTTTAGCTAATTTAAGTGGAAAGAGATGCTCCTGGCCAGGGTCTACGTCCATCCCTCAATGCCCCGCAAGCACCTTTGTCCAGGCCCAGCTTCCTGATCTGGGTCTGTGTGAGCACACAGAGGCCTGGGTTCTGAGCTCAGGCTGGATGACCTTGGGCAAGTCACCTTGGTCGACCCCTGGCGGCCTCCTCTGCAAAATAATGCAGGGGGTTTCTTTCAAGCCTCAAGGTTTCCCTCCAGCTCTAAAGTCTATGTTTCTTTGGGCAGGAGCCTGCTAGGATCAGATCTGAGTGAGCTCACATGAACTGCACAGCAGGGAGGGGTGTGCATATGTGTGGGTGCATGTACTCATGTATAAGTGTGTGCACGTGTGTGTGTGTGTGTGTGTGTGTGTGTGTGTGTACTCATTGGGGGGCAGCTCTGAGAGGTAGCAGTGGGCTTCTCCACCCCATCCCCACTTCCCAAGCAGTCTGAATCCAGTCCAATAGCCACCCCATCCCACCTCACTGGGCAGCCAAGAAAAGTCCAAGAGAAGCATCCAGGGCTGCAGAATTAGCGGAGAGGTTGTGCCTGATTTCACTCCTGGCAGGAGTTTTCCCACTCCCTAGCCCGGGCTGTGCCAACGGTGCCCAGACTTCCTCTTTGGCCATAAAAGTCTCCCGGAAACCCTTCCCACAGAGGCCCCAGGGGCTTTCTCAGGGGATGCGTTAGTGTGCAAGGCACACACAGGCGCTGTCAAGCGGAGCCCAAGGCAGTGTGCACGCTCTCCTGCGGGGCCCTGGCCCTGCACTGCAAGGCGCTTGTCCTGGCCTGGCTGGAAGGAGGAGGGAAAGCTGGTCTCTGCCTGGATTCAGGTCCTGACTTATGCAATGCCTAGACTCTCAGTCAACTTGAGCAACTGGGACATGCACCCGCAAACATACACTCGTGCACACGCATGCACGCACACGCCCGGGGAGAAGGGAGATAAGCTGGCCTTGGCTGCATTGCCCTCCTTCGAGGTCTCTGATGGCGGAAGATCTCCCCTGATCCGGAGGGAGGAGGGGCACCCCAGACACAGGGCCGCTCTCCGACTGCTTGGGTATGGCAGTGGCTCCAGGCTAGGGCTGGGGTCAGATGGGCCATTGGGAGGAGTGTTCCAGAACCAGGAGAGAGAAGCCCAGCAGCCAGTATTTGATGCAACATGACCACCGAGTAGAGAGCAGAGAATACTCTCTCTCTCTCTCTCTCTCTGCCCCAGAAGGTGCCCAAGCCTCCGGGCTCCCGGGTCACCGAACCCGCCTGGTGGAGCATTGCATCAGAGCGAAACTGTGCTAGCTGCCTTTCAGGAGAGAGCAACGAGGGCTCGTGAGGCCAGTTTTCCAACCTGGAGGTGCTGGGGGTCAAGCCCTTGGCCTCCAGCGCCTCTTCTCCCCCCACCCCCGGCACTCTGCTCTAGACTTTGCATGGAAGAAGGTGGTCTTTGGGGTGGGGGTGGGGAGTGTGAAAAATGGAGGTATGAGTCAGAGGCCAGCTGGCTTTCATCAGCCCTGAGTCAGAGGGAGCGCAAGGAGGAGGGTGGGAACGACTTCAGGTAGTCTTGGGGTTCCCTAGGAACCACAGCATAGGGGAAAAGAGAGTCCTCCTGGAAGTGATGAGCTCCTGGCATGTAGGTTGGGCCTTCCTCAATTATTAGTCTACTCCAGAACAGGAGGGGCAGCCTCAAGGCTCCAGTGACTTGGAAGCTGAGGTGCGGTGATGGGGGGTGTGAGTTGGCCTGCTGACTCCTTGGGTCCCCCTAAACTCCTGAATTCCACCCAGAGGCCTCACCACATCAATGCGTCTTTGCACTTTGGGCTCAGATGAGTTCCTTGAGAGTTTGGGTGGTTCCACTGTTGGGGCTGGCGGAGGGGGGGGTGGCAGTCTAGAGTAGGGGGGACCTAGATGGGAGTGCTACAGGAGGGAAGGTCCCACAGGGGAGTGGGGGAGAATTGGGATGGCTTGGGAGCTGTGCAGGAGCTTGACAAGGAAGCTGCGGGGCGTGTTCCTGTTTGTCCTGCATGGCCTCCCGGGATTTGCACCAAGTCCCGATTAGGAGGCTGGTGCCTCCTCGTGTCTCTGTGGACCTCTCTGTAGCCCCTGTCGCTTTTGGTCTGAACGCACGAGGTCCCATCTCTGTCATTTCAGCCTCAGCAGTGCAGGCGCCTTCCCAGGCACATGACCGCCACCTTCCTGCTAGTAGATGGCTATGTCTGCCCCAGGGCCTTTCTCTACCCCTCTCCTCCCTCCCCTGACAGCAGACACCATAGGGACCAACTCTCCTGGGTGATGCCCATTTGGTCTGCAGGGCCACTGCCCCTCCCCGGCCCAGAGAAGCCCAGGATAATGAGAGCCACAGGGGGCCCAGCATTCCACAGAGAAGCAAATTCAGGGCCCTGGCTTCTGCAGGACCAGGTGCAGGCAGCAGCATGGCTCTGGAATCCAGTTCTCCTGATTCCCAGCTTGACATTCTTTATAACAAGTTGACGCTTTCATTTTCCTAGGGGTTTGGATGTGCATGGAATTGGGGAAAAATTTTTTTTTTTAATCTGGGCAGAACTTTTTCCTCTTCCCAAACTGAGGTGAGTGACTTTGGGCACCTGGGTGGTATTTAATAAATACTTGTCGATTGACCTGCTCTTCTGAGCAGCTCCCGTCTTGTCTCATCTTCCACTCTGCTTATCTTTGTCATTGATATCTCCTGGGGATAGTTAGCTAGAATAAAGGATGCCAGGTAACCCGCTCTCCCACCTCTAGGATCACACTTTGCTCCCTAGCGGCTCTCTCAGTACTAAGACCCGAGCACAGGAGAAGGTCTATGCAGCGCAGCCACCCGGACCAACAGTTAGAGAAATAAACAAGATGTTATTGTGCCGAGGGGAGAGGAGTTACATCAAAAGTATCTCAGAAAGGAAGAAAGCCAATTTTTTTTTTCTTATATGAGATGCATGGATAGGGGGAGAGAGAGAGAGAAAAAAAATGCCTGGGTAATTAACTTAATAGGTTTCTTAAAGAATGCCCTTGTGAGTGATGTTCAACACATTCAAGTGTTGACAAGAAGGCATTGAACTCGACGCCCACACAGCGGGCAGAAGCATGCTCTCGGCTCTGACACACCTTCTTTGTCTGAAACTTGTAGTAAAACTCAGGGCTGGGTTGTGAAATTGGTCCCAGGGAATCCACACTTCGGGGACTCCGGGGTCAAGCCCCCTGCTTCTAGGTAGGGTTAGGGGTGAGCCCGGGGAGCCAGCCTGGACTAAGATCTATGAGCGGGAGAGAGTTGGTAGAGGCTCTCAACTCAGAAACCTAAGGAGGCTGTTAGAGGTGTGTGAAACCCAGGAAACTTTGAGGGCTCCCCAAAACAGTCTGTGACCCTTGGAGGGCAGTCAGAACAAAGCCCGGTCGTTCCCTTCCTTCCAAGCCCCAGGTGCCTTGAAGAGGGTGGGTCTGATGCCCAGGAGCATCTATGGGACACCAAGGCTTCTCTTGATAAATGCCTGGAGGAATCCGGTGAATCTGGCTTTTCCTTCCTCTGAAATCTGCAGTGGGGAGAGAGGCCCTGTCACTGGTGGCCGGGTGGCTCAGAACGCTTTGTCTGGGAGGAGTGAGAGGTTTGTGTGTGTTGCGTGGCTCTACCTTTGTATCTAAGGAACCCTTTGGTTGCTCTTAATTGAAGCCACAGAGTATCCACGAGGATTCCTGGTGCAGAGGAGAGCCCCCTTGCCAAGCGGTTTGCCCCAAGGCCTCGGCGAGGATGAGCCGTGACCACAGTGCCTGCGGTATGCTTATCAGCCTGCCTTCTGGCTCGTCTGTCAGCCAGCGCTCCCGTCCTTCTCTGCCATCCTTTCTTTCTGTGACGTTAGGCTCATACTTATCAGATCGGAGTCTTCAGGCTGGGACCTGAACGGCAAGGACTCCATCACAATGATGGCGGCCAGATTTGGGATGTGGAAAAAGGGTGACGTGCGAAAGAGGCCTTTGCGAAAGAGCTTTCCTTTCTTAGACACGCCGCCAAACACTTGGAAAATAAAACGACCCAGCTCTACATCTGCCCTGTCATCCCTGGAGGCAGCTCATCTTAAGGGAGACAGCTGCCTAAAAACCCAAATCTAACTCCATGGCGAATGGGTTTTCAGCCTGGCAGAAAGACCGCAATGGCCCCCGCCTAAAGTCTTACACGGAGACCTTGTGCGTCTACATATGCAGTGGAGAGCAGGGCTCACTGGATTACCCCTCAGTTACAAATGGCGGTCAAAGAAGGAGGCCCCTCTTGCAAATGGGAAGTCTGGGTCAGCGCTTTGATGCTGTTCTTGGCTCCAGCCCTGGCTTGTGTGGTGGTGATGGGGGTGGGAGGGAGCCTCCTTTCTCTCTGGAGAGCCCAGTTGTCAGGCAGGCAATACCACTATTTAGGAGCTGTAGGATTCGGCTCCTGCAGCACTTCTGTTTCTAGGAAGAGGGAATAATTGACCACCTTTCAATCTCACTCCCAACACCTTAAGAAACACTGTTAGAGAAGGTGGTTGGCTGGGTAGAGTGGCACATGCCTGTTATCCTAGTACTTGGGAGGCTGAGACAGGAGGATCACAAGTTTGAGACTAGTCTCACCAATGTAGTGAGACTGTGTTCCAAATTTAAAAAAAAAAAAAAATAGGGCTGGGGGAGCCGAGCATGGTGGCACAGATTTGTAATCCCAGCATTTGGGAGGCTGAGACCGGAGGATTGCAGTTTGCAGTCAGCCTCAGCAACTTAGTGAGGCCCTTTGCAACTCAGTGAGACCCTGTTTCAAAATTAAGAATAAAAAATAGGGCTGGAGGTGTAGCTTAGAGGTAGAGTGACCCTGGGTTCCATTCCCAACACCACACACACACACACACACACACACACACACACACACACACGGGCTAGGGGGTCTAGCTCAGAGGTAGAAAATCCCTTAATTCAATCCTCAGGGCCAAAAACAAGGAGTGCGGGAGGTGTTGGACTGAGTAGGGGACCCTGTTGATTTCACATCCTCTTTCCCCTGGCTCTACCACCATTCAGCTCCAGCCTCCGGGGGTGGAGACAGGTGGCTGCTATGTCTCCCCGCTTCCCAATCGCTCAAGTTGACTTCCCTAAAGGCAAACTGAAGGGTTCATCGGATTCCCCACTTCCCTGTTTGACCCGGGTGTGTGCCAGGTGGGTAGCCTGGCAGCCAAGTTCAGCACACAGTGACTGAGGGCCTCCCGTGTGCAGAGCCGGAGCTGGGTGCTGCAGGGGCACGAAGCTGAAGAGGCAGACGGTTCCTGCCCTGAAGGAGTGGTCAGCAGCCTGTGGGGACGTGGAGCTGCCCATGCCACCCCTGAAGTCCGAGAGGTGGACACTCCACACTCAGGCGCCAGGTGTGAGCTGTACATGCCCCAGAAGCAAAGCAGGCTCCCAGGGATGTTGGCTCCTCTCAGCAAGTCACACCCTTCCTCCCCGCAGTGAGACCGGGGAGCCGTGCAGACTACCACGAGGAGCGAGCAACCAGGGTGGGACTCCTTTTTCCCTCGAACCCTTTGGGAAGTAATTTTTTTTTTCCCCTTGGCGGCACCTGGCATGAACAAAGCCGACTCCCTGGTTTTGACAAAATAAGGGAATAACCTGAGTGATACTGTTGGTGTGTTTTGTGTGGATAAGGGATGCTGGAGGGCTTTAGAACCAGGCAGCTCCTGCGCCTGCCAAGAGGCTGAGGCTGAGGCCCAAGGGACAGCCCTCCCGGGTGGCCCAAGTGAAGAGGCCACCTCCTTGAAGTCCTTCCTTCAAGAAGAGAGTGGGGAGAGCAGGCGCGAGCGTCCTGGGCTTTGCAGTGCCGGTGGCCGTCTCAAAATTGGCTTTCGGACTAAGGGGGAAAAGTCTCTGGACTAGACTTCCCCACCCTGTGTGGGAGGTGTGAGGGGCTGGAGCAGGGAGGCAGGAAGTGAGCGCAGATGGGCTGCCCAGACAGCTGTGCAGGAACAGAACACATCTGTCCGGGGTTGAGTCTGGTAGAGCTCCTCCCACAACCTCTAGACCAAGTGTGGGCTGGGTTTGGGTCCCAGATGGGGACGATAATGGGAAAAGAAAGTCAGATAGAGGCTGGGGCTGGGGCTAGCTGATGGGGATGTTCAGACAGAAACAAAAAATGTCTCTGAGCTCTAAGGGAAGAGGAGGACAAAGGACAAAGCAGGAGTTCACTGAGTGAATAAATGATGCTGTAGCTTAAACCCACACAAGGTTTTCTATTGCATCCCTTAATTTTCTCTATTTGACTTCAAATATTGCTGGGAAGCTCACCCTGAGTACACCCTCGGGAGAGATCTTTGGGACATAGGGAGCAGGATCAGACTTCGCATGGGGACTTTGCCTGCAGGCCTGGGGGCAAGTGAGCCTTTTTGCTCTTTTCTAGAGAGTGGGACAGAGAGGAAAGGCTCACTGTTCTAGAAGCTATGCACACTGGCTTGCATCACGGCCACTTGTGTGGCCTCCTTGGGGGCGCTGTCCAGCCCTCCTCACAAAGCTATCACCTGCCTGGGATGGAGCCAGAGAGGCAGGAAGTCTCTGTTACACCAATGGTGAGCTCAGAGGCTGGTAGCTGCCTGGATCCATCCCTGTGTCACCCTCTCCATTTCCACAGTGTAAGGAAAGAGGCAGGAGCTTGAGTCCCAGCTCAGTGGTGCAGCCCAGGGCGGCTCCTGTCTTCTCTCTGGGCCTCTGGTCTGTTGAATGGAAAGGCTGGACCAGATGACCCCTGGCCTCCTGCAGCCCTCAGCATGCAGGCCTTTGGAAGGATGGTTAGTAGGGAGTGTGGTCCCCCGAGTCCTCAGTGCTGCCGGGAGTCAGGAGGTCTGCGAGAGTGATTCTTATATTTTTCATGCTCCTGCTTCTCATTATCGGTTGGCCAGAAGCATCAATCAGCATGAAGCTTTGGGGCTGGGGTCCCAAACAGGTCATGTCTGCCCTTCTCTACAATCCTCTGCCATCGGCCTCATCACTCATTATTAGCATCCTTAAACGTTTGTTGTTCTTTATTCAGCCACGTGCAGTGGCTGAATAAAGCGGCAAGAAAAATCTAACCGCCAGACACCGGCCCCTCCCAGGCAGCTCTTGTTGGAAGCGGGTACCCTTGACCTTTACGGAGGGGTGCTAGCGTGCTGTTTTCTGGAGGACGGGCATCGCATTCTGAGCCCCTGCTGCTGCTCGGCACTCCTGTCTTACTAGTCTCTGTAGCCCCTACAATGCCTCGACCAGGGCACAGCAAAAAGGGGGCTACTTTGGATGCTTATTGATAGTAATTATTGCAATAATTTATGAGAAATCCAGCAGAGGAAACGGGCCTGGGACTCTCCGGGGTGTTACTAAGCTGCCAGCAGCGGAGGAGCATTTAACTCCTGGTCTGGGGCATCTTGTGGGCTCAGGTAGGTTGTGTGACTGGTGTGGGATGGCTTTGGAGGCGGGATGGCAAGCCTCAGACAGGAGGTGAACTGCTGGCGCCTCCTTCTGGCCCTGCAGGGCTGGAGCAGGCCTGGGGAGGGCTTGTGCTGGAGCCTTGGCCCCTGGGCTCCTGGGATGTGACCCTGCCTGCCCGAGACCCTTCACCGGGGAGAGAGGAGAGCCCCAGCTCAGGAGAGCCAACCGCAGAGGGTGAGGGAGGCTGTTATGTAACTGGTTTAACTCCTCATCAAAACCGGTGACTAATGCACACAGTCTCCGCCAGATTGGCTTGGCAGCTTTGCTTTCCGCCGCACAGAGGCCTCGGCCAGTCTGTGGCTGGTTCTCGCCCCCTCTGCTGGATGGATCGCTCTGCTTCCTCTCTGGCCTCAGTCCCCTCAAGCTCAACCCCTGTTCTATTGCCACTTGGACCAGGGCGGCAAGCCTTTTTTTCCTCTCTGGGTCCAACTCCCAGCTTGTGTCCCCTTCCTGCTTTACAAAATAGAGCCCAGAGGGAGAGAGTTCGTCTCTGTCCAAGCCTTCTCCCCGGGGCTCGCTGAGGCCCATGATTTGCACCTGCGTGAGGGATGACCGCCTGCTGGCAGCGGTGGCTGGCTGAGGTTGAACTGCTAGGTTCAGAGCTCATTGGCTTATCTCCACCAGACCAGGGCCCTTGGAAATACTCCAGGGAGTGGCCACCGCCGGGTCTCTGGGTTTGGATCCCTGGCCCCAAGGTGCCCAGGCTCCCTGGGCGATGCTGGGGAAGGCCCTCTGTTCACTGCCCCGGTTCCTACTAGGGGGAGTTGCCCTTCCTTCCTGCAGAAGGTGGTCCCCAGGGACACAGGTAGGTTCGAGATATTTGCACTCTGTGGAGACAGTTTGTGGGGAGACACCAAGAGGTGTCCCGAGGAGACGACAGGCCTGTGGCATTCATCACTGAAAGCGCCCACCATGCGCCAGAGACCGTCTTGCATACTTACTCCTTAACCAAGCTGCGGTTAAGGGAATTATACCCATTTTATAGACAAAGAAAACCGAGGCTGAAAGCAATCAGTTTGCCAAAGTTGGCGAGCTGGAATCTGAACTCACGCCTCAGGGACTCGGAAGCCCAAGCTGGTTGTGGCATGCGGCCTTCCTGTGGCATTCCCAAGGTGGGTTCCGAGGCCCTCGGAATGTTCTCATATCTCCACAGCTTCCTGGAATCTGCCCAACCAACCCTAGAAGATAATGCGGCCTTGTGTTCTTCTTGCTGCTTCCGCCCAGCGGCTCACAGACATGACCTCATCGGCTCTCAGATCCCAGGCGGAGGGGCTAGGCAGGGGCGGGGTCCTTACACGCCACTTCCCAGGGAGGGAAGGGAGGCACAGAGAGTCTCGGAGGCCCACCCGCCGTCACACAGCCAGCTGGCAGGAGAGCTGCCACTGGAGTCGGGCTTTGCCGCCCTCTAGGGCAGTCCTTGGCTTGGTGGATGGGAGATGGAATCACGCCAGGATCTGGAAAATTGGGGTGCCCCTCTTGGGGTGGGTGACTCAGTGGTTGAAACAGCTCCAAGAGAGTTGGGGTTGGGTTGAAAAAGGAAATCGGAGATGCCCAGAAATTCAATCCGGCTGAGAAGTGGGGATGGCCTGGGACCGGCAGTCTCCGCCATCTCTCCCCAGGCTGCTGGGCACCTCCCCACACCCCGCTCCCCCTTGCTGGAAGCCCTGGAGGTCAGAGACAGCCTGGCGAGGTGGAAAGAACGCCGGCCTTGAGGTCATGGGACTCGGGGGGGGGACACCCACCAGGGACCCCTCAGTTAGTCATCTGACCGCTCAGATTTTCCACTTTTCATAAAAAAACAGGGATGCGGAGAAAGAGACGCGGCGTGTGAACTATTTTGCCATGAAGTACGGAGGCTGCCCAGAGGCACGGAGCTGCTGTCCCTCTTTCCCCTCACGTCCCTGACGGGCGCCTTTTGAGGACGGGTTTGAAGCGAGTAGGTGGCATGGGGTGATAGCCCTGGCCACACATCTGTCTTCCCCCACAGTGCCCAGGTCCTTGGTACCCACCTCCCCCCACTGCAGGTTCCCTGGGTGGCTTCATGGGCCAATTTGGCCTCAGCCTGTAGTTGGGATTGGGGGTGTAGTTTACCTAGTGGATGGGTGTCTGGATCTAGGAAAGACACTTGAGGTGAGTTTCGCCTCACCATATGCCTGTGGCCCCATCATTTAGCCTCCCCCGGACTTAATTGTCTGCTTTGTGTCTAATAATGTGGACCAGAGTCAGTGCTTTCACTGCTAATAAAAAAAAAGGCCATGCACTCAGCACCTTTGGGTGCTGGGTGCTCTGTAAGGGATCTTTGGCGCCATGCTTCTCTCCAGCCTGTGCTGGGGGGGAGTCCCGTCCCATGGCTGTGGGTTTGAGCTGGGGTGAGAAGGAATCAGGTTTGGTGGTCTTGCTCTGTCTGACATCCCATCGCCTCGCTCTGCCAGGGAGTTCAGGTTCGGGCGGGGGACTCAGCTGGGGTTTGCCTGAGACCTGGACTCTTTGGAAATACATAGAGAAGGACTAGTTACCTTGCTGCCAGAATCCCCATCACCATGCCGCCAGAGCTGTCCAACGGCTTTCTGAAGAGCTCAGCTGGGACCGGCCTCCCAGAGGGCCACCTGGCAGCCAGCGGCACTCAGCACGAGGGCAGCCTGTTCCCTTCTGTGCCCCTCGCACCGGCGAGTGTAGCCCCTCTATCTAGAACGGCCTTCCGTCACCTCTTCACCTGCTAAGCTTCTGCTGGGTTCAGAGCTCAGTGGCTTATCTCCACCACTACTCAACGGGACAGGGGTCCTGGAAACGCTCCAGTGACTGGCCTCCGCAGGGTCTCTGGATTTGTATCCCCAGCCCCGGGCGCAACAGCCCCAATGTCGCCTCCTCCGGGCAGCACCCCAAGGCTGCTTAGGCACAGCTGGTACCTTCTCCTTCTACCTTCACGCACTTTACCCCAGTCCTAGGCGTGGGCTCTTTGCGCCTATCGTGGTGGCATTACACACTAAGCCCCATACGATGCGCTCCGTTGCGTTATCTCATTTAGTACCCCAAAACCCACGAGACAGGCGGGTTCTTTCTTTCTTTCTTTCTTTCTTTCTTTCTTTCTTTCTTTCTTTCTTCCTCTCTCTCTCTCTCTCTCTCTCTCTCTCTCTCTCTCTCTCTCTCTTACTTTCTTTCTTTTTTTCCTGCGGTACTGGGGATGGAACCCAGGGGCATTCTACCTCCGAGCTACACCTCCAGCCCAATTTTTTATTCTTTATTTTGAAACAGGGTCTCACTGAGTTGCAAAGGGCCTAAGTGTTAGCTGAGGCTCTCCGTGAACCTTGATCCTCCTGTCTCAGCCTCCCAAATGCTGGGATTACAAGTGTGTGCCACCATGCCCGGCTCAAGGCAGGTCTTCTTACCCCATTACAGACAGGGAAACTGAGGCTGAGAGAAGCTAAATAACCTGCCCAGGGTCACCTAGCTGATAAGTGGTCAGGAACTCAGAATTCACACAGTGTCACTCCAGTGCCCTCCCTCCTAAGCACTAAATTATATTGCTTCCCTTACATTATTTATAATTGCCCCAAACTGTAATTATAAGTTTATGGGTCTGTGACTATCTCATGAGCAGAGACCAGGACTTATCTTTGCTGCTCTAGAATATACGGCGCAGTGCGGAGCACACAGTAGGTGCTTAATGGATGCACATGGAATGAGTGTTGAATAAAGAGGCTGTGGGGCAGAGGCCATGGGGAAAGGCGGCGTGGCTGAGAATGGGCACGGAAGACTGGGGTGTGGAGCCCTTAGCAGGAAGGGGTTCTTGCAGAGCGGAAGCCGTGCCATCCCGGGGGAGCAGCGGAAGGACATCCAGACCTGCTGCTTGGTAAGCATCTCCACCGGCATTCTAAGTCCAGAAGAGAGGGGAGCTTGCTCAAACCCCGAGAGGGCTCGGACAGGAACAGCCTCCAGCGTGACCCTGAACGTGGCTCTGACCTGGCTGGCAGTCTTGGAGACCAGGCGTCCCAGGAGGTTGTGTGTGCAAAGATTCCCATGTGCTTTAGTCTTCTCTCGCAGCGTGCGGACTTTAAGGTGAGCTGGGATCTCAACCTGCCCGCAGGACATGGGACCCTGTCCGGCCCCAAGGCTTGGAACCTCCCAGCAAGCTCAGGCGGGCCAGTGCGGTCATGCTTCAGGGTCTGAGAGGAGGCAGCTGGTGCCTTGCAGGTAGGCCTGTTCCAGGGAGCCCAGGGGTGTCTGTGTGGGAACCTCCCTAACATTATTCACAGCCCCCTTGGGGGGCCTTTTGAAGCCAACCGGAAAGCACCCTCCTTGCCCGGAAGAGGCCCAAGGCATGTGTGGTGGCAGACAAGGCAGGAGAGAGGCTGGGGGAAGAGGAGGCGGAGAGGGAGAAGACCCCCCTGCAAGGCGCATTCATACAAAATGCATTTCCCAACGTATCCCTCTGGCCTGTCTCGGCCCTTCTGCTCACTGCTCTGTTTATACATGATAGACAACTAATTAACAGCCAAACCTCTTGAAAGGTCTTTTCAGAGGTAATGTTCTGACAGATTATGTCAGCAAGGAGCACTGATTTGTCTAAGCATGGATCACATTGTTTCAGATTGAATGAGGTGAATATTAAACTGCTTTAAATGTACTCTTCATAAAGTACTAATTACGCACTCCCAAGGGAGAACAGCCAAGGAATACTAAACAGCAGAGAAGTCAACAGAGGGTTCTTTTTATAGTATGTTGCTGGGCTCTGTGTTTTTCTGTCTCCCTCTTTCTCGCTCTCTCTCTCTCTCTCTCTCTTTTACAGTAAAATCACAGCACGCTAAAGAATACACATTTATAGCACAATGCTTCTCATCTAATTATATGGCAATCATTAGTTTTAAGCTGGATGCATTATATTTTCTTTGATATATTGTGCCTTAGGCATAACGCTACATTTATTGCTGCTACTGGCAGATTTTAGTCCCTGCTCCCTCCTTTCCAAATCCTAACTCCTCTCTACCCCCCACTCTTAAAAAATTATTTAACCCCTACTGTTAAGTTTGCTTATTGTCTCAAAGGAAAGTAAAATCGCAATTTTAAATCGGCAAAAGAATTGGGGGGGGGGACACATGCCTTTTGCTAAAGAAAAAAAAAAAGAATCTCATGTATTCTGGAAGCTGTGCAGTTTTTATTAACTAGGTGCTGTCCTGAATACACAATCTCTGTTCCTCACCCCAACAGAATTCCTTTGCAATAAATTCTGCCAGATCACACTGAATTCCCACTTGGCTGAGCCTCCATTGTCCCTCGGAGAAAGAGATATTTATATGTATATAAATATATATGAAGCAACACAGGGGTGGAAAGCCATGAGGTGGGGGCGTTCCTATAAAAATGCCTGTCTACAGATGTTGCCTGAATTTGGCTGCATCTGTTTCTCTGGCTCTTTCTGACGTGCACCCCTGCCCATGGTTAGGGAAAAGGCGAGGGGCTGGGATGTAGCTCAGTAGCTAAGCGCCTGCTTTGCAGGTGTGGCGCTCTGGGTTCGATCCCTGGTTCCAAAAAAGACAAAAAAAGAACCCCTTTAAAAGAAAAGGCGAGGTCAGTGTTGAGATGCCCTCAGACCCTTAGATCACCAGTCCTGAAGAAAGGTAGAAAAAGCCAGCTTCCATGGAGAGGGGATGGCCTGACACTGACCCACCAGGTGTCTTCTTGGCTGGGCCTCCCACTAACCATCAAAGAGACTGGGGGTCATGGGGATGTAGCATTATTTCTGCAAAACTAGCAGAGTCAGCTGTCTCCCTTCTACATTTTTTCCTTTTCCTCCCCTGCACAAACGTTACAAACTGTGAGATCCTGGAGTTGACTGGAGTAGAGGTTTCCTTCGCTCTGTTTTACAGCCGTGAAACCTTGGTCTTGAGGGACTGCACACGTCTCGTCATATCACACAGTTGCCTGCAGTTCAGACTGGACCCAGGCTCCTGGCTTCTGGGGAGGGTCCACTTCAGAGTAGCCCCAAGCACCTTCTCCTTCAGGAGGACGGCCACGGTCAGAGGGGTAAAGTGACAGCTCCTCCGGCAGCTGGGAGAAGCCTTACAAGCCATCCATTCCACCCTTCCAGTTGGGGCTGAGTCCCCTTCACAATGTCCCCAACCAAGGAATTGCTTGTTTTTGGCTCTATGGTCCCTCCAGTGGCAGCCAGATCGCCATGGTACAGCTCTCGTGGCTGCAAGGAAGTGTCTAAGAGCAGCGACTGCGGGAGCTAGCGAGCCTGGCTTCACATCTTGCACCGCAACCTGCCAGCTACCTGACCTTGGGTGAGGGACTTAACATTTCTTCATTTCCTTTTCCTCTTCAGCTACAAAGAGGGGATGATGTGAGTGCCTTCCACTCAGGGTTTTTAAAAATCAATCGATCGATCAATTAATTGTTGGTACTGAGGATCGAACATAGGGGCATTCTACCTCCAAGCTATACCCCTAGCCAGCCAGCCTGCCTACTGCCTATCTATCTATCTATCTATCTATCTATCATCATCATCATCTATCATCTATTTTTGTAGTACTGGGGGATTGAACCCAGGGGCATTCTACCTCTGAGCTACATTCCTAGCCCTATTTTATTTTATTTTGAAACAGGATCTTGCTAAGTTGTGGAGGCTGGCCATGAACCTGCAATTGTCCTGTTGCATCCTCCCAAGTTCTGGGGTTTCAAGCCTGTATCACTTTTTTTTTTTTTTTTTTTTTTTGCGGTACTAGGGATGGAACCCAGGGGCATTCTACCTCCAAGGTACACCTCCAGCCCTATTTTTTATTCTTTATTTTGAAACAGGGTCTGAGTTGCAAAGGGCCTCACTATGTAGCTGAGGCTGTCTGTGAACAGCTATCCTCCTGTCTCAGCCTCCCAAATGCTGGGATTACAAGCGTGCACCACCATGCCCAGCTCTTTTTTTTTTTTTTTTTTACTTTTTAAAACACAGCTTTACTAAGTTGCTGAGGCTCTAATTTTCTGAGGCTAGCCTCAAACTTGTAATCCTCCCGTCTAAGCATCACAAACACTGGAATTACAGGCATGTACCACCACACCTGGCTTATTTTTTTCCTTCCTTCCTTCCTTCCTTCCTCTCTCTTTTTCTCTCCCTTTCTCCCTCTCCCCCTCCCTCCCTCCCTCCCTCCCTTCCTCCCTTCCTTCCTTCCTTCCTTTTTTTTTTTTTGCAGTACTGAGGATTGAACCCAGGGTCATTCTACCTCCGAGCTACATCCCTTGTCCTATTTTTTTATTCTTTATTTTGAAACCTGGTCACACTAAGCTGTGGGCCTCACTCATTTATTTTAATTGGTGCATTGTAATTATACACCATGGTGAGGTTCAAAGTGATACAAATACACTTGCACACAGCATTTGGTATATTTCCCTCTGGTTTCCATCCCACTCCCCCCTCCCTCCCCATAACTGTTGGTGAAATTGGTAGTGATACCTTCATTAAGGACATTGCATTTTTAAAATTGTTTCATCAATATTCTTTTTCTCCTCCTTCATCCCTCCCCCAATCCCCTTCCATAATCCTGGTCGTTTTCCTCTTTATCTGAAATTCTTTCTGTTTCCTATTTTATCTCTAGCTTCTACATATGAGAGAATACATATGACCCTTGAGACAGGCCGATCTCATGCAACATAATATCCTCTAGTTGTATCCATTTTCTTGAAAATGACATGATTTCATTCTTCTTTATGGCTGAGTAAAATTCCGTTGAGTTGTTTGTACCACATTTTCTTGATCCCTTTGTGGGAATAGCGAGGTTTGTTCTATAGTCAGCTATTGTGAATTGTGCTGCTATAAACATGGATTCACACATTTCACCACAACATTCTGACTTTGATTCTTTTGAAAAGATCCTGAGGAGTGTAGAGCTGGGTCCCGTGCTGGTTCCATTCCTAGTCTTTTGAGGAACCTCCATTCTGATCCCATCATGGTTTTGCAAGGATGGGACAAGGTAATGCCGGTCAAGGGATGCCAGACTTCTAGGCTAACTACCCTGAGCTATTACTGTTAGAAAACTCATCCTCTTTGCTGAGCTTTACCCCTGCAGAACAATTACCACAAAAGAATGATTTCTCCCCAAGAACTGTTATGCCTATTGTTTTGCCTGGGGCCCCATGGAGCAAAATAAAATGTTTTCCACCTGACTGCTTTCAACAGCTTCATTCATTCACCACCACTTTTCCCTGGGTGACCCTGCATGCCACGGACAGCTGGTGCCTTCTTTTAAGATATTCATAACCCTAAGGAACTTACAGTTTGTCTTCAGAGCTTCTCTTCCCCAGGGGAAGTGCTCATTGGACTTTTTTTTTTTTTTTTGCTTGTTCTTTATTTAATATGATGTCAAGTCTTCCCAGCCCATTTCCCTGACATGAAATTACAAAGAAATTCTACAATGCACCAATAAAAAATTTTTAAAAATAAAATAAAATGGAAAGTTTAGGAAGATGGCGATGGAGAAAAGCGGGGCTTACGAGGCCCGCTAACAACCAATCTCTATTACCACAAAATCAGCACCTTTCATAGCCAGAAAACACCATCAGCAGAGAAACAAAAATGCAATTACAAAGGACAGAGAAAAAGAGGGCTGGAAAAATGAGACACCAGAAAGAAACCAGACCGCAGTGCTGCGGCCGGAGCCGTGGCACAAAGCGGCGGGCGCCATCTTCCCTTGCAGCACCAGGCCCCAGAGAGGAGGGGGACTCAGAATGGAGCTCAGAGCCACAGAGGAGATACGCCGGCCTCATGCTGGAGGACGCGGCAGCAGCACCTTACTGCTGGCGGCAGCAGTAAGTTCACCAGACGGCTACAGACCAATGCACTCAACAGCCCACCAGGCTCCAGAGAGGAGTGGCGGAGAGCGAGCTGAGGTGAGCCGCTAAGGATCAGCCGAATTCTGCAGAATTCGGCAGATTTCTCGGCTCAGGGAGCATCTAAAGTTCCCAGGGGCTGGGCTCAGCACACCCTGCAGGGACTCAGAGCGGAGCTCAAAAACAGAGAAGAAATATGCCAGCCTCATGGCCGAGGGCGTGGCAGTGGCACCATATTGCCACCAGTGGCAGCAGCAGTGAATTCACCAAGTCCGCTACAGCCCCATCAGCGCACTCAACAACAATGAGTCAAACTGTGGCCCCTAGAGGAGAAATCCCAGTACAGTACTCCCAGGGACTTGACCCAGTGGGGGAGTGGCAGTGGCAGAGATATCACACCATAGGAAAATGCCCAACCTGGCACCCCCCCATGGTCTAAAGCAGCCTCGACTGACTCCCAGGGTCTGAGACTCTGTGATACAACCCAGTAAAGGAGTAGTGGGGACTGAGATACCACAGACTCGAGATCCAGAGCACCTTAAGTGAAGTCGTAGTGACCCAAGGGAAGAACCCAGAGAAGGCACAAACTTCTGAAATCATGGGAAAGAGAAATAACAATGGAGCAATGAATGCCCACAACCCCACAACATCAGAACCTTATAAAACAGAAATTCAGAGATTTCTAGAAGATCAAATCATGAAAATAACTGTAGAAATAATAGAGGTGTTTTGAAAAGAATTCAGAGAGAGCCAAAAAGAGATAAAGGATGCAATCATTGAAATAAAGGCCTCAATTCAAAGTACAAACAACTGGCTAGACCACATGGAGAATAGAATCTCACTCTTAGAAGATGAGCACTCCAAAAATGAATGCATAGTTTCTAATTTAGAAAAAAATATCCAACAGCAGGAATCTGACATTGAAGAAATATGGGCCTATTTTAAGAGAGCTAACCTAAGAATAATTGGAATAGAGGAAGGAAAAGAAGGTGAAACCAAAGGGGTCAACAATCTCTTCAAAGAATTAATAGCAGAAAAATTTCCAAACATAGAGCAAGAGGTCAATACACAGGTTGAGGAAACTTATAGAACTCCCTTTAGATAGGATCAGAGAAGAGGATCTCCACGCCACATAATTGTCAAAATGACCAATGTGGAAGCCAAGCAGAGAATCTTAAAGGCAACAAAAACAAAGGGCCAAGTGACATTCAGAGGCAAACCAATTAGAATCACTCCAGACTTCCCAAAACAAGTCATGAGAGCCAGAAGGGCTTGGAGTAACATATTCCAAACTCTGAAAGAAAACAACTTCTAGCCAAAAATTTCCTACCCAGCAAAACTTTCTATCAAATTAGATGGGGAAATAAGAAGCTTCCATGACAAACAGAAACTGAAGGAATTTATGTCTTCAAAACCAGCGCTAGAGAAAATACTCAAAGAGATTAACTACAAAGAAGAAATAGGCAACACACACCAGAACCAGAGAAACAAGATTTTCCGTCCAACAGACAACTAAGATTGATTATCTGTGGAGATTCATTATTTATGTTAGTCTTTTACCTATCTCTAAATTGTATTGTTTGCTTTTATTGTTGCTAATTTTTAGGATTTCTAGTTGGAATATTAATTTGGAAATATTTTATCCCATTCTATCAGTAACTTTTAACTCTGTTTACATTGTCTTTGAAAATACAATATTTTTTTATTTTTTAGGGAGCTTGTTTACCCTTTTGTTGCCTGTGCCATTGAAATCATATCCAAGAAATCACTGCCAATTTCAATGTTGCGAGGTTTTATGACCCAGATTTTCTTCTAAAAGTTTATAGTCTTAAGATTTATATTTAGGTCTTTTATCTATTTTGAGTTAATATTTGCATATGGTTTTAGGTAAGGGTCCAATTTTATTCTTTTTCATGTAATTATTATTTTTCAACAATATTTAGTTAGATTATTATTTCCTCCACCAAATGTTCGTGGAAACCTTGTCAAAAATAACTTGATAATATATGGAAGAATTTATCTCTAGGCTTTTATTTAACTCCAATGGTTTATATATCTGCCTTTATAACAGTACTACACTGTTTCAATTATTGTAGCTTTATATGGTTTGAAATCAGAAAACATACATCTTCTAGTTTTGTTCTTTTTCGAGATTGTTTTGGGTATCTAGAGTCCATATTCCATATTAGGATTGATTTTTTCTGAAAAATAAATAAATAAATGTATGATAGTTTCACCTAAAAAAATATTCTCTGGTAAGAAAGAAAGCAAAAAGAAATACTGAAATGTTATCTTTAAGTCATCAAAAGTTTGGTATCAGACAAATGAAACTGTTATATGAGATTATCATCGTTAATTTTGGATAAATTGCTATAATACTAGATGTTAACCACTAAGCCAAGCATGGGAAGGAGGGATGGGGAGGGAACGGGGTGGGGATTGGGTAGGGGCTAATTGGGTGATGTGTGCATGTATGTCTACAAAAGTATTTTTTATCCCATTATGATGTATGAATAAAGTGCACCAATAAAAATAAATAAATTAATTAAAAAAATAAAATAAAATGAAAAAAAATATGCTTGGGCTAAAGAAAACATGGCAGCAGATCCGAGCTCCCATTCCCCAACCAAATCCTATAGTACTCATGACTCAAGAGACTCCTGGGCTGGAGGAGGGGACCTGCTGGAATCTAACACATACACCCTGAGCTGTGACATGTGACCTGTGACCTGTGACCTGTGACCCCAAGTACCTTCTCCTGAGCTATCACTGGACATGCGAGGCGCTCGCCAATGAGGTGTGCACTGCGTAGCCACAGCCCAGCTGCTCACGCTGCTCACCACGGATGTTGGCACACCAGGTACCACAGCTGGCTCCCTGGGAATGTGACCAGGGTAGTTTCACAGGCCCCTGAGCCTGAGGGGCTCCTCATTTGGGAATGAGTGCTCATGGTCACTGTCCTTGAGTCCTTAGCAACTTTACCTTTGAATCTGTGGCTTGTAAGTGAGGGTGGATGGGACGATGGGGGCAGGGCTGGGGACTTGGAGCTTCACTGGCTGGTGCACGGTTCTGCTCACCCTCTCACTGGGAACCCCGGGCTTGGGTGCAAAGGGGACCAGGAACACACCCTGATGTGTCTTGGGGGTGCGACAGTCATGCCCATTGCTAATCGGCAGGCTTCAGGGAGCGCCTCTTCCCTAATCCCAACGCAGGTGCCAGCCACATCTGGGCAACGAGGCTGCAATCCTTGGGATGTCCCTGGCCACGAGGGTGGGTGGGGAGAGAAGTCCAGCTTCCCTTGTCTGAGGCAGGCCCCCACTTCCATATTGAACGAAGTCCTGCAGATCCTGTCGTTGGCCCTCTGAGGACCGAGCTGAGCGCTCCCTCTTCACCATCTTCCCATCCAGTGGTCACTCTCTCTGAGTCCTCCTCTTAGGGACAAGTGCAGCCAGGCAAGAGCCCCTCTGCTCTCATCTCCATGGCCGAAGGGCCACATTTGACACATTTGACACGGTCCCTCTCCCACCCTCCCCTTCCACTGGACTCCCCATCATTTCTTGGCCAACACACACTCCTGGCATGTGAGCAGGCGCAGCCTGGGTCGCTCCCCAGCCTTGGATCGCCCGGGCGTCATGAGCTTTGAGCCTCTCCTGCTGAGGCCTATCTGGCTTCCTGTGTCAGTCACAGCCCGACACAGAGCCTGGCACCGAGGGGGTTACTGGTGCAAGTCTGGTGAATTGGGCGGCCATGACCCTCAACATTTAGGACCCAGGGGAGGAGACATCGGAGCAGAATCATGGGCAGCAGGGGTGCCATTTTTTGGAGGGCAAGCCCCTGCCTCACACCAGTAGATCTAGACAGCCAGCACCATGGGCCACTAGGGAGGTCCATTGAACACACCCTCCTGCCTGCCAAGCCTGTGTCCCCTTCCTCACCCCACACTGCATCTCCAGACTTTAGGTGACAAGGATCTGGTGGGAAGGATGTGTTCTTTGCAGTTTGGTAGACCTACACGTCCATGGGCTTTGGGCAGTGAAGTCCATGCACCTAGTCGAAGAGGATGGTGACAGCTGACTACCAGAGGGACACAGCCCCTGCCTTCGTGGAACTTGTGGTGCAAGGCAGCCATTTCTATAATTCTCTGAGCACAGGCCTTCTCATTTGCAAAAGGACCCTGGAAGGCCCTCCCTCAGGGTTGCTGTAGAGATCGGAATAATTCACATTAGGAGTTTGGCATGGAGCAAAGGCGCCATGAGGGTTCTGGTTGGGTGGTCCTATGAACCCCCAAAAGTGTGGGAAGGAGCTAGTCCATCAGGGACAGGACACCTGTACACATCTCTGTGGGGGTGGGACCTGGCGCCTCGACATAACCTGTGCCTGGCCTTGGTGGGACCCAAGAACGGAGCAGGTGTCAGTGCCCATGGAGGGCACCCCAGCGCCTCGGAGGCGGCAGCGCCCAGCTGGGGATGGCGTCATCCACTAGCAAAATGCTCTCTCTTTTGGTCTAACACCTGCTTTATGCCCCAGGCATCACTTTCCAGATGCCCAGGACTCCCTGCCCCCTGGTGGGTCACAATACCAGCTTTGGAGGAGACTAAACTGGGTTTGAATGATCGCCTCTATAATCTGATGGGTGTGTGGCCTTGAGCTAGTTCTGCAACCTCCCTGTACCTCAGTTTCCTCCTGTGCAAAGTGGGGACCACCATGCCATCCTCACCATCTTGTGGGGCTGGAGAGAGTTCTGCACGGGTACAAGGGCGTGGTGTGAGTTTCCGGATCCTCTGTTAAGCCATGCTAAGGGCTCTGTGGACTTCACGGATCCTCTCCTTTTGGGAGCACTCCTTTTTAAAAAGAGCACATCGAGGGGGTGAAGCTTGAGGGGGGAAACAGTGGGGTGAAGGAAAGAGATATTTTGGGACAGGAAGTGGCCCTCCTTTACTTCTGAAATCACACCACTTAGACTAGCAGTTCTCAGCCTCAAAGCTGTGACATGCCGGTGTGGGACCAACAGTTGTGCGATGTATCACAGACAAATATGTTACTAATAATAAAGTGCCGCAGTTTTCGAATAATTCCCCCCTATTCTTTTTTTTTGTGTGTGCGAAGTAGAGGGAATTCAGGGTTATCTCTACAATGTTGTCAGATCTGCTCTGGTTCCCCAATGACTGCTCACAAAGGGGTAGAAGAGGGAGGACCCAGGAGCTGAGTCCGGTGGGCGCGGATGTGGTGGGTAATGGGGTCGCAGAGCCTGGAGGACATCACGGTGGAAGTCCCCGGCTGAAGATCAGTACAAACACAACAGCCTTTGAGAAAAGCACAGAGAAGAGGAGACAAAACACTGCTTTGCACAACTAGGTGGGTCACTCCTGTGGCAGAATATGCTGGAAGAAGCGGAGCACAACCCTGCGCCCACTCGGCCGTTGGCAGGCCCAGTCAGCAGCGGCAGCAGTCGGAATAATGTCCCCATGGCGGGGAGAGTGGACAGCAAAGAGGCATGTAAGGGCCTCTTTGATATGGAACACATTCTATAGTTGATCTTGGTGGTAGTTACATGGAAGGAGGGACCATCGAGGCATTTAATTAAGATTTGTGTACTTGGCTATGCATTTGTATCTGTGTGTGTGGGGGGGGGGTACTGGGGATGGAGCCCAGGGGCTTTTGATCTCGAGGATACACTCCTAGACATATTTCATATTTTGTTTGGAAATAGGGTCTCACTACATTGCTGAGAGCCTGGCTTCAAACCTGCGATCCTCCTGTCTCAGCCTCCCAAGTACTGGGATTATAAGCATGCGCCACCACACCCGGCTTTTTATTTGTATCTCCATTTAAAAAAAATATGTTTGAAACCTACTATGGAATCCTCGTCATATGCCTATAAGGGGTTTCCAATGGTGCCAGTTGGAAGTCCCTCACATGCTCTAGGGAATTGGGGTGATGATAACTCAGGAGCCCGGGGGGCCCCAGAAAGCCCTGTTTTCCCCTGCAGGGCCCGCACAGGATGCCGTTTCTGCCTGCCCCACTGGCTATGCGAGTCCTCCGAGCTCACCTGCCCCCAGATGGTGGGCTTTTTGGGCGTGATGTCCGCGGCTCATTAACCCCAGTGCATGCACAGATGGGATCCTCACCAGGTATCTTCTCTACTGGTGACACAGCTCTGTAGCACAGTGAGAGCATGCGTGGAATTGCAGTGTGTTGGGAAATGTTCTTTGCCTGAGCTGGGGTTCTCATGGGAGCCCCCAAGAGTAGACTCAGCAGAAGGAGCTGAGTCCCCTGCCCCTGGTAGTCCCAGGTGACTACTCTGGGCCACCCATGTGCAGCTCCTGTTGTTTGCTTTGTGTGTTACTTTTCACCCACCCCTTCCATTGCCAAGGAGACAGTGATGTGGTGGGGTGGGGCTGGGTGGTCCCTAGGAGTCTGCAGGAGGGCAGGTGCAGGGTGGAGTCAGGCTGGTCGCTGGCCCCTGTCAGGCAGCTTTCCATCGGGACCCATACCCTTGGACCTGTCACCAGCAGACACAAGGCAGATAGTTCTCTGGTCAGAGGGAACCGCCTTTCCCATGCGATGCTTGTGTGACTAGGAGAGTGGGTCACTGAGGCTCTACCAGGTCCAGAGCCTCTGAAGACCAACAGTGGAATCAGGAGCCGGACAGAATGGGTTTGTGACCATCAGGGAGGGGCACTGGCTGGAAACTGAGATTCTGGGGGACCCTTCTCTATGTGGGAAGTGCTTCCCGAATCCTCCAGGGACGAGCTCCCCTGCCTCCCCTCCTTACATCCTTACACCCTGCCTGTGATGACACTGAGCCCCTTGGGACCACCCCACCAGGATGCTTCGGCTTCCCAAGCTTCACCCTCTCCCCCTCCGGTGCCCCTTAGGCGCACACTCCCTGGCACTTCGGGGGTGGCCCTCAACCACCCCTGTCTCCCTCAGGCCCATCCTCTTTGCTCCTCTGGCTGGAGCGTTTGGGTAAGGATATGCCATGCTCCATCCTTAGCCCCTGGGCTGCCCAGCAACCCCGAGGGTTGGCAGAGCGCCTCCGCTGGCAGGTGGTGCCTTGGCTCTGCTTTGGGATGCCCTCTGTGGTCTGGAGTGTCACCGCCTGGCACTGGAGCCGGGTCTGTCCCTCTCCCAGGATGGAGATCCCCGCCCGCCTGCCTCCCAGTGCTGTCGTTTTCCCTCACCCAGTCTCAAAACCTTGGAGTTATTTCTGATCCATCTATCTCCTTTATCACCCTTATCTAGTCACTTATCAAATTCTGTCAGTTCTTCCTTTAAAATGTCTCTAGCATATGTCCCCTTTTTTCTTAAAAATAAGTTTCATTGTTTTTTTCATATAAAAGAGAAATATACCCAGTGTAGAAAATTTAGAAAATACAGTCACCATAACCAAAGAGAAAGATTACCCACAATCCCTCCCACCATCGCTACAATTCCCATTATTTGGATATCTGCCCAGTTAGTCTCTTGCCCCTGCTTACGTGCCAGCCCGCTTGTCTTGCCTTCCGATTCTTACCACTTCCCTCCCCTCGGAGGCCAGACTCTCTCCTCTCGTCCCCCGCTGCCTTGGCCAGTCTGACCTCGGCAAACGCTGCCTTCAGAAACCCTTTGTTTCCTCCATGTGGAATCAGGGGCAGCCGAGAGCCCATAGGAAACAGGCGCCCCTCTGGGAAGAAGCCCACAGCTTGGCAAGCATATGGCCGCTGCCTCTGCGCGAGTTAGGAGGAAGGCTCCCTTCTTCAGGGCGGAGGGAGAGCACGCTATGGCTTGAATGCTTCCTCCCAAGCTCACCTGTTGCAAATCCAGTCTCCAAATGCATGTGCTGGCGGTATTGCACGTAGCTACCTTTGGGAGGTAGTTAGGGTTAGATGAGGGCCTGAGGGTGGGGTCCCCATGAAGGCACTGAAAGTGGCTTTCTAAGAAGGGGAAGAGGGACCCAGGCTGTTTCCTGCCATGTGATGCCCTCTGACATGTTATGGTACAGCAGGAGACGCTCCCGGGTGCCAAGCGGGTGCCAGCGCCACGCTCTTGGACTTCCTAGCCTCCAAAGCCACGAGCCAAATGAACTTCTGTGCTTTATAAATTACACGCCTCAGGCATTTTGGTATAGTAACTCACAGCATACTATGACACCTTAGGACACAGTATGTGGCTTGGTGGGCAGAAGGCAGGCTCCCTTTGTGGGGGGCCGTAAATAACTAGAGGAGGTGGCCCCAGTCTGCCACATGGTGCCAAAGCCCACCATCCCTGGGCACTTACCCTCCCTGCTGGTCTATTTCTGCTTCTCACATATATGTGTTCCATACCTCCTTAGATCTTTGCCAAAGCTGCACCCCACGGCTGCCTCCCTTTCCTGACCCTCATGCCCACCCTCGGAGGCGAGGCCCAGGGTCATGTCTCAAATACCCACAGGGTCCAGGCAGGTCCCTGAGTGCATCAACCAGTGGGGTGGGGGCCTGTGGTGAAAAAGAGAGGGCCTGGGCCTGCCGGACTTCCCTCTAGATTATTAAACACAATTTCCTGATTTTTCAATATCGCCACAGACACCCTTTGAGATATGATGGAGTTATATACACTCAGTGCGAGTGGAAATTATCATTAGTTGAAGATGCACTTAATCTGCCTACCCTACTTCATGTCACGGTTTAGCAACGCAGGCACACCTTAGAATGTCTGTTGTCTTCCCTCCTCTCCGCCATGGTCATGGGATTGACTGGGGGGCGCAGCTCACCACCCCTGCCCAGCACCCCAAGGAGGTTACACAGTGCGGGTCACTAGCCGGGGAAAAGGATCAAAATTCAAAATTCCAAGTATGCTTTGTACTGAATGCAGACCATGTTTGCATCATCCGAATGTCAAAAATCCTAAATCAAAGCCATTCTCAAATCAGGGGCTGTCTGTTTAAAAGACCCTGCCTGGGCAGAAGACAGCTGTCCAACTCCCCTGAACCCACCTCCCTTGGACAGTTCCTGTGCCTCAGCCCCACCTCTTCCTGGTCACCTGGGTTCTTCACACAGAAGTCCGATACACACCTATAGGCAATTTAGTAGAAAGGTTTAGTGGAAATCCTATTTATTTATTTATTTATATATTGTGGTGTTGGGGATAG
Organism: Muscardinus avellanarius; assembly: GCF_963383645.1. Taxonomy (NCBI): domain Eukaryota; kingdom Metazoa; phylum Chordata; class Mammalia; order Rodentia; family Gliridae; genus Muscardinus; species Muscardinus avellanarius. The sequence goes on along the minus strand of NC_137800.1, from coordinate 12,772,898 downwards.
AACTCAGGGACCTTTTATCTCAGAGCTATACCCCCTACCCCATATTTTTCTTATTTTTTTTTTAATTTAAAACAGGGTCTCACTAAATTGCAGAGGGCCTCACTAAGAGGGCCTCACTATGAACCCGGGTTCCCCTGTCTCAGCCTCCCAAGTACTGGGATTACAAGTGTGTGCCACCATGCCCGGCTGAAAACTCATTTATTTATGAATCTATCCAGCAAATGTTTATTAAGTGCCTCTGTGGGTTTTGCAGTTAAAAGACCCTGGTTTTTACCTCTGATGCCAGCGTATTTTTCAGCAAGTTACTTACATTTTTCAACCCTCAGTTTCCAACCTGTAAAATGGGGATTAAAGTAATTCCCAGCCCACTCACTTGCGAGAAGCATTGGGATCATCTTTATGAAATCACTCTGTACGCCAAGCGGCTCAGTGACCTGCCACTAGCACCCATCTTCCTTTGTTCAGGGTGTCCTAGTCACAGGTTTCTACATAGTGGGGGCTGGCTCCCTACGGTCAGAGTAGGGAGTTTGGTAAAATCCATTTGGGCAGGGCGTGGTGGCGCATGCTTGTAACCCCCGTGCTTGGTGCTTGGGAGGCAGAGACAGGAGGATTGCGCAGGTTTAAAGCCAGCCGTGCTGGCTTAAGAGACCCTGTTTCCAAAAATAAAAAAGTATAAAATAGGTCTGGCAGTGTAGCCCGGAGATAGAAGGGTTTCCAGGAATCCCAGTGCCACACACACACACACAAAAATCCATTTTGAAAATACTTGTGGATTTGCTAATAAGACATTGATAGTACCATATCTATCTCTTCCAATAAAGAATTTGCATCGATTTTCAGCAAAACCATATGCAATGAAGTAATAACAATGATATTGGCAACAGCAGCCCTGATGGAACCGGGCTCCTACTCTACACGGAGCACCATGCTAAGGGCCCTGTGATCACTGCCCTGCTCAGCCTTCACAGTCACGTTGTGAGGAAGGCGCTGTTACCCCGCGACGGAGATGAGGAGCCTGAGCTCAGTGCAAGCGAGAGACTTCTCCAGGTCTGTCTAGCTGGTGAGAGGTCTGGGCAGGAAAAGAAGCGGAGAAATAACGGACGCAGAGAGCCCGCGGAGGCTTCGAGGTGCGCAGGCAAAGGCATTTGAGGGGCCTCGGGCAAACTGCATGCGTGCGACGACTCACACCTATTACTGCCGGGTTCCAGGTCCGTTATGCCCTTATTTTGTTGAATTCAATCCTGCGACAACATCGCGAGGCAGGTGTTCTTGTGTTTGTTTTACAAGAGAGGAAAGCAGCGATCTGAGAGATTCAGTGCTCCTGCCCAGGCGACACAGCTGGGGACTTGAGAGCCGGGCTTGGCCCAGGCCCTACTGGGCCTTTGGCCTGTGGTCAGCTGTGGGGGACTCACAAGACTTCTCTCAGACGAGCAGAGAAGACCGCTCACGCTAACATCGCTGACGGTACTTCCGGCTGGAGTCCGGCCGATTGGCTGGAAGGTTCTTGTCAAGGCCTTCGAAGCAACTGCCACCCCAAACCACCTGTCTCTCAGAAATACCTGAACGGCTGGGGTGCCGAGGGCCGGGATCTCAGAGCCAGGCCCTCCCTGTAAACTCCAAGGGAACAAAGACTTACAGAACCCATCTTGGCCTTCCCCACCCCCTACCCACTTTTACCCCCAAAGAGAAATGAAAGAATCTGATAATTACTTCTATCTACCACCCAACTGTACTAATTACCAACCTATTTCTTCACAGTGTGACAGACACCAGCTCTGGAAAACACATAGAGATAAATTAGCACTAATTGGTTTTCCTCTGGCTGTTTGAATTAGTATTTAAAGCTCCAATTACAAAGCAGAATAATTGCTATTAATGTCCTATCGCAGTACAAAAGGCAGTTCTCTCGAGAACCGGCCCAGGTGTATGATTACTCTGATTACAGCATATTTAACCTGGCTCGTTAAGAGGGAGACGCGGGGGACGGTTTCAATATGGCGGACCGGCTACATCCCACGGGGCGGCGAGCTGGAGGGGAGGATCGTGGCTGCAGAGAAGGCAGGATGCAGGGCAGGAGGAGGAGGCAGTGCTGGGTGGAAGCCTGAGGAAATTCGCAGCTTCCCTCACTGTCTTTTGAGCCCCCTGCTCACATCCCAAGCCTTCCTGCAAAGGCCAGAGGTAGAGTCTTGGCTCTCAGGTTCTAGGCTCCAAAGCAAGTCGTCTCTTTGCTTATAAGGAAGGGATGAGGACCAAACGAGGCCTTTGTGCACACGCTCCTTTAGGAAGTGTGGACGCGTGCTGCCCCAGGGGACGTGGGCTACTCCGTTCTCTGTGGAGTGGTCGTGGCTTGGGCGGGACCTGTCTCTGGGTGCTCCTTCCTCTGGTCTCTTCTTGCTTTTCAAGAACTTTCCCTCCCGCGCACCGTGTCTCTATCTCTGCTTCCACTTCCTCCCTTCCTCTCTGGCTCCTGGATCTCCCCATTCACGCTGGGATGTTAAGAACTCAATGAGTTCTCCTTTCCTGGAGCAGCTGCGTTTAAGAAGGGAGGGCTATGTTTAACCCAAAGAAATGAGTCACTAATGGTGAACTTTCAGGCAAACTGAGATGATGTTTTGTGGGGGAGCGCGAGGATGTCAGAGCTCTTCAGAGCCCCCTAGGCATCTGTCTACTCGCTGACACATGGGTTTGGCTTGGCGCGGGCCGGCGCCAGGCTCAGTCTTAGCCAGAGGGGGAAGGAGGAAGCCAATGGGGAGAAGACAGTAAAACAGGAACCACTCATGGGGTGCCAAGGCCCCTACAAGCCCCGCGAAGCTGCTGAGCCTGAATGTTGAGGCCACGGCATGGGCTGGGGGCTCCCACTTTGGAGCTGCTGGTGGGGAGCGCCTCTGGCCCACCTCTCTCCATCAGGGATGGTCAGCTGTGTTTCCTAAGGGTCTGCCTGCCCCAAGCCTTGTTGTCCTTTGCTTTCCTGCCTTGCTCCTTCAGCCCGCCTTCCCCGCTGGCATATGGAGAATTAGAGAGATCTTGCCTGCCCATAGGACTCTCAGCAGGCCTGCTTCCTGCCCCCTGAGCCCTGGACTCTCAGGTCTCTATCCCAGGAGCCTCCCTGCCTTGGTCCTGCCAGGCTCTGTGTCAGTCCCGCCCCCTTCTCAATTCCTGGAGAGACGTGCTGGGCAAGGGGTAGAGTGTGTCCTCCCGGCAGGGGGCTAGGTTCAGCCTGGCTCTGCCTCTGCCTTCCGTTGCCTCTCTGGCCTTCAGGTTCCCTGTGTCCCGTGAGAGCTGGGCTCCGAAGTCTCTTTGAAGGCAGTGCTCTGGCTTTTTGGGCTCTCCTCCTCTCTCCTTCCTTTTCCACCCACCTGGTCCCTTGTACCCAAGCAGCCTGCATCTCCACCCGCATCTGTTAGCAATGTCCTTCAGGGACCCCGGAGCCCCAAGAGCTTTGGCAAGGGGATCCCCAAGGCGGGCAACAAGAGTGCCACTGTCGGGGCTCACCTGCGGGGGGAAGCCCCTGGGTGGTCTCTGCAGGGTGGGCCCAGCTGTAGCAGCCCAGGCAAGGAGCGGCACTGCCAACCAATCCTTCCTTTACAACCATTCCGGGAGGGATGTGCAAGGGCTCGTGGGTGGTGTTCACGTATGGGGGGGGGATTTCTTTTTAAGAGACAAGGTGGGTGGAAGGGGGAAGCCAGCTGGCTGTGGGCTCTATTTCTACTGACAAGGCTTTACCCTGTAGGTGTGAGGAATTCCAATTAAATATGCAGCCTATTTGTCTGTGTGTGGGAGAGGGTTTGCTGGGAGGGAGGGGGCCGAGGCAGCGTCTCTGCGGCATACCAGCAAACCAGAAATTAGCTCCGTTCATCACAGCACACGGGGCTTCCCTCAGCCCTCCTGTGCACTCACAGGAGTCGCGAGAAGGAGACAGACAGAGGAAGAGAGAGAGAGGTTGGGGAGGCGGGTTCCCCAGGCTGGAAGGGCTTCCGGAATCTCTGAGTGGGCAGGAAGGATTGCCTGACTCCTTGGCTCCTGGGGAGTTTCCCGTTCTGGAGGTGCAGGCAGTGGGCTCCCCTGGGCCATCTGTCCCCACCAGAGATGGCCAGGGTGGTCTGGGCTCACCCCTGGGACCATGGGGGGTCTCTATATACATGTTGGGGGGGTCTGTGGCCAAGGCAGAAGGGGGACCACCCCCTTCTTCCTCTCCATGCCAAAGGAGCATTTAGAAAGTCTAGGTCAGGGCCAACAGCTTTGCAGAACACAACCCTGCAATGCTGATGGACCCTGCCACGGTATTTTGGGGAGCTGTGTGCACTCAGAAGCCACTACAAACCTTTCGTCCTCTCTCTTTTTACTCATAAGTGGGATTTCATAGAAAACACGCATACTCTCCAGGTACAAAGGCCAATCTATATTGGAGCTGGTGGATGCAGTGTTTTGACAGTAAGATCACGTGGCTCTCAGGGGGTTTCTACAGGTGCCCATAAGACCCCTTGATTATCAGCAAGGACAGCTGCAGGGTCTGGTGGCCCCTCTGGCCACCAGCTGCCTTGCTCTGCTTCCCATCTCTCATTTTCTTGTTACTTCCCAATTGATTAGAACACAATCCCACTTCTTGACGTACGGAGCAAAGGATCTAGTAGGGGAGAAGGCGACCCGGTTGGTCAACTGTTCCTCCGATCAAGGCATCCAAGGTGGTGGTGGAATCATCCCATGCCCGCCAACTCTTCTTCCTCAGCCTGAAGGTGGCTGTGGGAAGCCTCACCTCATCAGTCAGACCCGAAGGATGGCATGGGGCAATGGAAGGGGCAGATAGTGATGGGTCCCGGGGAGGTTGGGGCTGCTGGAGGGATGGGACAGGGACCGGGTGGAGGAGGGGCAGCAACAGCGAGGTCCGGAGGACGGCTTAGAGGTGGCTTTGTGCATGGTGGTATCACGGGCTGGAGCCAGCCGGGGTCCCGCGGAGGGACAGTGTGCACTGGCTGCCCAAGAGGAGCCCAGGCCTCACCCCGCCGCACCCGCCGACAGATGCTCGCTCAGAGCACGGTGTTTAGTGCCAACAGGACCAGGAGGACAGGCAGGGCTGCGCGGGCTACAACACCCGCATCATGTCCCTTCATCTCTCACCCCTTCCTCCCTCAGCAGGAAGATGGAAGTGAGACTGGCTCAGAGAAGAAGCAGGGTGGGGGAGAGGGAGGCAGGGAGAAAAGAGAGGAGAGAATTTGGGGAGGAAGAGGTGTGTTGGTTTGGAGAGTATTAAAATGGCAATGTCAGGCCATATGGAAGATGTAAGGTTTTTTTGTGGGGGGTGGCAACCCTCCCTCAGATCAGATCGAATAAAGAAGCTTTGGAAAACCCTCGGGTCTGCTCCCCGTTGGCCCATTCAGCCACACAGAGTTGGTGGAGACCACACGGGGTTGTATCAGGACACGGGCTGAGGTCCCTTGCCTTGGGCTTGGCTGAGGTCGTCCTCAGTGGACGTCAGGGACAGCGCCACCTCAATGTCTTATCGCCGCCCACTTCCCTTCGAGCATGTCTGATACATGATGTTACGGGATGTGTGGATCCCACAGTTGACACCAACACCGCCCTCCAGGAATGCGCAGACTAGAGAATGACATTTCTCAGCAGGAAGGACCTCCTCCCCCCGCCCTGGTTCTCTTTCTGCTGCCTAAGATGTGGGTTAAACAGGCCCTCAGGCTGCAGGCTCCGGATGCTGTGAGTGTCCATCACTGGGGTGTCTCAGGAGCCACTGGGGAAGGAGAGGCGCAAGATGTGCCCCTGCCCCCGGGGAAATTCTAGTTGGGAAACTGGAGAACAGCTGGGCCTCAGGTTGCTGCAGAGAGGCAGGATGTGGCCAGGCAGTCATGGATTCCTGCAAGGTGGTGTCTTAAGGCACAGGTGGAATCCGTGCCAGTTCTGGGAGGATGGGCCAATGGCTAGAATCCTTCTAGGCTGAAAGCTACCTGAGCCAGCAGTGGGGGTGGGGGGGGGTGAGGGGTTGGGAATGCAGCCCCAGTTCCCTCAGGCCCTGAAGGTTCCAGCTTCCCCTGTCCCTCCCTTGGAACAGGTCTCCCTGTAGCAGCTGGAAGACAGTGGGGAAGCGCAGCCCCCGGCTCGCCCCTGCCCCAGCCCCGCTGTTTCCAGGCTCTCCCAGTCAGCCTGTGCTGCACCGCAAGCCTGTCACCCCAGAGCTGGGGGTGGCTGGGGCACGGGAAGTGTTGTGAATGGCAGAGCTGCTCCAAGCCCCCAGTCTTCCTCGTGAGAGGGAGGAGAGAATCCGACCATGAGGTATTTTCCTGGCGCTAAGGATAACCTTGTAGGAGGGAGAGGGAATCCAATTAGACATGCAAGGCTGGGGCGCTGTCTGCGCGTGGGAAAAGGTTGCTTTTCCCTTTCTGGCTTCCCTGGCCTCAATGAGAGCTGCAGCCTGGCTCCCGCATGCCAGCCCCCCATGCGCCACGCTCCTCTACCAGGGCCACCAGCCCTCCTGGACCACCACCCCGTCCAACTCAGGGTGGGACAGTCCTGCAGAGGGTGACGCCCCGGCGTCAGTGTCCTCAGCAGTGGAGACCGCTGTTACTGTCCCCTCCCTGTCTAGTTGCCTCTGGAACTCGGGTGAGGGGTGCGGACCGCCGCACCCGGCTCTCCTACTTGTCCTCAGCTTACTCCTCTATGATAAGTCTCTCTCACCCAGCTCTGCTTGGGCTCAGCACAAAGTGACGACTGACCTCATTCCTCCTGGACCCAATGTCCCCAGCTGTCCCCAGCAGCCAAATAAGTGAGCTTCTTCCTGGGCCTGGAGCCTGCTGCCTCTAAGGTGCCCCGCTCAGTCTCCGCTAGGGCGAGTTATGGGGAACATGGCGCATGTGTGTGGGACGGGTCCCAGGCCCCCTGGAGCTCAGCAGGTGCCCTGGGCACTTCAGCTGCTGCCTGCCCATCCTCTGTATCTTCCCACTGTCCCACTTCCCTCCCCTGTGGCCCCAGGAGGGCAAGAGTCCGCTGATGGAGCTGGCCTCTGAGAAGAAGATTCTGGAAGGTCTGTCTGGTTGGGTCTGGGCACTGAGGCCATCCCTTGGGCTCCTGGTGACCCTGGCCTGGCCTTCTCTCCCTGCTCTGCCGAGGCCACTGGAGGGCCATCTGCCGCTCTACTGAGGCCTTCTGCATAGGATGTCCAGAGTCCTGGGCCAGTCTTAGGGCCCCTCTGGAGCCAGGGCCTGCCATGGCTGGGGCTCTGCCTCCTCTGTCATTCTCTCTGGCTGTCCTTGGAGGTGTGAGGAACTCCAATTAAGCGTTCAGCCAGTCTGCCTGTGTGGGGGGCCTGGGATGTGGGGGAGGCAGCCTTGCGCTGGCTTGATGACTAATCCTCACAACACCAATTATGAGTCCCTGGGAGTAGGTGGCGGGAAAGTGGGTGGGGGAGGCGGGGGCCGGGGTTTCCTCACCAGCCAGCTGCCTGGTGGCTCCCTGCGCACTTGGTGGTGGCTGGAGGGGAATCTGAGATCCCGAGGAAGGAGAACCGCGGGGACCCAGACTCTCCACAGAGGGGCCCTGCCCCACGCGGGCCCAGGGCGCCCCATCTTCAGGCTCCGATGCACCAGGCACACATTCTCTCCATGACCTGGAGGTGGCCCATACTGGCCTCAGTTTACAAAGAAGGAATGTGAGGCCCAAAGAAGTAGGTGACTTGTCAAGGGTCACCGAGCCAAGAGGCGACGGTGCAGCAGGCGTAGCTCCGCCAATTCCAAGACTAAAGGGTGTCATGGTGTCGCGAAGGCCACCAAGCAAAGGGCCTTGAGCATCTCAGCAGAGCATCTGGGCCACAGGTCACAAGCGGCCGCTGACCTCCACTGAGAGCTCAGGCGGAGGGCAGGGCTGGTCCTGGGTCCCTCACTCTGCCTGCCCCTGGGAGTTCTGGGGCTGAGTGGTATCCTCACTGGGAGCATGTATTCATTTGGCAAATATCTGCATCTCTAACCCTGTGCTTCACACCAGGAAGGGCAAAGCTGAGTCTCAAATTAAAGACACGCAGCTGAACCTTGACATTAAGTAGCAGATGCAGGAGCTAAGAAGGGTCCCCAAAGCAAAGCCAGCATGTCTCGCTGGGCCTGGGGGGAGCCACACTCGAGTCCCCAGGAGAGCTACCAGGGTAGAGTAGGGCAGGGGGCCAAGACCTCTGCAGGGGGTGTTTCTGCCAGACCTCCTTGACCTGTGCTGTGAGGCAGGTCAGGTCTGTCCCTTGAACCCAGGGGACCCTTCCAAGAGTAATCTAAGAGAAGTGTAGGAAACTGTGTTTAAAAAGGAATGGAGGGTTTTCCAATCTCTTGGACCTCTGGCAACATGCTAGGTTGCTGGCCTCGGACCCCAAATGTGTGTGTGTGTGTGTGTGTGTGTGTGTGATCATAGGGATTATGAAAGTATAAGCATATGGAAGGCGATTTGCTGTTTTTCTCTTTCAAGGAGAATGAAAGGAAGCAGGGTTTAAACTGTCCCCTCCGGGAAGGGGGTTAGATGGGACTTGCAAATAGCCTCTAGGGAGGAGACTGCGCAGCAGGTGCTGGGGTAGCAAGGACCCCCAGGGGCTTGCCTTTTTCACTTGGATGTTGGGGATGGATTACTGTTTCCTTTCTCACTCAGGCCCTGGTCAGCTTCACTGATGACAGAAGCCCATAGCTTTAGCCCATAGATCTTTCCCATAGCTCTGTGAGGTCCAAGGTAGTGTGTGCCCTGAAATCCATTGTCTGGAGCAGCCTGCCCTTGTAAGATGGACAGGAGACGCAGGCAGGGAGACTGGGGACCCAGAGGCATCGGCGATTTTGCCTGAACTCCAGACGAGGGAGTTCTGGGCTGGGAGACAGGTGAGCTCCTGTAGGCCCAAGCTTACCCTGCCACAGCCCCACCAGGAGGGGGGAAGAGTGTGGGTGGAGGACACTGAAGGGATGTGCAGACTCCTTGATCCTGAGTGAGTTTCACATTCAGTCTCAGGTCCCTTTTTCCATGAAAGGACCAAAGGGGCCTCAGGGTTCCTTCAGGCTAAGGAGAAAGGCAAGTAACCCAGCCAGGTGCCTCTTATGTGACCCCCTGGCCCGGAGCTGCACAAAGCTGTCTTAGTAAATTACTCCCACACCATCTTCCATCTCCAGCTAGGGAAACTGGCTCAGCATGGGGTCATTTCCCCCAAAAGCTACACTGAACAGCCAACAGCATTATCAGGGTTCAGATGTGGACTCTGTCTTCCCAGTGGACAACCCTTGATTCTGGGTTTCCTGTTGGGCTGATCCTGGGTACCACTGCTGAAAGGAGGTTCTCGGACCATCACAGGGGTCCCCTTGGGGACAGCGCAGGGCAGTTCCTAGTTGGTTCCTGCTCTGCCCATCGTGTTGGGTGGCCGGCCCTTGGGCCCTTGGCGGCTGCCCCTCCCAGCCATCCTGTGGAGGCGGCGGGTGTTCCGGGAGAATGGGGCGGGGGAAGGGGCTGGTGGAAACTCCCGAGGCAGCAGGCACGGGGCTGGGAGTGGGGAGGAGGGACACGGGGGTGGGTTCCAGGCTTTTCCCCACACTTCCTCAGGGATCGCTTTACATAACCAGGCCTGCTTAGTCACCGCTTTTTACTTTTTTTTTTTTTTTTTTTTGGAAACAATTTTCTCAGCATCACAGCTCCCGTCTCCATCCCTTACTAGTCACCGGTGCTAGGGAAGTCCCTTTTCTCCCTGTTCCCTAGGCAACCCAGCACATTTGCCTTTCAAATGCTCCAAGGCCTGGGCGGGGGTAGGAGTTCCCTCCCCCTGTACCCGGGCCTCCCACACAGCCACTCCTGCCTCAGTTGACAAGTCAGCTGGCCCAGCCACCAGAGACATCTGGAGAGACCAGACTCCCCGCCTGGGCTCAGCCCCCATTCTTCCAGACCCTCACATCTTATTTCCTTGAGTTTGGCTCTGGCTCAGAGCCCCCAGCTCATGTCTGGAGGGACCCCAGCTGGACTTTAGGTGTGGCTGGCTCTCTGAGTTCTTCTTTGGCTGAGAGAAGAGGCAGGAAGGCATTTCTAGAAGATGACAGAGCTGGGCCTATCTCACCAAGGTCCAGATACCCAGGGCCCGAAGTGGCCAGGCTGCCGCTGCACACTAGGCACAGGACTCAGCTCCTCTCCTCACTCTCCGCATCTGTGGTGGAGGCCAGGATCCGGAGTATGGTCTTCTCCCTCTATGGTTCTTGCTATAGCTCACACCAGCTTTGACCCAATAAAGGTGCCCAGTGGCTGGGGAGGATTAGACTTGGAGGTGGGTGGGTGGAGTTCTCTGGGTGTGGATGCCAGAAACACTGGATGGAGGACTTAGAAGACTAGAGCCGTTGTGGCCCCCTCCGTTGTCCTTTCAAACGCCAGGATGTTGATCTTAGTGATACAAGGCACTTGTCCAGTGGGCTCAACACTGAACAAGGGGATACATGCAAGGCATAAAAAGAGTCATACATCACCAGAGAGCATGTAGCAACCTTGCCTGCATTCATTTAATACACATTTGTGACACACCTACTATGTGCTAATCATTGTTTAAATCCTTGAAAACTCAACAGATCTTGGCCTCTGCTTCCCGGTACATGAAGATGCTCAAGCCCTCCACCATCAGAGAGTTGTGGTTTTCAGAGAGGGAACGTGGACCACATATAGAAGGACACATTCAGACTCGGAGGGCTGTTTTTAGAATGTCTTCTTCAAGCAGGAACTCCTAGCCTAGGATTCATGAGCAGGCTTCGAGAGGTTGGTGCGTGACCAGATTTTGGAAAATGACACACCTTTGTGTATATTTGTATGTGGGTCTCTCTAGGGGGAGGACCACCCCTTTCTTCCACTCTCTGATTCTCTAGAAGGCCAAGGACCCTTTTATTGGAGGCTGACCCAGTGTTGCCAGCAGCATGTTGTAGGGTATCCTGAGAATAGAAACCTGCACCTCCATCACACCTGGAGGTCCGTGTCCACAGTGGGGACCAAGCTCCCAGGACTCCTGGTGTTTGCTTCTGCCATGGTCATAGGGAAGACCTCTGGCTCAGGCCCATCGCAGGCAGCTGCAGTCCCCATGTCCAGAAGCTACTGAGCAGGCACCTGCTTCACACAGGAGCACACTTGGCTTCTCTTCTGAGAAAGACTCCTCCCTAGCACTGGGCCACAGCATATAAGCTGGCCTCCTGTTTTTCTAGGGTGAGGGTTTGGGTAACCTGGTACTTCTCAGGGCTCTACCCCCCCCCCCTGTTTATGGTTCTGGTGATTAAGCCCAGCCCTATTTTTATTTTATTTTTATTTTTATTTTTTGGTGGTCCTGGGGATGGAACCCAGGGGCCTTCTACCTCTGGGATACACTTCCAGGCCTATTTTATATTTTTTATTTGGAAACAGGGTCTCATAAGCCAGCTGAGGCTAGCTTTGAACCTGTGTGATCCTCCTGTCTCAGCCTCCCAAGCGCGGGGATTACGAGTGTGCACCACCACGCCCGGCTCTAGCCCTATTTTTATTTATTTTTAATTTTGAAACAGGATCTCACTAAATTGCAGAGGGCCTCACAAAGTTGTTGAAGTTGGCCTTAAGCCTGTGATCCACCCATCTCAGCTTCCCAGGCACTGGGATTACAAGCGTGCGCCACCACGCCCGGCTTCTAACTCCCCCTTTTTAACCTCACTTTTATTTGGTTTTTATGTTTGGATCCTTTCTTGAGAATAAATGAGCAAATAGCAATTTTCTCTGTGCTTTCAGGTGGCTTTCCTCTGGAGGAATCGTGGGTGTGGCTCTCTCGCTGGGATAGCGGGTGTCTACAGGAGCACTCCTTCTGGAATTTCAGCAGGGCCAGCTCCCCCTTGCCTCTGGCTCAAGGCTCAGCTCCAGTTGTAGGTGCTCAGTGTACCCTGTAAGGACTCAAAGGGCATGCCCTTCCAACAGCAGCTGCCCAGCTGTTCGCAGGGGATCCTTGATGCTCTCTCATGGCTGGCACTCAGGTGCCCAGGGAGGGGCCCACAGGCTCTGGAAGGAACCAGATTCCAGGATTCAACTAGGGTCGTTGTTCTCAGCAAGATCTCAGTGTAGTGATCATTTCAATCATTTTGCGAGAAGCATTGAATGAGTAATGTCGAGGCAACACGTTTTTTGTTTTCAAGAGCCTCCCGTCCACCAGAAGTGGACAGCGTGCAAACTTTGGAATCAAACCTGGAGGAAAAGCCTGCAGTGACTCTCACCAGCCCAGTGGCCTTGGGAAGGTTATGTAACATCTCCAGGCCTGAATTTCAACTTCTGTAGAAGGAGGCCGGCTCCGGGCTGTCATGAAGATTACAGAGACAGCCTATGGCATGCGGCAGCCACCCGTGTTTGTTGGGTTTCTTGCGTCCCAGTTCCTGGTGTCTTGTCACCAACACAGGGTATGGAGGGATATGCAGATGAGAAGGGTGTCAGAGGGGCCGTAGGAGTATATGAAGGGCCAGGAAGACTCCCCAGAGGCCTGGGAAGAACAGGGCACTAATAGACGCAAACTGCACCCTTGGAAGGGAGGACGGCTTCAGGAATTAAAGGCAGGAAAAAGGATGGGAAAAGGCAGGAAGAGACAAAGTGTGGTTCTCTTGTAATTATTTTTAAAATTCATTGCTAGTGCCTTGATTTTAAGGAAACTGAGGCGGGAGAGCGTCCAGGACAAGCTTCCTCACCTTGAATTCCGGCCCTGTTGCCAACGACTAGATGTGACCCTGCAGCCAACGTCCCGACCTCCTGTCCCGGGAGCCGTGCCAGGCATGGGTGCTGCCAGCCGGGGATCCTGATTTAGCACACGCCTTGTTAAGAGAAGCTAATTAACAAACCTGCATTTAAATAAGCAGCCGCCCGGGTGTTTGTAACCACCGCCTTATTGAATTGTGACAAGTTATTAGCCCTTGCATGTTAAATGAAACAGAAGCATCCAGGAAAAACCCCTAAATCCAATCTGCATAAAGCAGATCCCTGCTGAGAAAATGACGGCAGCAAAAACTGATTCACTCGGGAGGGCGCTTTGGGGAGAACTCCAGGCCGCCCCTCGTTCCAGGTTACATAACCTTCTGTCAACCGCAACACACGAAGACAACAACTTGGAGAGCAAGGCAGTGAGCCCGAGGGGGGACCATCAGAGGCATCCCGGGCTCTCTCCAGGGCTCCGCCACCTTTTGGGGGTGCTGGACATATGCCTGGTCCGCAGGATGCCACACCTGATTCCTCTGCACCCCGGGGTGTGCATGCCCTTGCTGCTTGTATAGCTCAACATTTCCCAGGCCCAGACATTGCTCCCAATGTAGGGGGACATCAGAGCAGCTCAGCACAGACTCAGGGGCCCAGGCTGTGACAGTGGTGGCTTCACCCAGGAAGCTCCTTTCTGAATATTCTCCCAAGGATGGGAAGAAACAAAGGAGGGCTCCATTTCAGCAGTGCCTCGAGGATTCTAGTATTGAAAAACGAACCTCAACTGTCCCCAAGTAAGGATGCTAAGCCTTAAGAATGGAACTGGGAATCAACTGTCCTTCTGGGGCACCTGCAGGAAACTGGCTCAGGACAAAGCTGCGACTTTGTTGAGTTTCTAAGCGTTCTCCAGTGTGGCCTCAGGGATGGCATGGAGGTGTGGGCTGGATTGGGACAAGCCCACCTGGCCTCAGATCCTGCTCCTGTTCAACAGGTGCAGAAGGAAAGAGATTAAAGCCAGATAGGGAGGCCATTGGTCAGAGATGCAACAGTCAGAGGGACCTAGCTCTGCCCCGGGCTAGCAAGGAAACTTGGGAAACCTATGTATCTTCTCTAAGCCTGCTTCCTCCCTGGAAACGGCAGCAGTGGTACCAGGCAGGGTCCTGCGAGTCTAGTAGGACAGAGGTTCTCAATGAGCACCAGACCAACAGGCAGATACTATGGGAGTGTAGCCTGGAGGTAGAAGGGTTTCCAGGAACCCCAGTACCACAAAAAAGAATAAAAAATAAATAATAAATAAATCACGATGCCAACATCTTGACAGGTAAATTCATCTTTGTGGCACCTATACCCTCTCCTTGCCATCAAAACAAAACCAACTCTTGGCACAGATTCCTGGTTGGCTGATGATGGCAAAGAGAAGAGAATTTAAGGGTAACCATAATGTTCACCATTCTCCACCACAGCTATTTAGTCCACAATTACACACTGGCCATAAGGACTATTAAACGTGGTCTCCGCACTCAAGTACTTGAGTCTACTTGAGGAGTCAGAGAAATCAATTACTATGTCCTTCTAGGCACACTGCTGTGCTAAGGTCCATACTGGAGGAACATATGTACTGTGGTAGCTTCCTAGACCAAAGGGAGGCCCTGGCTGCCTAAGAGAGGGGGCTCCCAAGAAGGCCTCAGGAGGCTGAGATGTTTAAGTTCAACCTTATAGGTTGTTCTAGGAAGTAGATGAGGGCCAGGACAGGCAAAGGCTTAACTTGTCTCATCTTTAATGCATGACCAATGGCCTTGCAGAATGTGCAGGGAGAGATGTGTCATAGGTATGCAGATAGGAACTCAGGCAGAGGGGGAGAGAGCGCCCAGCACTCTGTGGTGTGTGTGTGTGTGTGTGTGTGTGTGTGTGTGTGTGTTATACTGGGAGTTGAACACTGTATGGGGCATTCTACCTCTGAGCTATACCCCAGCCCCATTTTATTTTTTATTTTAAAACAGGGCCTAAATAAGTTGCTGAGGCTGGCCTTGAACTTGCAATTCTGTTGTCTTAGTGTGCCAAGTCCTGGGATCACAGCTGCATGTCTCCATGCTCTGCTGGCCCCCAGTACTTTCTAAACATCCATTTTTACATCCTGGGAAAGCACAAAGTAGAAGGGGTGCATGGAGAATGGGAACAAGAGATGGGTGAAGTCAGGTCGCAGAAGGAACCTGTGAAGGGGGAGCGAGGAGGCCTGGCCATGGGGTGGGATGGAAACCCCAGAAGTTGAAAAGGAGGAGCGGGTTGGGAAGTGGGGTTTCTTCCTAACTATGACGGAGGTGCTCTGTGGGGGAGAACCCACCAGAGGAGGCACAAGAGGGCCAATAGAGGAGCAGTGTAAGGGGAAAAGGTAACTAGGGAGTGATGCAGGAGAACTTACCCGGGCGGCCTTCTTAGAGGCATTGTGGCTGTAACAGGCCAGGGGTGAGAGGCTGGGGCAGCTTGGCAGGAGGTAGGTTCCAGAAGCCTGAGTTAAGGCAGTGGGACCAAAGGCAAGCAAGCCAGGTGGGGCAGCACGGGGGGCACAGGAAAGCCCATTGTTCTTAGCTGCACGCAGAGCCTCACACAAGCTTAGGGGAGTGCTTAAGACAAACATGGAGTCCCGTCCTTTCCCCTGGGGCCTTAGTCCTTAGTTTCTTTGCCTATAAAATGGAAGGTTGGACCACAGCGTAGCTTTGTGTCCCTTCAGTCCCCAAATATGATTGTCCTGAAAACTGATTCACATGCTTTTGGTAGGATTCTACATTGATAGAAATTTGAAATTCTGGATGACATTTTAGTAACATTTACTGTCGTGGCTGGGGTCTGGAATGCCTTCCGCAGTAGCTCATGTGTTGAAAGCCCAGTCACCGAGGCAGCAGAATTCAAAGGTGGGTGGGTGGAAGAGGTGGGGCACTGGGGGTGTGGTCTTGAGGACGCGCTCTGTCCCTAGCTGCTGTGAGCTGAGCGGCTCTCTTCCACCACACCCTTCGGCCATGGTGTTTCTGCCTTGGAGCTGGCTGACAATGAACCTCTGAATTTCCCCTCTAAGTTGTTCCTGTCGGATATTTTGGTCACCGCGACAGAAAGCTGACCGACACATGTACTAAGAAGACTTTGGATGTGGAAAACCTTTGATCTCTGAGGAGTCATTCTGAGAAAGTCACCACAGAGGTGAAAGGAAGAGCCGGGTATTCAGAACTTTGGTCACTGTGGAGTCGGTGATAATATATGTAAGAAAAGAAGATACAAACTAATGTCCAACAGTAAAGGATTGGCTGAGTAAATTATAGTACATCCATATGGTAAACTACTTCTGCAGTAAAAATCATGGTTTGGAAGATTATGTGTTGACACGGGAAAATGTTAATGATATATTGCTAAGTAAAAAAGCAGACTACATTGCACAGCGTACAGTATGATACGCTCATTTTCAAAATTTTTGATTAGGACACAGACCAAATCTTTAATTAATGTCAGTTTTTTTTTCTCTTTTCTTGGCAAGCAAGAGGAGTATTATCTGGAATAATGTAACTAGAAAATAAAACAGAAAGACAGAGTTCCACACTAAGTGTGTTCACGTGAATTCTTAAGTCATTAGGATGGAGAATCAGCTGTCAGTGAATCCAGGGAGTAGAGAAATTGTGAAGCTGTGGAATGGAAATCACCTGGCTGCGTGAGGCCCCATCTCCTCACTCTTCAGATACAGAAAATGAAGCATGGTTGGAAGTCCAGGAAAGGGTATTTGGGATACAGAGTAAATTCCAGGTCTAGAATGAGGGTCTCCCAGCTTCCCGTTTATGCTACCCTTCAGGGGGACCACACTAATGTCTCTGAGATGATCCTATTCCTAAGCTCTCTGAGCTGGGGGCCATGGGCTCCCCCTGTTCCCTCAACCTATGGATGTCTCTGCAACTCAGGGTTGCTCTAGACCAGCAGGATGGCACCTGAGCCCACAGTACTGTTGTGGGGTGACTGCTCCAGGGGTGCGGGGCTCTTCTGGAGTTGATCCAGTACCCCAAAGGGAAGCCAGTCTTGGGGTGACCCCCAAACTGGGCCTTAGTATCTTCCCAAAGAATGTACCCTTGCCTTGTCAGAAAGGCAGCCATTCATTTTCACCCGGCTCAGGTTTAGGGGGATAGGTGTACCTGCAGATGCCCAGTGGTCCTCATTGGTACAATAACATCTTCTCACACATGAGGGAGCATGTCAGGCCTGGCCTTCCATTCTGTCTGGATGATTGCAATGGCCTTATCAGATATTTTTGCTCTCACTTCTTTCCCTAAGCAGCCAGGGGATCTGGCTAAAATCCAGTTAAGACCATCCCCCTCCTCTGCTCACCTGCTCCAGCCCTTCCTGGAGCACCTAGGGTAAAAGTTGGAGCCCTGACCAGGCCTCCCTGCTCTGGTCTCTCTCTACTCCATCCACAGGAGCCTCTCCCTGGCCATAGTAGTAAGCCTTTAGATATGTCCCAGGGTGCTGGGACTTCTGGTCTACCAGGCTGTTTCCTCTTTATTACTTTTCTTACTAGGTGTTGCCCTCCTCTAAAGTAGAGTAGGTTCCACAAGGAAGGGATTTTTAAAAAAAATTTTATTCTGTTCACTGATGCATCTGAAGTACCTAGAATGGAGAGGCCCAGAGAAGCCATTAAAAAATATCTGTAGAATGAATGAAAAAAAAAACATAAAAATTAAGAACTGGGAAACATTTTCCCAAGCGGGAAAGCATGTGGAAGAGGCTTAATTTATTTTTGTCCCATAATTCATTCCAGATGTAAAAACCTAAATTGAACAACAATGTGCCACTTTGACATAATACCTGAATATTTATTATGGTGATAGGACTGGAAGCTTGGGATTCACGGGTTACAGCAGCACTCAATGACAGGGACCTTGGTGTTCAAGAGGAAGGATTTTGGTGCATGTCTAGATGGAAGTTTGGCCTTCAAATCCCACCCCATTCCTCCATCTGTAATCTCTTAGCCCCGGAAGCCCAGTCTGCATTTAATATACCCATGAGTTCCCTTCCTTTTGCCTTCCACTAGTATAGGGGCTGGCTGTCCATCCATCCATCCATCCATTCATTCTCTCATTTGTTTGTTTATCACATACAGAAGCACAGAGCTAGGGGCAGCTTTGCCCTTGAAGAAACCACAGGTCTGAAGGGCGAAGGACGCCGTGACCTGTAAAAGTGATGGGTGGAAGCTTCTCATGAGGCAGACACAGGAAGACAGAGGATGAGACACCCCTCAGGGCTATGGGAGACCAGAAAGTCATCATAAATGGGGAGATTTAAAATACGGGTGGGGGAAGAGGAAGGAAGCTCCCCAGAGGCAGCACAGAGTTGGCAGGGCTTAACCATGGCAGGAAGCGCTAGGGATATTTTGGGGTCGCCTACAGCTAGTTGAGATGAAATCAAGTGGGGTAGTGGGGGGCAGGACAGCTGGACTGGGGCCTGACCTTGAAGGGTCTGGCGGCTACCTTTAAAGGCAGGGCGTTCTAGTT